>NC_045703.1:43523254-44148254 GCF_009834535.1 Camelus ferus
GGCAAAATGATGTCCACACATTTATCCATCTGCTTTTCTACTAAATTGTAGATCAATGCAGGGTATTTGATGTATACCATGGGTTATAAGTGATGTCCTCCACACTTTGGAAAATGGCTTACACCAAAAGCTTTAAGCATGAATTCATGAGACTCTATTTAGAATTGGAAACCCACAAATTTCAGAGTTGCTTATTCTATATTGATTATCCTGTGGAAAAGAAATAATCTTTAGAGACTATGTTGGCTAGAATCTTCTCTCTAAAAAAACAAGCAAGGCAAACAAACAAAATAGTAAAAATCATTTTTTGTTTCAGAGAAACCCTTGTAAGTGTTCCTAAGAATAAATAAATAAGAACTCATCAAATAAGACTTCTGCTTCTGTTTATGGTGTGTGATATATACATACACACTATATAAATACATACTATATATGTATATTATATATGTATATATACACACAGACACACATGCATATAATTTTGAAAGTTTGGGGGAACTGCTGAAACACAGAACATGAGGATCCAGGTTCCACAGCCACCACATAAGCAGTTCAATTGTCCTTAGGCCACCATGCTGTAAGAAGCCCAAACTAGACCACATGTAGAATTGGTATGGAGATAATCAAGACTACATGAAGAGAGAGGCCACAAGTTTACATGAAAAGCCAATCTCTGGCTGTTCCAGCTTCCATTGTTCTAGCTCCATAGCATGGCTGCAACTTCATGGAATACCCCTAGTTGAACCTTTTCAAATTTTTTACACATGGAAATTATGGGAGATAATAAAATGATGAGGTATTAAGGTACCTAAATACAGGTATTAAGCCACAAAAAGAGAAAAAAAAAAAAAAAAAGGAGACATGGAAAACATACTTCCCTCAGGACATTTGCCAATTTTTGGAGCACAATGAGAGAAAGGGATTCTGGACAATGGTAGTCAGGGGGCAATTGCAATGAGGCAGAGAACCCAGAGAACTTGTGAAGAGACAAAACTTGAAATTCAAGACTGCCATGCAATCTATATTCAAATTAACAGATAGGTTTTACATTTTATCAGCTGCACTTTTCACATCACATCCACAAAAGTGGCTAAATTGAAAAAGACTGATTAATAACAAGTATTGGTGAGCATGTGGAGTGACTATAACTTACGGCCACCTTGCACATCTATTTGGCATTCAATATCTGCTAGTGTAAATGTGTATATTCCACTCCTAGATATACACTGAGCAGAAACAACT
Organism: Camelus ferus; assembly: GCF_009834535.1. Taxonomy (NCBI): domain Eukaryota; kingdom Metazoa; phylum Chordata; class Mammalia; order Artiodactyla; family Camelidae; genus Camelus; species Camelus ferus. The sequence goes on from NC_045703.1 coordinate 43,524,497, forward strand.
ACACAGGCTCATGAAAAGACATGTACGCTAGCACATAGTAGGAATATCCTTAATAGAGTAAAACATGAGGCAAATCTAATGTTCATCACAGCAGAATGAATAAATAACTGATCTTATATTCATACAATGAAATATTATGCAGTAATGAGGGTGAATGAATGGCTCCTGCATGCAATGGCACAGCTTAATCTTACAAACATTATGTTCATTGAAATAAAGCCAGACACAATGAAATCTATTTGATTATATTTACATAAAGCTCAAAAACACGCAAAACTAATCTATGCTGTGAGAAGTTAGGCTAACGATTACCTTGGAAAGGAAAGTGACTGGAAGCGGTCATTAGCAGAGTTCTGGGATGCTGCAAATGTTCTATTTCTTGATCAGGTTGCCAGGTTATACAGGTATTTTCTCTTGGGGAAAACTTATCAAGCTCTACATTTATGATTTGTGCATATCTCTCTGTAAGCTATGCTTCAATAAATAATTATTTTAAAAAATAAGATCTTGCCCCTATACTTTCATGGGTTTTACTTCTGGGGACCCTCCAGCATTTCAGTAAAGAGTTAAGAATGATCCCACCCTGGTTCTGGCAAGGGAAGGAAAAGTAACCATTCTGAAATACCTCTAGAGCATTCTCTATAACAAAAACCTACTCTCCAGGGGAAAAGACCTTACCAGCACTGTACCCTAGGTAAAGGGAAGGGCCTTCAGCCCACTCTAGCTCCTGTAGCCTTCCTGTCTCTTATAAGGGGGAAAGAAGAAAGCAAAGAGACACTTAAGAAAGTCAAAGCCCAGGGACATAGGCCCACTAAATGACTGAGATTTAATCATGAGATTATAGATCACTTCCCTCACCACCGCCAGGCACACACCTTACTACTACACCAACAGGACTCCAGTACAATAACAACAGATAGCCCTGAAAGAGCTGCAATGTGCAGACTCCACCTAAGGAGGAGTTCTTACGGATGCGCCTAAAATAACAGGGAGACAAAAACAAAGACACTAGAGGAATCTGAAGTCAATGGCACCTATAGCTATATCAAACATTAAACACAGACCAACTTCTAGCCAGATTAACACAGAACCTCACACTAAGGGCCTGTTTACCTCAATTCCTAGTACCTCATGCCTGACCTTAAACAAACAAACAAAACAAAATCACAAGGCAAGCTAAAAGCCAAGAGAAGGAAGATTCTCCAGGCTGGACCAGTACAAATTTTTTATATATAGCATAAACTGTCTCCTTAAAAACTAGATTAATCTACTCGACTTGAGGTAATTTTTTCTTCATTGGGCATAAGGTTTAGTTACTTGCTTGAATTATAAATTGTATCAAACTTGTGAAGATTGTAATACTGAATTTAATCAACACATTTTTCTGCTAACATGCTGAATAATATTCTTTACCTCAGATTTCCGCTCAAAAGTCACCTCCTCAGTGAGTCCTTACATCACTTAAAAGAGCAGCACTCCTCCACACTCCTGGACCACTCTCCCTGTTTCGTTTTCTTCCTAGGGCCAATCTTTATCTGTCGCATTATAAATCTTACTCGATTGTTTATTGTTTGCCTCCCCGCACTAGAATGTAAGCTTCATGACAGCCGGCTGATTTGTTCATTACCCCTCGCAAAGTGCCCATGACAGGTGAGTATTTGGTAAATATACGTTAACTATATGAATAAATATACTCCATCAACATTTATTTATAGTTTAATAAATATATCGGATTATACGAGGGTAGCTTACATTGAATTCTTACCGTGTACTAAGAACTGTGTTTCGGCCAGTCTGCGTCCGCGTCCGCATCCCGGCAGGCGCCGCGCGGGGTCAGCGCCGGGTCAGCGCGGCGTCAGTGCGGGGTCAGCGCCGGGTCAGCGCTGCGTCAGCGCGTCAGGCGACCAGTGTCTCCTATGGCCCCGGCGCTTCCAGCTTCTCTTTCGTCCGGATGTAAACGCTGCTGTCCGGAGGAGTACAGCATCCTGATGCTGGGTCTGCACAATGCCCAGAATCCGAGCTTCTTGGAGCAGTCAAAAACCTGGTTTAACAAGAACTACAAAGGGGATGAATCGATCCAAAGCCACCGCCACCGCAGTCTAAACCTCGCCTCTATGGACTTGGGAAGGGCTTGCCTCGTGTTCTGGGACTAAGCGGGTCAGGAGGAGCTTCAGGCTTTGTGGGGCAAGGACTACACAGGGTGCCACGGCATCGTCTTACCTCATTGACTCCACGCACGAGGAGAACGGCTGTGCGCGGACAAGGAGAGGCTGTGCGCGTCCAAGCGAGCGTTCCAGAAGATGGTCACGACCAAGGCGCCGGACGGTGTCCCCATCCTGTTGCTGACCAACAAAGAGGACGTGGAGACGTGCCTCTCGTTCCCAACATCAAGGCTGCGTTCACTGACTGCACCTCCAGGATTGGCAGGTGCGCAGGCGCGACTGCCTGACCCTGATCTACTGTGCCCTCACCTCACGGCAAGAAGGTGCGCGACTGCATTGAGTGGATGGTGAAGTGCGTGGTGCCAAACTTGCACCTGCCGCCAGCAGCAGGACATCACATGGGTGCAGAGAGCACCCGCTGGTGCACACCAATCGTCCCTGAGGACCTGGGGACATCCTGCTGGCTCCGTGCCACGCATCCTGGACCGTGGGTTTGCTTTGCCTTTTGGTTTTTTAGTTTGCTTTGTTTTTTCAAGAAAGAAAGAAGGAAAAGCAAAGAAAAACAAAACAAAACGAAAAAAGCTGCGTTGAACAGCTGTAAGTTTTACATGGATTACCTTATTTAAGCTTCACAACAACTCTCTCGTAGGTACTATTATCTTACCCCTTTTGCAAGTGACAAAGCTAAAGAACAAAGAGATTAAGTAAATTATCAATATCCCGCAGAGATAAACTTTTTTTGATCTCTTAGAATTCTGGCTAAGTTATCAACTTATAAATCATCAGTGATAGGAATTCACTCAGCCTAAGGAAAAGCCAATATACACATCTCTGAGGGACGTTTTTTAAGATATGTCAAAACAATCCTACCATCATCAGACCATCACTCATGTCTAAAGTATATAGGGCAGAAGTCTACAAGTTTGGAAAAGGTTTCTTGGAAGTAAAATCGTTGTCTTTTCAGATAGTCATTACTAGGTTGAAGAAAAGGTCTGTGGCTTTTCCCATCCTCCTTTCTCTGTTTCACATCCCCCTTCCCCTCAAGAGCTATGCTGCCTAAGCGAAGAGTCCAGAGATGATCATCTAACTCCCATACTTGCTGGGCTTCAGAAACTCATAGATCCTCCGGGGCTCACTGCACAAGGTGGGGTGCAGTGAGAGAATTCTCAGTAGCTTCACCTGTGTTTTCTGGAGTTTGGGAGCATGCATGGACAGAGAATCAGATATCTGCCGCTTACCTGGATAACGCTGAAGTTAGGTGGATAACGCTGAAGATAAATGAAGCAGCCCCGTATTGCAGGGCCTGAAGACAGGCCACAACTCCCAACAGTTTGCCATGACAGAGCCAGGGTGAATCTCTGTTGAAGGTCCCTATTTATGAAGGTGTACTGCAGGCACAGTGGAAGCGCAAAATTGAAATACTATGGAATAAACCCACCAAGTGTAGGATCTGATTGGGCATGACCAGATGTCAGCCAGAGAGAGGACATCATCGATATGATTAAACAATACAGCCCAGAGTCCCCACAAATACTCCAACGAATGAAATGCAGCACAAGCTGGCATTTGGATGTTTGTCCCAGAGCAGGCAATGACAACCTATCAACAGTAGCTGGACCAAGAAATAAAAAGTAAGTAAAATATTTACGCTTTGGTTTTAATCTCATCTTTCCTTCACTGTGCTGCTTCAGATTTCTTTTATGTCAGGTGAGAGGGGGTAGGAATAAATAGGCTCTCCGCTAATTCAAGACCATAAGCCCCAGGTCAGCATGAGTTAGGATCCGGAAGGGAGTTGCTTTTTAAAACTAGATTAAGATGTAAATCATGTTGTAATTTGTAACACCTAAACTTATTTTAATTGAACATTCTCAGGAAGCTGTGAGATCTCTCTGCTTAGATGTCATCAAGGGATATAGAAGGCTAGATCAAACCAAACAGGTTGAAAGCAGTAGTAAACAAAAATTAAACTGTCCTGCTTATACCCTGCCAAGATTGGATTATTCCATAAGCAAGTTACAATGATAGTGCTTATGTTTTATATAGCCTTAATATATTTGAAAATAAATAAAAAAGGATCTAAAATAATCCTCATGATCTCTCAAAACAGTGAAGTATGGCAAAATCTGGGCTAAGAATCCATTTCCTATATTGGTACCAAGGGACTAGATTTGTAGTGTCAGTCCTGACATAAATGAGTTATTTTTGACACAGATTCCACAATTAATCTCAACCAGTTTGCATCTGCTCCAACAGCCATATGTAGAATCTGAAATACGCAGTAAAGATGAATGCAACACAATAGAGCAGATACAGTGGCGAATCTAATCTGCTAAGAGACTGTAAGATTATCAAGATTATATATGAAGGGATAGAAAATCACCTACTTGGAGGACAAAATAATGACCACAATCATTGATTGAGTGATGCCAGTCGATGTACAAAATACTTAACTTATTTAATCCTATCAACACATGAGGTAGGTTCATTATCACTCCCATGTATTTAAATATGAGGAAACTGAGGCATAGAGAGATTTAAAAACTTGTTTATCATCCAGCTAGTAGGTGGCAGACTGGACTTCAAACCAAGCGTTTTGGATGCAGTCTGTGCTTCCTCTAATTTATGTAAAAGAGTTGTCTCAAGTGGCAAAATGGAACTAGTAAAAATTCTTTAAAAGTGGTTATGAAATTATAAGAGAGTTCCCCTGTGTTTCTTTAAGAACCCAGAGCTTCTAATGTCAGAGACATCAGTTTTGAAACATCTCTGCCCAAAGTTGATTATAGCATTATTATAAAATTCTCAGTGCTTGTCTTTTTGGGTCTTCAAACCCAGTATGGTGGGCAGGGATTTCTTTAAAGTCAAATTTAGCTCGAGGGGAAATATTAATCATTAAAGTTAGACTGGTCCCAAAGGCTTAGTGTTCTGTTCTTTTATCTTTCCATTTACTTCTCGTAATACAAATATTACAAGATTACATATTTCTGCATATTTTCTTTTTTTAAAGCCTAAATATATATTGGTTTCATACTTTTGATTATTATTTTAGTAACATTTCAGTTGAAATAAATATGTGAAGGGCTCAAAACTAATGCATTCATTCTCTTAGCTACTAGGAGTATTGCTGCCAGTGGCTCCCAATAGAGCTCGTCCCTAGAAATTACCCTTGGTTGAAAGAAGTAGCCTCAGTCAATATTAAAACACTTCCCTGAGGGCTGCTTGAATTTATTGAGTAGTCAAAGTTGAGGTACAAAGTTCTTGATCCTTTTGACTCAATTGAGAAAATTCTGAAGAGCTATCCCAGTTTTAGAAACTTCCATAGGATCAGGTGGGTTGTCTGTTGCAACTACTCACAGTTCAGTTTCATCCTCTGACCTGTTTTACCTTCCTTATCCCTCACTTGTGTTGTTCCCCAGTAAAGGCACTCCCGAAGAAACCTGCATGCAGATGCTAGAATTTTAAGAGTCTATTTACTGGGGAATCCAACCTAACAGAGTTGGTACTAGGAGTATACCTAGGAAGCAAATTTAGAAGTGTAATTTTGAAGCTAGATCCAGTGCTGGCCATGTGGCAATAAGGACCTCATCACCACAGTGCAATTCTTAGAATTTTTACCAGTAGTGAACTGGGGTAAGAAACTGGTGAAATGGAATAAACTGGTAGGTGCAATATCTTAGGTTTTGGAAGATTTGGGGGAAATAATAATCATAAGAATGATGGAATCAGGTGGTTATCGGTGGGACAATAGACATATTGAGAAAAGGCAGTGATAAGCTAAAAGTGGTTAATCACCAACATTAAGTAGAGTGGTAAATTCAGTGAGTCTCCTTGACACCATACACAGACTGTCACTTCCTGCTCTGGAGAGCAGATGAGGATCAGAGTTGACTTAGAATAGGAGGACATGCTCCAGAACAATTTGAATTCTTACCCTGGCAGGTCTGAAATGCCAAGGTCAGAGATTGAGAAAGAGTGGGATCCTGTGACTTGGAATGGATACATATGGGGAAATGTACTAAGGAATCCTGACTCTCCAGAATCCTCTGAGCCCCTGGACTCTGGAAATATCTCATTTCTCCTAAGTGGTTATCATTCCTCCTTGCTTGAACACACACCATAGGTCTGATCTGAAAGATAACAGATTCCTTGCTCTAGGTATAGCCCTACTTTCTCTCCTGCTACTAGAAAAACAGCTAGGGTTGTGTCATAACAGAACCAGATAAGGAAAGTGCTAGACCTGCTAAGAGAAGAAAGTCACTATATATTAAAGGCACTGAAGGACATAGGAACATGTATGGGTGGGGGTTCTGAGAGTGTTTATGAAACTACTTTTGAGAGTGCTGTAACAAAGGGATAGAATATGAATTTGGATAAGGACATTTTTATTACTGTAGGATCGCTATAAATCACTATAGGATTAATTACACTGGCAAGAACTTGGGAGATGGTGCTGTTACAGTAGATGGGCTCCAGGATGCTTGGGAAAACGATGTCCCACACTAAGTGAAGTGGAAATATCAAGACTGTCAGGACAAATGGTGATAAAAAAAAATAAAGAGCACAAAAATGTATATACTAGAGTTGATACTTTACATAAATCCAAGAAAATCACCAGATGATTATACTCTATTGGAGGATCCAAAGAAAACTCCATTTACTAAAATGATAATGTGCTTGGGAGAAGGGTAATGACATTTTTTTAAAGTATAGTTGGTTTACAGTGGGGCAATGACATTTTAAGAGTTTTGGGAGTTTGGGGGGAGGTGTTGTTCTCTGTAGACCAGAGCTATGGTAGGATATACTGAGGGTGGACGGAGGCCTGACACAGAGAGCTATAAAGGTAGTTGAAAAATAAAACATGGTATCATCAGATCAAGATAAATGTACAGTTTACATGCAATCTATGCAACTAAAATAAATCAATGGTTCATTATCAGAAGGCCACCCAATAATAAGATATGATTCACTACCCAGTTTCCTGGCCTGAGCTAGTCTCAGAGATAGGAACCCATTGACTGTAGGAGAGGCTGATCAACCATGAGAAAGGAACCTGTAGTACCATGACAGGTATATATATAATAATCCCCCCAGTCCTTTCCTAAAGGGAACCATGACATTTATTACTGTATACTAGAAAAGGGGAATACTCAGACATTCATTTAGAGGACTGCTGGAAGCATCCTCATTCCCTATCCCTGTTAGATTGGTGGCTAATGGTGGTCAGGTGATAAATGGAGTCCTGGCCCAAATTCAGTTCACTATGTCCAGGGACACACCCCGTGGTCATTTCTCTTTCCCCAAATGTCTGACTCGTATGGGTTTCTTGTGAGTTGGCAGAATCTCCACATTGGCTCCTTGATCTATAAGGTAAGAACTATTGTAGCAGAGAAAACCAAGGGGAATCCTCTGAAACTTCCTCATACAATGGTTAAAAAAAAAAAAAAGCAGCATAAAGCAGTATTGCCTAAGTCTGTGAGTATACTAAAAATATTGGGTTGTGGAGTATAAATGGGTAAACTGATGTTATGTTAATTTTATCTCATTAAAACTATTGAAAAAATATTGCAACTTTTGGAAACAGCAGACATAATATGTGCCACTCTCAAACATTTGTAGGATGCATGGGTGGTGGTCCATTTCATAGCCTATTTAACTCACCAATCTGATGCCTAGAGAAACCAGATGGATCCTCTAGGTGACAGTGATTACCACAAACTCAGTTAGGTATTAACTTCAATTATAGTGTGCACTCCAGATATATTATCTTTACTAGAGCAAATAAACATGGCCTTAGGAATGTGATATGTGGCCATTGATCTGGAAAATTAGTTCCTTCCATCCCTATCAAGAGAGAGGACCATAAGTGGTTCACATCCACATGGGATGAACAGCAGCATGTACTTATGGTCTCGCCCTCGAGGTGCAGTTTTCTGCCATTCTCTGTCATAAAATAGTCTAAAAAGACCTGGGCATTTGGACATTTTGCAAAAGATCAAATTGGCTCACTATTCAATAAAACAGTGCTAATCAGACCTGATGGACAAGAAGTGGTAAAGACAATGTAGACCTTCGAAAAAAATAATAACTCTTGAGTGTGGTAGATTCAGCGACAAGCCACATCAGTAAAGTTTTTATAAGTCCAGTGGTCTAGGGCAGGTATGAAACATCCAAAAGTAAAGATCAAAGAATTATACAAAGTAAAGAACAAAGGATTATATCTTTTACCTCCCAAGTAGAAGAAAGTACAATACTTAGTAGAACTCTTCCAGTTCTGGAGACAGCATACTCTATGCTTGGGAAACCCTATCAGCCTATTTACTGAATGATAAGGAAGCCTGCTGGCTTTGAGGTGTTTTAGAGCAGGAAAGGGCTTTCAAACAAGTCCACGTTGCAGTTCAATTTCCTGTTACTTGATCCCTGAAACCTGGCAGACCCATTTGTATTAAGGTTATTTGGGGAAAGGTACCATGTGGCATTTGTGGTATTTCCTAATACAGGAATCACAGCATGAATTCTAGTGTAATACCATGCTATCTACAGCAAAGAATTAATCATTCTAAAAACAATTCTTGGTGTGCTACTGGGCCCTGGTAGAAGTGGTGCATCTGACCATAGACACAAAGCAACAAGACATAGTTGCACACTTTGAGTTGGATTTTCTTGGACCCACCAAGTCGTAAGATCAGATAGGTCTAGATATAATCAATTCATAATAAGATGAGAGTGGGATCTGGATCAAGTTAAAGAAGACAAGTAAACTACACAATAAGATAGTGCAGACCACCATGTCATCTACTCCTGTTGCACCACCATTCTTTTGTCATCAAACAGTAATCAGTTAGTGAGAAGTGACTAGCAAAAATTGAGGGAGTAAAGATCCCTTTCTTGCCTTCTTCACAAGATAAAATTGCTAGAGCTAGGTATTGAAAACACAGCCTAAGAGATCTGGCATTTACTTATCTAATATTCGAAAGTGCCATAATCTATTTCCTCTATTTCTACAGCCCTGGCATGAGGAAAAACCCTGCAGCAGCTCCTTTTAATATGAAACAATGTAAAGTCTTTACCAAAGCCTCGGATTTCCTGTATCTTTAAGCCTCTTTGTCTCATTTCAAGAACCACAAAACACCATCATTAACAAAAGCCAACAGTATTTCTCAACCTAAATTCAAATTTGATATTTCAGTTTAAGTTTACTACAGAAGCCATCTCCAGAAGTGTTGTTATGGTTGCCTGAATAACATTTCATCAACAACAGAATAAAGTCCAAACCCCTGCCGTGTTAGGTTCTCCATTTTGTCTTTAAATTAATCTCCTCTATACTCTGCTCCAGCTAAATTGGCTGATACACAATTTACTAACATATCTTGTCTCATTTTTTTGAGTGCTCCTCTCTCACCACTCTCCGTCCCACTCGTCAACCCCATCTCTCATGTCATGTCTTTCATAAAGTTTTCATGACCCTCAGAGATCATGAAAATGTTTCCCATAGCTCATGGGAGAAAGACTCTAATCCTTAATGCAGCCTAGACACTCCTGTATTATATGGCCTCTCTCCCTCTCCAGCTTTCTCTTGCATGTTGCTCTCTGAGTTTCAGCCATACTGGCATTTTTCTCTTTGTAGCACCATATTCTTCCTCCAAAGGACAATTTGCATACTGGCCCTCATTCCTGTTACACTTCCTCTGGCCTTAAAGTTCCAGTCCTTTGCAGTTGTTTACCAAGCCTTTTCCTAGACCCCATAAAACAAGAAGGGTAGAAATGGTGCTGGCATGCCAGCAGACAATCTAGTCACTAACTAATAAGACCATGAGGATTTTAGGGTATCTGTGAAGCCAGAGATGTGAGTTAGGGAAGAGAAAGTGAAGAGTAGGAGCAAATGTCAGGAGAATCTGAGCCATCACTCCTGAAATTTATTTGACTTCCTAATCTGCTCTGGCTCAGTCTTATACATACATACACACCAATCACATTTCATAAGGGAATGAAGGCTGCTGCATACATCCAACTTCTTAATGTCTTCAGTCAGGTAATGCCCAGCTGTTTATGGTAGCCATTCTTATAGTCCATTCTTACAGTCACCTAGTGTTCCATACAATATTGAGCTGTTGCTTTTCTATTAGGGCCACGTACCAAACCCAAAACAGCTTTACCACCAGAAAACAATGGTTGGCAGAAGAGGAAATAGCCTTTCTTCAAAAACCTTAGGGATCTATTTTGATGCTACTATTGCTGGCTTCATACTTTATCCTTTTCTGCCACAAATTCTTCAAGGACTGCACAGTCTGCTGTGTCATTGGCATTAAGTGGCAGGTCACCTTGTGCAAAGCCTGGACCTGCTGCAGACCCTCTCTTGCTCCACATATTTCTTGGAACAGGAAGCCTTACGGGTTGCCTGATGATGGACCAGAGCAATATACCCAAATCTAGTGCCTCAGATGTATTAAGTCTGAGGACTTTTTCTGCTGTGGTCTGTGCAAAGTGAGACAACTTGTCTCTCATTGAAGAGGGAATATCTTGACATTTTTATACCATTGTTCTACTAGAAACTTTATAGTATCAGAGGTCTGTGAATTTTCACGTGGTTGCCTCCCTTCCTCATTCAGGCTTTGTCTTCCTAAAGGCATCTGGTTTTTAGTTTCTTACTAATGCCCCAACATGATATTCTGTTGCATGTCAAGATAATCAAGGTCCCTCCAGACCATAATACCAACTATTCAAAGTCTAAGTCTGCAGCAAAGTAAAGCACTTACACCAGAATGTAAATCAGTCACTGCTCCCTCATCAAAAAGCCTTGCTAAGAAAAGAATTATCAGCTTAACTGAACAGTGTACATAGTGACATAGTTCACATTTTGGTGCAAGCTTCTTAAGTCACTGGGGACAAGTAAGAAACATGGACAAGAAACCAGTTCACAGGTGACACTTTGAGGATCACTGCCCTAGTCTAGACTATAATATGACAGAGATCAGACATGGCTTTGATAAAAGACAGCAAAGGTGTACTGTTGAACTGCTGGGCAAAGGTGAGATGTTGCAGGTTATACTCACTGATGGAAACTAAAGGAAAAGCATTTGCTAGGGCAGTAGGTGCATATCACATGCCAGAGGCAGATTTGTTTTAGTGAAGATACCAGTTATTGCTTGCCTCAGATTACCAAGGTCCCACTTCCCCCTGGCAGAGTCCATCCATGCACTCATCAAATGTATGGATGACATAATCCCATAATCCAATTGGATGGGCTGTGTCTTAGGGCAAAATTGAGGGCTTTAAAGAAAAGACTAAAAGTTTTAGCAAGTTTAGGGGACCAATAAAGGTTAGTAAAGCACCCAGGGAGTAGCAAGGGCCGAAAGTCATTATCACCCCTAGACCTTCTCCCTAGAAGGGAGAAGAGGATAAAGCAGTGTTACTGGAATTTGGACAGCAGAAGTCAGAGGTGAGAGGCTGCCCTCCAGGTGGTTGGTAAAGGAATGCAGCCACTGTAAACATGTGAATTAGTGAGTGGAAAGCACCACCTCTCTGTCCTTCTGCTGGCTGATCTCCCATTGGTGTTGGCCTTGGCCAAACCTAACCCTAAGTGTGAGAGCACGGGAGTCCTAGTGATGCAGTCTCAAGAGGTCAGCCTCCCAGGACACACAGCCAGTCAGAGAAGGGCAGAGGATGACTCTTAAAAAGCCAATAGAGAAAAATACACACTCTTGAAAGGCAAATAGAGAATAATATACATTCCTCCACAAGAGAAAGTTTTGATAAAATAGGCTATATCTCTACAATCAAATACCATACAGAAATTTTAAAAATTGAACTAGGTTTCCAAAGTAAGTAAATCTCAAAAACAATAAATGAAAAACAGAAAGCAGCAAGTTACCCATACAATAACATTTATATAACATTTCAAATCCAATAAAACCATACTTCATGGGTACATAAATACGTAGAAAAATGGTATTCTAGCAGTAACTGCTGGGAATGCAGTTCTGTATACATCATTGTTAGGGGTTGAATATGTCTGAAAATATCTTCATTCTCCCCTCACACTTGCATAGTTTGGCTGGGTGTGTTAGTTATCTATTGCTGTGTGTTATGGGTTGATCTTTGTCCTCCAGAAAGACATGCTGAGGTCCTAACCCCCAGAACCTCAGAATGTGAACTTACTTGGAAATAATCATTGCAGATGCAATTAGTTAAGCTAAAATGAGGTCATACTGTAGTAGGATGGGCCCTTAATCCAACATGACTGGTATAAGTGAGAAGAGACACAGGAGGAATACCATGTGAATGATGTAGGTAGAGATTGGGGTAATGCAGCTGCAAGATAAGGAATGCCAAAGTAAACCACCAGAAGCTGTAGAAGGCAACAAAGGATTCTTCCCTGCAGGTGTCAGAGAGCACATGGCCCTGACGACACCTCAGTTTCAGACATTTAGCCTTCAGAACTGAGACAATAAATTTCTGTTGTTCTAAGTCGCCTGGTTTGTAGTAATTTGTTATAGCAGCCCTAAGAATCTAATAAAATCTCAGACTTACCCACAGTAAATCATGGTTCTAGACTATTAGTCCCCGTTAGGTATAGGCGGTATAGGTGAGCAACTCCATCTTTCAGTCAAGGGTAATCTCTTCTCGCCTGCTATGGTCCAGACTCCAATATGCAAACACAGTGTGGTCCAGGAGCCCAGCACATCTCTTAGTGTCAGGCAGCTCTGTGATTTCAGGTAGGCTCTGGTCTTTTCCATCTTCCCTGACACCCCCAAGTTACACAGTTTCAGCCCCAACTCACTGCTGTGCCTTCTATACACTTTTTAGGAAAGCCTCTCCATTTCTGATTGACGAGGCTTTTATTTCCAGTTTTTATAGTAGGCTCTGTGTTTATGAAATATGTTTATATGTTGCTGTCATTTACGTGTTTCAACTGGAATGGAAGAAGATTTTGCTTATATTCTATCAGTGATATTGAACTGGATGAATTGCTGAAGTCTCCTTAGACCCAGATTTATTTTTTGTTTCTCATGGTCCAGAGTCAAATTACTCACTAAACAGCTCATTGAATTTATGAATACTATATATGAAGTGCCAAAGTACTTAGGGGAATGAGCTACCCAGTGTACTCAAAGGAAAATCCTGGAAAGTTCTCAAGAGCAGACGCCTTTGGGTTTCATTTATTTGTCTGCTCTTTTTTAGAAGCAGAGACACTGTATGATGTTGTGGGTAAAACAGGAGAAACAAAAAGAAGCTTCAATTCTAGGTCTGGCTTAAATTATATCTAACAAACATTTATTGAAATCTGCCGTGTAATGTAATGGCTTAATCCCTGAATTTTACCTTGTGAGGTGTGGAGAGAATGGAGGATCAAGATGAATAATTTATCCAAACTCTTGGCTCTTGTTTACTAAGCCCACATGCTGTGGACCACTCTTGCTGACCTTACATTATGCTATTCTGCTTGGTTTGTGCCAGCCTCACTGGCTACTTTCTCCTCCTTGTACACATCCAGCTTCTTCCTATTTGGGGCCTTGGATTGAAAGGATTCTCTCCCTTATTCTCTGCAGCTAGCCAGGTCACTTGAAACATCATCCACTGTAATCCTCTGCATAGAACATATCATTATGCATTTCTTTTGATTGCTTATTTGCTCTCTATATTTTGTTTATCTTTCTGTCTTATCTACCAAATTTCACTCTTTGGGGCATGGTTCTGGACAAGCACTAGATTTGAATTAAAATCCTGTCTTGTATTCCCTTTCTTTCTGATGCAATTACCAATGCAACAGTATAAGAAAAAAAATGTGCTGGAAATGGGTAATTTTGCCATTTGAAGAAGAGATTATGGACTCAGGAGTTAATGAATTCCTAATATTTTCTGCTAGATTTAATAAATGCAGAGATGGCCTTAGATTATTTATCGCTGGAGATTGGTTGAAACTTTTTATAATTGTATGCTGGATATCATTGGATCACCTGGTGGGTGATATGTGTCCTGTGGCATATCCTTGGTCAGTAGAAGACTATCTCTTTTTGAGTCTCATCTTTCAGAGAAGCTTAAACCTTATATTCAGAACTAAAATACAACATTCAGTATAGAGACATTGATACAATCCACTAATATTAGTCAGATTTATCCAGTTTTACTCTTACTCATGTGTGTGTATTTAATTTTGTGCAGTTTTGTTGCATATGTAGGTTTGTGCATCCACCACAAACAAGATACTGAATAGTTCCATCACCACAAGGATCCCTTGTGTTGTCATTTTATAACCACACCCACCTCCTATTCACCCACACCACCTACATTCCTAATCCCTGGCAATAACTAATCTATTCCCCATTTCTAAAACTCTTGTCATTTCAAAATGTTACATAAACAGAATTATACAGCATATACCCTGTTAGGACTGGCTTTTTTCACTTAATATAATTCCCTGGAGATTCTTTCAAGTTGTCGTCTGTATCAGTAGTTTGTTTCTTTTTATTGCTGAGTCGTGTTCCATGGTATGGATGTACCACAGTTTGTTTAACCATTCATCTGGTGTTGGAACTCTGGGCTGTTTCCAGTTTGGGGTTATTACAAATAAAGCTGCTATGAATATTCATGTGCAGGTTTTTGTGTGAATGTTAAGTTTTTATTTTTCTAGGATAAATACCTAGGAGCATAACTTCTGAGTTGTATGTTTTTGCAGTTTTTGTATGATGTTCAGTTTTACGAGAATTCTACCATGCTCTTCTGGAATGGCTCTACCATTCAGCAAGCAATGAATGCCTGGTCCAGTGTCTCTACATACTCACCAGCATTTGGTGTTTGCTGTTGTCACTAAGTTTTACCTTAGCCATTCTGATGCATGTTTGTGATAGTTCATTGTGACATCCATTTCCTATGTCAAATGATGTTGTACATGTTTTCAATGTGCTTGTCATCTGTATATCCTCTTCAGTTAGATGTCTGATCATGTCTTTTGCACATTTTCTAGTTGTGTTGTTTTTTTTACTGTTGAGTTTTGAAATTCTTCTTATGTTTTTATATGCTGGTCTTTTTATTGGATATGTAATTTGCAAATATTTTCTTCTAGTCTTGTCCATTCTCTTTACATGGGTTTTCACAGAGCAAAAGTGTTTAATTGTGATGAGGCCCAAGCTATCAATTTTTAGTTTCAGGGATCATGTTTTGGGGGCTAAGTAAAAGAACTCTGCTTAGCCCTAAATCCAGAAATTTTTCTCTTTTTTTTTTCTAAAACCAATACTGTACTTTTCTGATTAATATATCAATATAGAAGCTTTAGAATTGGATAGAGTGATTCCTCCCACTTATTCATTTTTTTGTCAAGATTATTTTAGCTATCCTAAAGCCTGTGCCTTTCCATGTGGATTTTCGAAGAAGCTTCTCTACATCTACAAAAATTCTTATTGGGATTTTTATAGAAGTTACATTAAACATATAGATCAATTTGGGAAGAACTGACATTTTTACTATATTAAATCTTCCAATCCATAAACAAATATGTCTCTCCATTTGCCTAGGTATACTTGACTCCTTTAATCAGCATTTTGTAATTATTTTTAGCATGTAAATCCTGTATGTGTTTTGATAAGTGTACACCTAAGTATTTCATTTTCATTGGACCAATTGCAAATCACGTTGTGTTTTCCAGTTTCATCACATTTATTTTTAATGTACAGGAATACAATTGATATTTTTGTGTTAATCTTGTATCCTGTGAACTTACTCAGCTCACTTATGTGTTCTAGGACTTTTTTGTAGATTCTCTGGGATTTTCTACATAGATAATCATACCATCTGCAAAAAGTAAAAGTTTTATTTTGTCCTTCAAATTTGTATGACTTTTGTTTCTTTTTCTTGCCTTATTGCAAAGTAGAAAATCCAGTACTATGTTGAATAAAGTGGTAAGGGAGGACATATTTACCTTGGACCCAGGATTAGGGAGAAAGCATTCAGTTTTACCATTTAGTATGAAGTTAGATGTAAATTTTTTAGATGTTATTGGGTTGAGGAAGTTCCCGTCTAGAGAGTTTTTATCATGAATGCATTGGATTTTATTGAATGCTTTTTCTCAATCAATATGATCACCTGCTTTCTTTTTTTCCTCTAGCTTGTTGATATATAGAGTATAACATTGATTGAATTTCAAATGTTGAACCAGCCTTGCATACATGGAAATCATCCTACTTTGTTATGTGCATAATTTCTTTTTACTTTATAGGATTCAGTTTGCTAATATTTTGTTGAAAAGTCTTATGTAAAATTGATGAAATATGTTACTCTCTAATTTTGCTTTTCTTATACTGTCTGTCTTTGTTAGGTTTGATAAAAGGTTTATATTAGCCTCATAAAATGAGCTGAAAATTGCTCCTTCCTCCTCCTGTTTTTAGAAGAGAATGTGTAAAATTGGTGTTAATTCTTTAAATGTTAGATAAAATTTTACAGCAAAATCATCTAGGCCTAGTTATTTCTTTTTTGTGAGTTTTTAATTATGAATTCAATTTCTTTAATGGTTATAGGATTATTCAGAATATTGATCTCATCTTGACTGAGTTTTAATGCTTTGCCTTTTTTTTAGGAATTAGTTTATTTTTTGTAAATTGTCCAATTTATGAGTATACATTTTATTTTATATACTATTTTTTGTTGCCTTTTTAATAGCTGCAGTATCTGTAATCATATCCTCTGTTAGGATCCTCATATTGGTGATTCTTGTGCTTTTTTATTTTTGCCTATCTTGCTAGAGGTCTATTAATTTTACTGATTTTTTTTAGAACCAAATTTAAATTTCATTGTATTCTCTATTTGCCTATTTTTATTGCCATTCATTTATGCTCTCATCTTTATTTCTTCTGCTTGTTTTTGGTTTAGTTTGTTCTCCTTTTTCTATTTTCTTGAGGTAGGAACTTAGATAATTGATTTGAAACCTTATCTCATTTTACAGATAGGCATTCAGTGCTATATATTTCTCTCTCATCACTGCTTTAGCTGCATCTCACATATTTTGATATGCTGTACTTTCATTTCTTTCAGGTCTGTTTTTCAAAATTTTCTTTAAAAATTTTCTTCTTGTCCTATGAATTATTTATTACTGTGTAGCTTAATTTACATACCTTTATAGAGATTTTCCTGTTGCCATTCTGTTATTGAATTCTGGTTTGACACCTTTATAGTCAAAGAACGTACTCTACAGAATCCTTTTAAATTTGTTGCAGTTTTGTTTTCTGGCCCAGGATATAATTTGTCTTGGTGAATGTTCCATAGGTGCTTGAATAAAGTATATTTGGCTGCTGTTTGGGTAGTGTTCAAAATTTTTTGTTAGAGCCCTGTCAATGGATTTTGTTGTTTAGAACTTGTATATCTTTGCTGCTTTTCTGTCTTACTAGTTTTATCAGTTGCTATTGGCGGGGGGTGGGGAGGTGGGAGCATTAAGGTTTCCAGCTGTGATTGTTAAGTTGTCTATTTCTCCTTTCATCTCAGGTTTTGCTTCATTTGCATTTAGAGGCTCTGTGGTTTGGTGTGTACACATTTAGCATCGTATGTCTTCTTTGTGGATTGATTCCCTCCATCATTGTATGTCCTGTTATGTAGTAATTTTATTTGCTTAGAAGTTTACTTTATGAGATGTTACTTATAGCGAATCATTATTTTCTAAATCAAATGCTTGCATGATGTATCTTTTTCAATCCTATTTCTCTTAGCCTACCTATTTCATTTAATATGAAGTGAGTTTCTTGTTTATAGTGTATGGATGTCATTTTTTATCACGTATGACAATCTATGCTTTTATTGGGATATTTAGACCATTAAGGTAATTATTGTATGTTAGCAGTTAGACTTATTTTATTATTATTTTTCTCTTTATATTTTCTCTGGTTCTTATTCTAGTTTTTCTTCCCCTAATTTTCTGTGCATTGTATAAACATTTCAAGATTTCATCTTCATTTATTTTTCACTTTTTGAGTGTATCTTGTGGTAGAATCTTCTCAGTGGTTTCTCTGGGCATTACAGTATGTATATGTATGTATATTAGTGTGTGTGTGTGAGACATATTACAATCTAGTGGTATTGTTATTTTACCACTTGCAGTAAAGTATGGAAATCTTCCATTTAGAGCCCTTTTTCTTTTCCAGTTTTAAATATTATTTTCTTGAATGTCAGATGGCATTGTAATTTTTGTTTCAATTATCAAATATAATTTACAAAACATATATATGAGGAAAAGGATATTCTACTGTATATACCCATAATCCTGCCCTTCCCATTGTTCATTCTTTCTTTCTGATGCTTGAAATTCCCTTTTTTATTATTTCTTTTTTTGTTTGAAAAACTTCCTCTAGCCATCCTTTAGGGAATGTCTAACAACAAAGATAACAAAGACTAGTGGCTGGCAAAGCTTAAAATATTTACTATCTGACCCTTTACTGATAAACATGACTCCTCTAGGTTTTAATCTCTTAAACTCAACAATAAGGGCATTAGATTTGATCATCTCTAGTATCTATCATATTATGAGAATTTCTTATGTGAAGATAGTTTTTTCCTCACTGACCATATTTGAGCACTCAGGAAACACAGAACTTAATATTGGAAAGCAAAAAGTTAACAAATACTTACTTACTTTATCATGCCAAGATTATAACATGAAGGTGAAAAGAAATCAATTTCAGTCTGCTGACTGTGCTTCTGGTAATTAGATTTATGGAACTGGAGTTCAGGTTCCCACTGTGGGCTGGCAAGAGTCCATACTGTTTTGCACCTGCCATGGACGTCAGCATGTACCATCACAATCTGGAAGTGTGGTGCTTCCACAAATGCTCTACTGCACTTGGGACTAAAACAGTTCAGGCCATCCCCCCATGGCTCACAGAACAAGGGCTCCTGTTTTGAGTTCTCAATGCTATTATTTCCAGGAGAATTACTTTCTAGTCATCATTTTGGGGGTGATTATTTAGGTGAAATGTGTGAATTGCTTTCTGAAGTACACTCTAATGAATTAAGTCCTGGTAGGAGGGAGCAGAAACATTGACCTTGTTTTATTTCATCTTAAGAGTCAAGATTCATCTACATATATTTTTAAAACAGGAAAACACATGAGAAAATAGGTAAATAGGAAACCAAGAATAAGTATGAAAAATAGTGATAGCTATTTAAACATAACTGAAACTCATATTTCTTTAAAACATTTTAAAAAAGTTTCTATGATGGATGTCACAAATTGGGAGGCTGCAGCTCTTAGATGACCAGATGTAGCCTCCTGACAGGTTTTGTTTTGTATAGAGTTGGGCCAGAGGTATATTTTTGTTTTTGAATTTAATTGGTTGCTAATACTAAAAATTTTTGAGTTCACATGAAAGTTTAGATTTCCACACCCTCTTGAGAGATAAGACTATTGAGTCCGTATTCCCAAGCAGCAAACACTGCTGGGAGATGAGTGCCATTCTCTTTGAGGATCACATGTGATTTCAAGTCCAAGTGGAGTCAACCTCTCCATACCGCTCCCTCTGGTCCTCATGTCCAGCAGCAATTGCCATTTATCATCAGTTTTGTGCTATTGTGTTTCTTGTAGTAGAGCTGAAGTGGCAGAATTTCTGGTATCCATCTTTCAATCAAAAGTGGGAAAATGCAAGATGGGCCAGGAGAAATATGTACTTTAATAAAAATGGGAGGCAGATATATTTTTGTAGAGATGAAAAATATCCCTACTAGAAATGCATAAGCTTTGTTGTAATAATACAACCTGAATGACGGTTCTGAAATACAGTTGGCCTACTTCTCTCACTCACGATACCCGCCAGTCCTGCAGGCATCTCTTTTTCAGCAAATAGCAAGTGGATGCCATGATCTTGCTTTCTCTACTTTCTCTACTTTCTCAGCTTGATTTTTGTCTCTTAGATGGTGCAACATAGTGGGAATGCATGGTCTTTGTTTGTCTGTACGTATAACTTATTGGTGATTCAACTTAGACATTCTTGTTCTACATCTACTTAGACTGCATCTAAGTACTGAGGGTTGGTTAATTTTTTTGTCCTAAATGGTATATATATTCTAACTGAATGAAGACTGATAAAATTTATAAGATTAATAAGGCTACGTTGAAATGAACACAGCTACATCAGAATAAATCAGCACACAATTTTCTGCGTTAGATTTCAGGTACTGTAGCTCATTTCCTACAATTGGCAAATGCATCTTGAGAGATGGTATGTCATAAAATCTCCCTACCACTCCCTCCCTGAGCAGATCTTAACATTAAAAAAAGCATTCTGATATTCAGTAGAGACTTTACGTTTGCTTCAGTAGTTTAGAAACCCCTTCCATTGGTTTCTTTTGGGATTTGATAACAACAGTGTCTCTCTGGTGTTTGTTATCTTCCAGGTTAGCATTTCAATTCACTTTGGAGGAAGCTGGAAGTTCAGAAGTGTTATATATCCACATTTCCAATGATTTTTGGACAATTTACATTCCAGAAGCCACTTATAGCTTACTTAAAGTAGATCCCAAGACAGAGCTTTTCTTTTTAGTTTCAGAGTGATAATATTCTAATACTCTGCAGACTGCTTGAATAAACCAGAGTTGTGAACAAATTCAGGTATCTCTCCCTCTCCAAGCCTCCCTAAGCCGGGGGGGAGGAGGGGAGGACTTTATGAAATAATACGTAGGTAGAAATTGTTATGGGACGCACAGTCAGCTATCTTCTATTTTCACTTAGGATAGTGTTGACTAAAATAGCATATTGCTCCTACATTTAAAAGGAGTGTTTACTAAAACACTGAAGTGAATTTAGGAATGCTGTGGAATTTCTGCCCATGGGCATAATTTATAGAGTAAATATTCTACATACTACAATGAGTATGGGACATTATATTAATTTCTGGTTATTTTGTTATGGAAAACTGCTTGTTCAAATGCATAGAGACTAAATATAAATGTACAATTGTCACACCTCTGTGAAAGTTAGGCAAATCTCAAAGGCTGTCTTCCAAAGCTAAAAGACTATCTCATATTTCCAGTTGAGCTACAATTATTTCTCTCCTCTTTCATTTTAATATTTATAGGTGTCTTGTAAGTTTTTTAGATGCCAGGAACTTTCTTTACGAACAGCATTTTCTGGCAACAGAGCAGATTAGAGAGGGAGCAGCTGTTGATGTCTGACTTCCAAGCCATGAGTACCTGGAACCCAAGAGATCTCAATAAGGTGAATATTGAATGAGCATTATCAGTATAGAGGTAAACATGTCTTCTCTCCCTCCTTGTCCAGGCAAAAAATATCTTCCTTTTTGTTTATCTGTGAATGTTAGAGATCAGTTGGGTGCAACACAGCAACACAGTCACGCAGAACTCTTCCCTTTCTATAAAGACTAAATATTATAAAAAGGCTAGGCAGCTCAGACAAGAAGGTTAACACTTATTTTCAAGACTCATTAAAACTCGAATTCCCAGTTGCTGTGTGTCTCTGCCCGCACACTTCCAACATTTCCCTAGTGATAAATGTATAGGAAAGGGATCTATGAAATTCAGTGTCATGACAGACATTTAAGGAATTTTAGTTTCAAAACTAACAGAGATAGGAAGTCTTTAACAGGGAAAAGCATGACCACTTTTTAAGAGTTCTTCCAGGACATCTCCTGCCTCAAGGGCCACAGCTGAGTGAGACGTGGCTATGCATGAGACTACTCAAGGACCTCCGCAAGGGTATGAAGTGTAACTTTTTGAATAAGAGTTTTGAGAAAAACAGATTTAGCGCCCCACTCGCCTCCCCCAACCCAGTTGTCTCTGGATGGAGTGGCCTCTGTGGTGCCCAAATGAAGCAAGCATGACGTTTTTATTTCCTGTTAGAAAGAGGACTTTTTGTTCTTTGCTTGGATTTTGGAGATCACACGGACCTCTGAGCTTTGTGTTCACCAGTATTCATGGTGATTTTGGCTGCAATCCTGTGAATAGAAATGAAATCAGGGCCCTGCAGAATCCTCCAGCTAACATCATGAACATTACTGGGTAACAAAATCTTGGGTGAGTTTGTGGATTTTTTGTTAAATGCACCCGTGTTTAAATGAAAATTAGTCTTCCTAGGAAAAGGTAAGTTCTCTTTATCTAAATTCTTACTAATGAAAGTCACAAATGTTCTAATAATGTACATAGCAAATGGAAGTCTCAAGATACCCATAATGATAATACTTTGTGAGAAAATCAATTAATGAGCAGTGAGAATGAAGTGCCAAATTTTCTTGGCCATGCCCCTGGGGAAGCAGTGTGTTTAGATGAAGTGAGTGAGCTACTAAATCAGACTCAGATTTGAATCTATTGACAAATCATTTACCTTCTTAGCTTCAATTTTATCATCAGTAAAATAGGGATTATAATTATTCTTTGTCAACTTTGTTACAAGGAAGAAATAGGAAATATCTATTACATAAAAGGATAGTGACATACAAATGCAACAACTCAAAAAAAATGGATGTCAATCTCTGGCCTTTTTTCTTTCTCCCCATTCATATGGAATTTTTGAAATTCAATTTAAAGAACAAAAATGAAAGAAATTAGTACTTGGACATCAGTTTTACTTTTAATAGAATTTTTGTGGTCTACTAGTATCAGTGAGATTAGGTTATTTATTTGGAAGTGAAGGCATGAAAACTAAGGGGAGAAAATGATGTGCAAACAGTAACTGTTGTAATTATAAAAACTTTATTTCACTCTTACTTTAATTAAATCTTCATAAGCACCATGTCATGAACTGGCAATCTAGTAAGAGGATACTTTAGTCAATAACAAACTGCAAGCTGATGATGCGAAGCTATAGCTACGTGAAGCACGTGAACAAGACCACATTTAGAAAGGTTCACTTGAGAATCCTGTGACAATGCACAAAACAGGAATCTGGCATCAGTTTGTTCACACTGTTTGTTTATGCTCAGAACCCAAAGCTTGTGCATGTAAACATCAAAAGAAACACTAGATCACCCTGACAGTTTACAGTTTGCTAAAACTTGACCCTGAAAGCATAAATGTTGCCATCTTGATTTATTGACCAGTACTTGGTCATAGGCTGAAAAGACCAATTCCTTTAAAATTTAAATGATGCTTGCTTAAAGGCTATGTTTAACATTACACAAGTCATCAGCAAGGCCATTGAATGTGTGCAGTTCCCATATATGATCACGAAACCATTACTGACCTAATGAAATCATGAAAAATTATGTATTTTCAGCAAAATGTTTTAATTTGGTCCTACATTAAAAGACCCAATTGCCAAGGTGCTTTACATAAATTTAATTCACAAGCATGTACACAAGAGAATCACTATAAAGAACATTGCTTCCTGGTATATGAATAAAAAGTTTATCCTCTACTTAGTCTAAACATACAAAAAATAATCTACAAAAATCGTTTACAATTGATTTTAGTGAAAGAAAAAGCTTTCTTCAGAAAAGAAAAATGATTGTGTTGTGGTGGTATTTTAGCCATCAAAAAAGGAATGTAAGTAACCAATAAATATAATGTGCTTTCTCCATATAGACATATTTACACTTGAATCTTTGGCTTATGGTTTTTTTCTAAAAAGAACTTCAAATGATCCAGCCATCATTGCACATTAAAAGAAAATAAGCCAGTTATATATATTTATATATTTATATAGAGATCTGCTACACTTGAAACATATAAAAAAATGAACTTTACTATGAATTTGCACAGCTTTTCTTTCTTTTTCCTTTAAAAGATTTAGCATCTTTTACCTAAAAAAAGGGAGAAAAATGCCACAGAAAGTATGAATTCATGCAACATGTGGTGGCTGCTCTACCAAAACCAGGAGAGAAAAGGCTGCATATTCACTGTACAAACACTGATAAGTTCTCATTTGAATCTGCTTCTTATTAAATATAATTTATGTGGCACGAAATGTTGATGCTTTCATACAGTAATAGAAACTAATTGAGTCCTTTTTATTAAGATACACAACTTCATAAGAAAAATACTTTTACCTCTCGAATGTAAAAGCCTCCCACCCCCCACATGAAAATCTTTCTGCACAGGTGTCACAGGTACAACAGCTGCTGGCTCAGCAGACGAACAGCTTCTGTTTGGATGTGCTGTGAAGTCTCACCCAACTAAGATGATTCCAGGTACTCCAGAGCTACGTCGTAGCAGAAACGGTACTGCTCCTGAGGATGTTCAAACAAAAGGGTTGAGCAAAGTTAAAAAAAAGAGGAGAATAATGAAGAACAACGGCTACCAAATGATTACTTGGCATTCAATTTAGATTATTCAAGAATTTAAAATTTTATTTTATATCCAAGTTTAACATCTAGGCACACATATTTTACATTTGAGTCTAATGATTGCTGTTTAAGAAAAGGGAACTTGATATAAAAAGATGTTGTCTTTGCCTCATATTTTATACCAAATTAAAATAAACTTCAATATTGTGTATTTGATCATAATAGTAATACCTGATAA
Organism: Camelus ferus; assembly: GCF_009834535.1. NCBI lineage: Eukaryota > Metazoa > Chordata > Mammalia > Artiodactyla > Camelidae > Camelus > Camelus ferus. The sequence goes on from NC_045703.1 coordinate 43,549,102, forward strand.
TTACAGAAAACTTTTCCAGTGTACAAAAATATAAAGAACAGAGAGAGAGTTTCTATAAATCTGTTATCAGAAGCAACTTTTAAAATACTACCAGAGTTTTACTTTGGTCCATTTTTATGCATGGTTGAAATAATAACCACTTTAGTATAAATATAATTACATACATATATCTGAGGATATAATGTTATATTTTATTTTGTTTTTTAACATTATGATGTATTTTTTTCTTATGTTATTGAACACTATTTTCTATACTACATAAAAGTCTAACATAGGGATTTTTTGACTATCAGATTGCATTTTTTTCTCTATTATAAATAATCCTGGAGGGAACATGTGCAAATATTCTTCTCCACACTTCAGATTTTTTTCCTTAGCAACAAAAATAGAAAGCTAGTCATTTCAAACTGCCACTTCACAATTCCGAAGTCTTAATTTTTTCTTCCAGCTTTACTGAGATACAGTTGACATACAGCACTGTGTAAGTTTAAGGTGTATTATGATTTGATGTACATACAGCATGAAATGATTTTCATAAGTTTAGTGAAGATCCCAAATTCTTAATATTTGACACTGTTTTTCATTCATCAGTGTATTTAAGTAAATTTTTCAAGAATGGTTAGTGGTTCTTAAATTTTTTGAGCTTATATTTACTCAGTTTATTTCTCCTGCCTTTATTTATTTGACACTTGGTTGGCAATAAAATTTTTGAGTTAAAACTGACTTTCCTCTGTTGAGTCCATACAGATGAGTCCATCTGTATGTTGCTCCACTTTGAAGAATTTAGAAAAATTGAGAGACTGCATGGCAAATTATGACTTACAATATGTATTAAAAATTTCCCAACTCAGTCCAAGTGGGTGAAATTCAGGTTAATTACAGAGAACAATCTAAAAATGCATACTATTTCAAAAAAGAAATTCCAGGTATCTCGAGCAATAAATGAGGATAATAAAAACGTCCCCCAAGAGGTCTTTATCAATCCTACCCTGATTATCAAGTAGGTGTAGGTGTGATTTAAATTAGACTACCACTGTGGCAAATGCATCTCCAGAACCAAGAAGTGCTTGCAAACAGCTATGTCTCTTTAATCAGTCTCTAGCAATTTGGTTTACACTCAAAATTTCCTTACCAAACTTAGTTCAATTCAGCAGCACACTGAACTAATCATCAACCCTGATTAAACACAAATCAGAGGGTTGGGCATCTAGTCTGGATTCATGAGATATGGATATGAAAATAAACAGTTAACTCTTTAGAAAGTTCTAGAATGGCATAGTTTAACCACAGACTTTTTAAAAAAAGGAATGGTGGTAAATGAGTTAAATCTGGAGGTAAAATTTGAATTCTGAGCCAGAAGTGATCTCACTGATGACTTTAAGAAGACCTGATCTGAGAGACAGAGGCAGAGTTTACATTAAGAAATCATCAGACAGCAGAGAGTTTAAAGACTTATCATTACCCATCCATTTTGTAAAAAGACTTGAGAGTCCTACCGTAGAAATTGCTCAAATCTGTCCTCCTGTCTCCACCTCTGTTGCCATCACCACCCCCACCGGTGTGCAAAAAAAAACAATGTCATCTTATCAGGACAAGAGCAGTAACCTAAGGTATGAGCTGGAGTAGAAGGGGTTTGAGGACTTGCAGACGGGGAAGAAGCCTGTGACTGTTCTTAAAAGTGAAACAACATAAATGTAACTCTTCAGATTTTGTCTCAGGAAGCAGTGCACCTCTTGTGTGAACAATCCATGAGCAGGAAGTGGTAAAAATACTTTAAAGGTTTATTGAATTGCTCAGTTTAGTTATCTGATCATCTTGATAAAGGTAGGGGAAGCAACAATAGTGCTTTGGTTTTTCTGGTTTACTCTTGTGTGAGCATAAACTACACAGCTGCTCCCGACCCCATCCCACCACGCACATGTGTGTAACCCACAGACATTGCTTTAGAAGTCAAATGTGCTAGAGTTTAACTTTCTTTCTTACTCTACATATAGCTTCAACCAGAGAAGCTCCTACATACATATACCTACCAGCTCTTATTTTGTAAGTCATGTCCAGTTTTTATGAGACCTGGCAAATTCAAGTTGTATCATATGGACTATGCTCTATAATTGGTAAAAGTTGAAAACTGTCGATCTCAATAGTTAAAAAATTTATAATTCGACCAGAAATAAGTAATTATAGATAATGACTAAAATAAATTTCATTTGCCCTTTAAAAACATTGAGTGTCTAAAGTGCTAATGCAACCTAGGAGTATATCCCTCAAAATGACGTTTCACTAGTTAACTCAGTATGCTTTAAGAAATAAAAATAAACAAGAATAAAGCCTAGATAGCAGGATTTTTCTTAATATAAAGCCATTTACCGAAGTTTATTGTAGCAAATATTTATTGCCCACAACAGAAAAAAATCCTAGAAATTTCCCAAATTAAGGGAAAACAGTGTTCTTCACCATTAGCAGTTTATGTGATATGTAATTGAGTTTATATGGGTAGAGAGGAATACTTGGCAATTCATCAATTAAGCAGGAGAGTCACCACAAAGACTCATTTACACATCTGATTCTCTAGAATGTGGGTATGAAGTCAAATCAACAAGTAGGTATATGACTGACTAATCACTACACTCCTTTCTACATCTAAGACTCTGTGACTCACCGGGGCTTCCACCATGTTTGGCTTGCTGTTCCTTAGTGTCTTGACTGCATGGAACACATCAACAACGTTTTGCCGCTTAACCATTTCGACAACAATGCCTATAGCACAGAACATGCCACTTCGCCCACCACCATTTCTGAAAGCAAAGAAAGCAAAGGCATTTTAGATTGAAGGTTTTGGTGACCATAGATCATGCAATCATGTATGTTTGGGAAAGGAAAAAAATAATGCCATTTGTAGCAACATGGATGGACCTAGAGATCATCATTCCAAGTGAAGTAAACCAGAAAGAGAAGGAAAAAGACCATGATATCACTCGTATGTGGAATCTTAAAAAAAAATTTTCTAAAGAAAAACTGAGGACACTAATGAACTCGTCTACAAAACAGAAACAGACTCCCAGACATAGTAAACAATCTTATGGTTATTGGAGGAAAAGGGGTGGGAAGGGATAAATTTGGGAGTTTCAGATCTGCAAATGTTAGCCATTATATATAAAAATAGATTTTAAGAAACCAAGTTTCTTTATAGCACAGGGAACAATATTCAATATCTTGTAATAACCTTTAATGAAAAAGAATATGAAAACGAATATATGTATGTATATGCCTGACTGGGATATTGTGCTGTACACCAGAAATTGACACATTGTAACTGACTATACTTCAATAAAAAATTAAAAAGAAAAAAGAAAACATTACCTTTTGAAGTTTCCCCTTTGTGTTTTAATTTTGCTTCACATGGGTTGCAACTTAGATGCTTTGAGCTTTTGTTAGATTTGCACACAGTGTAAATCAGAAAAGTTGTTCAGAGTAGTGTTCAGAAGAGTTTAAATCATATAATAATTATATAATAATTTTTTAAATACAAAAGTTTAATATGAATTGTAGAATCATGAAACAGGAAGACTGTTTTAAAATAATACTGACTTGGGGTCTGTAAGATGTGACTCAGTTACTCTCTTAAGATGGAAAATGTGAAGAAGGCTCAGGTGGGAATGAGCACCACGGCCCCTCAGTGGCCCCGCCCAGCCGCCATACTCACAGGCAGTGGATGATCGTCCGGCCCTCCCCTTCCTCGCACTCCTCCTGCCATTTTTCCACCTGTAGTATCAGTTTCAAAAAGGACCGTTTGGAGCCAGGCACTTCTCGATGAGAAGCCCACCCTAGATACTGAAATTGCTGCACCATCAGATAACCTTCCTGTGGCTGTAGAGGGAAAAGCATTTTTATGTAAATAAAGTGGGACTAGAATTTTTACTGCAAAGTAAAAGTTTCATAGCAGTTTACACCTGACATAAATGACACTGACATTGGACTGAGTCTAGATGATGTAAGTTCAAAATATATACATACCAGTGCAGAAACACTTTAACTTAAATGAGAATTATCCTTTCACAAGCTTCTCCCTCACACCCCATATCCAATAATCAATTCCTATGATTATACTTCTTAAATAACTTACAAATTCATCTCCTCTTTATTACCACTGACCACTACTCCCAATCACAAATCATAATAACTACTCCTAGTTGATCTCTCTGAACAAACTTTGATCACCTTCCAAATCAATCTTACAGTAGACATCATGATTATTTTGAAATGCAAATATGATCTTGTCAGTCTCCTCATTTAATGGCTTCCACATGATCTTAGCATAAAATCCAAATTGCTGCCATGGCTTAAAAATACCTATAAGATAAGGCTCCACCTCTTTCTCCAACTTCCCATTATTCTAACACTCAACTCAAGTTCTAGACACACTGGCCTTTTAATCTATCAAGTCATTTCTTGCCTTGAGGACTTTGCACATACTCTCCCCTTTGCCTTGGACATTTCCTTCTTGCTTGTCCTCCTCAATCCCCAACAAACTTGGGTTTGCCTTGGACTTTTCTGGTTTTTGCACTGAAATTCATGTGTTCTGGGAAACCTCTCTGTTCTGTGTAAACCAGGATAGTTGGCTACCCCATGCCCAAATCGCTCCTACTAATTCTTCAAATTTAATATCACTTAAATATCACTACCTCAAAGGCTTCTCTGATCACCCAGCAATGTCAGATCACCCAAAACACTCAGCATTTTGTACTTTTCCTCTACAAAAGTTCATATATTTGTACATAAATAATTATACAAGTTGTTTAATGTTTGTCTTCCCTGATAATATATAAACTCTTTAAGGACAAGAAAATCTCTTTTTTCCCCTCAAATCTCTATCACTAGAACCTAGCAAAATACTTTCTAAATAATAGCGTTGTTGAATAAATGAATGGAGAACTTAAGCCCTCAAATGAAAATGTAAAGAAGAATTTGTAATGTGTGAGTGAGTCATATCACTAGGCATCCACATGGCAAGGGCTTACATACACATCTTTTGATAGAACAAGGAACTGCCTGGTATAACTCCCAGGCTCCAGTTGGCTCATACTAAATATTTGGTAAGGTGAATGATATTAAATAATGAGATTGGGAACACAAAGAAAAATCATGCACTAATAAGGTCCAGAATATCAAATATAGAGGAAGATAAACAAATATGCTGACCAAAAAATGTAACATAAATTTCAGTTCCTGTTTCTAGAATATTTTTCATATAAACAGTTCAATTAACAGACAAGCCTTACTTTCTTAGTTTAGCTGCTATGGTTTCTCAGCTAAAATATTACTAGAACCATACTGTAACAGATGTGCAGACATAATGAGATCCTTTTAAATTAACATCTAAGATATGCATGAATATTATGACATGATTGAAGTTATCCTTTTTTTCCTACTGAAATGAGCAATAGAGTTGGATATGATTTTATTCTTTACTTATATACATATAGACTTATTAACCAGAAACACATATAGCCATTTTGATGTGAGAAACACTGAAACATGACAGTCCTATTCACACACTTAAAATAATACACATACATAGAACTGCTGCTCTAAAAAAGAGTAATCTTTGTCTTTAATGTGAGCATAATTTCATAGGAGTTGGTAATGTCTTCTTTTCAAATTCTGCTTGCTATGTGGTTACATAATCTAAACAGTTTTATTAGTAATTTCTGGTTTTTTGAAGGAGAGACCCCCACATTTAATTTGTCACTGATTGCAAAACACATGAAGAGTCAAGGAAAGAAAGACTCCTGAGGGACACAGTTGCTGCTTTGCTACAGAGAAAAGTCGCAGTGGTTGCAGCACACGATCTAGGTATACATCTGGGCAGAGCCAGATGCTGGGACACTTAGAATCAAATTGTAGATGAATTGTAGGAGGAGCATCAGTGATGGCTGTCATTTACTTTTTCCTTCATGCCTGGGGCTCTCTCTTATACGCAGAAGTTGGAATAGTGACCTGGAACCCTTCTATAATGACTGATCTGACATATGTTTCTTCTCTGTCCTTATTATTATATTCTTGGTTTTCAATTGTATGCTTCTTCTGCACTGGACAGCAATGCTAATAAAACAGTCAACCTTGAGATAAGTCTACACATACTCAGGGGCCAGGCCCAATCAAACTCATTTGAACCAGGGCATCTGAATTTGGATTTCCAGATGGGATACATTAGGCTAGTAGCGGACCAGTAAACCTAGCTTCCAGCATTTCTGCTTTCCTGTTTTTAGAATGCATTTTTATTCTAGTCCTAAGGCGTAAGATAATTACTAGCTTTGGGACTGATTATGCAATGCCAATTAATTTTACTCTCTCTCTTTTGTCTGAATGGAATTATACCCTATAATGGTTATGATCACCTGTTCTGGATCAGCAAAGTTAAAATAATTAACCACTTACTCTTGTTAGATTGCATATCCTGAAAATCCGGTTTATCACATCACAATCCATTGAACAAGACATACATTCCACTTGGATTGGGCCATATCGTAGCATCCCTTCTTCTGGCCAGTACTGAGGGCAGCCCTAAAGGATGAATGTTTTGAAAGAAAAAGAAAATGAGCATCTTTTTTCTAACTAGGGTAATATAAAGCAGATTTTAGCATTTTATCACTACTTTATTAAGATACGTTTAAGTACACAAAAGCAACCTATAACCATTAACCTGGGACAAGTCGACTTCATTTAACATCACAATGGAGGTACAGCCATAATCATACACTAATCTCCAGAAGTCTTTCACAGTGTTTGGCAGAGGGTATTGTGTGACGATGAAAGCAGCTGGTTGCCTGTAGCTCTGTGAAAATACAAGGGAGATGGAGAAACATAAGAACTTAAAATGAGTAATCAATTGTACAAGGAGACTCAATACACTTCAATGCAGAACCAGTACATCACCATAACTTCACATGGAGATGGAGCCAACCTACTACTTAAGCCACAGCATAAAAGATTTGGACCACTAGAATGCACTGCAACTGGTAGTCAGACTAATGGTATGACCTTGATGCCTCAGCAGTAATCCAAGCCAAGAATTTAAGTTTTATTTTGTGAAGAAAAGTAAATATAGGACAAATACAAGAAGGAACTAAAGAATTTCTTGAGATTAAGATCCTTCATGTTTCAGTTTTCCAAAGGAAATCAGTCTGCGAGCTGAAGGCATAAAATTCCCTGGGGGGGGTGTGTATCTCTGTCTGTCTGTCTATTTTCTACCCACTGTTATGTAACTGTTTGGCTCTCCTCCACTCCAAATAAGAAAAAACAAATATGTTTCAAACTCTTGTTTTTATATTACATGGATATTACTGGCATATTCTGCACATCTTGCAGGCAATCTACTTCCCACAGTTTTTTGTGCATTTCTAATATATATCAATGGTCAGAATGATAGTTTTCAGTCATTTAGGATTTTTCAAGTGCCAGAGAATAAAACCAATGCACACCCTGGCCCCACCTAAGAGAGAATGATCCCTTGTTTACCAAATGCCAATTGCCTGGGACACAACACATTATCTCTTTCTAGAAGGAGGGGATATACTTATCTGTCCTGGGCAATCTGTCATTCTACAGACTAATGATCTACACTAAAATAGAAATAAACATTTCCGTGTAATAAGTTACACTAATTGTTTTTTAAAAAATAATACTCGACAGTTGCCTGAGATAGATTTCCGACTGATAAAAATTGTGATCTCCTAACACATTTGTATCATACTACTCCTTAGTTTTTCAAGGGTCTTAACATCAGTGTAGAAACTGGTCTTTGAACTTCGTAGATCCTATCACCATTTGGGAAATGCTGCTAACATAGCATCTCACTCCATGGAAGACTACGGGATAAATCTGAAGAGGTGGTAATTCACCAGCTGCTTCTAAATGTTCTTAAGACCTCACAAAGTTGTACCTGCCACTGGGGTGAGTGCCCTCCTCAGAAAGGTATGAAGGCTCATGAGAAAGGATCAGAAGATAGAAGTAAGCTTTCCTTCCAATTAAATGTCTGCTCCATGGGAAAGTAAGTCAAAGGAGGCTAAAAGCTTTTTATTCATTTTTTAAGGCACAGGGGCGGGGAGATGGACGAGGAGATGATGATATGGGAAAAACTGAAGATTTCCTATTCCTTTCCGAAGTGCAAGAGCTCATCTAAGGCTTTGAATTTGCAGAATCCTTGGCCTTAACTCCTAATTCTTCACAGGCATGGGAAAAGGTGCAGGACACATATGATGGGATAGAGGGGAGGCAGGAGGGGGGGTGTTGACCAATGAACCCCATTCTTATTACCCAGGCCAAACCTGACTCTTCTGAAGCCCCAACTACACTCTAAACCCACAGAGCAGTTTCGACTATAAAATACATCTTTGTTGAATCACAGGGAATTACATAGAGAACAGGAATGGGTAGAATGCAAGGTTCAGTCTTCATATCGACTAAAAAACAACCTGGAAATTAAGAAAAATTTGAAAAAGATGCCAAAAGACAAACAAGATCTCAAACACATGCATCATCAATATCTTTCCTAAAGTTTTCTCTTTCCCTTTTTCACACAGCTTTTTTCACCCCAAATCTAGACTGACTCAGAAACAAAAAGGTCTGTGTGTTTTCTCTGTATTTAGTATGTTTGTCTTTCCAGACAATTAAAATAGGAAGAAGTAAAATGAGGATCCAATGAGGTTTCAGAGGATATGATTAATGACTAGGCAAGACTCTGGGCACAGCAAGAATGGCAACTTTCCATTTGAGCTTGCCTTTAAACTATTCTGCTCTGTAGAATAAAAAGGAACAAAGCAACTTGGTAAAAGTTAGAAGTGTAATGTGGGGTTTTCTAAGTCTCTACTATCAGAAGCTAATTTTGGAAAACACAATAGGAGCAATAACTTAGAAAGCTTCATTATCAGTCACCCAGGAATGAACCCTGACATCTAATTTCTCCTTGCTATGGTTTCATAGGCTAACGGGCAAAAACTGGAAATGTTTATGAATGAAGGTGATAAACTAAAAGGACTCTGAACTTGACATCCTTCCTGTTTCTTCCCAAGGTAAGCAGAACAAGATCGTCAAAGACTAATTTAAAATTCTCTTTCCATGCTGTTCTGTCTGTGGGATGCTAATATGCTGAATACATACTCTACCATCTAGAGTTTATGAAGTTTGGGGTGGGGCAAAAGAGCTCTTTCGTTATGATCAGTGTGTTAACATGGTATCTTCCATGCCTTCCCTAGTTATTTATATATAGTCTCAATTAATAACCAATAAAACAAATTAGCTATAAATTACTGGAATATTAAATGTCAGAGATAAAAATGTTCAGATTAACACAACTTCAGTAGAATATGGCATTCTGTAATTTTAAAAATTCATTACTAACTGTATTCAAAATAGATAAGCGTGATTCACTTTCCTGAAAATAGGATGAAAAATATCACCTGAAAATATTTCCTGTACAGGGTATAGTAACTGATAATTAAGCATCAAATTTATAATAAAGCCTAAAATTTATAGTGCTTAAGAATCACTGTAGGGGAAATTCAAAATCACCCTCAAAAATTTTTTTTGCATTTCAGTGAAAGCTTACAATTTTCCTTTTTAGGCCATTTTAATTTTCTTGAAAAGAAAACCAGCCAGTGTTCATCGATTTTGCAGCTTTTCATAACACTTTACAGTAACAAAGAGAGCAGTCTCTTACGTCCATAAGAGCAGCATTGATGTAGTTACTACTCTCCCCATCAATTGTAATTAAAAAAGGCAGACATCTGTCAGGTGGCAGCATGTCCATGAAACGGTTCTTGTCATGGTTCCTTGGCAGGCATGCTATACTGCAGTCTTCGGCTTGTAGTCGAGGGGTGACTGAATTCAAGGTCTAAAAAGAAAAGCAAACCCAGGTTAAAAGACAGTGACCCATTTAATAGCATAACACAGATCCATCAAGTATTTAGGAGGCCAAGTAGAAAGTGAAGGATTTGTGCAAGGCAATGGCATTTGCCACGATGACAGGCTGATAGAGTTGGTAGTTAAAGCTAATGAAGCCTGAGAAGTGACAAAGAAACAATACACACATTGTTCAGTGTGCCTCTTTTTAAAGAGAAAAGGGAAGCTAAACAAAATAGCTACCTGCAAAATGTATCGCCTCACCAAGGTAAATACAATCAGAGTGGCCCACAATGATGGCCCGTCATCAAAGGTATCATTCGTAATAACACTTTGGTATGCCATATTTGAAGACGTGCTGTGTGTGGCATGTTGGAAACCGCACTGGGCAGAGAATCAAATATTAGGTTTTTCTAGAGCTATTCTTGACTACATAGTCACAGAGCTTTAGGGATGTTTTAAGGGCACTGAAAACCTTTGGGTTATTTAGAGAAAATGTGTAGCAAAAACTTTGGCAATTATTATTAATGTGCTTGATCTCACATTGTGAGTGACACAGGTCAAAACCTGTGAGACTGCATTTAAAAAAAAGTTGCAAATACACACAAATTATCACTAAACTTGACTTTTATAATACCTTCCCCTATACTTTTCCCTCAGTCTGAACTCATTTGCCCTTCAAGATACAGCAGATATGAGCTCATTAATACAGAAGTGACTCTGTAATATGTATAATAGAAGAGATGGGTATTATATTATACTTAAAATAGGGTCAGAGGTTATAAATTTGACTTGAAAGACCTTCCTTAGAAGAATTAAGAATGCCCAGAACAAATTGTAGTAAGTTGCTCACAAAAGAAGTCCTAGACATAGTACATACCTGGAATTCATCTTTAAGATGTGAAGAGTTTGTCTGGGAGTCTATTCTAATCATATCAAAATATGCAGCTTTAAATTCACAGACGGGTATGGCAGTTTCCCCACATAAGCAGGCTTCTAAAATGGCATCATGAATAAAAATGTACTGTTCCTATCAAAAAAAAGAAAAGAAAAAATTTCATAATATTTTAATAAAAATTTTCTATCATCAAAGGTAGATAATACAAAGAATCTTCTTCATATAAGATATTAATAAAAACACCAATATTTTTCTATATGACTTGATGAGCTTATATTGAGTTGATGTGAAAAACATCTACTATTTAGTTTGATAAATGTTGGGAGGCAAACAAAACAAGGCCACTCGATGACTCAGTATACCTCTGTCTGGACCATATTGATGCGACGAGATCTTAAGGCTTTGACACAGTTGTAGATGTCAACGACTCCCTCTCTTTCAGCCATGTCCAGCATGATGTCAATCACAATGTAACAACCAGTTCGACCAGCACCAGCACTGAAAAATAAACATATCTAAAGAATTGCAGGAAGCATGTCTATGCAAACTTGAAGATCCTTCTGATTTTCAAATAAGTGGAATAAAATTGATTAAACAAAGTACAAGATATAATTTGTATGTACTGTGTAAACACTTATTAATGAACAAATAACTTCATGTAGAGTATCTGCTTTGTTGTAAACTGAAGATCGGAACAAGAGTTCCAAGTGAAAAAACATAACTTTGTAAATCAAATTGTGTTTAGAAAATAAATGTATCCATGTCGCTCAAGTTCCATAGCTCTCTTAAACAGTCTTCATTTTACATAAATTTCAAGCTCATAGACTTGACCAAGGAGTGGATTCATGCTTTAAAATTTAACCTGAGATTGAAAGACTCATATTCATGTAGTTGATGGGTACTCTGGCAAAATGCTAGAATGCCAGTTTACTCTCTTAGTCAGACAGACTCTTGTAAATATCAAGGCAAAAGAACATGAATTCCAAAACCTTTAAATGGAACATCTGAGGAGTCCCAATTCAGGGGCAGTGTTAACAGTGAGCGTGGGGAAGACAATGGTAGTTATCAATGGGGAGGAGACCAACAGTGGAAAGAATATTTGAATGGTGATCTGAAGATAAAAATGAAAATGAATTGTTAGGTATAAAACATAATTCTTAACAGGTCACAAAGATGCACTATCTTACTGTAATTAATTCAGTAGTTTAATCATAATATACTGTCAATTATTTTACTCATTGGGAATATTTCTCCAATTTTATATATAGAAGTCAATGGGGCAAACAAGATGTAGTTGGGATTTTTAGGGCAAAATTCACTTTGTAGTCAGCTTCCTTTTTTCCATAAATTCAGATACCCGAGTGTAAATAGAAAATGACACTTCTCTTTCAAGAGAGAATCTGAGAATCTCGGAGCACTTCTGAAGCAAGCAATACATACGAAAGTAAACCTCTATGATATGTCAAGATACCCCAGAATTAAGAACCCATTTATCTCATTTTCTAAATGCATAGATAGACTATTAACATTATTTCTTTATTGTCTAGATTTGGTCACTTCTCTTAAACTCGCTGTTCTTTAAGAAATTTAAGTAAAAGATAATGTGGCTATCTATTTCTTCTTTTGCCCACCATCTCTTCAATCACTGTTCTCACGGTTTGAGACAGGAAAGTAATTGAAGAGTACATCAGATTTCTTGAGGAAGACTGAGGACTGAATTGCAGATTTTTTTTTCAGGGTACACAATATCTACTCCTAATGAGATGCCTTACTTTTATTTCATTCTCTGCATTTTATTTTTCCCCTTTTATATGTGGTCATTTAAATACTGAATAGGCTGGATTTTCAGAAAGGAAAAAAAAAAACGCTTAAGCACAACCATCTATTATGTAGCTTAGAGGGGATAGTATTTGACTGAGAACGGTGTGCAGCATTTAGGACAAGCTTTTCAGATTGAGTATATATCTTTCTGTTCATATCTCAAAATGAGGCCACGTAATTTGCTTTTAGTGTCTCTGAATGCTTGTTTTAAGAGAAATTTCTAATCAGAAGAAAGTCTGGATAATACTCACATTTTTCCTGGTATATATTTGCTGGATTTCACTGATATAGTTTTCAAGGACCTCTGATGGATGGGTTTTTTTTTAATTCTTAAATAGCTGTTTTACAGCACAAATTCTTGCAATTTAGGCCATTTAGTAACTCTGTATGTCTCAAATTTAGTTTTAAAAGCTGGGATTCTATTGAGAATTTACTAGATTGGCAAGAAATCTCTATCTTTACCTACCATTCCATACAATGTGGGATTTGTAAGAGCGATTAAAATACACGCACACACAGATGTTGCCACTAAAAGGCAGAGTTTCTACATTTGCAATTATGGACAACACTACACACATTAGGATGAATGTATTTATTTCTGAAGTTTTTATTTTATATCCTCCCTAGAGTTAACTTTTATTTCATTGCTGTTTTACCTTGTCTGTAGTACAGGCAAGCTGGAACCTCATAAGCGTGCATTAGTTTTTGTGCTTAAAAGCCTAGTCTTTTTTTTTTTTTTTTTTAAATTGAAGTAGAGTCCTAAAAGCCTTGTCTTGATACTTAAAAAAAAAAAAGCTAGCTGCACACAGTCAATGCCATTTGGACCACCACTCACCTGCAGTGCACAACGATCGGGCCAGCGCTGGGAGGGTTGGAGAACTTGACTCGTCGGATAAAGGAAAGAAGCCCTGTAGCGTGGTAGGGCACGCCGTGGTCAGGCCAGCCGGTGAAATGGAACTGCTTAACCTCACGGATCTCATTGTACCCTCTCTGTGCAAACATGTAAAGAAGTGTTTTCAAGAGGACCAAAATAAAGCCATTAAAGACAACCATGGGTACTTGACCTAAATGACCATGAAAAAAAGGAGAAATTTATCAAAGATCATACTTTTTCTGAAAAAGGATGCTGACATGGCGAGCTTACCTTCATCTTCAGACAACTGCCAAAGAAAGCAAATTACAAGTCTTACTCAGTTCTATAAGGCTGGGTAAATTTTATTTACCTTGACAGTCTGTTTCTTACTTGGAATGACAATATATAAAATTATTAGGGGAAAAGGAAGAAATGGGAAGTTAAAATGCTGTCCTATTGACCCAATGCACTGAGTTCTCAAGAGGTGTATAAAAGCAAGTTTCTAGCTTCTCACCTCACAAAGAGGTTTTAATGCTTTGCTTATCCATGTTGAAAATGGTTTTGAGGCATGGTATGTAGGGATTTTCCAGAACACTGCTACTCTAGATTGGCTTGTAAAACTATACAGACAGCTAAGCTGTTCTTTGGGCAGACTATTTTTCTTAACTGTGCAAAGTCTCAGCACACAGAGGATTATTTATAGCAAATAGCAAATAGCAAAAAAAAAAAAAAGAAAAAGAAAATACAAAACGAAAGAAGCAAATCATCCCTTGTTGTGCCTCTTTCCTATTGGGTTAATTTAAGAAAACCCTTTAAATGCACATTTCAAAGATTTTCCCATCCTCTTTGTTAAAAGAAGCCTGTAAATTGTAGTAACAGTGCAGTCTGTAGTCCCCAAAACCCCACTATAATCTCTGTGTTCTCAGCTCTACTGTGAGCTCTCTGTGAAATCTCAATCTCACTTGTTCCATCAGAAAAGGTAGAAAGATTGCATGAAACAAATGAGCTAAATTTAGCAAGTTTGTCTTTAGAGTCTATTCTATATAGACCAGTATCACCAAAACCTTGGAAGCCAGTAATCATATCTTACGATTCTTTTTCATTCCTGTTCTTTGCACAATACCCTACACAAAGCAGGGCTCAACAAATAAGTATAGACGTGACTATGATAAACATCACCGTGAAATCACGCACATGAAAAAACACTTTCTCTACTACTTTTCAAGTCAGTTCTAGTAAGGAAGGCCATAATTGTTCAAAGATCTGATTTTAGACAAAGAGACTTTGCTCTTTTTAGAAAGTTTTACTATCTGACAGTGCATATTCCCTTATCATATGTTTTAACTTAAATTTTCCTAAGTAATTTTCAAATATGTGGTTTTCAAAAAAATCCTCTTTTTTAGCATTTTATTATTTCTAAATAACAAGAAAATAAAATTTAAATAAAGCCCCAATGATGTTACAATTAGTACTGCATTAAATCCATAATGTAGTATTAATTCCAAGTATTCCAATTCTGGGGCACAGTGCCTGTCTCCATTTATTCACATCTTATTTTATGCCATTCAATACACTAGTTTTATTCACTTAGGATCTGCATCTTATTAAATATAGTCTAGCTACTTCAGAATTTTTTATTATTGTGAAAGAGATTTTTAGTATCTATTTCTGTTTATTGCTAACATGAAGGAAAGCTAAGATTCATGAATACTTATCTTGAGTTAGTCACTTTAAATAATTACTAGTTCCATTTAAAAATATTATCTCTAGTTTTCTTGGTATAAAATCATTACACCTAAAAATAATTTTGTCCTTTTTAATAGTTTTCCCATGTGTTTCTTCTGTTGTCTTATTTCATTTGCTAGAGCTTCCAAAAGTGTTGACTATTAGTGAGGATGATTATCCACATTGCGTTCCTGATTATAACTGCAGTGCCTTTAATTTTTCACTCCTTAATGTGGATGCTACTAGTTATTGTTGCATTATCTTTATCATGTTTAGGAAGTCTCCTTATTTTTCTAATATAATTAGAGTATTACTATAAATGTCTTTTAAATAAAATTAAGTGCATTACAATATCTATTAATAAAATCATATGGTTTTCTTCCTTTAATGCACTGAGATAATGAAATATCCTGCTAGATTTCCTACCACAGTTGTGATATCCTTGCCTTCTTAAAACATAATCATGATCAATCATGTTGTGATCATTTCTTAATTCACTGCTGGATTCAAATTTTCAGTATTTTATTTTGAAGTTTTTTTCATACATGTTCTTTTTTTTAACATTTTTTATTGATTTATAATCATTTTACAATGTTGTGTCAAATTCTAGTGTAGAGCACAATTTTTCAGTTATACATGAACATACATATATTCACTGTCACATTTTTTTCTCTGTGAGCTACCATAAGATCTTGTGTATATTCCCCTGTGCTATACATGTTCTTGAATGGAATTGGTCTGCAATGTGTGTGTATGTGTGTGCATACTTGGGAAAGAGAAAGAGGTGAGAGACAAAGAAGAGCTAAGGGTGCTATCTTTATGTGATTCTGTTGTTACAATTATGCTAGCTTTTAAAATATATTTAGTTGGTTTTAATGGTTTTCTATAGCCTAAATAGTTTAACTTAAGAATTAGGTATTCATTAGTTACTTTCAAGATTAAGGATACCTCAATTATGAAATCAAAATGCAATTTTAATGGCCAGTTTTAACACTCATTCTAGTTTCTTCTATCATCTGTTCAGATTTCTAACTCCTTGGGACAAATTATGGAAATTACAGCTTGCTAGAATATCTGTGTATCTAGACTAAAATACCTATCTCTAAGTTTGCACATAATATTTTCACATTTTTTCCTAATAAAAGTATAACTGTAGTTATATCCCTTTTGTGTTGTCTAAGATTACATAATTTGTTTTGATTGTTCCTCATTTGGAATTGACAGTGGTTTAGTTACTTTATTGATCTTTTCAAGGGAATAGCTTTTTGATTAAATTTATTCATCTTTGTGTTTGTTTTATATTTAATTTTCCTTTGTTTTATTGTTGTTTTTTTCCTGATTTTCTAGTTCAACAATTTTTTCCACAAGATTTTAGCCTGCCTTTCAAAAAAGGAATCATTTTTGGATATATATTTTTCTCATAGGATAACTTGTGGGAAATTTTGATATAAAATTGTTTATCTTTACAATTTAGTTTTAGTTTTGGGGCAATAGTTCATTCAAGGATTATTCAGAAAAGGCTTTGGTGATTTCTAGGAGACTAATGTGGGAGATTGTTTGCTTAGTGATTTGTTAGTTTCCATTGGATTTTGGAAACACCTTGAATTTGTTTTCTATGTTCAGGTTTTCTTTATGACTAACTTCATGACTGATTTTTACTTAGAGCTTCATTAACTTACAAGAAGAATGCATATTTATATTCTCTCTTTCCATAATAATGGGATATAGTTATTCATTAAATCAAACTTGATGTCTTTTCTTGAAATCTCCTATATCTTTGCTTATTTTGCTGTACTTGATTTGTCTAAGAAATTTTCATACATATTTTATAGTTGTGATAATCATAATTATGTCGTTCTGTATAATGGTACTTTCCATTTAATATTTCCTCTAATTTTTATGTTGATAAAATCACTTATAAATGTCATTTGTAAAGAGTGGTATTTCTAGATCATAGATATGTAATTTAACTATATATTGCTGGATATTTATGGCTATCTATAATTTTCTAGGACTATATATGAAGTCATTATATTTTAAATAAATTCCTTAGGAGAGATTCATGGAAGGTAAAATTCTTTGTCAAAGGACATCAATATTTTAAAGCTCTGTAGATATACGCTTTACTGATTTACAGAGGGTTTATGGCAATTTAACTGCGATCAGCAACATATGAGAACGTCTGTCTCTTAAAATACCCATACCCTTAAAATCAATGGGGATTATTATTCTTTTTTAAGAATAATTACTCTTTTTTAAAAAAGAGCCTGCTGATTTGAAAATACAAAATGGTGTATCAGTATATGAGGTTAAACATTTTTAATAGGCATCTTAGCAGTTGCTTTTCTTTGGGAATTCTAGTATTCCTTTCTACTTGTATTAATGCTATGAATTAAGAATATTAAATAATTACAATTTTTTATTGTATGTGCACTTTTTAGATTTAAGTTTTTTGATACAGATGATTTCACACTTTTGTGTAGTCAAATTTATTAAACTTTTCTGCAACAATATCGTTGCTTCTATGTCTTACTTCTGTGCACTTACACTGCCCACTCTGCTTTAGTCTTCCTGATCCTGTTAAAAATAAAAGTCAGATCATGTTACTCCTGGGCTCAAACCTTCCAGTGGCTCCCTACTTTTACTTTTACAAACTAAACTCATCATAGTGGCTCACAAAGTCTCACTTATCTGGCTCTGTGATTTCTCTGACTTTATCTCATCTTTCTTTTCTCTTCACATACCCATTTCTGAATACCCCAGACCACTGGCTGTTTCTCGTTATGATAGGGATATCATGCCTCTGGGTCTCTGAAATGACTCTTCCCTCCATCTGGGAGCACCTCGCTGGGATATAATCCTTCCGTGGGATATAGTTATATCACTCACTTCCTCACTTTCTTCAAGCCCTTACTCATATGTTACTTTCTCCACGAGTCCTTTCCTGACCATCCTTTTAAAACTGTAAACCCTTCCTTCCTCTATCACAGCAATGTTCCCCACTTCCATTCCCAGCATAATTTTTATCAATAGTACTTTGCTTAATATATGATGTCCTTGCTTATTTATTATTATTGCCTGTCTCCCCTCATTAGATCATAAGCTCAACAAAGAGCATGGATTTAATGTGTCTGGAAGTTTAGAAACATGCCTGGCACATGTTATGCTCTCAGATAAATATTTATAGAATGAATGACTGAATGGATGGATGGATGGATTTTATAGCATCATCAAAACAAATCTTGACAGTAAAGGAAAAAAAAAGTTTCAATATACATATTTTTGTAGAACTTCAGGGTACTTACTCTTTCCAGGGTGAATGTTCTAACTACATATTCAGCAAGTGGTTCCATTTCTACACAAGTTACTTTGAAGTCACCATAAACTTCAGTATCATCAGGCCAGTATTTATAGCACTTAACCTAAATAACAGAAAGTATATACAGGTGGACCTGAGTATATAATACACATTAACCAAAATGATTTAATTTCAGTGATAACTCCTCAGGTCACAGTTAAAAGACACTTTAGAAATCCCTAAATGAGACAAAAGAATCTGTTCCACAATAAATAGAAAGACTGTGTGTAATCTCATAAAAATATACAAGCCTGATAATGCAATTAGATTCTAGTATAAAATCAAAGCTTATTTTATTAGTAAATAAGAAATCAAGTAACTTCTGGGCCATCAAAGACTCACTTAGGAGCACTCATTTGAAATGCCATGCCTACGAATTTTTTTCAAACATTTAAATGATATTCTATTTTAAGTGTGTTATGTTTTGCTATTCAACTTATTCTCATATTTTATGACACACAGATTTTTTTTCTTCTTACCCGGCCAACTTCAACTAAATTTGTAACCATCACAATGCAGGCAGACTGCTCTTGCCAGATCATTCTCCAGAAATCATATACTGTTTCATGAACTGGGCCTATGAAAAAAAATTCTTTTGAATATTATGTTATCAGAGAAATTTGGTAGTTAGTAAGAAGTTTAGATAAAATAAAAAGCAATATAAACTACACAAACAAAAAAAAATTAAAGGTCTAACACAAAATGTCACTGAAAGTACTTAAATTCAGTTTGTATCTAAATTCACACTATAGGCAAAACATAGGCATGTATAAGTTTGGTTTTTTTTTCAATTTGACTTCTATATTTTAAAATTCAGAAGATATCACTAGTTTCTAGGGTACTTATATCTATCATTAAATTACTTTAATCCATTTTCAAAATAAATGTGAGAATAGGAAATGTCATGCCACCATCAACCAAGCAGCGCATATTACCAATTAAATATACACACAGCATTTATAAATAGTGCATGTTTAGGGGTTAATGAAGAATTACCATATATGAGGATACATTCTAATCTTATAGTATCATTGCCAAAGTGCAAAAGCATCTACTGGGCTATACCCTACCCCATACCATGAAACTAGAATATTATTCTAGTTATTCATGGATGATCCTTCTAACTGTAAAGAGTTTACAATTAAACTCAATTGTTCCAAAGACATGTGAAAAACACTTAGAAAATGACCTCTGTCAAAAAAAGCAAAATAGCCTTTTTACTTTCCTCTTTTATAAAATAAGATATGCAGGTTTCCTCTTTTGATGGCCAGTGGCCAATTTCAAGAGATAACTCAAGGTGGTTTTGGTGTTACTGTCAGGATACTTTTACTCCCCAATGTGCCACTATAACAAGAATTCTTTACTTCTTATTTTCCATGAAGAATGAACTTGACTGAGTTCCCTTTAGCTGTTTGTTTTGTCTCAGTCTTGGCTGTAAAAAAAATTGCTGCAAGACAGTCCAGCATCTCATTAAAACAATGTTGGTCTTGGGTACCATTACATGCCAGGCCAACAGAAAACAGGCACCTCAGACAAGATGAGATCTCACATGCTTTCATCAAAAATAAGTAATTTCTCTGCCCAGCACTGTTGATTAGTGCTCTGGGACATCAGGATACAAAGAACCAAATCTCAAAATGTACCAGCAGCTTCTCTCTTAGTTTTAATTTAAAAAATAAATCAAGCTTTACTTTATACATATTTTAACCAGATAAAGCAATTTGTATCATACAAATAAAGAACAGTTTAATCAGAAGAGCTGATTTTTTCCCCCATTAATTCAGATAAAATTGCAAAAAAAAAAAAAAAAGCCATATGGATAATTAAGCAAGTTCGGTTATTCTATTACATTTTTTAAGGCAAAGTTTTACCTTGAGTTGCAATGTAGTGGCTTGGTCTCTGGTAGCCCTAAAATAGGAGAACAAATTGGTCATCATTTTATATCAGTGTCAGAAACAAATGAATGAAGGCATAAAAAGATGAAGACAACCACCTGTTAAGATTAAGTTATAGTAAAAAGTCCAGAAATGAGTAGTGAACTCATAGTTCACTTCTCAAACCTAGGTTATCTGAAAGGTAAAAATAAAACAAAAATTAAATATTTTAAGGGCTCTGATTAGAATATATATTTCATAATTGAGTTTTGTTTGCTAGGAAGAAACTTCATAGATTTTGTTTGGTTTCACTAAAATGTTTATGCCTTCATGTTACTCTTTAGTCATTCATTCCTGGCAAAATTGTGTTCAAAAATATTAATTCTCATTTTATCATCCAAAAGTACAACACACTGCATTACAAATGGACAACGACATATTAGAACCATAAAAAAATAACAGAACATTCCAATGTTAGAGCTGGACAATGCATGTGTGTATCAAGTCAAAGTCCTGCTGAGATTTTTTAGAGAATATTTCAGTTCTATAATATGTTCAGGAATCTGCCAAAACTATTTTGTGTGTGCTGATAATGTTAATTTACACACACATAATTACAGGTACACACATATATAGGGAAATAATTTTTAAATGCATCTTATCCTGAACAGAAGCTTTAGTATTTTTCTTTTTTTAGTGTGCCAAGAGTTCTATGTAGTTAAGCATTTAATATTGTTTCAAAAAACAAATTATTCCAGATAAGGAATAAGTTGTTAGTTGCTTTCAACTGCTCTGAATTCCAATAGATCTTGAGTAGCTAAAATTTTAATGGTATAATAGGGTTAAGCTTTGAATTTGTTGTGTCAGAGGGCTTTAGTAAAAGCCTGAGTTAGTAGACATTTGGTCCTATCTAAAATGTCTGTAAGACATTTTGTCCATATCGAAAGCTCCTTGAAATTTGGTCCCGTCCAAAATGTCCATGAGCATACTTGTTTCATGCCAAATGGTTTTGGACAGCACCAAATATCAAGGACTTTTGGCATGGACCAAATGTCTTCATGGACTCTTTGGACAGGACAAAATGACCTGCCAGGGTCTTGGCAGAAAACCAAAGTTAAACTAAATAAGGAAGTACAAGTACAAATTTGTCAGAGAACTGCTGATTTTTTTAATTCTAAAGAGTAGACTTAGTTTTCCATGTTGAGATATCTGATAAATTTAAAATATTGAATGAGAGTAAAATGATGATCAGGAATTTAACCAATATACTCAGA
This sequence comes from Camelus ferus, assembly GCF_009834535.1. Classification (NCBI taxonomy): domain Eukaryota; kingdom Metazoa; phylum Chordata; class Mammalia; order Artiodactyla; family Camelidae; genus Camelus; species Camelus ferus. Next base: position 43,570,805 of record NC_045703.1, read on the forward strand.
GACTATACTTAATAAAATTCATTAGTTCAAATATATAAATAATGACAATTCACAAAATAACTGTAAAATGTGAACTTAGGAAATGTGATAAATTATTTCCTATTTATAGAAATTAGAAAAAGTTGGGTACTAATTTTCATATATTTTATATATAAATGTATATACTGCAATAATTGATATTTCTACTTTTTGCCTTACAATTAATGCATAATTAATTTCAGCACACCTAGGTTTAAATTATTTTTTAATTATTATTTTTTAAAAATAGATGAAGTTTAATGAGTGCTTCATATGCGCTAAATGTTCAACATGCATTACTTCGTTTAACTCTCACAACAAAATGATGAGGTTAGTAATATTATCATTATCCCCACTGTAAAGATGAGGGAAGTGAGCACAGAGAGATGAATGAACATTCCCACAATTTCCAGTGCGATTTTGAACCAGGAAGGATGAACAGAATCTGTCCTTCTATATGTAATATACATTGCCTCCTTAATAATATTTTTATTTGATAATTACTTTCCATTAAATAAGGAATTTACATGTAGATATGTTTGTAACCAAAACTGAACAGCAGAACATATGATCAAAACAAACTTTGATCTGTGTGATTCAATATATATGTGTGATATGTGTATTTTACAAATGCAATTTAGTAATTACTTTGCCTAAGTAATTTTAATACTTTACAAACCAATACCACACACCACAAAATAGTCTCCCTACCCATTTTTAACATCAGAAGTCAAATGTAAAAAAGTAAAAATTTCAGAAACACTAATACACATCATACTATCCAGCTTCTCACATATGTTTGGGGAGGGGTAGGAATAAAAGCCAGAAACAGAAACCATCAACAAATAAAACTCGAGTACATAATAAATTGTCAAAAGCTAAAAATGGTCCTGTTTTTCTAAACATAGAAGAAGGGAAGGAGGTAAAAAAGATCTTTACACATGTAAAGGAGTTACAAAAATGAACATAGATATACTGTATGAGGCTAATTAGGTGAAGCATGCAGAGATAACTAGTAGTAAGCATTAGTAAAACTGTAATTAAGAGTAATTACATTAAATATTTATCATAGGGTGCTGTTATTTACATACAGTGGTACTTACATCCCTGTACAGCCAAATCTACAGCCCAAACCAAAGTCAGGTGTGAAAGAAAGCACAACAACGTCAGTAAGTACTAGGACGTAGAACAAGGAAAAGTGTACAGTTTGTTCTTTATTTTAAAAAGCTAGCAATCACTTTATAGGTAATAACAAGCAAAAAGATTCACATATATAAGCCAACAAATTGGGCACACTGAACTGTAAAAATACTTACGTCTATATAGTTGGCATTAATGTAATCTGAAGAAGGGTCATCCTCAACGGGTTGCAGAATTACTCTGGAGTGATCATCTAAAATTTTCAATTGATAAAATAAAAGCTAGTAAATATCTCCCCATTCTGAGACAATGACCCTAGTAGAGACTAAAAACAATTCAGTGGTTAACAGCAGCTTGTCCATAGTATACTATCAAAATTTCCTTAAATACTGATTATTTGAAGTCACACAAGAACTTTAATGAGCTCATTGCATATTACAATGATAATATTCTGTTAATAAAGTCTCAGTGACTGGCATCTTCATAGTTAGGAAGCTTTTAGGGGATATGATAATGTCTGATAAACCATCATCTGATAAATTATCATTTTCATTTAGCCATAAAGAACCAAACTGGCTCTAACTCCTAAATTTGTTTCTTAGGCATGATTTTAAACGGGTAGGATCCTTCTTCCTGCACATTACAGCAAAAAACCCACAGAACTAGGGAGTGAACTCTGAATCCCTGCTCTCAACTTTTTATGTCATGAGAGTCAAGGTGAAATTCTGATGTATTCATAAGATCCTTTAAAATACTTTAAATTGAGACTAGAGTGGTCAAAGTAAATCAGTAGCTAGTTAACAAACTAAACTGTTACTTTTCTTACTGCTCCCATGGTTTCATACGATAATCAATTTATTTATATCATGTATATACATCTTGAAGAATTAATTGGGAGGAAGTCCCTAATAATAAATAACTTGGAGCTACTGGGGTTCAGACACTGGCTCCAAGGAAGAAATAAAAGTATGTGGAAAGAGTAACACTTCCACCTGGAATATGCGTGGTGGAAATGTTATAGTAATTTATCACTGAGAAAAATCTTTCTTTTCCATTATTTCAGTATTTTCAGCTGTTAATGATACCCCCATGCATTTATGTGCAAACATAAAATCAAACAGCACGTTATCTTCACAGGGCGAAGAGTCTGAGTCAACTTAGTTAATGAGGATAATGACAATTTCAGAGTCATGGCCAATAGCCAATGCTGTTTTAATCTTAAATAGATTACTTTATAAACAGATGTGCCACCTTCTGGGATTTTCTGGAAGTTTAATATAAGGAGGAATTGCAAATTACTCTGTCTGCTACAAACAGTATTTACATTCACCAAGAATTGTATGAGAACTTACATGCTATAATGTTTCCATATCGGTTTTTTGCTCTGTTTTGATCTTTTTTAGCTACATCCCAAGATGCTGACTGTCCTTCAAAGAAGCTCTAGAAAAAAACAAAATTAACAAGCACACTGAATTTAATTCCTTTTCTTGAATCAGGTCTGTCTGTTCTGAAGACCAAAATAGTAAAAGCCACTTTCTCAGAAAGGAAGGGAGTCCTATAACAGTAAACAAGTTCAATGTTCAGGCCTCAAAGATTGTTTATTGTTCATCTTGGAATGGATTGAGTTCACATTAAGGACAAGAAACAACTTTAGGGAAAAAAAGGACCTTGAGAGTATCAAATTTAATATTGCTGTAACTTCGTGAGATGGAAGTAGAGAAAACATCAAAAACTTCAGGACTACTTTTAATGAGCATCTTTCAAATATGCTTCTTTTTGCATTTGTAACAGGAAAAAGAAAACCTGTTTTCCCCCCATAATTATTCATTAAATCGTGTGCAATACATCACATTTCAGTTTATTTGAAGATCATGAAAATGACTGAGTCTCAACAACGAGGGACTATATAAAATTAAAGAGTCACCATCTCCAAGAATCTTGGAACAGATGAATTTGTTGATTGGCTTAATTACCATATGCAGCAATTTAAAACATGGGTATAGATTTCTTTTTGCAGAAAAACTGAAACTTTGCTCAACACAGGAAATGGGGTCTTCAAAGAATCAGCGATCTTTGAAGTGAGGTACACAGGAATACACATGCAACGAACAAAAAGAACTAGCTCTGGCAGAAGACTGTCATTCCTTGTACTATTTAGTTACCACAGCATAGTGTTTCCGGAATATATCTAAAACCGACTTTCACAATTCAAAGATAATTTTACTCACTCCCAAACTAAAGTATACAAGGAATCTGTAAATAAAATGTAGAGTTTTGAAGATTCCTTATGAAGTTGGATGTATGTTAGATGGTCTTTCAAATATTGCTTGCGTTCTTTCACTTTAAATGCATACGTACAATGGTGTGTTGTGTATGGTGGCTCCCAGCTATGCCCCTGACTGATATTTCTCAGTAAGTGAAAAGTGGCAAAGGAATTGCTTCCTTTTTGCTACATTATGCTTATTGGGATGTTTAGTTTAAACCACTTCTTTTGTAGTACAAATCTTGGTATTTTGGTTTGAGTAGGAAGGGGAAATATAGATGAAAAAAGAATTTCTCGTGTCCTTTTTTGGGGTTTCTTTTTGTTGTCCGGATTTGCAGTGCTTTGTTTTGTTTCCAATCCACCCTCAACCAGTAAACCACAAAACAAAACTCAGAGTGACAAATTTGTACATTCAGGGCACGAAGCTTGATCTTATTTCTCAACAGAGGGTCAACAAGCAAAGAGGCAGAGAATTATCTGCTGCTTAAGTCATTCAAATGGTAGAACGTCTAATGATCCAACGGGACTCGAGGCATCCTATTATGGATTTTTGAAGGGGGAAATAAAAGGTCTAACAAAGTGGCTTTTAAATAGCATAGTAAAATATATTATGGAATCCAATACTTTTTATTTCTTAAAATTAATTTAGACCCAGCTATAGCCCCAGGAAGTATCTATTTTTCCAACCCATCTACCCACCTTCTCCTATGCACACCTGATTGTACACTCACAGACAAAGGATTAGAGTCTACAGAGTATTCCACTCCTTGCTATGTTAAAGAGAGGAAAAACTGTTAAATTCCACTGAGTATCATGGTTAGAAATAAAATTCAACATAATATTGAAACTTTCACCTCATATTCCTCTTTGAACCCATAGCTGTCTGATGTCTTCATAAGATTAATGTGCTGCAGTAAGTCGGCTACCCTGATGGCTGGGTGCAGCTGTCCCGTCTGGTAAGGGGATTCTGTCCCCTCACAGAGGTAGCGAGGTACATCTAGAAGACGACTGGACTCTGCTGTGGCACTGTGGTTCTCATCTGGCATTTTTCAGATTCCAGAAGATTAAAAAAAAGACAAAGTTACCTTGTTTAATATATATCTATGCAAAGAAGATTTTAAGATCTTAAGATCTTTCTGATAACAGGAAGAAGGGAAAGAAATATAGAATAGACCTAGGGCAGCATCCCCATCAAGACAAAGCCTTTTAATTCAGCTCAAGGCAGGAGGTCAGAGTATATTATCTGTGTATGAAGAAGACAACAGATGCTGCGAGATGTAGAGAGACATCTGATCTGCTTTTAAAAAGTATAAGAGGGAGATTTTGCTGAGTTCTGACTTTTTCTTGTATCTCCAGTTATAGTGGTAGAGAGTGGGACCAGAAGATCACTTTGTCAATTGGAGAGGTGTTTTCATCGTTGACTAAGTTGAATAAACTCTTTCTCACACATATCCCAGCCTCCCTCTTGGCAACCCATCCCCACAGGGCTGTCCTTGACATTTTGATCCTAATATGCTCTAACACCTGGGGCTTTTTAGCATGATACACTCCCTGGGAAATATAAACACTCTACAGAATCATCCCCTGTCCCCACTACACCTGCTAGACAGCTTACATGTACATTTGTACTCAGTCTCCACTCCCGTGGTTAATTATTATTGTTGTTGTTTTTATTGCTGATATTTTTTTGACTCTTCTGGCTACTATATAAAAGAAACCAGGGTATGTCTCTGGGGCAAAATATGTAGGTATTTCCTCTGGAATTCTTCCCTGGTCCATCCAGGATGACTATATACATAGCTCCTGCTTTATGATCCCATGGCCTCCTGTTCTCCTACATTCATTTCACTTAACTCTGGATTTTAATCATTTTTTTACTGATCTATTTTCCTCACTAAACTCTCAATGCTTAGGGTGTAGAGACAGAGTCATATTTTTCTTTTTATTCTTAGTGCCTGGTGCAAAGCAGTCAAACAATAAATATTTCAATGAATGAATTAGTTAAAATCTATTAAGTCCCTCACCACCCACATTTAAGTGTAGGTCCCATCCCAGCAGTGTTGTTAGCTTAGCATGAAAAGAAACTCTTAAGTCTGTCATTAGAAGGAAGAAAAGAACAAGAACATTTTACCTCTGAAAAATAAATATTATTTTAATGACCATAGTACTAATCATTACAATGAGAAGAAGCATGCTAATATTTATCACATTTAAACTTACCATGCTAATAAAAAACAAATGTTTTAAGGAGTGTTACTCTGGAAAACATTATACTGCCATACTCATTAACAGAAGAGAAAGTACACTCTTAGGGGAACTTTTGTTTTAATGATAATGCATACTGTAAAGAACGATATTTAATTAACAGTTAAACATATTTCAAGTGCTGGTACATTTGCCTGTTCTATCACCAACTCTACAAATAGGATATGGCAAAAAATGAATTGTTGTCCCCATGATAAACATTTTTTCTTCCTGGAGAAGGAAAAAAAAAAAAAAAAAAAGAACCCCACAATCAGATTTGTGTCCTTCTGTAATTTAGCTTGATTGCATTTACTTAACTTTCTCTTATTAGGCTGAATTAAGCTTTTCTTTCTTTCTTTCTTTCTTTTTTTTTTTTGCTTTCACTTCTAAAATTCCACATTGTATTAAAAAAATTAAAACTGGATTCTGTTGTAACCTAAAAACACCCAAATGAATTAATGCCCTTTACTCTGGTTTCCCATCCCTCTACACCCAAGCATTTGCTAGCAAACATGGTTCATGAGTGTTTGTTTCCTCTTTTATCCATGAGATTACACTCAATTGATCCACCTTTGCTAAAATATTGCAATCAGTAGACTGACATAAAGATTACATACATCTCCCCAGCAAAATTAAATTCAGAAGCCACTGATTTGGGCACTATCACAGAATATACACCTCAGGATGAGATGTAAAGAGAACAGAACGTCAGAGAGGCAAAAATGCAATCACCCAAGCTGGAATTAAGGAAGTCAGTGCTCTATGAAGCAGCCCCAGAGCTCACATCATACCTGCTGGAGCCAGTGGAATATTTACATTTGTGAAAGGCTCAGTGATAAACCTAGAATTACCCATATTCCAAATCTTACATTATTATGTACCAATATGAAATAGACAGTGCCTTCTGTTTTGCATTAACCTTAATACAGTAGTACAATGAGCAGTATTTTTTTAAAATAATCACACATGAATTATTAATCTCAATACATTTCTGCCTCATTAAATTACCTAATAATGTGACTAGAAGTTAAGAGTACATGTACTAATCATTATCCTTATTATACATTTAAGAATAATTTCAAATATTTCCTTGATGGAAAGGTTTTCTAGAGTTCTTTGCAATACACTTACCAGTTATAGGGACTTTAACCCAATGAAGCAGTAAAACACAGAAAACAAAAATATGAATCAATACGAAAGTTTCTAACTTCTTTTTAAATCAGTAAGCAGATATTAATACCAAACAATCCTTGAAGTGATTTCATAGATTGCTTTATAAATACAAAATCAACTGGATGCAAAACAACTGTAAACACAGTGACTCTAAGAATGATGACAAATGCAACAAACCATTTCTAAATCTGGTATGATTAATGAGCTATTTAGCTTTTAAAGGACAAATATTTTGAAAAATCAACCAGTTTGATTTTCAAAATGATACAAAATGTACAATGACTGTTTAAATAAGCAGATTTTATAGCTCTATTGTGTTAACTCTAGCCTTTCTTAAACATAAATATACTTTTTCATGGGAAAAATTATTACAGTAATCTTTTAAACTTTATGCATTATCTCATCTTCCCTTTACAAAATTCTGTGGAAACGGTATGGTAAGAATTATTAAAATTGTTCTTGGAATGTTCTTTGTATATTACTATAATGAAATTTTAACAGGTAACTAAATTTTTTCTTGAATTTTTAATAATTGAGTTGAATTGAACTTATTAGTTTGATGCTGACAGCATTCTACAATGCCCAAAACAGCAGATAACATCTTCAGAAGCATTTGATGCCTCCCAAAGATCATGACTCCTGGCTCCTGCCTACATCCATTGGGGCAAATTCCTCAGCCCATTTCCCTGCCATTATTGGTGTGGACATCAAAAAGAGAGCAATCAGAAACAGGAAACACTGACTTATAGATTCTTTCAGAATATATCTTTATATTAAACAATTATAAGTTTAAGTAATGATTTTAGTGGAAAAGAAGTATATCTTGCTTAACTGAGTTAGTTGCATTGTTCTAATATATTTTAAAAATATAATTAAATACTGAATACATGGATAATAAAAACATGAATATAATGTAAGCTAAAGTTTTATGTTCAAAGAAATTTAAATATAAAACATGAGAACTGGGAACTTTTAAGATGCATTTATCTGGCAATTTCTACATGTCTTTGGTTAAATCCTAAATATTAAAAGCACTGGGGTCAAACTGATAAGACAACTTGTGAATGTACAAGCAAGCTGATCATGAATCACTGGTGTACAATTAGTCAAGGAACTGAGTACAAATTGAAATGAAACTCATTCTATTCTTAAATATATAGTTAAATTAAAAATTAATTTAATTTATTTTAGATCTGAAAAGGTCTTATTCATCACTAGCAAATACCAGTTGACTTAGATGTTATACAGTGGTAAATCTTAGCTTAGTCCAAATTTTTTTAAAAGATAACACTCATCATGAAAGGTAAATATATAATGCAAAATTCTGTATCAATGTTGTAGCAAATTTATCTGCACTTATAAATTCTTAGCAAAGACAAACCTACAGCAAATGCACACATTCCTAATGTTCACTTGGAAATATATTCCTTAGTTGCTATATAATCAGGAGGACTTAGACAATCCCTTACAATCAGGTAGATTTTTATATATAAACAAATTATTCAGATAGTCCTGGCCCCTGGCGTGTGTGCATTTGGGTTCATTCTACTAACTTGCATGTGGAACCATTAGTCATATATCAAGGGCCATTGTACTTTCACTTCAAATCTAACAGAACCAATAATTATAGAATATGTTGTTTTGAAAAAGCATATCTTACTAATTTGAAATGCACTAGATCTAATTGGGTTGACCATAGTTGGTTTCTGATAAAAACCAAGACTATATTTTCGAGATCAAGCTGCTTCTTGCACTGTAAATAATTACTGTATAGGCAAAGCTAGAATCCATGCAAGGAGGTGTGATCCATGCAAAAAAAGATGACAAAGAATTAGGGCCTCACCTAACACAGCCGTCGGCACAAGTGGATCATTGGGCACTGTAGGAAAACAAAGCTCATGAAGGAATATATTGCCCTAAAGTTGTATTTTACACTCCTTTTTCCCCTTTAAAACAGAGATATCATTCCTTAAGAAATATAATTATTGAACTTTCTCTGATTACTATAAACTAGAAGGGTAAAATTCTCTTTTTCAGCTTGGGTTATCTCAAAATACTAGGAAAGGTGCATCTATAATTATAATTCAGTAGTTAGTTCAATAGAAAAAGCCAAGAAGATTCAACTTGACATTATAAAGATTATGAAATCAGGGGAAGAAAATCATCCATTTTAAATCTAACAAGCATGAGGTACTTAGGAAAGTATTATCTCATATTCAATTCAAATAAATTTTTTTAGTTAACTGTGGGAAATAGATTTAATCCTTTCTCCAAGTTCATAATTGGATATTTGTAGTTACACTACCAAATTCAAGCTTCCTAATAAGGTGCTAATATAGAAATAGACAGAAAAGTTTGGGAAACAAAAACCCTTTCAAGTCCTTAATTGATCGATTATTAAATCAAGTGGTTAGAGAGATGTACATGTATATTTTTAGCAAAACTTACTTTCAACAATAATAGTATTTTATGTTTTTCTCTATCATTTATCTTACAGTGAAATAAAAATAAAATAGATCAAATTATCATTATTAAAATTAAATTCCAAAATGACTCATACAGCATTTCTAACTAATAATTTGGTGTAGATATGTACCAGGGAAAATGATGGTCAACAATTACTAAAAGTTTTCACCATGCTGAACATTTCAGAAAAAAACTTCCTTTTCTGAAAAGACATAAATGCATACAGACTGCAAATACTTTATTTTTTCAACCTTACCACTACATATGTTTATAATTTGTATAGAAAATAATACTTCTATTGTTTACTTCTTTCCTTACACATGTGTTTCTTCCCATTCTGAGTAAGCAAACCTCGAGGATCTGTGGCAGAATGCCTCTGTATACAAAAGGCCAAGGATAAATATGATTTGCCTGCCTCAAGTATCAATTTTACAGGGGGGATTTGAAGAGACTGGTAATTTAACTTAAATTTAAGTAAAAAAAAATAAACACAGTGCTAAAGAACATGGTATTTTAAAAAGCATAGAAAATTTGAGGATAAGCAATAATATTGCTTGTGGGGCAATTATTCAAATTGTCTGCCATTAAACGGCACTTCAGTGGAAATATTTTAAAAGATCTGCCTTCAGAGATCAACATTAGGAATTCTTAATATGGATAGATGGATAGACAGATGGATTTCACCTTGCCCTGCCAACCCCTCAAATCAAGTAAACTTTTGGACTTCACATCAGATACTTTAGAGTATGTAGATTCCTCTTTCCCCTTGTTAACTTTTTATTACTGAAATTCTCCAGGAAGTCTATAGAATAACTTTTCCCATGCCAGTAATTCCCAGAAAGAATTATGATGTTTCTTATCTCAAAAGGAACTTTCTTTCACACAAAGAAGACTCAACTAGCAAAATAATTATAAATAATTTTTGACAGGAACTAATTTTATATAGACAATCAAGCATTTTAACTTAAAGCAATAACAAATGATTCATTCTGGGTGCTATATGAATATCTCTTATAACATAAAAATATATTTCATACAGTTTGAAGTTAACTAAATCCAATATCAAGACTGAAGATAAGCCTCCTGATAAATGCCATAATTTTCTGTGTCACCTTTTCTCTTTCTAGCTGCTTCTTTCATGTCTCTTTCTTATTTCCTCCCACTATTCAAAAGGTAATGTGTTGAATTGAGAGGAATTAAAAAGTGTTAAAAATTATTTATTAAGATTTTGATGGAGAACTTACATCTTGGACTAAAATTATGTTGGTCCATGAAGGTGATGGAAAGAGGGTCTTCTGCATGCAGAGTGCTCTGATCAGCGTAACTTCGATCCATAGCATTCACCATGTGAGTCATCTCCTGCCGGGTGTTCCCCAGGGCATCTTTGCGTTTTTTGGCAAGCTTGCTGCCAAGACAAATACAAATGGGAAACCTTAGTATGAGGTTTGAAGGGGAGTTGACACCAGCAGTCAGTAGTTCAGGAAAGCCCAAGGATAAGGATATAGATTTGTCTGAGAAACTCTAAGAACATGTCCTAATTTCAGGAATTAAGTTTGACATTAAAACGATATTTGCTGATAGCTATATAATTGTTTTACTTGTCATATGGATATTTCAACATTTAAGCTGTCAATTTAAATGCATCATCACTTCTAGTATTTTATCATTAAAATAAATTATCATAAAGCATAACTATACTTCATTAAAATAGTAAATAAATACATCCTAGTAGAGTTGCTCAAGGAAAACTTAAGCAAACGCTAAATTTTGGTTTTCCTCCTGGATGATTAATACTTTTGACCAACTTTTAGAAGTTATTCTTGGGGAATAACATGACTACTTTTTCAAGTTTATTTTACTACCGTCATCCAAGTAAAACAGACAAAGAAATCCCATTCTTCACTCTTTATTATTGAGAAAAGATGCAGCGTGTAGTATTAACATATTTAGCAATGTATATATAATGTTAATCCAAACCTAATCTGGAAACTTGCAGAATCAGCCACAGCTAGATATAATGCAAAAACTCAGGAATATATGAGAACATTTAATGCTTTGTAAGAAAAGCACTTTGAGAAAAGCTTGAAAAAAGCTTTCTAGAGGTTTTATACAAGTGATCATAATCTTGGATTTAGACATGGTCAGATCCTAAAGATGTGTTTTAGAGAGTACCAACTACAAAAAGGCCTTACAAATGCAGCAGGGCAAATGACTTAGGGGATTTGAAATCAGCAGAGTTAGACTGTTGAGCTACTCAAACACTGACATCTTTATCTTACATATCAAGGATGTGAAATACACTGTTGTTCTTTCTCAATGTTACACATGAAACATGCAATAAAAAAACTATTAAAGGTGTATGAAACATTTACCCCACATTAATAAGGTACTCTAAAAAGAAATAAAGACATTCTAAAGCCTGTAGTAGCCAGATTATATTATATTCTAAATTTATGGCAGCACTTTATGCTGCCTTGGAAATATTTTCTAGTTGTTTTAAGAATATTTCTCAGCTGGGTTATTACCTTGGACAAATTCTTCTGATTCTCATCAGTATCTGTACTAGAGTAAATATACTACAAATACTTTTTTAAAAAGACTCATTTAATAATTGTGTTTATGTCCAAAGGCTTTTCCTTTAAAAATTAATCTAGTGATTTGAGATACTCATGTGTAGGATAGTTTTCTCTGAGAATTATATTCTTGGCTTTAGGGGTTCATACCGAACAACAACCAACATACTGACACAACAGATCTGACAGATACCTAAGTAAGAGGGTCATAAACTAAGTTTTAGAGATGGAAATGGCATTAATTTTTCTAGAAGTAACAATAATGATATTGACAGTGCTATCAATAGGAAGACAATGACAAAAGTGCAACAAGACTACCACCACAACCATCACTACCACTACCACTACACCATCACAGCCACTATCACCAACACCATCACATAGTAGCAATATCTGCTCTATTCATGTTCATTCTCTTATCTCTTTTTTCTAGGCTTGAGGGTAAGAACACCATAAAGCCCTTATAGTTGTCAGACAAGGAACGTAAATAGTGCTGCTGCCAGTGATGAGACACAGCATGGAAGGGTAGGGACTGTGAATAACAGGAGAGGAATTTAGTGGGCAACGGGCCTAAGTGACTTATTGGAATTTGGTCCCAGATTTGAGTTTCTAATTTTTAAATTATTTTTAAAGAGAAGCCATGAATCTGAATGTTCATGTCAAATTTCCTTATTCTTTCAAGTGGTTCTATTTTTTGAACTACTGTATGGGGCAAGTTACACATCATATTTTAGTCTAGAGGCTTCACTTTCCAAACTTACCTTTAGGCTATCATATAGGATATCTGTTCTTTGACCTACAATGTTCTTTCAATGTTCTAATATCTGGTTAGCTTCCATTCTGTCCTGCCTCATCAGAGAGACTTTTCCAGCTGAACCCAATACAATCTGCCTCAGGTTAAGTTTCCCTGGTAGGTGTTTTTATAGCACCATGTTTTCTGCCTATAATAACACTCATCACATTATCATTCACATATCCTTTAAACTGTTTTCCCCACTATGTGTTCCACAAAGGGAAGGACCATCTGTATATACCTAACAACTTAGAGCAGTATCTGGCACAAAGCAGACACTCAGTAAATACTTGTTGAATGGATGAATGAGGCCTGTTACATGTTTGACACTTGTCATTTGTTAACTCAATTAATTCTCAGATCAGCACACTGAAAAAGACATGAGGATTCTAATTGTACAGATGAGCTCATTGAGCTCAGACAAGGTAAAATATGTGCCCAAGATTAAAATTTATCTAATAAGCAGTAAAGAATGACCTAGTTCCAAGCCCTAAGCCCTTATACTATATCCAGTTGCTGACCTTTTTTTTAAATTGTCACATTACCGTCTGTACTATAATGTAAAGCACTCATCAGTCTAGGAGTTAAACATCAGTTGTATAAATTTGAGAAGAATGTGAATGTAGCACAAATGTTTTGCCATTTTAAAATTTTAAAACAGTTTAAAAAAAAGTTTAAGAAATAACTTCCAATCTTTGTTTCTTGGGTAAGAAGAAAGAATAAATTCATTCCTCAAAAAATTTGAGGGACTGCAGTAGACAAAAATAAGGCAACTTGAACTTTGGTTTAAAAATAATGTAAAAATTTTGATGATGGGCAGTTTGAAGTACATGGAAAAGACATGTTTAAATTTAGAGGCTGTACTTTAAAACATATAATTTAAAAATATTTGTGATTGAGGAAAAACAAGAAGTAATGAATTTGTCAAATACATGACAGGTAAAATTTTTCATGTCAATGAAGGACTTTTACTTTTCAGATTCACAAACCTGTTAATTGACAAATTATGGGAGAATATATGTAACCTTTGTTAATATCTGCCAACCACGCATGGCTCTAATTCTTAGACCTTAATCCTCACAACAACCCTGTGAGGTAGGCTTTAATTCACACTATTACAAAAGAAATAAAAATCAACATTACAGTTAAGTGTTTTGATCAAGAACTGACAGTTACTATGACAATGCCAATGAATGTTAGCTCAAAGATTACATCTGGTTTTCTTTTAAGTTTTACTCTAATTTATTTCTACTTTTATTTAAAAAAATCTTTAATTCAGATTAGCTTTACTAGATCTGTTTAAGCAGCTTTTAAAAACATATGTATGTGACATTTTGTCTAATTATGATTGATAATTCCAGTAACCCTAAGTATTACAACAAAGTATCAAAAGCTACTACATAGTCTAGAATATAGAAATGCTACCCATCCACTAAAAAGGCAATCCCATTCTAATATTACAGATAAATGGATGGATAATGGTAAGCTTATTGATGTTCTTTCTCATAATTAAATATTTATTGATTCCTGTATGTTTGATGTTTTGTCTCCCTCTGAGCAACCGGCATATTTAATGTACAGGACAGTTAAGCAAATCATTTTGCAACTACTTGAGTTTGACAGATGTGCAAATGACTTTCATTATCAAAGCAGCCAACAGTATAAACTTCTGCAGGTGGATATATGGATGGGCTATAAAGAGGAAAAGTGCTCCATCATTGTATGAAATGGTACAGTTAATTACCTCTGGCTTCATCACACATGATTTAACAAGGATATTATGATTCATCACAATAAGCTTGGAGTGCTGTTAGTTTACACCTGCTTGTTTTAGTAGATTTTAAGAAGCCAAATGTTTATAATATTTAAAATGTTGGCAGAATTCTGTTATAGTCATTGAGACTCTTACCAAATTTTGTTGTAAAGCTAGCTTAAATTTACCTGGTGAAATAAATACTGTGGGTTATATGTCCCATTGGATTGAATGAATACCCTGGAATTTAAGGTAATAAACTGAAAATGACCAGGGAAATAGAGTGGACTCTATTTCCTTCCCTTACTCTCCTTCCTTATTCAGAGTAGCATCTCTTAAGTATAGGATGAGCTAAGACTTTGGAAGAGAAAAAAGGAGATATGTGATACCTATATACTGTTTTGTGTAGGCTGACAGGTTTTCTTTCCTTTTTTTTTTTTTTTTCTTTTTTTGGTCTTGGTTTGCACTATTTATTATAAACAAACTCAAAATTTATTCTCCAAAAATAATTTTTAATTTCTTTGTCACTGCAACATTATGATTTTATCCACTTCCACAAGAGCATAGTATGGTCAGACCAAACGTGTTCTGAAGTTATAATTCATCCTGGATTCCTGGAAATGGGAAGAGAGATGTTATCACAGCCAGACCTACCTGATTTGCATTCTGCAAAGGCATTTTGAATGTTCTTCTATGAAAACATCACTTGGGTCACTTTGTCCAATATAACAGTGTTATGTAAAGACAGGGATTAGTGAATTACAACCACTATCTCTACTTTATCAGATGAGTGAGGTATCATATTGATAAGGTACAAGTTTGACTTAAGTAAATAAATGATGTTTTGGGCTGTAGTCTATAGCTACTTACGGAAAATTGTAAAGAAAAATTAAAAATAGCTGAACATACAGAAATACAATATCCCTTTTTAAAAAGATTAACAAATATGTTAATAAGTAAACGTTATAGTTTTAGAGTCCAGAAAAAATATATTTTTGAAACACTACCAAAATTGCAAACATTCTGGGGTTTTTTGGATTTTGGTTTTTTTTTTTGAAAAGGGATACTGCATCTTTAACATATGTAAAGTCGTATATCACCCATTTTCTACTTACAGGTAGTAGGAGTAAGAATAGTAGCTCCTCCTGGCAAGCAAATCACAGACAGTGGAAAAAGAGAAGCAATGGTGAATGAAAAGCGTGACTCTGTCACATTCAATAAAGCAGAAAAATGTGCGTTAAAAAATAAAACAAAATAAAATAAAATTTATGTTTTTTTGGTTTGTATTTCAATTTGCCCATGCATTGGTTAGATATCTTTTGCCATGCAATTAAACAGACAGATATGCAATAGAAAATAAAATTTAAAATACATAATTTGGAAAAAATAACATGCTGACATTTCTTTTATAGCCAAAAAAATTGAAAAATAAATGGATTGTGTATTTTCAACATGCAGTTAAGCATAATATCATCCAATACCATCTAAATGTCATGACAGATGGAACAGCTGTGTATAGAACTTCTATACTAAATTGACTATTTTTCTTTAGATACAAAACATAAAGATCTATTAGGTTAATATAGAATATATGCAGAATGACACTTAAATTTCTGTAAATAAGTCACTATATCTTCTTGGTACACAGGTACATACATATATTATGTGAATATATATATGTGCCATACACTATATATGCACAAAGATATTTCTACAGTAGATGTATGTGACCATGGTATCATACACAAACATTTACTGTACTGAAAAAGAATGTCAAATTGGTGTTTGGAATTATTAATGTATTCATGCTGCGCATTTAAAATAATACAGAACCAATGAAAAAATGGCATACATCTGGAAATAATTCAACAGTGATTAAATTAAAATGACATTGCGTTTTGAAAGATGCAATATCCCTTTTCTTAGCCTAAAAACTTACTTATATATACCCTCAGCTATAGAATTTTACTAAATTAAATTCCAAACCATCTCTTTACACAACAACCAAAAATACAGAGAAATTTTCTTAACATGAGAAATATACCTACATATATTATTCCCAGTGAGGGATAAAGTCTTGAGAAACTTAACAATTTCCCATAAAAATAAAGATCGTAAGAGGCTAAAATACTTTCCTTTTCCATTATTTTTATTACAAGTTTGTGTATTAAGAGGAAACTATATTATATACTAAACTGTTTAACTTTGATACTATCCAATACTGTTGTAATATCCATGCTTTGGTGTATTTATAATAAACATATTTGTGATTAAGTCATACACAATATATGTGTGACACACTACATAAGAGCAAAAGTCATTACAAAGTTTCTTAGATAAATAAGGGTTTCTTAGTTATAATATTCTATATCAGAAGGCAATGTATCTAAATGTGTAAATTTATCTATTTATAAAACTATAACTTTTCTAGTCATAGAGGTAGTGATGAGAAAGAGAAACAAAATCCCTGGCATACTTTCTAGTAGAAGACAACCAATTGAAGCATAATTATGAAAACTCAAACATTAAGCATTTAATAGAGAGGCTCATTTATCCAACCATTTAAAATATGAACCAGAAAAAGAATTTGATACATTATGCAATTTTAGAGAGTTGTCAGAGCATTTTACCCACATAAAAAAATCATGCTTAGAGATTGTTTCGGTGTACTTTAGAAAATTTATGTTTCAATTTTTTGGTAATTTTTAAAACAGATGGCCACTTGTAGATAAGGAAGGCGGCAGTAACAAGTAAGTGTTTTCAAATACGCAACAGATAAAAACGGTAAGTTTAACCCAATTCTAACTGAGCGAGGACAAAATCAGAGGCCATTTTCATGTTCTCGTATCCCATCTGAAGTGGCTGAAATAATTTTAATTGTAAAGCAAACTTGAATTAACTCTCTAAACTGTTTCATTTGGTTAACTCTCCAAATATATAAATTTAAACTAAATATAGACGTAAGATCTGAAAGTCATATTCAATGATTTTATGGATCTTGATCAGCAACTTTGTATTACTAAAATACTTAAATCTTCCCATCTCAAATGTGATGTATTTTCCAACCACAGAGGTAGACAACAGCAAAAAGAGAAAGCACTATAGGGGAAAGCACGTATGTAGCTAATTTAACACAAAACACTATAATGCATACCTAATGTTTCTAATGCAGATGTGTCTTCTCCAACATATATATCTCCAGGGGATAATTGTAAAGAGGCAATACATTAAAATAAACTCTCATGGAATCATTAAACATGAAGTATGAGTCTTATCTAAATCGTTAATGATTTATTTTGAGTACAAAATAACCAGCATAATAGTATATGATTTAATGTAATGTAAGCAACATCTTTTATTATATTCAGTATAATTAATGAACTACAAACACTTCATCAAATGATTTTAGGACTGTACACTGCAAAGAATTTTTAAAAATGTCCTTCCGAATTGTAATATTATTTAAAATATATGATTGGAAGGATTGGAGAGTTGTATTAGTTTAGAAAGCAATGCTTTATAGATAATGACATTTTATAGAATAGAAAAAAGTTCAAATTATAAAAACCGTATACTTTGAAAGGTTTTCTGGTAGGTGTATACCTTAATCTCCCAAATAGAATTCAACTTAAATTCCCATAGGTCTTAATATCTTCATATAATTCCAGAAGATGGCGATATTGGTTGATATAGTATAAAAAAAGACTAACGCTCAATTTAAAAACACTGACTGTTCATATTAAAGTGCTAAAATCAGTGAATATTTAATATACAATTTCATAAAATAATGTTATATTTTTCTCATATCTTATCTGTAGCCAACATTTAGAAAAATAGAGTAAGAGTACAAAATAATTCATAGACCATAACCCAAGTATCATAGAAAACTTATTTTGCCACTCTTAATAGATAATACTTCAAAATATAAGATACAATAATATCTCAAATAACTCTGCATTTGAGGAATTTAAATTCATTCATTAATATCAAGTTTAAGATGACAAAACATACACGTTTATATTCAAAATTAACTTGCAAATAACTAATTGCAAATAAATAAATTCTTATTTTATTTACAAAGCATGAGAAATAGACTCAGATGCTGGCAACACTGTTCAGATTCAATTCTTCTTGTTTGTTCTAATTTAAAAGAGCTCAGGGAAACAAAAAAGTGTTGGAAAACTAGTGACAGTGACATATATGATAAGTGAGTGGGACGGAACAAAATCAGGTCTTACCTCTTTTTTACAATTAATACGACAACCAGGAGGAGGATGATGAACACCAAAATTCCAGCACTAATTCCTGCTATTTTCACCACTCTGTCTGTCTGCTTGGCTGGGTCTGGAATCACTTCTGGTTCTTCTGTTGCTGCTGCTAAATGAATCAAAAAAATACGTTACTGAAAGCAGCTAATTATCTCAGAGAGGAAAATTATTCCCAGCTAAAGATTACTACAAAACACAACTTACTTTATTTGAATAAAAATAACTGGAAAATAAAAATAAAGTAGCAAGCTAAACTGCAGCATGAGAGATTTAGGGTCCAGATAAGGGAAACATTTTTTAAAGAAAGATTTTGTTAACACAAAAAATAAAATAAAAACCTAGAAATAACTGTCAAATGGAACGGTGAACTATTTTTCTCTAAATGTCCTTAAAAGTCAGAACACATGATTTTTAGCAAATAGTACAGTGGAAAGAGATGGGGTCAGATTTAATGATTCATTCCTTTATCATTTTATTCAACTAGCACTTCTCCACTCAAATACAAGGTGCTGTGGTTGGCCCTTTAAGGTGGTGTCAGTGACACTTGTCTGGGACACAAGAGGTTAGATTAAATGCTTAGTCTAAGTGCTGGGGTGTGAGTTTAGGATGTGATATAAAACATTTGAGACGAACATCTGGTTTTGAGGAAGGCAAGAGTAAGCAAAGAACAAAGGTATCAAGGTATATTTCACATCAAGCGATATTTCACATTCTCAACAAATAAAACCCAGATAATAAACTTAGGAAACAGAACTTTAAGAAGATACTTAAAAAATAAATTCCTCGTGGATAATTTGCTAATTCCCTAAAAAGAATTACCTATTTTTCTACATTTCAATCCGTTCTTCTCTCTCTTGGCTTCTTTAGCCCCAACTTCTGTTTTTACCCTCATTTCTGCATATTTAAATATCTGCTCCAGTTTCCCAACCAGCCACAGTCTCCCCTCAAAGGGGACTGACACAAAGTTAACTTTTAATTTTCCCAAGTAGGAAATGAAAATGTACTGATATAGCTAATATTGATATCATTGCACAAAATGGTAATTTAAAGGTAAACTGGTAGGAAACACAGTTTGAAGAAAAGTATTAGGTCACAGTTAACTTTGTAAAATAACTTACTGTAATTGTCTTCATTTATCTTATTTCAATTGGACAGGACAGAACTTCCCCATGGCCCAGTATTCGGTAACTATCATTCTCAAGAAGGAAGAGCAAGCCTTCAGTTCATTTCTTCTGGGAAGCAAGGGGGTTTTCCTTTCTGACCTGACACTCTGTATATCTAAGCTTCAGGGAATTTCCAGTCTCACTAATTATGAATAGAAGTAGTTCAATGCTTACCACATTTCAAACTACGTATAATGGTTCAATTAAAAAGAAACAATCATGTATTAAATACATTGGAGATCTCTTCTTTCCCGAGAGCAGCTTTAGAAATACATACATATAACAGTGTGTGTGTGTGTATGTATACATATGTATGCATATAATCATATATAATAAAAACAGGTGGAGTATATTTCAAAGTTGGATATGAAGCTAAAAAGAATATATTGATTGTTTGTAATTCTCAAATTGTATTGGTTTGGTACAGTTACTGTTTGAAAAAGGGAGAATCTTTGATGTAGAAATCTCTAGAAAAACTTTAGGGTATGCAACAGATCATCATTCACTATTGAAAGCTTACTCTCAGAAGGTTCTACATTACACCTGGCTTTCAGAGGGCCGTGGTTATGATTCCTTTGTGATTTTCTGATGTATCTCACAGAATTAAATTTTCTGAAATTCTTTGGAAAATCATTTCTTGTTAGATGAGGTAAATATATTTTAATATACCATTTAAATTCAATCAAACACATACTTCTACAGGATAATTTTCCAAAGATATTATGCTGTAAGAAGCATATATTATATTTCATTAGAATCTTCAGAATTGCTAGGCTGCACCAGAGGCAGACAGCTCTCAGAGTATACACAGGTGCAAAGGAAACTATCATCATGAAGTATGAACAGCCAGCCTTAATACTAACTGGGAGTCATAAATTTTATAACAAAACAGACATGTAGGTGATGGATAAACAATTCCAAACACAGAGGACAAATTATTTATTAAAAGTTTTATTAAAAACATGGATTTGTTAATGAATTAACCTAAACATATTTCCAGGAATGAAAAGCCAAATCTAGAAGTAAATTTCTGACCAAAGATACTGATAACCTGGCAGGTGTATTCAGGGTGCAAAGCCGTGAGACGTTTATAGTCTATTAGGTAAAACAGTGTTACTACTTTAAAGTCATTGTCTATATGTCTTTGTTAAACACTGGACTTTAATTAATATTTACAAAGTGGTTAAGAAAGAAAAAAACACCAAGTTCATTCATTTGGGATGGGCAAGGGTGCTTACTTGTCATGATTACAACTCTTGCGCAAAAGAGTTGTTTGTCAATGCTTCAAATCATTGTACATCTTGAGTACAGAAAGCTAAACATGTTCTCCAGAAACGTGACTTAGTGGTTGTTTCTCTTTGATTGTGAATCCTTTTCAAAGTCTTCAGCTGTCATTTATATTATTTTATTATTATTATTATTATTACTACTAACTGAAATTTTATTAAATGTCTGCATAAATTTATTACTTAAGATACCTTAATCACATATATTTCTCTAAATTTTTGCCCTGCTAAACCAAGGAACATAAATATCCTGTTTAAAATCATTCAAGCTTAGAAGATTCATTAATGGAAACACAAGCAGTAGCCCCTAAGTAAGCATTTTCTATTTTCTTCAAAGACAGCAAAAAGCTATTATAGTGACTGCACCCCTGAGCCCTGTTCGTAATTTATGCACATACACAAAGGCAATGTGGAGCACCTTTTTCAGAAATGTTTTCCTTTGCCATAAATCTTTACCTTTTTTTACCTGCCAAAGAATATGCAAAGAGTCCCCAGTGTTCTGAAGCCAAGAGCAGCATAATTCTTTAGAAGTGGGAAAAAGACTAAGGTAGTATTTTATTTTTATAGAACAAATTTATGAGATGCATTTTTGGGCAAAAATAGCTAAAGTAACTTTATAAATTGTGTCCTTGCTCCTACTACTTAAAAATAATTTACCTAAAAAGTTTAGGTAAAAAATATACAAATACTTTAAAAAGACACAGATCTACTTAAATATTCAAATTATTTAATAGCTATAATTATACAAAAAGTTTTCCTTTTCATGATGGAGATTAGAGATAGAAGCCTCTAAGTACAAGGTATCAGGTGATCTCACAGCAGCTTTAGGGACACCATCATCCTACAGATTTTGCAAATGCTCCAGGTATTTCACTAATGCTTTCTTTCCTCTTCAGTTAAAATTCTGGAAGATCATTCATGCTCACTTCCCAATCACTACTTAAAATCCTGTAATCAGGCTTATGCCCCTCAAAGCCACCAACCCATCATCACCCAACTAATAATGACTTATTAGTTACTGAATTCAATGTACACTTTTCTTGTTTCATGTGACCTCTTGACAGCATATGACATTGCTGTCCACTCTTTCCTTCTTGAAACGCTTCTTCCCTGGGGCTTCCATTACTTGGCCATCTCCCAGTGTTCCCATGACTCTGGCCTCTCCCTTCCAGATCTTTGTGAGCCCCTCCTTGTTTTCCTTAAAAAATAGGTGCCACTTTGAGTTTCCCAGGGACCTGGGCGTCTTGACACTGTTTTCCGTACTTTCTGGCTTGGTGATTTCATCCACTTCTAACACTTCAGTTGCCATCCATGCTGAACACCCTCAAATCTACACACAGTAGTCCCCCTTATCCAGTTTCACATTCCATGGTTTCAGTTACCTGTGGTCAACCATAGTCTGAAAATATTAAATGGAAAATTTCAGAAATAAACAATTCATAAGTTTGAACTTGCATACTGTTCTGAGTAGCATAGTGCAATCTCCTACCATCCCAGTCCATCCTACCCAGGATCTCCAACCATCATCTCTCTCCTGAGAGCCAACCATCAACATTGTCATGGCTTAATGATCCAGGATCAACAGAAGCAGATGACCCTACTTCTGACACATGGTTAGAAGATCAACAGCAGCCTAGCGCCAAGACACAATGCCTATGCCATTCACCTGGCTTCATCTCATCAGGTAGGCATTTTATCATTTTACATCATTACAAGAAGAAGGTGAGTACAGTACAATAAAATAGTTTGAGAGTGGGAGAGAGAGAAGGAGGGACAGGGACAGAGAGATAGAAAGAGAGACAGAGACTACATTCACGTATCTCTAACCAAGGGCTGCAACTTGAACTCCTGACCCACGTAGTCATCTGATTCCTGTTATATGTCTGTGCTTCAACATAGGAAAGTCACCTTCAATACACTATGTCCAAATCTGAACTCATATTCTTACCTTCACACCAATTCCTCCCTCAGTGTATCCCCTTTCAGAAAATGACACAACTTTCTACACAGTGTTCATCTGTCTTCTTACCTCTAGGATTAGCATACAATTTATCATCCAAATTAGAATGCTTTTGAAAGTGAAGAGGGGTACTCTTAAAAATCATGACAGGACAAAAGGCAAGAACTGTCCTGGGCAAACTGGTATGAATGATCACTTTGCTTTTTTTCTCATACAATTAGTTACAAAGTACTTAGTTCTTCCCAAATATCTTCTGTCTCTACATTTTCTATTCCTGCTGCTACCACCTTAACTCAGGTCAACATTGTCTCTCACTCAGATTACACAGCAGGCACCCGTCTTAGTTCCCTGACTGCACTCTCTGCCTAATCTACACCAAACCCCCATGCTGCAGCACGTAGTATTTCTAAGACTTTAACTGTATCACATTACTCTACTGATTAGAACTCTCCAACGGCTTCCCACTGCTGTTAAGATATAGTCCATGAAAGCAGGTACCACGTTTATTTTAATTACCATTATATTTCTAGTAGGACCTGGAAAGGACCCACAGTACAAAGTATTGGTTGAATAAATGAAAGAACAAAACTAAATCTGCCTATGGTAGATTATAGTGGCATAAAGAAAATCAATTGTCTTAAAAAAATACAAGGATATATTTGACCAGACATATATTTTATTTTTGGGATGTGCTGGCATAAAATGGTACACACATTTCTAAATTGCCTCTAGAAACTTCAAGTCCCTCTGTTACCATTCCTTCACAAGGCTAACCTTTTCTACCACCTACCACCATCTACCACCAAACCCAAGGGCAGGGACATTCCAGCATCATGGAAAGTACAAGAGATTTGATATCAGCAAGACTCTATTTTAATTCTTAGCTCCTTCTCTTATTTGTTGTGTGGCAATAGTAGTTAGCATCTCTTAGAGTTAATATTTCATCAAAAAGTAAAAATAATACCAGTGCCTATGTTACATAGCTTTTAGAAACAGTAAGTGACATAATGATGGGAAACGTTTTTTGTAAACTGTGAATCATTTGTAGTGGAAAGCAGGAGTAGTTTCTGCTGCTTTGGGTGGAGATGGCCTAGATGTTAGCCCCCTTGGGCCCATCATATAAAAATTAAAAATTGTGACTAGGGGAACTGACATTATTGAAAAATAGTTTTAAAAAAATCTTAGTAGTCTATTGTATAAATATATAATGATGAGTTTTGTAAAGTACAGGTTATTAATTAAATAGTCTGCCGCGGTGGATGTCTAAGCCTTACGGGCATCTTGAAGTATGAATTATTTAACTCAGGGATCCTTTGAAGTCATTTGCTTCATCATGTCATATGATCTTATGAAACTTGTCTAGTTTTAGATTATTGAATTAAAACAAGGGTCTATCACAGTTTAATACCGGTGAAAAATGAAAACAGCTATATGTCACACATTTTCCTTAAATGGTAACTAGAATATAGTTTCTGTTCTTGTTTAATAAAAATATGGATATTATCTGAAAATTTCTGATGTGGAAAATAACAGTCCAGAAGCCTATGAAGGCTTTTAACAACTATGAAATAACAGTATAGATTAATATTACAAATATTTAAAATTAATTTCACACTGCTTCAGGCATCTTCTTGTAGTCTTAGATTCTCTAAATTCCTTTTAAACCACAGTTCAAAATGTTATATAAAACCCTGAAGAAGTAATAGAAATACTTTTTTAAAAAGCAAAAGAAATAAGTATCACATTTCAGGAATGTACTTAAAAGTCAAAAACCATGTAAAATACTATTTTTTCCTTCATAGTAATTTAATGAAGGGTAAATATTTTAATTACACATATAAATTTTTCACTAAACTTCCTATTTCAATTTATCAATTGGGTAAATAGAGCCTTAGCGTGTTCTCTTACTTCTTAAACACGATTGAGTCTGTCTGCCAAGTTATCCCTGAAATCTGTTCTTAAGTCTCTCTCCCATCTTCTTACTGCCTCAGATCAAGACCCAGTTATCTTGTTTTTTCACTAAGGCTTTCTGCTTCCCACGTAGGCCTCCTCAGATTTACCCTGTATACTGCCACGTAAATGAGTTCTCTAAAATGCAAATATGATTAAATGACTCCTTTAACTGCCTTCCACCCAAAAGGAAAAGCAAAAGTTCTTGGTATGACATATAAGGCCTTTCAAAACTAGGCTCTAATCAACCTTTTCAATCTCATCTGCTGACAATTACTTTAGGGTATCATACACTCGAATCATTTAAAAGCATCAGCCATTCCCCAAATACTCAAATACTCCTCGATCTACTCCAAGGTTTGGCAAACTGTGGCCCCAGGGGTTGTATACAGAGATTTTGACTGTAACCATTATATGATTGCAAGCATTCAACTCTACAGACAATGCCAAGTTGTTACTGATTCAACATACCCACCAGCATTGTACGTAAAATCCATTTAAATTACATCTTAACACTTCATATTATCTGACCTTTGTAATTTCTGCCAATCCCCTGATAGAAAATGATATATAATATGTTTTTGATTACTAAAGTTATCTTTTGATGTGCTTACTTAAATTATTTATGCCTATTTTCTTTTTTATACCTATCTTCTTTTATACCACTTCTTTTCTGAAGGGCTTGGTGTACAACTTTGACCCATTTTTCCATTTGGTTTTTTTCTTTTTCTTATTGGTTTACAGTAATATTTTATGTGATATGACATGGCTCCCTACAGAGTGTGGCGGGGACACAAGGAGACTCCCTGAAGAAGCAGTGTTGTGCTTCTGACAGGGCAGCGCGCCCAGCTCAGGCCATGCTCCCTGAGAAGCCCAGGGTCCAGCGGACTCAGCATCCAGATAATCCTGGTACCTATTTTGTGAGATCTGACGGTAGGTCCTTGGAAAGGGAAAGGTGTGAAAACCATCTGTTTCCTTGAAGGTGAAGAGGGAAAGAGTCCTCAAAATCCCCGAGGGGTTAAATCAGGAATGAAGTGCAATTAGAAGCTGAGCCTAGTGACTTGGAAATACTGCCAGGGATTAGTGATCTACCAACAGGCAGAGTGAATGAATGTGGAGGAAATGGCTTTTGAGCTGGGCCTTGGGGATGATTCCGTTAGCAAGGCAGAGGGAAGGGAAAATGTGGTCCCAGCAGCCAGCAGAGCCTGAGCGAAGCGGCAAGAAAGCAGGGCAGGCTGGGGAACGTGGGGGTAATTCAGCAGGACTGGCGGCGCAGAAAGCATGCCGGATGGGAAGTGTGGCAGAAGAGAGTTTTTAAAAACAGATTTATTGAGGTATAATTTACACACACTATAATTCACCCATTATATGTGTATAATTAATGATTTCTACTGAATTTATAGATTAGTGCATTCATCACCAAAATTCAGTTTTAGAGCAACTCCATCATTACAAAAAGATCCCTGGTGTCGTCTGCAGTCTTTCGGTCGTGCTTACTTTCACTTCACAAGATGGGTTTGAGGTCCATCCATGTTGCATCATGTACCAGTGGCCTATCCCTTTTGATCGCTGAATAGTAAGCCACTGACTAACTATAACACTTAAAAAAATCAATTTACCAGCTGGTGGACATTTTGATTGCTTCCATTTTTGGCTATGATGAACAATGCTGCTATGAACATTTACCTACAATCCTTTGTGTGGATGTTTTCATTTTTCATAAATTAGGGTTGCCAGATTTAGTGAGTAAATGTAGATGCCTGAAACCGTAAGTCCAATCTATTTCACCTGCTTTCACTAATCAAGGTCGTTTTAAAACTTAACATGTTCTCCAAGTGGCCTGTAGCCCAAACAATAGTATGTTTGCCGGACTTGTTTTCAAGAAACTTGGAATCAGCTGCATCTAATTCAAGCTAAGCCAGTTAAGACTGGATAGGACCACTGACCCTTCAACTGGGCATGTGCATGTGTGAATTTTTTTTTTTTTTTGAATGTGCACAGGCCTGTAGCCTGCACAGAATGACATTACTGCTCCCCACACCTCAGACCTCCCTGCTTCTTTACTGGTTACCCCACAAGTACTCGAGCTCCTTGCCTTCGGGGAGGCAGATTTGAGATTTGTCCTGAAATCTCCTCACTTGGCTGCATTGTAAATAAGTCATATCTTTGCTGCAAGACTTCGTGTCTCAGCAGTCTGATTGGCTGTGCGTCCAACAAGTCGAGGCAGCCAGGAGGTAAGTCCAGACGGGGCTTGTGGCCATGGCTCGTGGGCCGCCTTCCAGTCGTGAGAGACCCTGTACATTCCAAGCGCCTGCCTGGTCCGTTTGCTCCAGGGACCATCCCCTGGATTTCCCTAGTGAGGTGTCACCGACCTTTGGCACTTAAATTTCATTTTGCAGCAAAAAAACCCAAAACAAACAAACAAAAAAACAGTTTTGGGGGACTGGGTTTGGAAGACATCTTTTGGGGGAGTAACCTCATTAAAGAAACGCAATCCTGACCAGGTCGTGGGTCGGAGGCCCTCCTGGCGGGACTGGGCAGGCAAATATGAATGGTCACAACTGTGGAGGCGCTCCCTTCCTGGGTTAGAGGCCTGGGACTTTGTCTTGGGGTCTTGTTTGTCCAGGTCTGTCTATGTCTGATTGTCTAAATTGTTAAGAATTGGCTACTGGGGTTGAGCTTCTTGGTGCCCAAGGAACACCAGGGAGAGAGGACCTGTAGGGAGATTTTGTTGCTGCAGCTACCTGGAAGCAAACCAAATGGGAAATGTTAATTAAGTTCCTCCTTGCAGCCCTCTAGGCTGCATTCTCCAAAACTGGGTGACTTTCAGTTATGAATCCATGGAAGAGAAAGAAAAAGATGGTCTTTTTTGTAATACTGCATGGATACAATGTCCTTCAGACTTAGGAGAAAAACAGCCTGAAAATGGATCCTTAAATTACAATACAATTTTGCAATTAGATTTATTTTGTAAACAGGAAGAAAAATGGGATGAAATACATTTTGTACAGTTTTCTATTGTGTCAGAATAAACCTGTGCAAATAAGATGTAAGATTACGGCCCAACAGGAAGGGAAGAAACCTGTTTCACTTGATTCTAATGAAAAGGAGGGAGACTCGCTGTTAATTCCATCATCACTCTTGCCTGCTCCTCCCCCACCCCCATACGGTGTTTTTTACAGCCAACACTTGAGCCACAGCCTCAGGCTCATCGCCAAACCCTTCCCCCAACCCTGCCTGCTGCCACTCTCGGAGGAGCTAGGGATGGTCTCCCCCTCATACCTGCCAGGGTACTGGATTTGGCCAGGGAGCTACCCAAGCTCAGGTGGGGCAATATCCCTTAAGGCAAGTGCCGATTGGGCATGTTAGGCAGTTTAGGTAGAAATGAGCACGGGGCGGGGGGAGAGGGAGAAAAAGAGGGAGAGGAACAATCCAGAACACAAGGAACCTGAGCTGTCAATTAACCAGAGTGCAGGGAACCTGAGCTGTCAATCAATCAATCAATCAATCAATCAATCAATCAATCAAGAAACTGGGATATAAAAACAGGAAAAACAACGGAACGGCGCCATTTTTCCTCTCGGAGTGGCCTGCTCCCAATTCTCGAGAGTGTACTAGCTTTCACTATTTTTTTTTTTTTTTACTTCACTAATAAAAATCTTGTTTATATCACACTTTTTTGTCTCTCATCAAAAATTCTTTTTTTTTTTTGGTAACTAAGAACCGAGGTAATTCTCATTTTCCTTTTCCCAGTAACAGGCATGTGAATGATGAAACTGGGCAGCTGACGATCTGGGTCCACTCCCTCTTTTCAACTTCAGATTTACTTAATTGTAAGAACAATATGCCAACTTATAGAGATGACCCAAAGAGAATGGAAAAACTTTTCATCGATTCTTTGCAACCCATAACCTGACCTGGGTAGATATTCAAAATTTATTAAATACCCTCCTCACCTCGTAAGAACGTAGGATGGTGCAGGACACAGTCAGGGAGGAGGCAGATGGGCTTCATACAGAAACCCTGGAAGCCCTGGCACAGGCTGCTGCAAGTGTAGCTGGACCAACAGTGGGTCTTAGTTGGGATGCAATGCTGGGGAGAGGCCAAACCCTGAACACTATCAAGATCGAATTCTTGTGGGATTGTGAAGAGGGGCACCAACACAAAGAAGCCTTGATAAAGAACAGGAGGTTCATAAAAGAAACCAAATGAAAATCCTTCAGAATTGCTAGAATGGGTTTTTAAAGCCTATAGGCATATATAGATATAGACCCTAAGGCCCCAGAGAATTTAAAAAGACAGTGAATATGACTTTCATTGGTCAGAGTGCCCCTGATACCAGAGGAAAGTGCCGAAGGTGGAAGGGGCTGTAGGGAAGCAGATGTCTCAATTTGTTGAAATTACCTTCAAAATTTTTCGATGGCAGGTTCCTTCCTACACATCCTCTCCTACATTTGTAGGAGCTCCCTACTGTACTGCTCCCCCTCACATAAATACCTAGTTATCTGTGGACAGTTTTTCAATTGATCCAATGGTCTACAAAACCATCTGCCCTATAACCAAATTACATAAATGCAAGAATTCAGATCCCGAATTTTCCATTATTTTCCAAGAGGCAAATACTGTGCTGATATAAGATGGTTTTAAATTCCTATAGCTCTACAGTATGTTGTAATATATAATGGGCATGTTTCCATGCCTCGTCCTTTTCTCCGTGAGCATCTTGGCTGGTCTTTATATTTTGCTATGGGTAACTTCTTCAGATTAAAGTCCAGCTAATAAATGATCTCTTCACTTCGTCAAAGCTGCTGTCAAAGTAGTCCACGAAAAGAGTTATTTTTAAATTTGAACAATTGTGCATCTCTCCCTAAAAGTCCCATTTGGCTCTTTGCAAATGATTGTTTATTTAGGTACTCCTGATAGCATCTTGCTATTTTTTTTTTTTATTTTTGTTTCTTTAAATATTTTGTGCACAGCTCTTAGCTCTTTGGTATTCTGTACCTGACAACCCCAATCCCTGCAGTCCTCTGGGAATTAAGATCTGTTTTTTCTGCTACCTCTCACAGTGAGTTACTTTCATTAATGCTTGGTGACCTTTGATTGTGAGTTAATTGTTTTATGTTAGTCTGTGAGAATCCTGCAGACCTAAATTGATTACGCTTTCATCTAAAAAAAGAGAACTTGCATCAGCTTCTGCCAGTAACCAGGAGGTGACACAGGACTCAGACCACCTCTGCACCCCTCAAGAGGACCAGCTCTACATTTTTGTTATAGCAAAACCACTGATCTGGGTTTGAGTCCCAGCTCCGCCACTCATCAGCTGGGTAACCTACAGTAAGTTATTTAACCACTGCATTCCTCAGTTTTCTTATCAGTAAAATAAAAATGATAGAGATATTTGTGTTCTAAGTTGATGAAAAGATGATTGTCAAAACACATAAAGTCCTTAGGACAACACCTGGTGCAGAAGCCTTCAGTAATTGTTAGGGTATATATAATTAAACTCAGATGAAACTTTCTCCAAATCTGGATTCCTGAACCAGAGCCAATATGGGTTCAAATAAACAGCATCAAATGGAGAGAGGTCTAGTATCTAAAAACACAGAGATATTAATGTTACTCTTCACCACTTATCACATATTTGTGATACCTCAGGGGTGCAAAAGACTGCATTAGGCTAAAAACCAGGAAGATGAACAAATGCTATTCTTTCAGAGAATATATAATTTAGAAGCAGAAAGATAAGTACTTAAATAATTGTACTTAGTAGCAAAATATGCCAAGTCCCGAAAAGAGGAACCACCAGGTTCCTGAACAGCGGCATAAAACAGTATCTGGTTTGCTGCCATCCTAAAACATTTCTTAGAATCATTCAACATCAAAGCCCAACTCATTCTTAGATAAGGAAAAAAACTCAGAGCAGGTAAATGGCTTTTTCATGGTTCCAATACTAGCTACTGACACAATTAAAATCATAGTTCATGCTTCCTGACTCCTGTCTAGCACCTTCACTTGGGAGACATGTGATTAGCCACTTATATTAGGAATAGTTTTTTTTTTTACCACTGTGAACTCAGAGAGATCAGAGAAGTATCAACTTCAATCACTACCTAAACAAAAAAAGGAATAAAGTTAGAGAGCAAGAAGTACAAATAAACTAACAGTCAGATCAAATCCTTTCTAGAAAAAAGCAGCCATGAGTAGATAAATGAATGGAACCTTACATCCATGAAGAAGGCATGGGCTTCCTTCCTTTCATTAATAAATTGTCCCTGGCATGTGCCTGCCACATTTCTAGGCTCTCAAGATTCATCACTGAACAAGACAGAGAATATCTCTGCTCTCATGCTGTTTACATCCCCGAGTTGAGAAGCAGATGAGACACAAGTAATAAGCATCATCTGATAGTGAGAAGTTCTATACTACGAATTACAATAAGGAATGAGATGGAAGACCATGGTGACCTCTTTAGATTTGAAGGTGAGGGAAGACTTCTCTTAAGAAAACCTGGAGGTGGATGGCACAGCTTTTTACTGAGAAAAGGAATAGTGTATTATATTAATAGCAAAATATTTTGAATGCCTTGTCTAGGAGTTCAGAGATTATGGAGCTTTCTAGTCGACCAAAAAAGTTTTTGTTTTTTTCCCCCCTAAACCTCAAGTAATAAAGGAGATAAGAGAATAAGAATAGAGTGGAATTAAAATTAACTTGGGGAAGTAGAAAAATAAGAAGATGAATGATATAACGCTATAACCCTGGTGAAAATGAGCCAGCCCACCTACCAAAGGAAGTGGAAAGGAAAGTGTAAATGATAAGGAACTACATTTTCCACAGACTGATTATTACATGTGGGACATCCAAGTAGTGGTGGCCGATGGAGAGTAAAACAGATTGAGCTGAAGATTATGGAGAAATCAGAGAAATAGGTTAAAACAATGTTGGATCACGCATGCACACACAGTGTCCATAGCAAAGTAGGCTACAGTACAACTAAATCTGAACCTTAAAGTGACATGTTTATAAAGTGATAAATGTGGATATCTGGAGTTGTTAGGGGAAAAGCTTCACGATAATGTCAGTGATTTTTTTTTCCTCCTATGAACTACAAAATCAGGAAAGTCTCTTCTTCAGGGAAAAAACTGGAATATAAAATTCCAGGCATTGCATTTAATTAAAAAGCAAATGCACTTGACATTTTTGTTGGCACAAAACTCAAAGCGACAGAAATGGCCTAGTCATCCATACACCATTCAGAGCACAAACAGGAGACACACACACACACACACACACACACACACACACACACACACACACACGAATGTAACAGAATTTGAAATATCAGAGAAAGAAAATATCAAAATCTTTAATGTAGTGCTCAAATTATAAGGCTGTGATGTGATCTAAAATAAATATGACCTACTTTTAACCTATTTTCATTTTCCTTATTTGTAAAGTGGAGTTAAGATTAGCTGCTTTTTGGCTGCTTCCAGTTATGAATTCTACTTTCATTTTCAGCAGGTCATTTTCCAGCAAGGCTTTGAAAATTCATTAATCTGGCATATCTCAGGAGAACACACAACACGGTTTAAATCATATTAATAGAGGTTGCAGTGCAATTTTCACAGGTGTTTATTTACTAAATTAGAGACTGCCTTAATGTTGTACAGAGGAGCCAGATTAAAAAGGGATTTTGAGTTCCAGCTTTTTCCAAGATAATTTAGAATAAAGTCTAAATTATTAATAAGTGTTTTAGAATTTGAGATTGGTTTTAATCCTAAAATATCTTTTGGCCTTGAGTGAACAGATAGGAGCCACATTTTTAAATGGTTCTTGATGGGCTAAAATGATCTAAGCACCGACTATATTTCACAATTTCTACTTCTCAAAATATCTAGCAGAGAACTAAATCCAAGATAGTTTAATCAACTACATTTTTGCCCACTTCTAGATAATAAAACTTTTTTTATACTCAAAGTCCTCCTCTTGTGTAAATAGGATCCTTTCAATAAAAAATTTCTATCTCTTCAATGAAGCCTTCCTCAGTCCTTAAATCTCTTAACTGAATTTCTATGCACTTATTGGTTCTATTTCTTATCTGTCCTGTAAATCACAGCCTAACTGAGGTAGGGTGGAGTTTTAAGAGGAACCAGATTACCATTCACTGATTATATGAACTTGGGGAAGTTTGATATCTTCTTTGAATATTTACCAGTTTCTTGTATGAAACAGGGCAATTATATTCTTTCACACATATTCTGAGGATTAAATGAGATAATCTTAAAGAAAGCTCAGCAAGATTTGTACCCTGTGTGTTTTCCGTATCTTCTTTGAGGGCATACATACAACAGCATCTCTTTCTCTGGCAAAGAGCAGGGATTCAGGAAATATTTGATCCCCTAATCCCTCGTTTGCCTTATAGATTTAACCACCAATAATCTGTATGACACTGGGAAATTGAGTTTTATAGTGTAAATGCAAATAGGCTACTTAACCTTTTGCCTACTCTTTTAAAAGGTATGTATTTGGGATAAATTCCTTCTCAGAAGAAGAATGTCTGTCAGTGGTGCCCTTCAGCTCTCCCGTACTCTGAGCAATATCCTTTTCTCCTTTATTCCTGCTTCCTATTCCACTGTAAACAATTTTTAAAACATTGTGGGATTTTGTTTGTGTTTTGTCTTTTTGCTTTTGGCCATCCTAACTTTTGGTCCCTTACCTTTCTTCCCTAAAAATCCAGTTCTCAGCAGTCCTCAAACAAGTGGTTTCATTTTTCTTTGACCTTTAGTATATTTGCTTTTTCAATTACCTCCAAGTTCACTGAATCCACTGTTCACATAACTTCTTCCACTTTACTGCTGTTGACTGAAATAAATGCACAGCCTAAAAGTTGAAAGTTATGTTTTATTTGGCAGGAGGACTCGAGCTGGAATGACAGCCTCTCAGATCGCTCTGAGGGACGGCTCCGATGAGGTAGGGGAGGAGCTAGATATACAGGAGTTTTACAACAAAGACCAGGCATTTGGAACAATAAAAGATTACTTGTTAACTAAAGAAAACCAGGCATCTCAAGTTAAAGAATTTATAGCCCTTTTCTATGTATGGGAGGAAGCAAACATTTGGGCTTTTTGAATTCATTCCTTTGACAAGCACCTAGCTATCTAGGGCCAGTATCCTGTCCTTTCTTATTCTGAGTCCCTTCAGGGTGTGCCATTGTGAGTGGCTGCAGAGGCTGGGCTGCAGGCTTGTCTTCACTCACGGGTGGCGGCAGCCGCTGATGACTTGATGGTTTCAGGATTCTTTGTTTACTGATATGGTTTGCAGTATTTTTCGCTCACACTGTTCTAAATTCCTTAAAACTGGTTTCTAACACCTCACTGCAAATGAGTTCTGCTACTGTCAAGGACTCCTAGTTTATGCAGAAAAAGAAAAATGTGTATTTATTCTGAAGAGATCTCTGAGGCACTGTCCCCCATATCACCAGGTCCACAGCTCAGTTCCCGGTCCTCCATACT
Organism: Camelus ferus; assembly: GCF_009834535.1. Classification (NCBI taxonomy): domain Eukaryota; kingdom Metazoa; phylum Chordata; class Mammalia; order Artiodactyla; family Camelidae; genus Camelus; species Camelus ferus. The sequence goes on from NC_045703.1 coordinate 43,605,364, forward strand.
CCCTGGCAGACCTGCTCTTCCTGGAAGATGTTGATCAACTCCTCTTCCATTAATTTCTATGTGAACTTGTTTTTTTCTCCTGGGCTTTGCTGAGTCTTAGATTTTATAAGCATATTTCTTCTTCAGTCCCCCCAATTTAATATGATTTTTATATTTTGGGGATATAGAAAGCCAAATGTTTTATGGGAAATTTGTGCTTTTTTTTTTTTTACAACGTTTACACGTACTTGACAGATCACGTGCTACATCTTGTGTCTAACCTTAGCTACTGGAGAGTATAATGTGAGAAGCTGAGATCCATAAAGATATTCAATAAACTGTTGATAATAACATCATGTGCATTTTAAGAATTATTTCAAAATTCTTAGCTGAAGATTGATTTCTAATTGCCTTGACCAAAAACAAGGCAAGATTAAAAGTGAAGAATCAGGTGAAAGGACAGGCTCCACTCTATTTTTCTTAGCAGTTTTTGCAAATTCCTTCAATTTTGCAAGAATAAACATTAGTCTCTCTTCCAATTTTTCCATTTCCTTCTTTCAACTTTTCCTTTCATTTCCTCTGGATTAGGTTCCCTCGGTTTGCTCCACATCTCCTTTCCATATCATGCTAGATCTATGAGTGTCTCCAAAAAACCTAGTCTTGACTCTGCAGAAATCAAGAGTGGCGGGGGGAGGTACCTCACACCAGCTCCCCACTCTCACCTGCACGCCCCTGTTGCATGTGTGGTTTCCAGGATGCATTTAACAGGGTGAACTCGCAAAATTTTACCCACTACTCTTTCATCAGAAGTAGACCCAGGTCAAAGGAATTTGATCCAAATTAGGCCATGAAACCTGGCTCTGTTTCTCCCTGGTAGCAAAATGAACGAGCACTGGAGAGTGTGAGTTCTTTTGTGAACATGCAGATCTCAGGTAGTGCAAACTATTTGATCCACCATGGACACGTTTACCTACTACTAATGGATACTAGGAATAGGTAGGTCTGATTTTACTAAATGGTGAGCCCAAAAACATGCTGAGAGGAGACAGAATCTATCGTGGGTTTCAACTGTGCTGCATTCAAAGAAAAAAATATTCTCTTTGTAAGGTATCCTTACACCATACGGAATTTAATAAAGGAAACCAGCCACAATACAACTCTCCCTGGAAAGGAAACTGCACTGGAATTAGGTTCCTCTGGTCATGATATTATAATACACCTCAATTTACCTTCTCAACATCCTCTAACCTGCCTCACAGACCTGAAGAAGTGGAATGTTTGGCCCAGGACTGAGAGCTCAGGTTTGTAGCGTGAAAGAAAGATGCCAAGAGTGAGTGACACATTCTTCTGAGGGCATATTTGACGGTTTCTGAAGGAAGGAATAGTTCTAAGAAATAGTTCTCAGGTAGTTCTAAGAAAGGAATGGGGAAGGAAGGAGAGAGGGAGTGTCCTTAAAGGAAGCCTCTCCCAGAAGGTCTGGGTAGACTAGCCTACATGCTTCTCACTGATGGTAAAGGAACTAAGTACACTTAAGTCGGCTAGAAGTCCCCTATTCATCCCTTCTTCACCATACAGTCTTCCTTCAGGACAGGACTTTGAAGAACCATGTCCCATGTGAACTATTTAATCTGGTGGAACAAAATGGGGTGGGTATATGGGTGAGAAGGGATCGGACTAATTTGCTCCATATTCTTGGATCTGAAAAGCCATCTGGTTTTTAAAATGATCAGCAAACTGTGACCTTAAAATTCCTCCAGTTTCCTAGTAACATTTTGGGGAGAAAAGACAAGATTAATGGTTCCCTATTATGTTTGTGTTACAATAAATGTATAAATTTAGTAACAAGTTTGAACATGCGATATTTTCATCGTGTATAAAACTAGAACTACATTTTAACTGATAGCTAAAAACGGCTAGAATTTACCAGAGAATTTACAGGGAATTGTAGGCAGCACACCACAGTAAGAATAAACATTTTTGACTGTTCTGCATAACTAAGTGAAGAGACCCACTTGCAAACAGAAACAGAGAGGGTGTCCAGCTATAATCAGTGTTCTAATTAAACACAGAGAAGAAGGCAGGGAGCCTCTATCAGAGATTAGTGGTTATCACTGTCCTGGGAATCTGTGTGACCTAAAAATGTATACTGAAACCAGTACCCCTCAGTACCAGCACCACCAGACAACCTTGGACACATTGTTCTGTAGTCCTTCCCTACTAACTTCTGACCTTGAATCTACACCTTGCTAAAGTTAAATTGTATCCATTAAAACTCTTTGGAAGCTAGATTTTCAGCTTCTTACTTTCTCCACTTTTCTCCAGCCCTAGACCTGGTGTTGCTACCTTTCTTGTCCTACCTGTTGCAGTTAATTTTATGCACCAACTATGACTGGGCCACAGGTGCCTCGTTATCTGGGTGTGTCTGTGAGGGTTTCCCCGATTAGATTAGCATTTGAATCAGAAGAATGATTAAAGCAGCTGGCCCTCCCCATGTGGATGGGACTCATGCAATCTATCCAGGCCTCAACAGAAAGGTAGAGGGAGAATTCACTCTCTCTGCCTGACTGCTGAGCTGAGAGACACAGATCTTCTACCTTTGGCCTGGGACTAGAATTTACACCATTGATTCTCTTGGTTCTCAGATCTTTGGACTCAGAACGTAATTACACCACTGGCTTTCCTGGGTCTCCAGCTTATAGACAGCAGATGTGGGACTTCTCAGCCTTTATAATCATGTGAACCAATTTTTTTATAATAAATCTATATTACTTACTTGGTTCTATCTCTCTCGAGAACCCTGAGTAATATGCTACCATTCATATTATTTTCAGTACTGAATTTGCCCCAGTGTGTTTGAATGTTCTGTATTTTACTATAGTTTCCTATTAAAACTCTTGTGGGAAGTATTCTTTTCAAAAATGTGATAAAAACTAAAAAAGAAAACAAAATTCACTTCTCACCTAGTATATTTTAAAACAGAACCACTTAATCTCTTAACTTTGCAATCAGAGAACATCTCTAGGGCAATCAGATAATTCACAGATTTTAGTCTCTGTCCACCCATATTTTCCTTTTCAAAACAGGCATTTAACCTACTCCTGAAGTTCAAAGCTACTTAAATATTCCAAGTCATAACAGTAACTCAATCCTTTAAGTACACAACATTTCAACCCAAAGGAACAGACTAAAACATTTCCTTGTAAGAGCTGTGTAAACAACTGGATACATCTTATTCCATCATATCACCATGTACTGCAGCAACTGAAAGTCTTCTAAGCACATGACCACAGCTACTTGCAGCCTAACAGATGATGTTCTCAATATAAGATTACGTTGCTATTGCACCAGCAAACCACGATCTTATGAATCCTTTTGTCTACTTGGAATATTTTTTAGGGAAAAGAAAATATTAATGGTTCCTCTTCTATGTTTACATTTACAATAAATACAAATTCAGTAGTAGGAATGGAAATTAATATTTTAATACTTCTGTAGTGTATAAAACTAGAACTACATTTGAACTAATCTCTGATAATTCTCAGAATTTATCAGTAGACTTTGCAGTATTACCACTACATTTTTGCAGTTCATTAACATGTACCAATAAAATGAATATGAGAGGATTTAATGTAACGACAATATTTACCTTCTCCAGGAAGGTCACACACAGTGCTAGTTTATTTTGCAGTACAATGAGTATATCTCTGACACATGTGGAATAAATTCTACAAAGCTAAAGGAATTTACCAACCCTTTTAAATTAGATTATCTCAAGCTATTTCCAAATCCCCAACAAACAGTGAAACAGCGTTTTGTATTCTGCCTGTATGAACTTGGCTAACAATAAAGATTTGCATAAGACATTCTCTCCCTATGAGGCCAAGTTTTGTTTTTCTTCATTAGTTTCTATGAATTCATAGTCCAAAGTCTCTGATTCAGACAGATTGTTTTCTCCAACTTTTGTAATATCAAAGTTATTTAAGCTGAACCTCAAAGGAGACAAGGCATTCTTATAAATCTTTTGCTAAATTGTTCTACCTTACAGAGAAAGAATAAGTAAACACATTTAAGTAAAGATGTAAATCAATGGTTTGTAGTTTAGAAAACCCTGGTTATATCCTTGCTCAAATAAGATAAAATGCTGAGTAAACAGGTACATCTGAAAGAGAAGTTCATAAAATAATTTTCCATCTACATATTTGTTTCCAACTGCCACTGTAACAAATTTACTACAAACTTAGTAGCTTAAAACAACACCCATTTATTTTTTCACAGTTCTGGGTGTTAGGTAGTTTAGATAGAAATAAGCACTGGTCAGAGGGAGAGGAAGGGGAAAGGAACAATCCAGAACATAAGGAACCTGAGCTGTCAATCAACCAGAGCACAAGGAGCCTGAGCTGTCAATCAACCAGAGCACAGGGAACCTGAGTTGTCAATCAATCAATCAATCACAAACCAGGATACAAAAACAGGAAGAACAAAGGAACGGCGCCATTTTCCCTCTCTTGGAGTGGCGTGCTCCCAGTTCTCGGGAGTGTACTAGCTTTCCCTGTTTTTTTTACTTCACTAACAAAAATCTTGTTTATATCACACTTTGTCTCTCATCAAAAATTCTTTTTTTTTCGGGTGACTAAGAACTGAGGTAATTCTTATTTCCCTTTTCTGGGTAACATGGGGACCAGAAGTCCAAAAGCAGTATCACTGGGTCAAAATCAAGGTATAGGCATGGCAGTGCTCCCTTCAAAGGTTCCAGGGGAGAAGAGGGTCCTTGCCCTTCCAGCTCCTGGTGGCTGTCAGCATCACTCACTCCAGTCTCCTCCCATCTCTGCCTCTGTGGTCACATTGCCTTCTCTTCTGTGTGTCAAGTCTTCTGCTGACTCTCTCTTTAATAACACACACATGATTGGATAAAGGCCCACCCAGGTAACACAGGATAATCTCCTCCAGTCAGGATCCTTCATTTAATCACATCTGCAGATACTCTTTTTCCTTATGAGGTAACATTTATAGGTTCTAGAGATTAGGACCTGATATTTTTAGGTGGCCATTATTCAGCTTACTAAAATCTATGTGTTTTCCAACATATTTACAACAGTATTTTTCAAGATACACGCAGTAAGTAATCAAGAGAATCCCACAGGAAAGAAACCAAAGTGATGGTACTGAGTGGTGGGGAACAGGGAAAACAAAGATGACCATTTGCCACCTTTGACAGTTCTTATCAGTACTTCTCATCCTCACTCTTTATTTGCTTTTACTGCTGACAGAACCTCTTCTCATTCTCCACATACTCACGCACATAGCAGCTACAAAAGGCCCTGCAATTTGCTTCAAAACTTTATTACTCTATGTGTATCTGTACCAAAATGCTCTTTCCTTTAAATCAGGTAAGATAACAGTCTAGTCATAATAGCTGCATGTCAGCAGCTGAGGGGCTACATTTGCAAAAGGTATGAGAATCACTCCTGTTCTCCAACCTTACTTCCGCAAAGCCCTTAATATAATGAAAGGAGTCCAATACCCCAGTTCCTCTTGCTGCTTCACATGTTTCAAACTCATTTGCGTCTCCAGCCTTTAATGGGGCTGCTGTGCTGCCCTCTCCCTTTTTTCAAGTCCAGTCTCCTTTGTTCCTTCAGTGTCTTTCCATCTTTTCTGTAAAGCTTTCACCGCTTACCCTCTTAATAAATAACTACTTCTAGATGAGAATCTCATGGTCTTTTTGTTGTTGGTGTTAATGTACTTAAAAAATTAGAATCCTACTCACAGTCTTTTTAAAAAAGGTCTTGATTATTCCTTGCTTCATACTTAAATACATGTGTGTTTCCCCCACTGCACTGTCAGCTCCTGAAAGGCAAAGACTGCCTTACTCCAAATCAACATTCTCTGCCCTGATCCCCATCCCTATCCATCCACATCTTGCTGGAGAGACTTTCACACGGCTGAGGCTCAGTAACCGTTCAAGTAAGTAAGCTTGTTCTCTACTTTGGGCAAAGCAGTTCTGACAAAAATGACTTTGCTTCCCCAGTCAAATTATAAAGAAGAAAGATGACCTCTTCTTAGTAAAAAGGACAGTTACTGTATGACACATACTATCTTGTTTCCTAAGGGTTTGAATTCCTAAAGAGGGGTAAACTTTATACTTGAAATTAGTTATTTTAAATAGCTACCCAGAATAAACTATCATTTCAGAGAAGAGAAATAACTGTTAAAGTATCACATTATAGCATATGCTTTAGTCTTTCAAATGATATGATTTCTTTAGGAAAACAAAACTAATTTTAAGTGCATATTTAAATGGCATGTACTATTCAAACAGTATGCCATTTTTTCCCCCATGTTCTTATTGTGTTTTCTTAATGAAGTATAGTTGATTTACAGTGCTGTTTCTGGTGTACAGCACAGTGATTCAGTTATACATACATATTCATATTTTTCATTGCAGGTTATTATATGATAATGAATATAGTTCCCTATGCTGTACAGTAGGACCCTCTTGTTTATCTGTTTGATATATAATAGTTTGTACCTGCTAATCCCAAACTCCTAGTGTATCCCTCCCCGCAGTATGTTATTTTTTTAAAGATTCAAAATATAGGAGACCATAAATTTATTTTATCCAAACCAAGAAGTATAGAATATTTATTTGTTAAACAAATACTTGAATGCTTTTACATGCCAGGCACTGGGGATGTATTCTCCCACAAAAGTTAGAACCTATCTTTTTAGCTTAGAGGGGAAAAAAGACACTACACAAAACTTAAAACTAATTGTGATAAATCTTCTGACAGAAAAGCAAGGCATTATGAGAAGACAGAAGGGAAGACTAATCTAGTCTGGGGAATAAGGAAAGGATAATTATACTGAGGACTCAAGGGTGTGTGCCAGCGAGACAAAGATGTTGAATGAACAGATACTGCAGTCATAGGGCTGTAACTCTCAAGAGGGGTCTGAGATAAGAGAAACAGGTTTGCAAGCTGTTCTTGGATAGAACTCTAGTGTAGCGTAATATAGCGAATTGTAGCCATGCTGACATCTTGTAGCAAGAGTGCAAGGAAGAGAAGAGGGCCCAGATCCAAGCCCTGAGAACTGGTTAAAAATGAAGGTAACAGGGTGAGTAAACACTTTAGACAGGTTCAAAGGCCTCCTTGCTACAAACAATTCAAGACAGCTTAGGGTGGCTAACTAGTGGGAAGTGACTCAAGGCCACACTTGAGAGCCAGGTTACAACCAGAGAATGCAGGACTTTGTCAGCCAGACTAAAGCTTTTGACCTTTATTTTAAAAGCATTTGGAAACCACAAGTATTTTAAGTAAGTGTCATAACAGATTTGCATTTTTTAATGCTCTCTCTGGCCAGCATATGAAGAATCAATAGGAATAAGGCAATGGCAGACTGGAAGGACCAGCTGTGGTGACAGAACAGTGATGCAGGCAAGAGACGGAGCTGCCTGACTGAACTAGGACCAGGGCACGTAGGGAAGAGAAGCAGACAGATTTAAGAAGTGCAGGCCGTGGATTCAATATTGTTTGATGATTGGTTGGATGGGGAATGTTAGGAAGAGAGAAGAGTCAATCATAATTTCCAAGTATGGGAGCTACTCAGGGGATGGCAGTGATATAAATTGAGATTTAAAAACAAAACAAAACAAAACAAAACACTAGAATAGAGGCAGGTTGCAGCAGGGGAAAATCAGATTCGTTTTGAAGTTCTTGAGTTTACATGCTAGTGAAAAAGAGACATTGCAGCTACAGGGCTGTAACTCGGAAGAGATAACTGAGATCAGAGATACAGGTTTGAAAGCCATCCTAATAGAGAATGTGACTGCAGCTATGTAAAGTCCTGTAAAGAGAAGACAAGTAAGAGGGGCAGAGGGCCCATATCCAAGTATTGAGAAATGCCCAAGGAGAAGTAAAGGCCAGCAAAACAAGCTAAGAAATTGTGGACGGAAAAACACACACACACACACACGATAGTAGGTTATTATGGAAGAAGCCAAGAAAAGCAAAACTCTTGGTTTAGTCCTAAGTTTAGCTACACAGGGAAACTATTTACCCAAAAAGTTATTTTTAATCGTTATTTTTCAGTCTGAGAACTAGAGGGCAAGAAATAGGTTTATTTGATTTATTTGGACATTTTCAAATTGTACAAGATGCTTACGTTTTGTTCAGTGAAAAAAATATTTTAAAACTCATGCACTGAATAAGTTACTAAGCATGATACAATTAAAGCCTAGAATCCACTTAAAGATAGCACCTAGAAATTGACATGGGACGTTTTGGGGACAAAGCTGGAAAAGTAGTGATAAATTTCAATAGTTCTGCAAAAGTTTATGGTCCACGAAAATTTCATTTACATGTGTGGTTTTGTATTACAATGATGAAAATCATATTATGTCCAGCTTGGATTTCTATAAAATCTCTCTCTAAGTATCTTAGAAGTTGTTTATGGGTTCGTTAGGCTATTGTTAGAATAGCCAAAGAATCAGGTATGATAAAGTTTTACAGATCAAAGATGCGGCAGGAAAAATTGCTGTGTACTCTGGGCAAGTTACTCTGCTTTACTGAGATCCAATTTTCTCAGCTTTAAAATGGGATAAATCCTGGTCTCTAGGTTTGTTTTGAAGGTCACTGAATGTAAATTTAAAGTATCTGGAAGTGTTTTGCACATAGCAGGAACTTAATATGTAGTTATTAGGGAGTAAATATATAATATTAGGGAGTAAAAAACTGCTAGCATGCAACACATACTATACTTTGGCAAGATTACATAGTTTTGCCAAATATTAGCATTCTTTTTGCAAAGAGTGTCTCAAGCAAATCTTTTAAAAATTGTTTTTTAAATGGAACAGGGATTCAGTAGTAGATAAGGAAGTTATTACTCATTTTATATTATTTCCTTTCCCTTTGCAATAAACAGAACATATATCCTCATGCTGAAATTGTGGCTTACCCAACACTCTAACCATTGCCCCATTTCTATCATTCAGTTTGTATTTAGTAATTCATTCAATAACTGTTTGAAAGCTGCTGAGGGCAGACTCAAGGGTGACCCAAATCCTGCCCTAGGAGAGCCTGCAGTCCAAAAGGGGAAACACATTAAGTGAAAAATTATAACTGAGTTCAATGCCACAAAGGAAAGGACAATTCATTCCTTTTTCAGACTTGACTTATATTCCACAGTGCCCAGAGAACTCTGTATTCTTGAGGGACCTCCATTAGTCTCATAATTCACAACAATCATTTGCTTGGCCCCATGAATGTACACAGCTAGCACAGACTTTCACTAGCAAGAGAAGAAAATGCCTAACTGTCATCATGTGATGACTGAGGTAGTTTCACTCACTCATTGTTTCTTGGAATAGTGCATATGTCATTTTTCTTACAAGCAGTCTCTACCTGCATAATTCCCAACAGGCAGAACTGTTTGTCCATCTAGCAGACAGGTAACTATTGCCTGGCTGTTCATTAGTTGATTCATTGAAGAAATAAGTATGTTGGGCAATAATATAAGTCAAATGGTATAGTGAACACATGAAAATGAGTAAGACAGCATCTGCCTTCAAAGAGTTCAATGAGTCTTCTAGGGAATCGTGTGCCTAAAAGTCAAAGTCACCTTTTTAAATTTGTGGGGTTTTTTTTTGCCAGTTCCCCTGCTGAATGAATGACTACTTAAGAGTTCCATAAATGCCACATTCTTTTCATCTATTATTTCAATTAACTTATGCAAGCACTCATGAGGCTTGTGAGGCAGGTATTCATAGCTTCCTTTCCAGGTGAGGATGAGGATGCAGAGGCTGGGATCACCTCTTCCCTAGTCTACCTTGCAGTGCTTCCCTTACTGCAGTTTCTGATTCCAAGTCCCACTCCTCTCTCTCTAGCTCCAGCTTTTGTGTGTGGTTTTTCTAAAACCCAAATATGATCCTAGTATCATCCTGTTTAACATCCCATGAAACTTTCAGGGAAAATGAAAATGGGAATGTAAAGTAAATACACTATTTACAACAGTATTTAGCCACTTAAAATGAAATCATATAATGCAGGAACAGCTAAAGATATAACAGTTAGTACAAATAATTAGAAATTACAATTGTTACAATTATGGAAAATATGTAAGCATTTGATAAGAGAAAGGAAAAAAAGCAAAAAGGTCAATAATTGTTTTAGGTTATTATTTCAAAACACTTCATGTTAAAAAATTGTTAAAACAATTGTTAGCTGTGTACAACTGTTTTAACAATTTTTTAAGTGGAGAAGAAAATGAAACCCTGAACTACTGATAGCTGGGCCCTGTTCTCAAGATCAAGTTTAATCCTGAGTCTTAAGTCCTTTCATAAACCTACGTCAACATACCTTCAAGCCTAATTTCTCTGCATATTCTTCCCTGAACATTCCATTAACTCTTCATGCCGATATTCCTTTGCTCAGACTGTTTCCTATTCCAGATAATGTCTCTGGTATTTCCACCAGCTGATCTCAAGCGTCCTTTTGTACAGTAGTCTGTTGTATGTCTTGGCACATTCTAACATAGTTATTAATTCATCTGTCAGTCCCTCTCACTATTCACAATTTCTTGAGAGCATGAGCCACATCTTATTTTTATTTTCCAATGTGGCAGAGAGTAGGGGTGCAACATAATGATGTTAATTAAATATTCCTGTATGCTTTCACAAGTGAGAATATTTATTTGATATGATGTTTTGATGGTTTCTGACGGCAGGTTAGGATGGTAAATGGATTCCACTTTGATATTACCATAATTCTGTTCCCCACTTCTGCCAACTTCCTAATTCTTTAGGGAGCTAAGAATTCCAATCAAAGTATGGTTAGAATTGTGTTAGACTGCTTGTGACTTCAATTATCCATATTTCATGGTGAAGACCTGGCCAATGGAAGGTCAAATTTCTTCCTTTGCCCACATTTCAAAATAACTTGTGAGCATTGTGTTCCAGATATGCTTGAGACTGAGGGTGAGAGTGAAAAGATGACAGGATCTATGCTGTCAAATGTATTACTGCCTCAGGTTAGGGTCCCTAGAAGTAGAGGCTGAGACAAAGGCTTGGGTGCACATGATTTAAGGGAGTGCTCTCAGGAGAAAAGGAGAGAGGAAAGCAGGCTAAGACAGACGAATAAGCTAGGTAAGACTGTGGCCTCAGTTGGACTCTTCACTTCAGCCTGATCCTTTAGGGGAGCTCTGGAGCATAACTGCTCCAGAGTTGACCTCACCTTGAAATGAGGGAGCTGGTTTTTGTATCTCCATGTCAGTCATTGGCTATAAGCTGACAGAGTTCGGAGGTGAACAGACAAACTGTGGGAAATGCAAATGCTTTTAAGTCATAAGTGATTCTGAAGAGAAGAGGGGAGATATGAGGCATTAGCAGCTAACTCACAGAAACTGGGGACCGGGTCCGCAATCTTCGTAAAAGACAGAGCACCAAAAGTGGCAGGAGTCACACAAAACACGACCTCCAAGGGACAGTGTAATTGGCTCTTTAAAAAAAGAGGTAATATTGTTAAAATGGCCATACTGCCCAAAGCAATTTATAGACTTAATGTGATCCCTATCAAATTACCCAGGACATTTTTCACAGACTAGAACAAATAATCCTAAAATTTTGATTCCACAAAAGACCCAGAATTGCCAAAGCAATACTGAAGAAAAAGAATGAAGCTGGAGGAATAACCCTCCCAGGCTTCAAACAATACTACAGAGCTAGTAATCAAAACAGTATGGTATTGGTACAAAAACAGACACATGGATTGATGGAACAGAACAAAGAGGACAGAAATGAACCCACAGACCTATGGTCAACTAATCTTTGACAAAGGAGGCAAGAATTTACAGTGGAGAAAAGACAAGTCTCTTCCAGTGGTGTTGGAAAGCTGGACAGCCTCATGTAAATCAGTGAAGTTAGAACACTCCCTCACATCATATACAAAAATTAACTCAAAATGGCTTAAAGACTTAAACATAAGACAAGATACTATCAACCTCCTAGAAGAAAATACAGGCAAAATATTCTCTGACATAAACCTTTGCCATGTTATCCTAGGACAGTCTACCCAGGCAATAGAAATAAAAGCAAAGATAAATAAATGGGACCTAACTAATCTTACAAGCTTTTGCACAGCAAAGGAAATGATAAGCAGAACAAAACTACAACCTATGGAATGGGAAAAAATATTTGCAAATGATGCAACTGACAAGGGCTTAATCTCCAGAATATAAAAACAGCTCACACAACTTACTAACAAATAAAAAAAAAAAAAAAATGAACAAACCACTCCAAAAATGGGCAGAAGGCCTAAACAAGCTATTCTCCAATGAAGACATACAAATGGCCAATAGGCACATAAAAAAAATGGTCAATATTGCTAATTATCAGAGAAATGCAAATCAAAACTATAATGAGGTATCATCTCATACCAATCAGAATGGTCATCATTAAAAAGTCCACAAATAATAAAATGCTGGAGAGGGTGTGGAGAAAAGGGAACTCTCCCACACTGCTGGTGGGAATGTAGTTTGGTGGAGCCATTATGGAAAACAGTATGGAAATTCCTTAAAAAAATAAAAATATACTTAACCATATGATCCAGCAATCACACTCCTGAGTATATATCTGGAGGAAACTCTAACTCAAAAAGACACATGTTCATAGCAGCACTATTTACAATAGCCAGGAGATGGAAACAAGCTAAATGTCTGTCAATAGATGATATGATAAAGAAATTGTGAGATACACACACACACACACATATACATACAATGGAATACTATTCAGCCATAAAAAAGACTATAATAATGCCATTTGCAGCAACATGGATGGACATGGAGATGGTCATTCTAAGCAAAGTAAGCCAGAAAGAGAAAGAAAAAATACCATATGATATTACTTATATGTGGAATCTAAAAAAAAAAGACAAATAAACTTATTTACAAAACAGAAACAAACTCAACATTGAAAACAAACGTATGGTTACCAGAGGGGAAAGGGGATGGAAAGGGGTAGATTGGAAGTTCAAGGTTTGCAGATACTAACTACTATATATAAAATAATAAGTAACAAGTTTCCATTCTATAGCATAGGGAACTATATTCAATATCCTGTAACCTATAATGAAAAAGAATATGAAAAAAAATGTGTGTCTATGTATGACTGAAACATTTTGCTGTACATCAGAAATTGAAACATTGTAAGCTGACCATACTTCAATAAATAAATAGACAAAAATGAAATTTAAAAAACCAGGAGAAAAAAAGAGTATAAAGCAGCAAAAGACATTTTGAAAGATACCCTTCATAAGATTTCTAACTGTGCCGGCAGTGTTTCTCGCTCACCCGGCAGCTATTCATATTTATCTGTATATCCTGACATTATCTGTAGAAGGTCCTTAAAACCTGATTCTTCCATTAGGGTGACTGTGTTATGTGAGACATGGATGCTTCTTGGTTCCTGTTTCTAGTTGTGCATCTTGAAATTGCTTCCTTGGATTACTTTAGTCTTATCAAAGCCTTCATATGTGTGACTCAAACTGAAAAAGGAAAGTTTCTTCATTTCCACAGAATGAGTCCTACATGGCTGACCAGATACTGGCTGGATTATTCTCCTAAAAGCAGCTCATTCTCCACACAAAGCATGTGCACATCAGGCTTGCTTCTTATTTCCCTAAGTCAGTGATCACATTCAAGAAAAATTTCAAGCTGACATAAAAAGAGTTCTCCTTAAAAGTCAAAAATGTCATTCACTACAGGCTGTCCTAAACTTTTCACATAGAAGTTGTTATGAACATCTGAATGTTGCATGACTGAGTCACAACATTCATTTTTCTCTCCCACCAAATATTTATTAGACACTTACTAGGTCCAAAGAAAGACACTAAAAAAATGTCTGGCAGATAAATAAAATGAAACTCCAAGTTTGCAAGTGATATTAGACATCACCGTATCATTAAAACCTTTAATAGCAAGGAAATAAAAAAAAAACAAAATTCAATATTGAACCCCAAGAAAGAACATAAACGAGAGGGCAGACATAGCAGCTGAAGCAGAGAAAAGGAACTTAAGCTTTGAATCCTCTAACTTCATCTTGCCCCACGCTTCCTTGAAAACCACTCATCTAACTAGATTTACAGTCTAGGCCGTGCTGCTGACTGGTGATTCAGCTAAAGCCACACAACTTGATGCACAGATTCCAGGTCATCTGATTCCAAGCCTGGTACGTGCCCTTTCACATCACAGCTAAAGATATCATTCCTGCCTTCTGAAACTTTGCACTTTGTCTGGAAATAAAATGCACAAAGTAGTAATACAAATTGTGTGACTTAACACTATACAAAATCTGCAGAGGAAATGTTGGAAATTCAGAAGAGGAGAGATGTGAAACTGAACTCTCCTGAGTCAATCTCAGAAGAAAAAAAACACTGAAGTAATTTCAGTGTCAGTGTAAAATTTCTGAGTGTTCTATGTAAGAACAGACTTGTAATTACCTTTTGTGGGGGTTTTGTGGGGAAGAGGCAGCTAATGAGAAAAAGCCAAGTAATGAATGCTTCGATTTCATTTTTTAAAATCACCTGTGCTTCTGTTCCCCAATAACCCATCCCCTAACTGCTTCTATGATCAAATTGAGCCTGGCCTTCTTTCCTTGTCTTTTCCTTTGTCTTTCAATCTGTGGACTTCGATAGCTTAAGAAGCACTAAAATTTAAAATGACAAAGAGATGTCTCACCCCCTACTTTCTTTCCCTATTAAAAAAGCACCTGAGCAGTTGGTCCAGTGACCTGTCTGAATCAAGGTCCTCAATCTCAGGCCCTGTTTTTTCTGCACCCTCCCCCGGGGTCAGGTGTGACAAGCTACCAAGCTGCACTTGTCTTGGCCTCCAGCAGGCGGCAGTCTAACAGCAGTCACAGAACGAGGACTTCCGGTGGAAGGCAGGGGTTACTTGAGCAGTTTAAGTGTTTCTTGTTTGCTGTGCCTGCTCTGATTTCAAAATCCTGTCTGATTTTGACCTCTGATCTGTTCCTAGTTTCCAGCTTCTGTATAGGCAGACTGTGGAGGCTTCCTTTTGCTGCTACCACCTCTCACCACCAGACTCTGTAAAGTTCTGCCTCCCAACTGAACCTTCTGTTCCGAGTCAATGCTGGTTGGTTCCTGCCCGTCCTCCCACCCCCCTTTCTGGGTTCTGTGCTGTTTTCAGCCTCCTTGTGGTTTTCTTCCTCCTGGCTGCTGGCTCTGTGTGACGGGTCATGCTGTTTCCCACAAGCTTAGCTAGTCCCCTCATAAAGATCAGTTACATGAGTTTTGCTCTTTTGTTAAAAGGTTTGTAAAGACCACAGCTTTAATAGCTTCCTCAAGTCTTACGTCTAAGAGAGTAATTTTAAATTCTGATTATAATCCATGAAATTTTCAACCAAATATAATGGTCCTTATTTATAATGTCTTACTTGCCTCTAAACTGATTATAATTAGATACAAAACATCAAACATCATATATGAACAGTCAAACTACCGCGGTGAAAATGTTCACCTCTTTAAGAGGATAAGTAGATGCAGTAATTCTGGTTTCCAGGGGTGGAAAGGTTCTGAGGGTTCTACACTTTTTTACATTTTCAATCAGTCCCATGAAGAAAGGAGTTGGCAGCGTCTGGCACATATGTAGGTCTGTAGCTGAAGGAGTAGCAACAGCAGGGAGGTTTGCCACGTGAAGAGCAGACGCACAGTCAGGACAGACTGCCTGCACCTGACATCACATCTCATTCCCTGAGATGATAAATATTTTTTAAAAGATTAATTTTGATAACCCAGAGGTGTATCCTGAACCAGTTCTAAGCTACCTGAACTGGTTTTCAGGGAGAAAACAGTTGAGTTTTTATGTCTGAACACCTGATGGGAATGTAGGTGAAGACAATAGGGGGCTCCTGGGGAGTGGAGGAGGTGGCAGATGTGAAGACGGCAGGAAAAGAATGAACACATGTTCAGTTTGTCTGAACTTTTCCAGTTATCTGTATTTCCTGATTAGTAACTTTGAACAGCACTACTGACTTTGGTAGATGAGGGCAGCACTTGGGGCCTGGCACAGAAGCCAGAGCTCTGCTCTTAGTTTGAAAGTGGGTTTTGCTGGGGACTGTCTGGAGATACTGAGGTACAACTGGCTAAATTATGGTAGAAGGTAGCAATTGTTGAAGTCAGATTTAGAGCATGAAAATCCAGCTGACAAATCTCTTTCCAAAAAGTTTAGGACTATATTCGAACTCCACGAGATCATAGCTATGTTCTCAATTTTCACCTTGCCAGATTTCTGAGGATTTTAGAATAGAACAGCATATGTCTGCTATTACTGCATTAAGATAAATTTTTGTTTTATTTTACTGACACACGGATTTAGAAGTTAAATGAAATGGTGGTTTTATATTTAATGAAAGATTGTGCATTATAAGGTAACTGGTGATTAAAGGTTAATCTCACAAGTCAGGAATGATTTTATACACAATACTCAATCTGATTAGGGTCCAATGAATGCCAATCCCTCGGGTATCACACATCTCCACAGAAAATTAAATTCTCTTTTACACTTAGCACCAGATCCTTGAATCCAGGTGGGTTTTCCAGTACAAATTGTAGACAGGGTAACTAAACCATCCTCAGAATTATGTTATCCTTATTATGTTTTTTTATAAAAGGCAATGCATTAAAAAATAACTATATGCAGAGTTAAAATAATTAAAATCTAAATGCACCTCATGATAGAGAAAGGCACTAAGGCAACACAATCAACTTCTCCTTTAGGTTTTCAGGAAATAATCCAATATGATAGAAAAACTATACCATGTATTCAAATTGATGACCAATTTGTGATCAGCAGCATTTCAACCAAAGTGTTTAGTACAAGCTTCCCCTTGATAAACGGAAAAGATTCATTAAAATCTTCATGGGAGAAATTTTTTTGTTTACATTTTTCTATTTGCATTTTATTAACACGCTGTATTCATTCACACCATTCATTCATTCATTCATTCATTCATTCATGTGGCCAGTACAGAAACAGTAAATATCCGAGGTACTGTGAAGTAAATGAGGTAGAGCAGAGACTGATACTAAAGAAAACAAGGGTTCTGAGGTTTGTGAAACCTATAGTGTCCATAGATTTAAAAACAGGCCATCCAAAAAGTTTTTAACAGTTTTATATTTTACAGTTCTTCTTTGGAGAGTAGAGTAGTTGTGTCAGATGCTATTTTTGTTTTGTTTTAATCTGAAGAAAAGGATTGGGAAATCAGAAGATCTGATGGGGTTATTATGTAAAGTATATAATTCCTTAATAAATATCTGTGAATTAATTTGCATGAAATGTTTAAATCAAAGTGGTATACAGTGAAAAATTTGGTGAAGAAGCACATTTCTGAAGGAATGCTGTTTCACGACTATGCAGCTGTTTGACAAAGAAATAGCAAGGAGAAAGGTGAAAGTGAAATAGACATGAAGATTTTGAAACTATTCAATTTTTTTTTAAATTGAAGTACAGTCAGTTACAATGTGTCAATTTCTGGCGTACAGCACAATGTCATAGTTATGCATATACATACATGTATTCATTTTCATATTCTTTGAAACTATTTAATGTTGTTTGTTACTGGATTAAAAAAAAATTCAGAGAGTTCTCATTTTCTGCTGCTTAAAATGTTGTCTTTCTACTCAAAGGACATTACTTATTAAAACTGACTAAATTAATTCTCTTTTTATGAAACAGTACCAAATCCTTCAGTGAGTGGTTTCTGCCAGTATTATCTGGACACATGATGGCAACATGGTAATGATATAATACAAGGAAATTTATATTTTCACTTTATGATCTACCACTTGAAGATATACTCACTAAAATACTCTATGCTCAAGTGTGGCACATCTGGGCTCTATTTTGGGAACTAGGAAAAAAAAATTCTGAGATTCTATTTTCTCAGAAGCTCCATGGCAAAATCTTCCTCAGAGCAACCAAACAGAGACATGTGCCAAAAATAAGCACTGGTATTGAAGGTTAAAGTTCTATAACAGTGGTTCTCAGTAGGACAGATAGTGACTTCTGGAGGTATCCAGAAAATGTGTAGGGACGTTTAGGTCTCCCAGTGGTTAGAGCCGAGGCTCTATAATATTTAATGGGGGAAGGGTGGGGCGGTCAGCATTAATACTTGTTGCATTTTATGATTCTAAGAATACATCAGAGTATTCCTTACGTCTTCTGTGTGGTTGTGTCCAATCATTTGGGTAATAATGTACATATTATTTTAAGTTATTTCCTCTAGCTCTTTTCTGTATTAAGGTTGGAAAACTTTATTGATTACTTTTTTAAATTATGTATGTTGGTACACTGAATGGATTTTGTTTCTTGACAGTAAAGAAGGTCTTACAAAATAGTTGTCATATTTGAGGACTAGTAGGGTTTGGGGAACCTCTGTTCCATAAAAATGCCTCAAAATATGGACAACAAGAGGCATAAGGAGTCCAAAGGCCGTGGGAGAATAAGAAGCCCAACAAAACCACTGAGCTTTACAAGATCTAATACTCTGTAGTGGCCACAATGTAGCCCCAGGAGCAGCTCCAAGAGATCTTTGGAGACATAATCTTTCAGAGAACCTAACTCCTAAGTCGGCTGCTAGAAACATAATCATATAGAGAACACTAACTTTATAGGTAAAAAATTATTACCAAAAAATATTTCAGAGGAGGAAATGATAGTTATTAGCCTTAAATAAAAGAGAGAAGATAAATAACCTTCATTAATGGAAAATGGCAAGAAAAAGAATGTCGAAAAGCAGGATATGAGTGCCTACAGATCAAGAAATGTATCTTACTCATCTTTGTACACCTGAGACTATTTATACTTAATACAGAGTGTGACAAGTTGTTAATAACATATTGAAATAAATATAGGAAATAAAGAATTAACAAAACGACCAAAAAAAAAATAGGTACATCACAAAATTACAAAGGTTCCTTGAAAAGAACTGCCAGTCATCCCTTCGCCTTTTTTTTTTTTTTTTTCCAAAATAAATGACTTGATTTTTTTCAGTCTCCTTCCCAGCTCATTCTTCTAGTTGTGTTTGGGAGTGAGTTTTGTTCACAGTGCAGCCACCTCTCCCCCTACCCCTTTATTATGAACTAATCAGATTTTTCTGCCTCCTCTCAGTAAGCAGTCCTGTGTATTTGATCACTAGACCTGGGTCTCTGTTGCTGATAGATCCTCTCTGGGAGAAACAAGAGACATTACATACTAAGTCATTTAAGTCATCCCAGATAAAGACTGAATTAATTTACATCTCAGGGGAAATTTGAAACTGGAGTCTCATATCCTGAGGTCCCTCTACTTCCTGCAGAAAAGTTAATTTAGGTCATTTTCCGATACCCTGCATGATGAGCAACTGTTCCCGTGAATGAATCCAAATTTAAAAAAGCATGATGAAAATTTGGGGCAAGCCAGTCCTCTGAGAGAGTTCTCCAAAAGAGGCTTTAGACTTCCTCAGAGTCTCGTGGACCCTGGCCTATCAAGGCCTAAGAATATTTTAAAATATTTAAGAAAATCAAATTTAGATTTTATTATTAATACGACACTAACACATGTACGTCTAGCCTAATTTGGATTTTACTACATATTTATTTCAATGAAGTCTTTATATAAAGAAAAATGGAAAGAAGAACAGACATGTTTAAAGTATCTGTAAAAATCATTTTTAGTATCATTTTGGTAAATAAACATCAAGTGATGATGGCAGTAGATTAGGGAGACGAGCACATGACAGGTTATTTGGTTAGTTCTAAAACTGAATTCCTCTGAAATTAAAACAGAACTAATCCACAGTATAGCAATGTGAAATATTCTTCTGTTTTCTCTGCAATATTTTACTTTAGATGACTGTGTATATCGTGGTAAAATTTGTCTTTAGTCTTTAAGAATTTTAAAACAGCTATTATATTGAAAATAAAAACTGTAATTTTTGCTTTACAATAAATTTCCATGTGGTTTTAACACCAGTTCCCCAAACCATATGTTCTTTATCAACAAACAGGATATATAGCTTAGATGTTTCACAGCAATGTTTCACAGAGATCATTATACGAAACACTGAAAAAGAGTTCTATCAAAACATCTGGTAAACAGAAGTCAAACTGAACTTAACTGGTGATGGGCCCATTTTTCTAACTTTTTTCAACTTGGTTATATATATATTAAAAGAGATATAACTATTTTTTTCCAGGAGAAATTTAAGATACTAATGTACTTTATGTATTTTTTTTCATGATTGTTGTGACATTTTGTCTTGTCATTCAGCAAACTATTGTGTGATTTTTTTCAAATAACTACTTTAAACTGGATTTTAAAAAAAACCTTTTTTAGCAGTGAACTTAAAAATACTCTCCACATTTGCCCCTGCCAACTGGATTACCTAATGAATTCCAACTTACTCCTGTGGCTAATCTTGCTACCCTCCACTTTGACTATTTTTTGACACATTTTATTTGCTTTTAAAGAATAAAAGGTACAGTTTTCACAACATCTAGGGATGCTGCCCCACTCAATGTGAGAACGTCTGAGGAATTCTGAAATCAGACAAAACTGTATCATCAACCAAGATGATTTAGAATCAACTATAGCTCAGGAAATGTGACAGACCACTAGGCACCTGAAGATATTCCAAAGCAAAATGAAGTATTTCCAGGCTTTCCTGAAGCAGCAGACTTCAGTAAAAAAAAAAAAAAAAAGCTTGGAATGTTCATTAATTTTTCATTCATCAACTTGAAACAAAATGCATCACATAAATTGAATAGTTAATTGTGTTCAGGTGATCATCTCTTCATTTATGGGATGGCTTTATTTTTATTTACATATTTATTTAATTGGCAGGGGGAGGTAATTAGGTTTTATTTTATTTTTTTTAGAGGAGGCACTGGGGATTGAACCCAGGACCTCATGTATGCTAAGCATGCGGTCTACCACTTGAACTGTACCCTCCCCACTATGGGATGGCTTTAAAACAACAATCAGTGGTATCCTGTGAATAACTTAATAATAAAACAATAAAACGTTAACCAGATTTGCCCATTGGATAAGCAAAATCTTAAAAGACTGATACCAATTAGTAGTGATAAGGGTATGGAGAAACAAGCATTGTAATATGTTTGTATAATTCTTTTTGACTGTAATTTGGCTGTACTATTTTGAAATATGTACATACAATTTAGAAATACTGCTTTTAGGAATCTGTGCTATAACAGAAAATGTAAACATCTTAGCAAGGATGTTTAATTCATTACTGTATGTAATAGCAAGACCTTTGAACAATCTAAACATCCATCCATAGAGGAGGGATTAACATACATTCCTACAATGGAATATCTGTATTTTCTAACTTGAAAATATGTCCAAGACATTTTAAGTTAAAAAATGCAAGCTTCAGACCACTATTTTAGGATGATAGCGATTTTTAAAAATCTGTGTATTTTTCTATCTCTAAGTAGAAGCAGAAATATGTATATGCCTCTACGATCATAAACAAGTCTGGAAAGAGATCCCCACTTTAGGTAAATATGTAGAATTTTGCATCTACAACACAGCATCAGATTGGTGATATAAAACTCTGAACCAAAACACCTTCATAGTTTTCAGACAGGAAGATATTTGTTTAATGGAGGTTATTAGCAAATTCTAGATTACAGCAAGTCTATAATGTAGACTGCAAATGTTCTAACAAAATGAAAAGGCAAGCATCCTATTTCCAAGAATAGATCTTGGCAGAGCTGAGGAATCTCAATGCAGAAGATCATAGGTCATGATTTAAGACAGATGTAGCCAATGACTATTTTTACCCCAAACCCACTCTGCATAGTAACTGCATGCAGGTGTCATGCCCTTCATCCCACATCTGTTTTCCTTGATGCCTGATATCTGGCTTAGTACCTGACAGATAGTAAGCATACAATAAATACGTTCTGGATGGATGACCAAACTCCCAATGTTTAGCAGTTGGTGGAACAGTTAAGTGAAATTAAGTGATGGACAAAGATATATTGAAGGAATGACTTGTTCACTATGATGATGTAAAACTTAAAAAAAATCACAGACCAACAAAGTAGTTGTTTCTACGATCACTTCTGAAAAATGATGTAGTGGGTAGCCTAAAGGAAAGGTGAATTACAGGAAGTGAAGTCTTAGCTATATACTTCTTAGGACCTTTAATTTTCTTTCTTCCTATCTCTCTACAAAGATTTTCTTATTTGCTCCAGTCTTTAGCACACTGTTAGACCACCATCAATGAACCATGTTTACTTCAAACTATCTCCCTCACTGGCTGAACTTGTCAGAAAAATAACTGGCCGATACAAAGCAGCTTTTTATAAAGGAGTCAGAACTGAGATGATGGTTATCAGGATAAGGAGATGAAAGCTCTACTAGTACAGGGAACTCCTACGTCAAAAGTATAACTCAGCTGGATTTTAAAAGAACAGCAGTAAACAGGTCAAGAAAACAGGAGGTTTACAAGAATTGGTGGTTTCTGCAATGGTAAAAATGGAGATTTTAAGAGGCACAGATGTAAAGCCAGATGTTGTAAATAATAGCAATAGCCAGTCAGGAAGACACCATCTTTTTTAATTTACAATATGGAAGGTACACCTGCACATACAAATAGCTATCAGGAAGAACAGCACTGTTGTAAAAGGACAATCTGTATACTAAAGGCCAGTGATATTTCCTGTCAACTTCCTTTTGCTACCACTAGGGATATATAAAATGTGCTGACAATCACATCATCACCTCCACCATTGTATTTACAAATATGAATTTCTGCATGTCCTAAACAAGGAAATGCATATGATAATTTCTTTGCCAGTAACTTCAGCGGGAGCTCTTGAATGAAGAGTAGACAATGTAAGAAGCGAATAAGATTCCAAATTTTAAAGTACTGTCAAAATTCATGTAAAAAACAGGAGGTGACAAATCTAGAACTATTTAGATTTTGGGGTGATAACATTCACTTTCTGTCTTTAAAATGAAAACACACTAAACTATATATGTGCTCAATCAAAATATGTGGCATTTTTTGTATCTCAGTTTTATAAATCTGTGAAATTTAAATTTTTTAAAAGAAATTAGAATGTTTCCATGATTTTTACAAGGGTAATAGGAGCTACATAATTTACTTGAGAAAACTGATTACACATTAAAAAAAAAAACAAAAACTGTTTCACTAATCTTAAAGTTTTAAACACATAAAACAAATTAAAAATATATGTCATGTACTGTCTTTTCCTCCTATCAATCGCACATAGTGGTCACTGCTTATTCAAGAAAGATCCAATTAACTTTCTACTCTAATGTCATTTATTAAATCAGGGAGATAATCTTTAATCCACATTTCATTAAAAACTGAATAGAATGCATAATTTCAGACACTAAACTGATAGGGGATAAAGCATACTTTGCCTATTATGGAGCAATAATCATGAACCAATGCTCTGTAACACCCTGCAAATGTGTTTCAATGACGCCGAACTAGATTTTAATCTTTTTTCCCTACAATCGGATAAATACAGGGGGAAAAAAAAAGAGGCAGAGCGCATGTTACCATAATGCTACAATGAAACTAATGCAATCCTTTTGATGTGGGATTCATCCTGAAGATCTGTTTTGAATTGCTAAGAATAAAATTAATTTCTCTATCATTTACCATTTGCCTTCTTGAAAATCAAAGGATAAAAATAGGGAATCTGTACTGCCACTACATAAAGATAATTGTATCAACCAATAATATATGTGCGTGTGAATGTTTGTGTATTTGTGGAAAGGTTGCACCTTCAACACTGCTTGGAAATCTCCTCACCTACATATCCAAGTTCATTGTTTACAAATTTTGTTTCCCACATAACTGCAGGACACAAATCAGCTAAATTTCTGACATATAACAAGGATACTGTTTCCTCCAGTTTTCAATAACATGTTCCTCATTTTCTGCTGAGCCCTCGTCAGCAGATGCTTTAACATTCATGTTTCTACTACCAGTCTGCTAAAGGCAATCTAAGCTTTTTCTGCCCTGCTTCTCAAAATCCTTCCAAGTCTCTGCCCACTGCCCAAATTCAATCCATATTTTTAGTTATTTGTTATAGCAGGACCCCACTTCCAGGTGCCAAAGTCTGTATTACTTTTTATGCTGCAACAAATTGTCACACGTTCCTGGGTTAAAACAACACAAATGTATGATGTATGGTTCTAGAGGTCATAAGTCTTAAATGAATCTTACAGGACTAAAATTAAGGCATTGGCAGTTCTGTGTTCCTTCTGGACACTCAAAGGGGAAAATCAGTTCTTTGTCTTTTCTAGTTTCCTGAGGCCACTTTCATTCCTTGGCTCATGGACCCCTCCTTCTGCAAAGTGTATCAGTCCAGTCCTTGCTTCTGTCCTCACATCCCTTCTCTGACTCTGTCCCTCTCATCTGCGACGTATAAGGACACATGATTATGCTAAATCCACCTGGATGATTCAGGATAATTTCTTCATCTCAAGATCCTTCACTTCATACATCTGTAAAGTCTCTTTGCAATGCAAGGTAACATATTTACAAGATTCGGGGGTTAGAACATGGATATATTTGAAGGAGCCATTGTTCAGCTTCTACAGAGCCCCAAACCAAGAATGACTATGATTACAAATTATTAGCTATTTAATACAATATGACTATCTAGAAATGTTAATAGGCTCAGTTTTGATTGCTGGTTTTCAAAAAGGAATTACAGGAAGAGATAATTCTATCATCGAGAGTTTTGCCATCTTTGCTTTGTCAGATAATGTTATTTCTGACGCTTCCTCATAAAAGTCTATGAAATGTTACATTAGTCATGGAGTTATTTCATTATCATTCGCCTCTTAAGACAATATTTTTAGAAATACAGGCAATAATTACTTTGCTGTTCATATTATTTTAATGAAATGCTAAATTATAAAACTCTCCCAGACAAACTATTGGCATCCTCAGTTTGTTGCTATCAGTATATACTAACTACTAAATAAAATGTCTGAATTGATCTTTAATCACATTGCAGAAATGATTTCCATAGTAGACCTCTGGTAATCTTATTGCCTTGGTTGACATGAAGATGGGGATTGAACACGTATTAGCTATCAAACTGGCTTATTATAAAGCCAATCAGTGAAAACACAAGAGCTATTCGGTGGCAGATTCGACATCAGGAGTTACCAGTGATAGCTGCAATATTTCAGGAACCAATTTATTTTAATATCCTTTTGGTAGTTTTGGTTTCACATTATATATTTAATCACAAATGACACTATCATTGCAATGACTCACTTCACAATGTCAAGATACACTTAGAAATAGAGGTAGAAGGAGAATTTTATTTTTATATCTTTTCAGAAGTAAATTTAATGCTAAAACTTAAGGAAAGATGTTTCTTAATATTCTGTATATAACAAGTTTGTGTATGTAAGCATTGTTTTCAATTTTTAAAACAGTTTCTTACAAAAGTAGAGTAAATGCTCTTGCAATTCCTAAAATGTTTGCAAAATAAAGTAGTAACATCTTCTTAATATATAATTGCTAAAAATAATAAAATAAGAAATAAATATAATAATAAGTAAATAAGGTTCAAATGGCTTCTTAAAACAGAGAGTAAAAATCATGACTAGCCACAAATTTCCCAACAATAATTTGCTGTTTTTGAAAACTCCCCGTGACTTTAGCAGAATACTTACATAGTATATATGCTTATATTACATATACAACGTTTCTTGTATTTTTTCTAGTCTTTAATTTTTCTCAGGTCTCGGTATGTCATGAGTTGGACCATAAGCTTCTCAAAGTCAGGGGCTTGTACATCATTCACTGCCTGTGTTGATAGCAACATAAATCCTCTCTACCCAGTAAGAGGAGAGGTGGGGAATTCAATTACTTTTTAAACCTACTCTCCTCTTAAAGAAAAAAGGTGAAAAGTAATATAAGAAATAATGAAACTAATAACTTAAGCAAAACTTTTCTTTCTGCATTTCTTTTTCCATTCTGAGAGTGTAGTGTAGTTTAGATGGAAGGGAAGCAAAAGCTGACGGGAATACCAAGATGGCAAACTTTTTATTCATTAATTTTTTTCTTTTTCTATAAAAGACTAAAAAGAAAACAAACACCTCAAATTCTAAATTATATCAATAAAGTAAAGACGCAGTGAAAAAATAGCAACTGATATATCTTCAGGGCATTGAAAAGTGGAATAATTCTGGAAAACAGTATTGATTCATTCCAAAGAGATTGACTGCATTTATATGAAATATCAGGCATGGTCTTAACAAATATAAGCAGATGTCACCCCAACCCTCATAAACCATGCAGTCCATCTAGACTTCTTCATCCTAAGAAATTTCTGAATAATAATAAAGAATTTGGAGAATCATTAGCCTTTGAATCTGCTGTAGAAATACTACCCTTTTATTCTACTCTACTTTTTCAAAAGAAAAAGGGATATTTTAGTGTTGCAAATAAGTTAGAAAAATGTACTGGCTGTTAATTTTTAGTAACTTTCTCTATATTTAAAAAGATTTTTTTTTTAAGATGGTAAGGCCTTGACAGAGCATCAAGAAATACTGATGCCTATGATTATAAATCAATAAAAAATGTTAAAAAAAAAAAAAAAAGGAAGAAACACTGGTGCCTAAAAGAGGTTAGTTGCAAGCCATGAACCACTGATATAAGCTTTATTAAAACTGTACTTGTTTCCTGCTTGGCTTCACTTAGATATACTTTCATTTTCCTCAGGCTGTAGTCTATTACTAATATACTTTTCTGTAATTCCCTCCCTTCTGAGTTCAAGAAAAATGAAACCCCAAATCAGATTAATTTTAAAAACTAGTACACAGATCCAGTAGGCAAGAAGAATGATGCACATTTTTCCCCCTTGCAGGAGAAAAGTGTGAGTACCAGCAAGAGCACTTAGGCATTCAGAGGAAGAACGACAAAGTTATTCTGATTTCAATTTTTCAGAAGAGCTGGCAGCTTCCTCAAAGCTAATTCTATCCTAGGGACCAACAAAAGCCCTGACCTTGCCCAGAATTTCTTAATAGTGACTGAACTATCACAGTTGACCTCAGTTCCCGTCAGCTTAAAAAAAGCAGTATGAAAGAATCCGAAAATTTTGTCTTGATGCTTTAGCATTTCCTTGAACATGTAGGTGGCAAAATATAAAGTATCTTAGTACAATTTAAGAAATTAAGGTTAGGATTTTAGAGCCTGAAGCCAAATGAAATATATATTTCTTCTTTAGACCTCACCCCTACTTTCACCTCCTCCACTTCAGCTGTAAGCTCTATAAAGGATACAGGTCAAGAGTGCAACTTAAGAGCTGAGATTGGTGAGAGGTACTCAAGTTCAAGTTCATGTGTGATAAATATGATGGAAATGAATTCAGTCACACATGTACACACAGTGCAATCAAATGGAGCTTCCATGGTATTACTGTAATTTCTGGCTAAGTATTCTTTTTCTTCTCATGCTTATTATTTTTGAATGCCTGATCCCTTCAAAAGGTACTTTTATCCATTTGCACATTCAGAGAAAAGGGCACCAATGAAAAATTCGACAAAAGCAGCTGAGACAAAACTTAAACTATAAAGAAAATGCTTTTAAAAACCTCTTTATCCAGTAATTAGGGAACAGATGCAAAGGAGGAAAGAAAACATAAATAAAATGTTACCAATATTTATGTTTTATCATATATATTGGATAAAATCTTCCACGTACACCTACTCTTTTATAACAAGTGAATTTTTCTTAACATTGGAAATGCATGTTTAAAAATGCATGCTATCACTGAAGTCAAGATATTTCTGAGAGGTTGGAAAGGACCTATATCATCATTGTTTCACATAAGTACATCCTGAATTAATAATGATCTGATTTGGACTATTTCTAGGATGGAAGCACATAAAAGAGTTAAACCAACACCTTTCACAATCACATGTCAACGCTGGATTTATCAAAAGGATAAATAAGCCGGTATGAAATGAATGGATGAATGGAGATATGCACACTTCAGCGTTTGGAATTCTCTTATTTCGATGGCTTCTAGGAGAATCATCTGGGTTCTGCCTTTCCAGCTTTGTCTGGGGCCCAGTGAGGGTAAATCCTACCAAAGCACCAATGCCAAATCAGCAAATGGGTCCCTGGGGTTCTAGCCTGACACCTAAGAGAAGATTCCCTGTTTTTAAAAGTCACTGATTAGGTTACAAGGACTCTGAGTGCTCTCTTCTAATCATTCCATGAAATAATTGGTCCTTCACGCCTCATCTTGGAAAGAAACCACTATTTTTCACTATGATTCCTAGGGGAAAATAAAAATCTAATGTCAGTTCAGACATTATCTGCTGCAGGTAATGGATTATCCACCAGCACTGGTTTTCATAATGAGGACATTTACTTTTTTCAAACATAAATGTCTGGAGTTCAGGAGTTTCAGCGATGGGTATAGCTCAGCTTAAAATCATTAAGGCTCCGAGTTGGCTTATTTGTTTTCTTCGACGTTTCTATGTTGACCGACTTAGAAATTTCCATCAAAATTAAAATTTTAAGTAACTAGTTTTCTTCTACAAACCCAGATTTTCATACGAGGGGAAACTGGACACAATCAAAATAATTTCAAAATGTAAGCTACTTATATGAACAGATCATAATACTTTCACTTTCATATACTATTGGTCTTGTTTCTTAGTTTTATTCTAGGGAATTATTTGATATCTTTATTGCTGATCAATGCTTGCTTCTTATGGAATAATTTTATGTAAATGAGTATATGGTTCCATTAATGATTATTTATATGTTGGGAACATTTTAATGACATAACAGGCTAAATATTATTGAACAGGATAAAAGGAAAATTCAATTGAAATGCACCCCTTGTTAATTTAACATGGATACAGCATATTCCCAGAGAAGCACTTTTGAAAATCTGTTGAATAATTTCTATTATACTTTCTTTATATAATATTTTCATATTTAAATCTAACTTTTAAAATATCACCCACTGAAATAATTTGAGAAGAAAATGAAGTTGCCGTAGTATAAATTCTTCATGGCACAAGATTCTTAGCTGCTAATTTACAAATAATTGTGTGTATGTGTATACCAGTTTGCTGCACTGTTATAAACTATATGTAAAAAGACAGAAAGCAAACCAGTATTGAACAGCCTAAAATAGTGTTCTTTCAGTGGTCAGACAGACATGCGCTATACATGTCAAGCATGTAAGTTGCATGATGCTCCTCACTGGACAAGTGACTTTAGAAGGTTGCCCCTTTTTCTTGATGTACCACAGAGACCTTTCCTGAGGCTTCTTCTCCTTTTTGCTTTTCAAAGATAACAGTGGACTGAATTCCTTTTCATATGTTTACAATTCTGGTTCTGGATATGCTATTTTAAAAATGGTATGATTTTCCTGATTTCTGGTATAATTTAGATAAACCCCTCCATTCTATGTATCTTCTCAATAACTTCGTAACCTAAGCGTGAGTCAGAGAGCAGGACCATTGACCTCAGCTGCAATGAACGTAACTCCCAGAACAGTTCTTTTGTCTCATAGTATACATTCACATCATTTCTTTTAGATGTTAACAATGTAGTTTACTTACTCCATGTGTTTCTTTTTTTTTTTAAACAGTCAAGTCAATGTCTATACCCTCTTTAGTGTTGGCTGCCATCAGGTGTGACTTCCAAGAAGGCAGGAAACAATCTATTACATTGGAAAGGTTTTAGACTAATTTTCACAAGTCAAAATATTTTCAAAATGATCATACTATTCTATTGTGTAGGCTAGTAGCTCTTGGCTTTTAAATTCTTTCACATTCCCCACAAGAATTTTCAGTACTCTAAATCAGTACAGTGCATGCACTTTAAGTATATAGTTTAATAGGTTTTTGCTTATGTATTCTATATACCTGTGAAATAGTTAAACATTCTTTGCTCATAAGTTTCCTTCATCCCTTCACAGTCAATACGGTTGTGTCATTTAGTCAGTGTATCTTCAAAATGCCCTGCCAGAAACATTTTTATTTTCATATTGAAAAATTTTATACCAAAGCCGATGATACTTGTATGGTGTTAGTTTAAAATATAGTCAGGCAATAAGCTGATTTTATCTTAGTATGGTTTTTCTATGTAGAAAAATGCTGAATGCTCAGAGAAGATATTAAATTAGATCTGGACAGAAACATTAAAAAAATTAAAACAAAACCTCTTTTTTCCCAAGAAATCTCTATCATGAAAACCCAGTTTTGTTTTTATTTGTATTTCTTTCATTACTATGTAACACAAGTTATGTCCTTCTGAAGTAAGATACAAAATGATTATAATAATTATGATGATGAAATAGCAGTTAACTCAACTGATAGTCACAATATACTAGGCGTTATTCAACCATTTCATATAAACTATTTCACTCTTCACAAAAATAGTAATGGGTAGGTACTCAATTACTCTTAGAATGAGGGGTTAAATATTTTTCTGAACTTTAAAGAATAGTAAGGAGGGGCAAATTCAGGATTTGAATCCAGATCGCCCAGGGCCTGATTTCTTTCACTCATTAAACCATACTGTCAACCTGAGATCTGGAAGTAGAGCAGGGCTAGATTATTAAGCAAGGAGGAAACTACCACACACGGACCCTGTCTTAACCACCTCTGAGTTTCTGGGAAATATTCTATACCACATGATAAATATGATTTCCATAATCTCAATTCTCCTGCAGTCAAAATTTCATGCGATATTTGTCATCATAATTTTATTTGTATTGAGCAAGGAACAAAATGACACTTAAGCTCATGCAAGTGCAAATAATTAAGTAATCAAGTAAGAAAATTTAAAACTTTAGAATCATTTATAGCTATCTTTTCTGTGTTATAGAAACACAGCATGACCATATCTAAAAAAGAATCTTGGAGGCTGACGTGAGACCATTTCACATTTCTGGCTCTATTTTAAATCTGGAAAAGCATACGTCCTAAATGTCTTCTGCTAGTATCTTCTAAAAACTTTAACTCTTAATCCATAAGCTAAGTTTTTGAAATAAAATAAATGCCTATATACTATATGCATCTGTATATATTTTTTCTTTTCCTTCATTTTGGATATTTTTTTAATATCATGAGAAATCTTAATACTTGAATTGAAAAAGTTTATATTTTTTCTCTTCTGTGAAGCTTTTTTATTACTTCTCATGAGTCAAGGAAAAAGTCTTTCATTATTGACTTTACAAATCAAGGGTATAACACAAATGCTTAATTGAGCAGATTGATGATTAGAAAGAGAAAAATGATGAAAGGAGAGATGCCAGCACAAACAGAATATGGCCATTCATTTTTACTCCAAATGAATCAACTTCTGCTCATGAATGTGGGCCTAATACTAATTCTGGCAGCAAACCACCAAGAGCAACAACTCTCTGCAGAGCCCCACGTCTGCATGTGGACAGCTTTTGCTCATTTCTCTTGCTAGAATACATATACCAAGTAGTTCTCTCTCCCTTGCTGGCATGGTCAAATAACTCAAATGAAGGATTACAAACATAGTGAATACAGGAGACTTTTTCCCACTCTGAACTCTAAATACTCATTCAAAGATGAGAATGTTTTCTCTTAAAGAAACAAGGCAACTAAAGCATAATACATGATATCAGGAAGAACAGCCCTATTAGCCATCACAGATCTAATTTCTTGGCATCAGTTTGATTTAAATTTGTTTTAATTGAAAAAAAAATAAAGGAAAGCATCTTCAATCAAACTGCACTACTGATATGGCCCCTCTCCACACCTATACCCTAAACACATGTCTGCACTGGTTCAGTATTTTTATGTTTGATTGTCTACCACAGAAAGTAACAGAGGTTTTTAAATAAGCAATTTGCTATTTTGAGCTGATGTTGCTAAGCTTTTCCTAATACGTCGCTGATCAGCAGCACAAGACCTTTCAGACACTAAATGGCAGAAACAAGCCCTTCTAAGGTTTTCTAAATCCTTCCTATTCTCATAACAAGATTCCTCCAGTCAAGTACTAGAGGATGGAAAGTAGCACCCATTACATGTTAAAGACACCCAAGTGAGGCAGAGAACTTGGCTGGCAGTTTAACTGAGCCCTGCTACAAATACTCTGTAATAGAAATGACACATTTAATTAGCCCTGAAGCAGGGAACAAAGCTCTTTCATTTTAGAAAGCTGGCAATGGAATTTGGGGTGTAGGGGGGGAAGCAAACCTCTTACCTTTGGTAGCAATTCGTACACACTGGGTTTTAGTTTCCTGATGGAGTGAAAAACGAAAGAAGACAGTCAGTTACAGATTATGTTTCCTGTTTCATAAATTACAACTATTATCAAGATCAATCTAGGGTTATAAAATAGGATTATAAAGAATAGAACCAAAGTATTAAGGACACCATTTTTATATGTTCTCACAGAGATTTTTTAAAAATTTAAATTAACTTAAAAATGTTAGTATTTTCTAAAGATTTAAGTATTTGTGTTCACTTGTAATGAAACAGGCTATCTTGTGTGGGACAAGTAGCATGTCATTCTATTGCATTTATTGTACTTTTTGAATGATCAGAAAGAAAAATGTATTTGCAAAGCTAATACAAATCAGACCCAAATATACAAATCAGACGAAAGCGCTAAGTGATGGAAGTTAGAAAGATCATCCAAAAATTGCACCACAGTTGCAGAATATTTTATCTGTTCTTTTTTCCTTTTTAATTTCGTTGGGTCAAGTGTTTCTTGGTGGGATTACTTTCCTCCTCTTGCTAGATAGGTGGGATTGAAGAAGCAGAAGTAGAAAGCGGAAAGGAGAAGACATTTCAAAGTTTGAAAAATCTTTTCCTTCTTTTCAGATGTTGTGGGGTGGTAATAGGGGGTGAAACACACTTCCAGGTTTGCACCTTACTCCTCCAGGACTTAGTTCATTCGGTTTATATCTTTGAATACAGAAGAGGTTGGGAAAGATGTTAAAGACAGTGAACAAAACAGAGGCTATTTGTTTTCAAGATGGATTTGTAACTCCATCTTGAGTAGTTCTATATATTGATAAATCGAGTGTATGTAATTTTCTCTTAAGCATCTATTATTTTTGAATTAAATAAAATTAGAGCATTGAGGGGGAAATTCATAATTAAATATGAAAATCTGCACTTCTATTACTTAATTGTGACCTGAAGCCTTCATAGGAAGCTCCAAGAGACTGTTTTACATTCTCATAAAGGCCCAAAGGGATTTTGATTTCCTAAAAGCAATTTCTGTTACCTCTATCAGGATTACCAACCTCTGCTGGTAGGAGACATGCCAATTTTAAAACTTTTTGCCGAGATAACTGTGAAATACATTATTGCTACACTGTACTTTGATTAAACCACATGTAGATATATTAATAATTAGAAGAAAAATTCATATCAAAGCCTTTAAAGAGTGTCAGAGAAAATTCTTCTTAAGTAACAGATATTCATTAACACTTCTCTCATACCACAGAGCAAGTAACAAAAGTTAATTTGGAATCTCTCACCTCTCTAAGGATGAATACCAAAAACACAGAACTATGCTACTTTATACACAGACTGGAATAAAATTTCCATGGTTGTCTCTTTTCTGAGCAGCCCCATCATGGCAGTGGCAAGGAATGATGTGTGTGGGAAGTGGGCAGACGACTTGCCTCCAAAGACTCCCACTTATGTAAAAATAAACTAGAAGATGACAAGATCATTTTTAACCATAAGCAGCCTCTGGCTCTGAAGCACATCTCAGAAAATGCTGTGGCATTTTTCTTTCCATGTACTGTAAGCCAATCATGCAGGTAAGCACAAAGGTAAAGCTGTCATTCAAAAGCAGCCAGTCAAAAAAAAAAAAAAAAAAAAAAAAAAAAAAAAAAAAGCCAGTCGATACCCTAAGTTCTCATATCCCCTTACAGAAATGCAAATGGATTGTTATGCCTTCCAATGAAACTAGTCCAAGATATAATATGACTGTTGCAATTGGATATCACATATTTCACACCATTTCCTAGGTATCCACCTGGGGGATACAATTACCCAAACCCTGCAATTTCTTACAGAGCTACCAGTACATAAAAATGTCATTCTTCTATTGAATTTTAAATTGTAGAAGGTTTCTATTCTCAACATCTTTTTTCCTACCCCTCCCTGCCAAAAAAAAAAAAAAAATTAAATGTGTTAGGAAAGAAAATCTTTCAAGAGGACAGCATGAGGCATGAAAGGCCAGGTTATTTTCCCGGATAGAACCACTGGTAGTTTCCAACTTCCTGTTGTGTTTCCCTCTTCAATATTCATCTGGGAACAGGGGCAGTGTGCAAAAACAACTGTGTCCAAAATGGGAAAAGGAGGGGCAGCAAGGGAAAGGGAAAACAGACTTCTCTAAGGGCACAGCATCCAGCCGTTGCCAGGCAGCCGTCTGTTTGGGTTCAGTCAGATATACCACGGGCGCCCTATTACTTTGTAATCAGAGGATTGCTACTTGTTATTTACTATTTGGCTTGTGCCCCCTGAAAAGTTTATAAGGGTTTATTAGCCTGCTGTGGAACACGCATTCTGTTTATCCTGCAGTCAATTTAATCTTCTGAAGTGTGCCACGACTGAGCGAAAGAGACAGAACAATGCCGGGTATTTACTGGGGCTGGAGTCCCGGCAGCAGCCCACCTTTTCAAATCATTTTACTCCCAATTGCTCTTGTGGGCTTTCCTGAAGAGGGCTCAAGTAGAAGCAGTTACTAGGAGACAGGAATCCTGCGCGATGTACCTGGCATGGAGCCGCAGCCCCACGGTTGGCCCAAAACCGTGCAGGCGGCTGGGAACAGGAACAACACCCCCTACACAGCGATTTTTTTTTTTTTTTTTCTGTCTTTCTTTTTTTTTTTTTCCCCTGACAAATGTTACTGAGTATTTATAAAATTCGGCTGCAGCTTTTCCTCAGGGCAGTGAAAAAGCAAAATCTTGGAGGGAGCTCACCTTCTCCACGCTGCTCATTGCTTGGAAATAGATGTTGTATCCTTTGCGTGGAGCCAAAGGGGGGTTCCAAAAGCCCTGATAGGTCCGGTTATCACCCACGGTGAATGGGGCCGGCTCAGGAAGGTTCCCTGGGGGTAGTTCCGCAGCAAAGTAGTACGGTGCACCCCCACTCATGGCATTTTGGTATGTGACAGGAACCTGGTAGCATTCCATGGATCCAGCTTCTCTCTTGGTTCGGTGAGGATGCAACTCCTCCACAACAATCTGATAGGCACTTTTTGGAAAAAGAGGGAGGGAAAACACACATTTAGAGATTCTAGATACTGAAATTTCTCAAACAAGGAACGGTGTTAATATCAACACGCAGCACTGCAGTCTTTAAAGTCAGTCTTAACTCCCTGTATTTTGGTTTTCTAGCTATTTTGCAATAAAATAGAATTTCACCTTGATTGTGCTTTCCTGCCAACTCTCATGTAATCACTAAGGACTTGGAAAAAAGGAAGAAAAGTCACCACAGAACTGTACACGTTTTTAAATGTTGAGAAATGAGCCACCCTAATAAGGAACCTGACATTAACCAGAGACACATCACAGATTAAATTCTAAGTCTGGTATTTTTAAATGTTTAAAGTTAACATTTTCCTTTGACATGGTAGTGTGGAAGGCCCAGCTCCGAGGCCCAACAGAATGACTGCCTCAGGGTGGGGCTTGAAGCACCAGTTTGTAGTTGTCACCCTGTTAGAGACAGAATGTGCTGACAGGCGTCTCCACCTCTTGACCTTGCCATGGCATCAGCACTGGCTCAGAGCTATGCAGATCTAAAGCACAAGTGACATGCTGCAATACACGCACAGATGGACAGAAATCTGTCCTCGCCACCGAAATAGACTGCCTCCTTCTTCCAGAGCTGTTAATAATAAAATGTTACCAATTGTATAAACAGATGGCACTTGGCCTATTAAAGCTCAAACCTAAACCTTCTAATACCTTTCTTAAAAGTCTTAAAACTTTTCTCCAATAGCTAATATTTTAGAGGAAAGGAGAGAGAAAGTAATGCAACTTTAAAATAAAGATCTGCCCGATCACTAATGAAATTTTGCAATCAATTTCTGAAACTGGTGTATTAATAATCTTTCTTTGTAGGACATTCTTTGGGAAAACTTTTTAAAGTAATGTACAACTTAGAATATTGACATTGCTAACATATTTGCATATATTCTGTATATTATATATATAATGAATTTAAAAGAAATATTTATAAATTCCTGACAGTTATGAGAAAATATTTTGTGGTCACATATAAATTGAATATAAATAAGATGTGTTTATAGTTGTGTGTTTGAATCTTAAATTTCCAGGCAAATATGCTCATTGTATATAGAGAAAACAGTTGCTATTCAGTAGACCTCCAGTAGCAACTGAATTTTTTTTAATAAATTTACATAAAAATAAAGACAGGAGGGAGACAGATAGAGATTGAATTTGCAACTAAGACAATTAACATTAAATTTTACACCAGTTTAGAATCTAGTATAAAAGTCTAATAGTATAAACTCTGATATATCTACAAACAGAAGACTTGTATAGATTAAGAGAAAGAAGCTTTATAAAGATTTTTTTCTTCCTAATTATTCAAGTTCCCATTTTCCAATAATATATTGTTAAGAAATTGGTAGGTTAGTATCCATCTCCTTTCCTTTAGAAATAGGACAGAAACTGTACTAATGTCAGAAATCGAGATGTGGGCAAGTAACCACAGAAGTCTGTGTTCTTTAAAATTATATGTACTGCATCATTCTCTGTACCTCTGCCAAGCTGGGTCTCTAAGCTCCTAGGAATGCCATTGACAATATACGTGCTTTCTTGGGGGGGGGGGTCTGTGGACCAGGCACTTGTCAATTTTAAAATATAGGAAATACATAAGCATTGCCCTTGGAGAGGTTAAAAAAGAGATCATAGCTGACATATGATATGTTAAGCAAATCTAGTCTTTTCTTTTTCTGTTTATTTTCAATTTAGAATCCATATCTGTATGCTATACATCTACATAACTTGTGGATATATAGATAAATAAACTCATCCATGCACACTCCCCAAGTAAATCTAACCTCATCTTCTAGCTCTAATGGACAATAATGATAATTACCCATCCTTGTTAATCATTTAACCAAATCTTCAAAAATAAATTTGTTAATTATCCCAACCTCTAGAAAAATCCAGAACATCTAGTGAACATTCAGTCTTAACTAATTCTATTAAATTGACATGGGTTGTACATTCCAAATTAAGGAACTTCACACAAGGCAGCTTGTCTCTCAGATCTATTAAGAACAAAGCAGACTGCCAATGTTGGAGAGGAGTGAAGGAAAAAAAGGTACAATCTGTTATTTGGGAAAGATCTCATTGAACTTGAGATGGAGCCCCAAATTAAATATTATAAAGTCCATTTATAAAAGCAATTATCTTTCCTTCATTGCTCAATTTGTCTGAGCACGCCTTTCTTTAACCACATACTCCTCATTTTTCTGAGGTTTCCCCCCCCTCCTTCTACTTTCTTATTTATTAACACAAATTGATTAAAGGACAGAAAATAAGGAATGAGAAATCAAATTAGAAGTGACTTGACTGATTACATGAAATGGGCCTTGCTCTCTCATCCTTGGGGGTGTCTAAGTATCTAATAGTACTTAACTCTAGCTAGGCCTAAATATTATTTGAGTTTAGTATGCTAGCAATTTAAAGTATTCCAATAAATAAATAAATAAATGAAAAATAAAATAAAATATTCCAAAGGCACCTGAATAGTTTTATTCACTTGACTCATATTTCATATTTCCTCATTCCTTTTAGTTACATTTTAAAAACATTTCTACAATTAAGTTAAAATCAACAAACTGGCATCATGAATCCTCACTCAATAGTCAAAAATGATTTATGTTAAAAAACTAAAAATGATTTCATTGTATTATAATTTAATTTGATTAAACATTGGTATGTAGTCATTTTTAGTTTTTTAGGAGACCAAATGACGACTTCTCATCATACAATCTCCCTTCAGTTATAAGACTGTAAGAAAATACACACAGGAATTTTGCCATTAGCTCAAAGCAATTAATGATAGACATGGTAGATATTCTTCCTGATTTCATGCTTAAAAACGTTGGAGATGAACTCAGCATTACCTCTAACAGTCTGCCATGGATTTTTCTTTTAACCCATCAGTAAGTAAACCCTCTGTGAATCTGGTTTCAGTTGTAGCTTGTACAACTTCTTGGTGATAAGAATAATAAATTATATAATTGTATACTTCCTTGTGTTTTTAATCTAACATGTCTCCTTAAAGCTTCAGGAGAAATTCCCCAGCTCCAGTGTTTTGCAATTCCTCTTATCAACAGACATCCCAAGATCTCACAGCCACTATTGCTCATACTGCCTCAATGCCAACATG
This sequence comes from Camelus ferus, assembly GCF_009834535.1. Taxonomy (NCBI): domain Eukaryota; kingdom Metazoa; phylum Chordata; class Mammalia; order Artiodactyla; family Camelidae; genus Camelus; species Camelus ferus. Next base: position 43,643,818 of record NC_045703.1, read on the forward strand.
TTGGTTATCCAGAGTAGAAGTTTAAGTACCATTTTAGTGACCATCGTATTTCTGGCTCCCCATCTCTTCACTCCTTAAACATACAAGCCAGGTCTCTCATAACATCCCTATTTCTGGGAGAGGAACTACCAGTTTCTGAATCAAAGCTCAAAATGCTGGCATTAACTTTAACAAATTTTATTTTTAACCATGTACTATCTTCCTTGTAACCTACCATTTCTTTTCTTCCCCATTGCTTCTACCATTAGGGAGGTTATTTATAACTTTATATTCATATTCCCGGTCTGGTTTTCTTTCCTTCAGTTTCTCTTTCATGTAATCCAGGCACCCACTCATCTTTTCACCCATTCAGTCACTATTTTTTGAGTATTCTCTGTATGCCATGAACTGCTCATGGAGAATGCAAAAGAGAATTATTTTGAACACTTCTGCTGTTTTTTCCTAAAACATCATTTTGGACATTAACAACTCTTCTCTAACATTCCACTGTCAAAGTTATGTGAAGCTCTCCAAATGTCAAAATCTATGCTCATTATACTGAGGTTAATATCTCGCCATGTCCTTATATCGCCATGCTTGCTCTATCTCCTAATGTATATTATCTGTCTCATGCTTGTAGGACCATTGTCCCCTAAACATAACAGACATACTGCCAGAAAGTATCCTCCTTTCTCCTTTTCCAGCTTTTCCACTTCTGCCATGAAGCCTTCTCTGACTAGTTCACTCACTAATTATTTTGTATTCTAAAGCCAATGGAGGTAATTCTTGAGGCAGAGGTAATTCTTGAGGCAGAGGTAACTGAAGGATGAAGTGTGGGTAGGATGAAGTGTGGGTAGGATGCAGGCTCATGTGGGATGCCTTTTCAATTTAGCCCTTAATCCACCCATAAATTATAATGCCACAGATACACTGATGAGAACCATAAGGAATTCCAGGGTTGAAAAAAGGCCAAGAACCACTGTCTTGGGATTTTTTTTCCCTAAAGTTTTTTTTTTTGGGGGGGGGGTAATTAGTTTATTTATTTAATTATTTTTTAATGGAGGAACTAGGGATTGAACCCAGAACCTCGTGAGTACTAAGCATGCGCTCTACCACTTGAGCTACACCCTTCCCTCAAGAACCACCGTTTTATAACATTTTTTGCTTTTATCACTAGCATGCTACATTAAAAATACTATCTGGTATTATACTTATTTTGTATATATTTTAGCCATGCACTATTTTAAGTGCTGAGGTTACAATAATGAACACAGTAGTAAAAGTCCCTCCTCTCAAGAAGCTTATATTCTACGAGGGAAATACAAATAAAACAAATACATTTTTTAAAAGCCACACATATGCGAAGAAGGGATAAATGCTCTAAAGAAAAATAAGTCTGAATGGGGCACAGAGAATGAAAGGAATGAAGAATTCTATTTCACAAGCAATGGTCAAGAAAGACCTATGTGTTTAAGCAGAAACCTGAAGGAAGGAAAGATTTCAGCTATGTGGGTGCTTGTATTATAGCTGTGTAACAAATTATCCCAAAACTCTGTGGCTCAAAACAACAAATGTTTGCTATCGTCCCAGTTTCTGTGGGTCAGGATTTTGGGAGTGGCTTAGCTAGAGGTTCTGGCTCAGAGTTTCTCAAGGTCACAGTGAAGTTTTTGGCTGTGACCACAGAACTCTGAAGGCTGGAAAGAAGATTTAAAAGAGGGCATACCTCATGGTTTCTGTAAGAAAAAAATTCTACCTACTATGATTCTATAGAATAAACATTAAGCTGAAATAACATCTATTTGATTTTAATTGGAACATATGACCTGTGTGCCCATAAAATGAGGCAAAAGGATTATTTTCATCTTTGTTTAAATTTCAAGCATTTTTATCTGGAATTCAAGTAAGCTCTGTGTCATGACAGTGGTTAGAAAAATCAGAAGCAACTATTTGATCTCTTTCAATTTCTAGGAGAAAACAAGTATTCTGCAGATGGATAAGGACAGCAGTCCCAATGTCTCAAGTTGTGTCTATGTGACAAGCTGACCCAGGGAATAACTCTAATATATAAGGTCTGAACTCCAACCAAACTCAGTCTATATTCTGATCTGTATTTCTGTTAAGCTATCACTGAGCATCACACAATTTCTTTTCCTAAGGCAACTGTGGAAGAGTGATGGTTTTGACTGCATTTCTGGACTATATCCTAATTTACCTAACTAAAAATATATGATACTTAGTATTTCAAAATGCAAAATTACGTTTTAACTACAAAATAAACATTTAGCTATACCCTAGAATAGGTAGCTTCCTTCCAGCTTAAAATAGGTAGAGTTTATATTTGGAAACTGCTACAATAAAATACATTCATTTACTACAACTTACAATAAACTGAGTTCACCACTGAGAAACTCTTCTTTCTGTTTTTGTCATATTCTGCTATTTTCATTATTTGAAAACATAGCTTCCTTGAGTCAATCTTTTAATAAATGGGACATTCTCTGCATTCTAATTTATAATTATATCTACTCAGGTTAGAATTTGAGTTCATTTTTGAAAAACATAAAATGTCTTAGAAAGAAAGAAAATAAATTATGCATTTTAGGGAATTGATTCCAAACGTGGGTAATGTTCATTTTGAATCACAGTAATGACTGTCAAATGATGACAATTTTAAGGACAGATTTCAAAAAGTTGGTAAGGAGATTCAAGTTAAGTCAGGCAGCAACTTTCAAACTTTAGAATGATTATATATTCAAAAATTAATTTCGTCAAAGAACCACACTTGCCAGAACTGCACTGCACATGTTTTTCATTAGTGTATGGACACAATTTTAATGAATATTGAAGAACAAAGTACTTGGTGATACTGAGTGCTATATTATTTAGAACAGGATTTTTCACTGGGATGTACATTATTTGTTCCATATACATTACATGGCACATTAGAAAGAAAGCTTGGTTAAAACATTGGTAAGCTAGGCAAACATATAAAAAAATTATGTATATAAAATAATTTATAATTACATAAAAACTCATTCTCAATAAAGAGCATGTCTTTTGTTTGATTTGGGGTGGCAATCAAATAAAAACAGTAAGAATATTTGTTATTACTTAAAAACTTCAAAAGAAAAAAAAACTATCTTGAATTCTTAGATGACGTTTTGCTCTGCTACCACTTCTAGAAGAAAAGATACCATCATCTCTCACCCAAAGTGTTCATTCCACCCGTCTTCTCACCAAGCTTTATACATACTAGCTGTGTAAAACCATGATTGGGAGGCAAGCCTCACCTGAGTTTCCACTGCTTTCATCTCAGTGTGGCCCAATAGCTCTTCTCATTGGGACCATTCTGCCTTCAGTCTGGTTCACCCCAGTTCATCTTCTATGTTTCAGAGTGATTCTTCTAAGAATGTACAATTGCTCAAGGTAGTTTCCACTTAAAATTCTCCCTTGACCACCTTCAGTTTTTAGACGAATCATAAACAGCCTTTTGCTCTGGCCACTGCTTATTTCTCCAGCCTCAGCACCTGTCACTTCTCTGACACACCCTTTCTTCCCAATGACCCCAAACTACTTGTAGTTCTGGAATGCACCACCCTATGTCATATATGCAATTCCCTTCCTTTGTGATCATTGGAAGGCCCATTCCCTGCTCTTCTGAGCAACCTCTCCCTTCCCTTGGTTAACTTCATTTCTACTTCTCCTTCAAAACTCGGCTTAAGTAGCACATCTTCTAGCTGCTGTCACTTGTTCACACTTAGCATTTATTGCTTTACACGTCTACCATCCCCTACTTGAGGGAACATGCTAAATCCCTTATGTGATTTCTATTCCAAGTATCCAGCTCAGCTTCTGGCACATACTGAATGTTACTGAGTCAATACATTTATATAGAGACCGATTTTAGCTTTCTTAATAAAACTAAACTAAACAAAATGTGCAAACCTTATGTAACAAGGGTATCCTATGTGCTGTAACAGAGGCTTTGGAAATTGGAGTCTGTTTGGAGGGCCAAAGGAGAAAAATTTATATTTTCACTGGATTTGGGACAAATGGATGGCAAAATGTACTTTGGCAGAGGCTAGGAATATTGTAAAGTAGGGAAAAATAGAATCTAGTATTTGGGGCCTGTGATAGCAGACAAAGCTAACAGATGGATACTCCAGGGAGGTTTGGCTAGGTGGTAAACAAGTCTGGCTTTTATCTGGAGGGGAGAAGATGGGCCACAGACAAAGTGGAATGGCCACACGCATTAGCAGAGAAGAGATTCTGTAAGACAGACACAAATAAAGAAGAAAATGGGCGAAAAGTCAAATAGTTTCTAGAACTGGAAAAAATTAATGAAGATCCAGTCAAAGATTTGAAGCACCAGGCCATAAATACAGTGCTATGAAAATTGATTACATCAAGTTGGGCCCCCATTTTCAAAGAAATTAGAGCATAGGAGAAGAGAACCCTCAAGATCAGGCCCCAGTTATTGGGAATGATATCGAAGGGAGGAAAGCGATCAAAAGAAAGAAGACAGGATTACCTGAAGGGATGATTCAAACAGCAAAGGAAGCAGGGCTCATTTGAAGCCTAATTGCCTGGCTAGACCAGCCTGGTCCTGCCTCAGGGCTCCCACCTATGGGTGATCCCAGATAGCTGGGCAAACCATTAGCAAAAAACTAAAGATAGACAAGATGGGACTGGAATATCAGCTGGAAAACAGATTTTTTTTCTCAGTAGCAACATTATTTTAAAATACTTTTTATTTGTTTATATATCATTTAATTATTTTTTCTTGTAGTATTCTTGGAAATTGGAAATTTTGTGGTAAGTAAATGTAAATAGTGTCAAAGAAAGACTTTTGATTTAAAAACATGTTATCAATAATTTACGCACTAATTCAACAAAGTTCATGAACACCAACTATGAGCAAAGGATTTATAAGGCTGTGGACCTCTCTGATTGTCCAGATCGTTTTATTTTTGATTTACAATGCCTAGCACAGTGCCTGGCACATAGTACATAATCAGTTCATGTTAGTATAATACATTTATTTAATTAATAAACAGTGTAAGTTATATTATGTAGCTCTATTGTGCAATAATAATATACTGTGTTCAACTTACATTAAGCAAAGCTGAGTTCACTCAGATATCTAACTCTTAAAAGGTAAATGCATGTGGTAGTTCATTTAGACAACAGTAGCAGAACTGAACAACTATAAAGTAAATTTTCTCACAGGTAGGAACATGTGAATGATCCTGATTACCTGTCAATAGTAAAGATGCTGAATGCAGGCATTTTTTTCTTTCTCCTTTGGATCAGCAATCATACTCACTGGTAGATCGCTGATTTATAAGTAGCACTAATATACTTTGCATTTTCAAGTAGCCAGTGCTGTACAAGTGTTTATATTACAATATATTATGATATTACTCTTTTTCTCCGGTGTGGTATTACTGTGGCTTTTAGACAGACATGACATAAGAGTTTCCTTTATGGACTCAAGTTCTTTCATCATACAGTTTTGTTTTCTAATTAACAAAAATATTTCTTCCTTTCCAGTGATTATTTTAATTCTTTAAATGGTGAATATGTGCTCACAAGGTCAAATGTATTCATTTTACCCACAGAAAAAGATTAAGTTCATTTTTAAATGAATATGTAAACAATTTGAAATGACTCAGTTATAAAATATCTGCATTGATTTCTGTGCCTTGATTTATTTCTCAATAGAAGTATGAAAACAAAAGTATCCACAAAGTCTACCAGTTTCAAATGGAAACTTGTTTAAGTTTTGGACATTTATCTAGTTACAAATGCATAGGAATTAAAATCATTAGAATAATTTGACTCAATTCCTGAAAATAATGCAGCTCATAATTTCTGCAAGAGGAGGATAATGTAGGAGATTTTAATATTGGAGAGATAAAGTAAATGGCAAACTGAACTTTAATATTTACTATGGAATTCCTGATTAGCAACAATTTAGGAATTAAAAGGTCACATAGGCTGCATTCATTTTAACTGTTCTCCTTTTATTTCCTCATAGCTTCCTATTTTTCAATCACTCATATGAAATTATTAATAACAGATTTAACACATTGGAAAGGAGCTATTTTCTCATTTTATTTCCAACAAAAACCTTCAAAGCTCGTATACCACAGATACCAACAGAGGAAGGGAAATGAAATGGGACTAGAGGGGAAAAAAAATCAAAAAGCAAAGCTCTGAAATCAAACAACGCAGAGTTCTTGAATATCTCAAAAGTCCCCTTGGAGTTTTACTCTTAAAATTCTCTCTACAGGTTTGTCCAAATAAAAAACAGGAAAACAAAACAAAACAAAAATAAAACCATTCTGATGGTAAGTGTCAAATGAGTGTCTCTTAAAGATGAACCACAGTATTGGCTGCTGAGCAGGGATGAGAAAATATCTCTCCTATTGGCTGCTTTTCCCTTTGACTATTATTTCCTGCCTCCTTACCTGATAGGTGCACCTTTAGCCTGTGCCGGTCTCAACAATACAGTTATTGTGGTGGCAGTTTCATTGAGAGACGCATCAACTCCTTCATAGTCGGGTAAAGTTGGAGCTGATAAGTGATTCATGAAGAAAAAAAAGTTTCAGTCAGTTGACAGGAATATATCATAGTTTAAGATCAATAAACTATCCTGACTGAGGGAAAAATCAGTTTAATACTTTACATCGAAACTGTACCTTAACTTATGCCACTGAATGTTAACTCTGGGAACCTAAAGCAGCAGCAGATGTGAAGCCAAGACTTGTTGCTGAAATTTAAATTATAATCTGGCGATTTGTGACACACACACTCCAAATACTTTGTGAAGACGTTTTAGCTTTTAGTTTCCTGAGACCTTGAAATCAGCCTTGATGGGATGGGAGGAAGGTAGTAACAGCATAGACTCTGGAGAGTTCTGGTTGCACATGGAGATGTGGAGACAGAAACAGCAGGAACCGAGGTAAATGGCTGTCAAGGGGGAAGTCGTGCTACTTGTGACCTGATGGATGTGGAATGACTGCACTAGCCTGGACCGCTTTCACCGCCATGGTCACAAAAGGAAAATATCTAGGAAGCATGGTGAGTGGGAATGGGAACTTTAGCTGTTATTTACCATGAACTAGCATTCGTTGCCAGTTTCTTAAAAAGAAGAAACTTAAAATTTTTCAAAATGTTTGATAATGTTTGGGGGAGAGGAGGTTTTCTAATCTTGAACTGGGTGAGTAATCTCAAATGGCTTTTGATTATTTCCAAGTAGAAAGGTGTTTAAGGGAGTACATGACCAGCGAAATGTGTGCATTATCAGAAAAAATGAGAACAAAAAATGTCTGATAAAGATTTAAAGTATTTCATTCATTCTTTGAACATTTACTGAATATATATTATGTGTCAAATTTTATGAGAAGTGCCATAAATATAAAAATAATTAAAATATTTTTAAAAATGAAGTGTGGTATCTGACAATTATAGAATTAAAAGTAGGGAATTCACATTTATCGAGAGTGAGAGTCTCATAAACAAAAACAAATAAATAAACTATAGCAAAACTTAGATGAGCAAAAGGGGACAGTTAATTAGCCAATGCAGTGGTTTCTGAGATCAGAAACATCTGGAGGGCTTCTTAAAATACAGATTGCTACGCCTCTCCCCTAGAGTTTCTGATTCAGTAGCTGTGGGGAGGGGGCCTCATAACATACTTTCTGGAACGTTTCCATGTGATGCTGGTGCTGTTGGTCTGGGGTCCACACTTATCTAAACCAGTGTTGGGAGTTGGGAAGATGAAAGAGCAGACTTCAGGGTTGAGGCAGTGCTTGAGTTGAATGTTAAAAAAAAAGTAAAAACTCATCAGGAAGGGAAAGCATGGAATATTTCATAGGTAGGGAACAGAAAATTTGAAGATATAATCACATGACAGGACACTGTGTTCTAACAGCTACAAGAGCATGCTATGCCTGGAACTCTGGATTCATGGGTGTGGGTTCATCACAAGTTGTGGGTTCCGACCAGCAGAAGTCCCACCGAGACGGAATGAATTACTCAAGACTCTGGGGAAAAGTCAAGAGAGCAAGAGGAAGTTGGGAGCCAACGCCATGAGCCTCTCAAATCTCTCATTTTTTGAGTACAATCGAAGCAGGAATTTAGGGAAGAACAGGGTGGGATCACAATGAGTACAAAGGCTTTGTTTATTGTTGGTGTTTGGCTCAAGGTTAGAAGACCCTTTTTGGTGAATCATAATCGTGTTGAGCCTTCCAGCTTATCAGGGAGGTACTTATGAGAATCAGCTGCTTAACAAGATTTTTCTTGGACTCAGGTGACTGTGCCTGTCTTAGGTTGCCCCCTCAGGGGGTCTTACCCATCAGTGGCTAACCAGCCTTCTCACCTCTGAGTCTGCAGCTTTTTACCATTCCAGCCCAAGGCTGTTTTGGGGATAGAAGACTAACACCAGGCACGCCCAGCGTTTAAGCGTTTATAGCCGGGGGGCCTGGGTCATTGCTAAAACCTCAAGGCAGTTACTAAGCACATCTTCTTTAAGGAGATAAGTGGCTGGGATTGTTACAATTTGTTAACCCAATCATGGGCTCCCACACATGGGTAGGAGTGGAAGATGGGAGGAGCCATAAAATAAAGGGCTGTGAATGCTGATCATGCCTGGATGTTTGGGCTTTAGCATACTGGATATAATATATTAGATTTTGAAAAAAAATTAAGAAATAAATGTATGTTGTACAAAGATTAATAGAAAAAAAATCAAAGCAAGGTAAGTCTAAAGGCAAGGATATTGCTTAGAAAGATATTTCAATGCTCTGCTTAGAATATGGTCCACATGGAAAGGAAGGAACAGTGACATTAGAAAGAGGCAAATTATCTGAGACTTATTTATGAAGTAGAATCAAGATATTAAATACGCACAATATATATGTGTGTATTATTACACATGTATGTATATGTCATATGTGTATTGTACACATACATGTATACATCATCATACTGCCAAACATCATGTCTCCAATAATTGGATTACTCTTTTATTTAAATTGCTTTTAAAATGCTAAGGAATAGAATTACTGGATTCAAGGGATTAATAACCATAAACTACCTTAAAAGTTAAAGTGAGCCTGAGAACCACATTAACTATAAATTTCATCAGCCTTAGCACAATTACCATGTGTTCCTAAGGTATAGCGATTGCAACCAAGTTTTAAAGTCTAAATCAAGCATCCGTGCACACAGGCTGCTTCAAGTAAAATTACAGTTAAATAATTCAAAGAAAATGCTAGATGGGTGTCCTGCCTGGTCTTTGTAAGTTTTTTATTCAATAAAAAATGTGTCTGAACCATAATAAATTATGGCTGTCCATAATGTTCATTTGTTCAATGTTCTCAGTTTTATAAAGTTGATGTAAATTTTTTAGATATCCCTGTTGAAGGAACTTATTTATAGCACTACCTCTAATTCTAAAGGGTAGGAAATATGTTTTACTATATCATATCACTATGTCATATTTTTTAGTAAAATAATTTCAATAGGTATTTAAATTGATGTTTAGAATTGGTCCATCAAAAAATGAATTGGTAATTGTAATACATTGCTATTTTTTAATATAATGAGTACTATTTTATAGTTCATTCTTATTAGAATATTAAAATATATCAAATGTTATACAAAAGGAAAGTAGCTTATATTAGAATTTTTCATGATATAAATTTTTAAAGCTTTATATTGCATTCAAACATTTTCAAATAAAATTTTGACTTAAAAAAATTAGAAATATGTGGTTTCCTTCTAATGCAAATGATACAGATTCAGAAGAATGGTAGAAAATTTTTAATGATGTATTATAACATACCACAAATATATGCTTTGTAGAACTATAATAAAAATGAACATAAAGGAACAAAATTTTGTTCCAAAATTAGTATTTTAATATATTAAATAACTGACTCTTTAAAATGTTTATTTTTCAATTTACCTCTTCAGTTACATAATGTACTCATTTTAGTAATTTTAATTAAGTTATAAAACATTACATACACACACACTGGAGTAGGTGTAAGGCATATTATAATGCTAATTCCTGGCAAACGATGAAATTGTGAACAAAATATAGTGTGAAATTTAATTGTATGTTAATCAATCTAAGATTCTCCTACACATTACCATTCTGAAATTTATATGAGATTACATGAATTTATATGAGATTTCTAAGAGGAAGAAAAATTCACATTTGTTTAAAATTATCAGACTGTCAGGGAAAATGGAACAGAGACAAGGCATGTGGTACTATAAGGATCTTCTATCATGCTTTTGATAAAATCATTCATAGTAAAGATCAGATACTATAATAATTACCAACTCCCCAAAAACATAATAGGTCTTTAATATGAACATTTATAGTGAACACTTAAATATTCCTAATTGAAATATAATACAGTTTTTTTAAAAGACCATTGTCAATTAAAAATGACTACTTGAGATTTTCGGATTTGGCACATAACCAATAATAATCTGTATCAAATAATTCTTTAAAGTGCCTTCAATCATTAATAACTATAGTAAAGATTCAATAAGTAAGATGAACCATACTCAGTGTATATGTGCTTCTTTAGGGTATACTATTATAAACCAGTTCTGTTTGCACTTTATTTATTTGCATACCTGAGATATTGGTGGTCACATTGATAGCTGTGGCCGGTCCAAAGCCTTTGACTGTGCTGGCCCTTATGAAAAACTGGTAGGTGGTTCCAGGATGGAGATGCATAAAGACATGGTGTGTACTGTTCCATAGATTTGATACCGTCTGGGGAGGTCCAGCCACTGGAACTGCAGGATCAAATGATCTTATGCTGCTGTAACTGACCTGTTTTAAGAAATATATTTACTATTATATATCCAATATTAAGTCATAATACATTTTAAATAACTCCCTTTTAAATAAGATAGCATTCAAGAGCATCTGTGTGGGATGAATCACATTTGTTTCATTTCTTTTCCTTCTCATTTTGTTATGGTTATTTCACTGTCATTCTGTATCTATTGTCTATCTCTCTATCTCTCTCTCTCTGTCTCTCTATTCATCCACAGATAAACCTAGAGTTCTATCTGGCTGGATCAACAAACATCTATTTTCTTCTATTAAAATATAAATGAATATACTTAAATATAAATATAAACATATATATATATAATCTTATGGCTGTATATATTGTAATGCAGATGAAACACAGAAAGTGTTCAACAAATGTTTTTATAATTAAATTTATTCTATTTGTCCAAGTCACATAATGAATTTCAAGTATGCTGATAGAGTCCTATTCCCGTGATGCACTCTGTAGCCACTAGAAACGTAAACACTGTTTGCCCTAATCAACACTGAGGATGCAGAAACAGATCTACATATCTGTGCAATTAAAATGACCTTTTCTTCTTTTTCACTTCCCATATTTAAAAATAAGATTATGATTTGTATTCAAAGTTGAGATGAAGCTCTGGAATAGTCAGCCTTATGATATATTTTGCTTTTTAGGTATTACTCTGTTACTCTGAAACATCTGACATTCAATGGCCTCTCCTAAGTCAGTATGAAATATGAGTATCCTAATTTTTTATAAAAATCTATTCTTTACAACTACCAGTAAGTCTCTTTGACAAGGCTCATTCTGCTTCCGTAAAACAACAACATGTACTTAAGAATATGAAAATTCTAGGTGCCATACAGTATTTGTTTTGATATGTACTGTTGGGATCAAGGAATTTATACATTAAAACAGAGAAGAAGTAATAATGATTTTAATCCGCTAATTCTCATTTACTTCATTTCCATTATTTCTCTCAAACTTTTTCTTTTATTCTCCCCTTCAATCCACATTTCATTAAACTTCCTTTTTCTCCTGATACCTCATATTGAGTGATGATTCCATTTGGATCCAATGGCTCTTTCCAATTCAAGAAGATCTTATTTTCAAAGGACGTTCCTTGAAGAGAATTGACTGGTACCGGGCCAGGCACTACAAATATACACATTTTTGGTTATAAATATCCTTATATCAGAAACAAAAAAGTAAACATATACGTTAGACAAACAAATTAAAAATGAATAAAATAAATAAAAATAAAAGAAAATAATCTGTATGACCAGCTTTATGGCTTTAATACATGGGAATTTATAAGCTTCTAATGCAGATTATGTACAACTACAAAGTTATTTTTATTCAAAAGAATATTCTATCACCTTAGAGAGTTGAATAAATTGTGTAGTCTAGTTTTCTCTGTTGTATACCTCTAATAACATGAAGATCTCATTTGTAATTTCTTTCAAGAACAGCTTTCTCTGAAAGATTTCCCTGAAAGATTTTTGAAGATTATTATAAGCCCCTAAGGTGTCTCCATAAAAAAGTTCATAAAATAATAAATTATAATAATAATGAACACTCCATAGACTCAAAAGCTAAACCATATAGTACTGAATTGATGGGAATAAATGCTCATTAATAGTCAATCTGATTTTTATAGCTATACTTTTTTACATTTTTATAATTTAAAAAAAGAAAGCATTGATTATTACAATTAAAAAAAAACTAAGATGAATAGATTTAAATATCATTTCTTCAGTCTTTTATATGAAATTCTCTTTTCCAAAGCTAAAAATCAAACCATTTTATAACATGAGACTTATTTAGAACTCAACAATCAGCAGTAAGTAATTCTGAAGTGTCCCCAGGTATGACAAACTTTGAGAAACCATTCTAGCTCTGATTTGCGAATGTCATATAATTGACAACACCCAGTGGCAGCAATGAATGATGTTTCAGCTTCTATTGACAAACACAAGATGCAAGATGCTTTTGCTATTGTGTGTTTTCTTTTTATACATTTTATTTAAATATTTAGTTGCTATTTATTTACATAAATGTCCACTCTCTTGTTCTCTTAATGTTTAAAAATATATCCTATCCACCCTATTTTGCTTAAAAACATGTTTTCTTTTGAAAATGCCAACCCAAATATTGGGCAAGTATGGTTTTTAATTAATATTTTTCCTTAATCTAACGTTTCAGTGAACTTCACACATGACATTATCTAGAAATGTAGTTTCAGAATATACAGCAATTTTGTAAGGATTGAAATAAATTAAAAATCACTGGATCAAAGGAAATGCATTGCATCATGGCTAACAGCATCAAGAAATTCTGAATGATATGTCATAAGAGTAAGATTTATTTTAATCTACAAGGAGACGATGAATGATGTTATGACCTCTGGGATGGCCAACATAATTGGGCACATTAATAATAAATTCATAAAGGAAGAAATCCACAGTAAACAGAAGAGATGCTAGGACTAAACTCAAGAAGAATTGTTCACATTATCTGACAACTAAGGGCTCAGGGGAAAAGTTAACCAAAGATGTCCACTCCCCTTGACCCCCAGGTCCATAGAGTTGGCACAGGTTATGCAGTTTTCAAGGCAGAGGGTCCATGATGGCTCCTGTGCATGAAATGTGGCATCTACTGAGGCTACCATGGGCATTAGTTTGTTTTCCAAGGGAGTGTCTGTTGTTTCCATTCCACCCAAATGACACAAGCTCATAACTGTAATTAAGGGAAAGCATTTCTTCACCTTTTCATATCTCTCATAGAAGGTGGCTTTGTGGGGAGGAGGAGGTAAAGCCCCAATTAGTGAGTAAATATTTATTTGATGGCATTATAATCACTACCTGTGTTCACCAAACATGATTTGTCCAAAAAATACTATGAATTGGCATGGATATATTTCAGATTGATCACAACTAGGGATAGTTTTAAATGTGTGTGCATGATTCTGTGCTGAGAGAGAGGTAGAAATAGAAAGCAGCCTTCCCAGAATTTGAGTATTTCTCCGTTCTTCTTATACATGTTCTACTTTATCATAAAGATTCACTTCATACACTTATGGAAAGGTTTGTGGGAAAGTTTTGGCCAAGAGAGTTCCACACTATTGATCTTGCACTGGGAATGGTATAGTGGAGGAGAGAAAGAATTACACTTAGGTGAACAACAAAACACACACACAAAACAGGTAGGGGAAGGGGGTGTAGGCACAAATTACATTCCGTAACCTTCTACATTTGAAGGAAGACAATTCTATATACAGATGACATCTATATGTACATATGATTTGTGTGAATACAACATGAAGTCACTAAGACCATCATCATGGCTGTCTTCATACTGCAGGAAATGTCACCTCACATTTCCACATCAACAACTTTTACTGGAGACAGAATGCTGACTTTTATTCCCCTGCTTATAATTTATCTGAGAGCTGTTTCAGCTAAATTTTTTTTTTTGCACATAAGAAAGTCCCTTAAGATATAACTCTCAAAATGGAAGAGAGAGGAAAAATGAAAAATGGGTGGGGCAAGATTACATTAAATAAGCATTACAGCCTTTAAAATATATTAAATGTACATTTTAAAATAGCTTTGTATTAGACAAAAAATGTCCCCAAACCAGGCTTTTCTGCTGAGCTAACCTCATAATATTGATTTTTGTGAATGCTGGAATAAAAAATGAAAACAAAGTCTCATACAAAAAATTCTACCCATGCACTAAAAAATGTATGCAATAAATTAAGTATAAATTCTACCTTAGGGTTCTGGTGGGAAACCATTCTAGCTTTGCTCTCATGATTTATGGACATCCCCAGAATTCTTTTCATGAAATTATATTCTTTTATTAGGTGGTTGATAATTTATTATTTTTCTATGTATATAGGGCAACAATAATTTAATAAGACTGACTTAATTGGATCATCATAATCCATTGATCTTCCAACAATAGATTGTGATGTAGATATTCTGTCCTCCCTTCAGGGACACCGAGACACATCAAGTACACTATGTAGAAACTGGAGCTCATAATGAGCAGATTTGAAGACTGAATTACTTGCAAATACTTCAGAGAAAGCTTGTATTTCAATCATTTAGTCTTACATATATTAAAAAAAAACCTTATAGTAGTAGGAAGTACGTCATCATGTTACTATGAAATAATAATATGCAACTCAATATAACTACAAACAGTAAAAAAATTTTCAAAACAAAGGTTAAGACAGAACAAGGATAGGAAATAATATTGAAATCAGACTAACAGAGTTAATGCCATTGTACTTTTACAAAGCTATTTATAGATTAAATGAATATCACAGTCATGAGTTTGATCAACTTAGGACATAATTTAAACTTCCACAGCAATTCACTTCCTGATTAATAATCTAGTCATATGTGTACCCCAAAATATATTAAAAATTTAATGCAATATGAAAAAGATTATATAAGCCTGACTGCATTCTTTGGTTTATGGAAAAGAAAGGCAGACTAAAAACTCATACCAAAGAATACCATCAAACTGCGTTATATTGTTGGGGAGCAATTGATTAGAGAAGCATAAACCTCACATAACTGAGTCTAACATTACCAATTAAGAAATCATGTGGGTTTTTTTTCAATTTTAATGGCAGGCAATAAAACATGTAAGTACATTCTTATCTCTAAAATCATGGGTTACAAAATGTCTAATGTACAATGAAGAAATGGGACCTAATCGAACTTAAAAGTTTTTGCACAGCAAAGAAAATCATCAACAAAACTAAAAGACAACCTATGGAGTGGGAGAAAATATTTGGAAACAATGTGACCAATAAGGGGTTAATATCCAAAATATACAAACAACTCATACAACTCAATATAAAAAAATACAACCCAATCAAAAAATGGGCAGAAGACCTAAACAGGCATTTTTCCAAAGAAGACATCCAGAAGGCCAACAGGCCCATGAAAAGATGCTCAACATTCTAATTATTTGAGAAATGCAAATCAAACCCACAATGAAGTATCACCTCACACAGGTCAGAATGGCCATCATCAAAAAGTCTACAAATAATAAACGCTGCAGAGGGTGTGGAAAAAAGGGAACCGTCAGACACCGTTGGTGGGAATATAGATTGGTGCAGCCACTATGGAAACAGTACGGAGGTTCCATAAAAAAGTAAAAATAGATTTACTCTATGATCCAGCAATCCCAATTCTAGGTATATATCCAGAGGGAACTCTAATTTGAAAAGATAAATGCATCCCAATGTTCACAGCAGCACTATTTACGATAGCCAAGGCATGGAAGCAATCCAAGTGTCTGTTAACAGACTACTGACTCAATAAGATGTAGTATATATATATACAATGAAATATTACCCAGTCATAAAAAAGAATGAAATATTGCCATTTGCAGCAACATGGATGGACCTACAGAATATGACACTTAGTGAAGTAAGTCAGAGAGAGAAAGACAAATATGATAAAAACACTTACATGTAGAATCTAAAAACAATACAAATGCATCTACACACAGAACAGAAAAAGACTTACAGACAATAGAAAACAAACCCGGTTACTAAAGGGGAGAGGAAGGGAGGGAGGGACAAATCAGGAGTATGGTATTAATAGATACAAACTACTATACATACAATAGGTAAGCAGCAAGGAATTACTGTATAGCACAGGGAACTATATTCAATATCTTGTAATAACCTATAATGGAATATGATCTGAAAAAAATAACTGAATCACTTTGCTGTATACCTGAAATGAACACAATATTGTAAATCAACTATACTTTAAAATGTTTAGTGTAATAGAGACATTTTAATGTTTATCCCACTTCATAAAATGAGATAGAGATTTCCCAGAGCTTTTGAATCCAAGCTTAGACTTCCCATTTTGATAATCTACTCATGAAACAACTACACTCAACCACTCTTTCCTTCATAAGCATGTGCTGTGCATGTTTGTGTGTTTATGTATTAGAGCAGGGTTTGTTCTTTAAGATAATGTTAATGCTTTGCTTAAGTGCAAGTTCAAACATGATAGCTGAGTTAACTGTGTTTGATTACCTCAAAGATGACAAAAGCACATTATCATGAATAAGTCTTAAAGCTTATTCTTTGAAATTTTACAAATGTGCATAATTTTAAGACTTTATTGTTTCCTTCAAAATCTGAGCTAAATGAGGTTAAAAAGCTTTCATTTCCCTTGACTGTAACAAAAACAGCAGAACAATCCAAGATCAGTTCTACTTTCCCGAGTGAGGAAGCCTGAAGTGATAAGGAGAATTTCTAGAAACTATGGTATCTTTACCTATTTTATGGCAATCTCATACTTGGTAGGCATCAAAATATAATCCAAGCTTCAAGTTTAGAACTTGGAAATTGGGAACACTTGAGTATGAAATACATCCTGTTTTCTGAAACCCAAATAAAGTGTAGCCCTCCTGACAAGCTATTCAGGGAGAACTTTAGAATGGGATGGAACCTGAGAGATCATTTAATTTAAACTTTTCATATGGAGCTGAGAAATATAGAACTAGAGGGGTGAAAGGATTTGCTAAGGTTACAGAGTTATTAGAGCCAGGACTGAAAACTCATGATTCCTGACTCCCAGTTCAGCTTTGCCTCAATTCACGATATAGAACACTTTTTTTTTTCTCCCCCACATGCTTTCATTCATAAAAGGAAATTTTGAAAATGAAATGCCTTACATTGAAATAATACATTATTGTTATTATTAGATTATCATTTTTACACATTTTTGTCTAGGATACATTCTTGAATCAGAAGATGTATTCACATTAATGACATACTATAGTGCTATAGGAGGTATGTGCAAATGATAATATAAATATTTTCTTATTATTTAATAATTTAGAAGTAATATGCATAGAAATTGGGCAAGTTATAACTCAATTACTTGGGTGGTAATAAGATGGATAAAAGATGATAGCTTGCCAATATCTGGTAAGGATCTTTAATTAGATTTAAAAATATAAACTTTGGATTCCTTTTATATTTATACTTCCATAAAAACCATCTAAAAATGAATAGAATACACTAATTAGCAGAGAAATGCAAATCAAAACTACAGTGAGGTATCACCTCACACCAGTCAGACTGCCATCATTCAAAAGTCCACAAATGACAAATTCTGGAGAGGCTGTGGAGAAAAGGGAACCCTCCTACACTGCTGGTGGGAATGCAGTTTGGTGCAGCCACTGTGGAAAACAGTATGGAGATGCCTCAAAAGACTAGGAATAGACTTACCATATAACCCAGGAATCCCACTCCTGGGCATATATCCAGAAGGAACCCTACTTCAAAGTGACACCTGCACCCCAATGTTCATAGCAGCACTATTTACAATAGCCAAGACATGGAAACAGCCTAAATGTCCATCAAAGGATGACTGGATAAAGAAGATGTGGTATATTTATACAATGGAATACTGTTCAGCCATAAAAACTGACAACATAATGCCATTTGCAGCAACATGGATGTTCCTGGAGAATGTCACTCGAAGTGAAGTAAGCCAGGAAGAAAAAGAAAGAAAAATAACATATGAGATCGCTTACATGTGGAATCTAAAAAAACAAAACAAAACAAAACATAAATACAGAACAGAAACAGACTCATAGACATAGAATACAAACTTGTGGTTGCCAAGGGGGTCGGGGGTGGGAAGGACAGACTGGGATTTCAAAATGTAGAATAGATAAACAAGATTATACTGTATAGCACAGGGGAATATATACAAGATCTTATGGTAGCTTACAGAGAAAAAAAAAGGACAATGAATATATATATGTTCACGTATAACTGAAAAATTGTGCTCTACACTGGAATTTGACACAACATTGTAAAATGACTATAACTCAATAAAAAAGTTTTAAAAATAAAAATGAATAGAATAGGTAAATAATACTACTTTCAAATCTTAAGGAAAAGTGAAATCTATTACTATTGGTCTGTAAAATGCAAAATACTAAATTTTTAACTAAGTGCATTTCACCAATAGGTAACTGATGTTATGCCATGAACAGTGAAAATTATTTTTGAACATTTGATAAAAACTTTATTTAGACCCTAAGTGTAGTTGCTACTTTAACACTGTATAAAAACAGAAAACAGGTGGGGAACACTTCATCTAATATTTGATACTACCCTGAAGAATATTAAGCTTTTTGTTAAAACTCTTACTAAGTTAACCTTGTTAAGAGTATTTAGCAGATTCAGAATCCAATACAATTTTGCATACTGTAGGTAAAACTGTAAGCAAGTATGTAATTCTTGTCATATAACCTCCCCTCATTAAAATAATAAGTATGAACATACCATCTTCATCAGTTTGAATAATCGTTTCTTCACTCTCTTTCCTGCCTTCTGGATTGGTTAGGATCATCTTGAGACTGACGTTTGTATAAGGTGGCAGATGGTTCACAACATGCTGAGGGGCTTTGGGGTCCATGTCCAAGCAGTCTGCCTTGCTCTCATTGTGACCACGGAAGTAATGGTAGCAGATAGTGACATTAAAAGTGTGGCAACGAGTGATGTTGTAACCCAAGGATTCCCAGTCCACGGCAATGCGTCTTGCCTGTATCTCAGCAATCTTTAAAGTCTTTGGGGTTCGCATAGGTTCTGAAAAATAAATCAAAGACACAGAGAGCCGTCAACTTCACCATGAATTAATTGTGAAAAAATATAACACTGAGCATGACATAGGCATGTGTAAACCTAGGAAAATCTGGAAGTCATCTTTTATTTTCATTTTTTTTATTTACTCATAATCTTATTCTTGAATGTTTCCATCAGGGGCTATGATTTACCAATGGGAAAAGAAATGAAATGTAAAATGTCAACAATCCATGGCACTCAGGAACATGGCAGAAAAATAAAAACCTGCCATGGTGGCCACAATGCTTTTGTAGTTGTTTCTCTTGTTACTGCCCAATTCCCTGTCTTTTGTCATTATTGAGCAAGTGAATTAGCTAATATATCATAATGGATAAGAGTCAACACGTTCTGCTCTATGATTTGTCATGTCACCAAGCTATGCTGTATACTAATCAGTCTAATTGTAACACTAAACTATCATTTACAAAAGTGACGCAGATATTAATTAACATTTATTATTTCGGTAATGATGTTGCTCATCAAAGCAGAAAAATATCCGAGAAAAGTTGCAAGAAATATGTGGATATCCGCATTGTCATCTCTCCTTCTTGATCTCTTTTTATCCTTCTCTAGGAAACACTTAGGTCTGACAATCCATTCAGTGTCATCCAAACCAAACTGGGAGGTGAGTTTCCATTCAACTGGAAAATGCTGGCAGAACTAAACACTCTGAAGACTGGAGTCCATCCATCAATGCTTCCCAAGTGTATACTTTCCTCATGCAAAACTAACTTTAATCATCTAACTTAATCAAAATAATTACTCTATGAAAGTCATGGCCATGGCAAAGTCTACACAGTAAGCAAAACAATACACAGCAAAACTTTAATATACTGATTTGACAAAGAGATTAAAGTTGAGGCCAAGGTCAAGACCTTGTTGGTACCCCCATTAACTCACTAAGGATAGTTAATGCTTTTGCAAAATAGAAATCAGTAGGAAAATAGATGAGGAAAAATAAGTAATACAAAAAAGTCCAATGTGGGTGGTTTTATAAATTTTCATTTTTGAGTTTAAAATCTTAGTTGTGTAAAAATAATCAGCATGGCACACAGATGGCAAGCCCGAATTGGGATTCCACTTCAATGTATTTAATGTGTGATCTGAAATACACTCTGGTGGCCTTTAAATTTAAAACCTGAAAACTATATATATATATACATACACACACACACACACACACACACACACACATATATATGTATGTATATATATATGTATATATGCAAATTAATCTTTTGTAGAATCCAAAGCTTAGGTTTTAAATGCTGTCTACTGGTCTTCTGATTGTTTATAATACCCATTCCCCCTATTTTAGCACTTTTGTTTCAGTATTTATCTTAAAACACTGTACGTAGGCTGGAAGAAAGATTTGGCTTTCTAATTATTTAAAAAATCTCTGTATACGTTTAGCACTATGTTAATATTTTCCCTACCAAGCACAAGAGTGAGGTGATGACACTTCCATTTCAGTCTAGTTAGAATGAAAACACAGCCTTTGGCACCACTGCCCACAAGCTGGCCAGGCACTTGTAGTAGGATCATTCTAAAATTCACTGATAAACTGTGATTTTGCTGCCTGAGAGCTGGCAATCACATAGAACTGAACCACCATGTTACAGTTAGTCCATACTTTGTTTTAAAAGTGTCTAGAATGAGAAGATTTCCCCAGAAAATACTTAATGTATATGAATGAAAATATTCCATACAGCAATGAGAGAAAACACCAATAAATATTTATTCCTCTGTTTTAATTTTTTAGCTCTAGTAGTTATACTTGTTTTCACATACCCCTCATTTTGACTCTGACATTTTATCCCTTTACAAATTTCTGTTTCCAACTGATCACTCTCTCTCATCCATCTTTTCATTTTATTCCAGTATTCAATTTGCACTTACCGTGCATTCTAATATAACTGTAAAAGCATCAGAAAAGCATACAAGAAACTGAAGAAGATACAAATCAAAGATACTCAGCGCTCACAGATTAGAGGAGTCAGTATTGTTAAAATGGCTATACTACCCACAGCAATCTACAGATTCAATGCAACTTTATCAAAATTGCAATGACATTTTTCAAAGAAATAAAACAAATAATCCTAAAATGTGTACAGAATCACAGAAAAACCCAAATAGCCAAAGCAATTTTGAAAAGGAAGAACAAAGCTGGAGGCATCACATACCCTGATTTCAAACTATATTACAAAGATATAATAATTAAAACAGTATGATATTTGTATTAAAACAGACATATAGATCAATGGAACAAAACAGAGAGCCCAGAAATAAATACATACATATATGGACAATTAACTTATGACAAAGAGTTAAGAATACACAATAGGGAAAGAGCTGTCTCTTCATTAAATGGTGTTGGGAAAACTGAACAGTCCATGTGCGAAAGAATGAAACATAACCACTATTTTACATCATATACAAAAATTAACTCAAAATGGATTAGAGATCTGAAAGTAAGACCTAAAACCATAAAACTCCTTAAAAAAACAAACAACAACAACACAACAACAACAAAAACAGGCAGTAAGCTCCACGACACAGGTCTAGGCAATGATTTTTTTGAATCTGACACCAAAAGCAAAGGTAACAAAAGCAAAAATAAGTATGTGGGACTACATCATACTAAAAAGCTTCTGCACAGCAAAGGAAACCATGAACAAAATGAAAACATAACCCACTGAATGGGAGAAAATATTTGCAAATCATGTATCTTATAAGGAGTTAATATCCAAAATATATAAAGAACTCCTATAACTCAGTAGCAACAAACAAACAAGCTGATTAAAAAATGGGAAGAAGATCCAAATAGGCATTTTTCCAAAGAAGACATACAGATGGCTAACAGGTACATGAAAAGATGTTCAGCATTAGCAGTTATCAGGGAAATGCAAACCAAAAGCACAAGATATCACTGCACATCTATCAGAACAGCTATCATCAAAATGACAAGAAATAAGTGTTGATGAGGATGTGGAGAAAGGGATCCTTATGCACTATTGGTGGGAATGTAAATCGGTGTAGCCCCTATGGAAAACACTATGAAGTTTTCTCAAACAAAGATAGAACTACCATATGATCCAGCAATTCCACTTCTGGGTATTTATCTGGAGAAAATAAAAACACTAACTTGAAAAGATATATGCAACCCCATGTTCACTGCAGTATTATTTATAAGGAAACAACTCAAGTGTCCATTGAGAGATGAATGGAGGAAAATGTGTTATATAAATGTATATATGCAATGGAATACGATTAAGCCATGGAAAAGTATGAAATTTTGACATTTGCAACAACATGGATAGACCTCCAGAGCATTATGCTAAATGAAATAAATCCGACAGAGAAACAAATAGCATATAATCTCTCTTATGCATGGGGTCTTAAAAATAAAAAAAAATAAAAAAAAAAAAGCTCATAGATTATTTATAGAGAATAGATCGGCAGTTGCCAGAGGGGATGGAGTGTTAGAGAAATGAGTAAAGGGGGTATGAATATATCAAAAAATAAAATGAAATAAAATTAAAAAAAGCATCTGTGTTACAGATGTATGACATAACTTCATTGATAGGAATGGGGGAAAAACGTCCCTAAGTAACTTTAGAGGTGAGTAGAGACTGTAAAACCAATAAAACTCAAAAAAAAAAAAAAAAAGAACAAAAAATAAAAAATTGGATATTCATAGCAGTGATTTAGAGTGTACACATGACTTTAGGGTACAGTCATCATAGAGACTACATTTCTGAACAGCAAATTTAGAAGCTTCTTTAAAAAATGGAAATGCAAAATAGTAAAGAAAAAAGCTATTTAACATTTTATAGACTGCAAGCCTTAAGAAAAGCCTCTTCAGTCTGCCTGTTATATTACTGACTATATGTCTACATTTTCTCTTAAGCTAATCATAAAATAATTTTTAAAATTAATTTCTCTATTTATAAACTTAAATAATTATAAAAATAAATAGAAAATTCCTTCTCCTAACTAATCTCATTATATCCAATTTCCTTTGTCTTCTGGCTTCCTTTATTCAACCCCTTCATGGAGCACTGAAAACAGGGGATGCACGTGCTACTCAGTTTCTGCGCAGCTGCTGCAGCTAGCTGACTACCTGTTAGAACTGACTGACGTCCTGAGTCGCCCTAGAGCTAGGGCAAGGTTTACACGAACCTGGTGTTTCTCTAGGCTTGGAAGAACAAGAAGAGATGCAAATGTGTGCATTCTGAGGGACTCACTGTCAAAAGCAGGAGTGACTCACTATCCCCTACTCTTTTATTCTCATATATGAAAAAAATTAATTTTTAAAACAAAAGCATACCTAGACACTGTGAAAGAAGACAGAGTAGCTCAACATCCTCAATTCTTACATTTTTAAGTGTTGGCAAAATACAAATTTATTATACAGTATGTAAAAAAACACAGCGTTCACTTTCAGCGAGAATTTTGTTTTAATGTATTTAAATGCTATTTACCTTGACACTCATATAAATTATATTTAAAAACTAGGCAATGATTTTTTTGAATTTGACACCAGATTTTTAAAAATCTGGAAAGTATAACTTTATAAATCCTATACATGTGTGTATATACCACAATCATAATATCAATAGTCAATATTTTATTAACTGGTATAAAAAACAGATTTGTGAAAAAACAAATGCTTTTCTAGGAGGCAAAGAATCTTCCTACAAGGTCAATATTGTATTTCAAATCCACATTTTTCACAATGGCTTGAATAAATGCTGAAAACTGTATTGTTATCATTAAAATAGTGACTTAAAATATAAGTCATCTAGGGCAGTATTCCAACACATACATATAACAAAGTAAACACACATAACCATGCACAGAAATACATCCAAAGTAAAAACTCAATTATTTTGAGCTCAAAGGCATCTGCAGCAACTCAGAGGAAGCCACTGTCTAATTACACTTATTCTCAAGTGACATGTGCTTAGTTTTTTTTCCCAGTTTTTATTGAGGTGGGACATTCTCAGCTGTATAAACATGTAATACACACATATGTGTTCATGCATGGACACACATATATGTATATACACACATATCATTGTCACTCTGCTACGCAAAGCCTCTGAGGTCTATTAGGTCTGACATGGGCTGACAACCACGTACACATAGATTTATATCAGAATATGAAGAGCAAGTACTTGATATTTCTACTTCTATGAAATTCATTCAAAGAAAAGTCTATCAGAGAATTCAACAATGCAATTACCTAAATTTCTCACCCTGACCCATTATTCCTGTGCCCCATCAATAACTGTATTGTATTTCATATGGATATGAATGCATAAATTAAAATTTTAACTTAAAATTGGAATAATTACTTAAACTGACATAGAATAACTGGAAGTAGTATATTGCTTCTGACTCACTATGTTATATAAAGCTTGGCATAAGTGCTGTTTTAAGGATTAAATAATTTAAAGAAATGGCCTGGCATGGTGAATGGCACACAGAGGCATCACAGTAAACAGTATTTATAATAAACAACACAAGTCATCAGAAAGATGATACAACAATGGGGATCACATTCATCAATGCACTATCTGGCAAGTGTTTGAAAATTTATTAAATGCCCTTTCTTCTTCCCAATTTTTTACTTTCCATTTTCAAATTTTTATTAGGTATTACATACATATGTTTATTAAAAAAATGTTGTGGGGCAAAATTTTGGAAGAAACTTGGGAAGAAATACAGCAAGGAAGTGACCTTCATGCAGCAAAGGATCATGCTGAAATATTTTGAACAAGCTGTCCATCTACTATGAAACAAAAATAGATTGCCTATTACATAACGTGTAGGATAATAGGTTGCTTAATATATAAAGTATGTGATACCAGACACTGTGGAGGATTCTATAAAGAATAAAACAATAATGGGCCTTGAGGAGCTTAACATTTATTTAGTGAAGGTGGTAAACTAAGAAAAAAATAAAAATAATTAAAACAGCATGATATAAATGGTATATAAATGGAATAAAATACTGTAGGAATAGTATTTTATTCCATTTAGGAATGGAATTCAAGAGGGAGAAACAACTTCCACCTGTCAAATGGAGGAGATATTTATAGTGGGTCTCAATGGGCAAGGCAAGAAGATCTCCAGACACAGTTTGGATAAGTAATACAAAAGCAGAGGAAACAAGATGAATAAGTATGCAGAACACAATTGGAAAAAATATATAATCCCAAGTTATTTTATAGGAGATTATGTAGGAAAAATTGGGAAAAGAATAGAAAAATTTGGATGTCATGATAAGAGGTAACTTGATCTAACAGCATATGGAAATTAACTGAGCAGGAAATTAACATAATCAATTAGCTACTTTAGAAAAATTAATTTGGAGGTCTGTCAAGTGTGCAGACACTAGAGGTAGAGAAATCCAAGGACTGCAATGTGTCAAGGAGAATAAAGGGCTAAGAAGGAGTGTGACTTCAATAGACAATGGAAGTAGCTACAGGTTGGACACTGATGAGTTAATAACAGCTTAAAGTTAAAGTGGTAAAAGAAAAACCACGAAGTCAAACATTCTAGGTCATTCTACTTTTCAAAAATCTGTGTTTTCAGACACACTCTAATCTAACTTTCCTCTTAAATCATCAATCAGTGGATTCAGACTAGGTGAAATCTATAACATAAAAACTGAGGACACCAGCAGAGAAATTAAGAAGGTTTAAGGCCACAGGTGATATACGTGGAGAAGAGTGGGTGGGAGTAGTGGGTAGAGAGAACATTAGGAAGCAGGTAAAATAACTGAAACTTTAAGCAATGTCTACTCATTTTTGATTCTACTTTTTGGCTGATGAATCTTTTCTTTTATTAAGTGCCCTGCAGAAAGATGTGCAACCAAACTGGCATAACACTCTCTTCAATTCACTGACTTCCAATAATCCTAGGATGTATTGAGAATTGTCAGTATTAGGTGGTTGTCCTTGTATTTCCTTCCAAATGTTGATCAGCCAGGTTTATTAACTTTTCCCATTTCATTTTCCTTTTATTATTCACCTATTTCCTAGTTGTTGGAGTGTGAAAGGCCACATGAAATCAAGAAGAAATAAAAGGAAATAGCAGAAAATTTATATATCAAATCTATGACCAGTAATACACAATTAGCAGGTAAATACAGAAGTACATATTACTTCTTACTTAAATTCTAAACAGAATCAAGAATGGGATATATGCCTTTAATAGTATCTGTGTCAAATATTTAACCCAACTTGGTTAGGATAGAATGAAGAACTATGTAATAATTTTCTGAATATTAAGAAAAACTAAGGCAACATGAATAGACAGATCTGTTGACTTTGACACCTCTCAACAAGATGGGTTAATAAGTGGTTCTAGATAACAGATAAAAGGGAATTCAATTTTTTGGAATTTGCTAAACAACATGTGACATGACAGGTCAATATCCAGGTCCTTTTGTAGCAATAATCTCTAGTTATTCTGAAAGCGTTGTGAAAATAAAAGCTTTAGCAGCTAGAAGAGAATCAAGGGCAGGGATCACATTTCCCTAGAATCAGTTTTTAATGATAAAACTTATTATCCAGCTGTCAGTCAGAGAGAAACAGAAGATGTCCCAAAGCTCATGCCAAGAAGAAAAGGAAATCTTGTCAAAGATGTCACAAACTAAGAACACTGAAGCATGACAGGGAGCTTCGTGCTCCTGGCTGCCTTTTCATCAGGAATCCTAAAAGCTGACTGCAAAGCACAATTTCCATTTCATTTATCAAAACAAATGCAAGAAAAAGTGAATTTCCTGACTGCCAGATAAAATATTTGTTAGTGTAAAATGAAAAATAATTGAGATGAAATTTCTGAACAAAGGTGAATTTAAAAAAAGGAAGAAAACATTGGCATACCTTGGGGGAGGAAAAACTTAAGGTCTTTGGAAGACATTGTCTTTACTTTTCTCTATTGATGCTTTGCATTTTTTATTCTTTTCCTCATGGAAATGACTGAGGATAATCAAGGTTTTACACTGCACATCTTTTCAATCTTATGGCATCATTAGTCTTGCCAAAAAGATTTCATCTCTGCTCCCACAGGTCAGATTGAGTTAATGATAAGTTGGTGAGATGACTTGATTAGTACTGTAACATGAGGGAGCCTCAGGTCCAGGAATAATCACAAACCAACTGTCAGCTCTTTTGGCTTACTGGCTGTGTTGTTCAAATGACATGCTTGGACTCAGGGGATACAGAATGACAGGGGGTGCGTGGCTCATTCAGCTCTCCTGCAGAGTCACAGTAATATTTACCGAGTACCATCAGAACAATACTGAGGACATCATCAAATTAAACCAAAATATATCATCTCCACTGCTCTCAAGAGTCTGACTGAAGTTCATCAGATAATTCTAATAACATTTGCATCCTCTCTACAATAATGCTAAGGAAATTGTTTGATTTTTAAAAGAACGTAATACCAAAGTGACATGGAAAAAAAGACAAAAATAACCATTTTTCCAATAGATAAGTCCTACTGAATGTCTTATGAAACCTAATTCTCAAAATATGGGGAATTGAAAATTTAGAGACTCTTTAATGTTTTTCTCTTAAATTTTTATGTAATAATATTAACTATGTTAGAAGAAACATGGAATTATAGTCAGTCAATGCACTTCATCTCTGATATTACATATTCATATATGTGTTATACTTTCTATAGATAACTATCTATACTTGGAAAAAGTATAAAATAAAGGCTTTTTTTTTAAATTTATAGAAGAAAAAAATAAGAGAATAATCTCCTACTGTACAAACAAGCTTTATTTTTCATAAAAATGTTTACTTAGCAACAGCATTAATCAGACACAAAAAATAGAGTGATTTGTATATTATCCTAAAAAATACGGAAAACACCACTTTGTAATATACAGTATATGACCGTAGAGGAGTTGTATATAGCAATAACAAAACTCTAGGAGGGAATTTTTAATGCCTTCTTCAGCCCTAAAAAAGAAGAAATATGACACACTTAGGTTGTTTTAAAAAATGAGATAAGTATTTTGTATGCCAAGCAAAGTAGTTGGCCCATAGTATATGCTTAGGAATTTTATTTTCTGAATAAAGCAACTAATTTTAATGTGTCTGAAGTTCATGAGCTAAGGAAAATAGAACTTAATAACTCAACTGTGTGATGGCGCCAATTCTTCGCCTCTCCTTGTAACCATGCTGTTGTCCATGTGACTTTACAATTCTTTATACCAAAGAAGTGGAGTCTAGACTCCCATTTTCATTTTTTTTTTTAAATTTGGTCTTGCCCTGTGACTTGCTTTTAGTCAACAGAATGAGGCAAAAGTGGTGGTGCACAAATTCTCAGCCTGTATCTCAAAAAGTCCTATGAGGTCCTGTGGGCTCTTACACCTCCACCACCACTTCTGGAATAAGAGATACATGTGGAGCTGAGCTCAGTTAGCCACCTAGTTGTACCAGCAAAGGTCAGTCTAGATCAGCCAACAGCCAGTCCACCAACAGATCTGTTAGCCTGCCAAGCTCATCAGAGGCTCTCAGACAACCATTCCAGAAGTGTGAGGAACACACGCCTGCTTTCTGCCACTGGTGAGATTTTGTGGTTAATTGTTGCTCAGCAATTTGACATAATCTCTTCCCTTACTTCACTTGGTAAATTACCTTAACATTTGTGTGAAGACTGTATCACTCATCTCACCATAGAACGGTACTTTACAAATTTTATTTCTCTACTAATGGGTTGTGCTGAGCACCTCTACATGCTTATTAGTGTTCTTTTTTGTACTAACAGGAGCTGTTTATTAAGGACTTGGTATGTACCGGATACTGTGGTAAATGGCTTTAAATGAATGTGTTTTTGTCTTCACTTCCTGTATGCTCTTTGAGGGCAGGTTCATTTCTTCACTGTGCTCCCACGGATACTAATATATTAAATGCTGGACTAATAATTCTATGAGTGATAAGACATGTCAATATTTTATTCTAAGCTATAACAATTGAGTCATTTTCTAGTGCCCTACTCCATCACTGCAATATATTTATTAAACTATTTTAATTTTTTATATCAATGTAAGTTTGTATGTATATATATAAAAGTAAATAAGTTATTTTTGAGTGGATAGGTCTAACAGAAAAAAGACATTTACATATATATTTTCATTCAGACCCTTGTAATGCTGCTTAGATGTAGAAATAGTACATGTTTTCCTCAATGACATAACTCCCTTGTAAACATCTTACATCTGTCCTTGAATGAATCAGTCAATTCAAACTAGGGAAATTATTATAAAGTGTATTAGTTAATGAAAGGTTAAAGGGCCCACTGTAAGTGAGGTTATCTTATGACATGAAGCCTCCCCACAATCCTCCCAAAATAAAGACAACAATTACATCATAATGATATTCCTAGTATGTATGGCTCATTTTGCTCCTTACAAAGATTATGATTTTAATACATCAACGTAGGTCCTTCTTTCATTACTTCTGGAAACTTATAAAATAGACTAATTGGCTTTGGATCACATTGCCGAAGAAAACAGAGAAAATTTCTAAATTATATTTTAAAAACAGCTATAGTAATACAAATTTTGAAAGTGATTCATGGCTACTGGTCCACTTTAACACATCATTTGAGTTCATAAAACCAACTGTCCAGTAACATGCTTGCTTCAGAGGAACAGAAAGACAGCTGAGGACTGTGGGGTGATGGCTATTTGTCCATTTCCTTTTCTGAAGCCACCATTTATTCTATGCCTTCCTGCGTGATTAACAGCTAGCAGATCCTTCACATGTAATCAATAGTTGTGAAGTTTTATATTAGTCTCGGAGATTAGACAGCCTTGATTATAAATTTTATCGATTTGTACAGCTTAGCTGCAGAAATCCCTGTACATCTTTCTGAGATTAAATTAAAAGGAGATATATGGCCTACACACACTAGAAATGCCAGTGTGATTATAAGGTGTGACCTCTTTATACTCATTCCTCCAGATGAACAAAACCTATCTAGTCCACTAAGAATGAATCAGCATGTCAACAGCCATCAAGCTGAGACAGTAAACACAGTGAAAATGCGACACAAAGAATTACAAAACCACAAGGAAATCTGCCTAACGCTATAATTAGAGACTTGCAAGAATTAATTGCTTCGGCTCATTTGTAAAGTAGGAAACTGATAGAGATAAAAATAATGAACTCCTTAACTTCCACCTGGAAAATCTGTGCCTATATTAAAACTGAAGATTCATGATCTCTTTTAACATAAAGGAATGAGGTTAATTTTTTTTAATTACTAGAAAAATAAATATAATTATTTTAATGTTAGCAAATAACCTAGTGACTATAAACTTCATATCCAAATATGCCTTATGAATATTCCTACCCTAAAAAAACTTTTAAGGAACTGCTGTATATTTTATGTCTATTATGTTAAGGTCTGAGATTTTCCAGAAAAAAAAAATCAGTGGAATTATACACACTCAACAAATGCCGGGGATGGGGATGGGGAGCAATATTTTCCATCAAAATCTTACTTTTCTCTTTTAATATTCTATTACAGCTTTGTTAAATATTATTTCACTTTTATTCCTTTGTGAAATATCTTTCATTATTCTAATTGAGTATGTCCTAGATCTGCATAAGTCTTATGTATGATGACACATAAAGCAGAAATAAGTCAAAGGTGATTCATCTTGATGTGCATCCTGAAGAATTTGTTTCCTTACCTTTGAAAAGGTATTCAACAATTCGTTTTAGAGCATGGACTGCCTTGAGCCAGTTTATAGGGTTAGGCAAATATTCCACTGCATTTTATATTTGCCTTGAAAAAAATGAAATCCCCTTAAATTGTAAAAATAAAATGTAACCTATTTGTCATTACTTTATGCAAGATAGTTGATAAAGATATTTTCTATTGAATTTTGCTAATATTTTCAAATGATTCCATAGAATAGCATAAAGTGGTAACAACATATAGAAATGACAACATAGGAGATTGCAAAATAAGTTCTAGTAAGGCTACATTTAGAAGTATTACGAAAGTTCCTAATTTCCAGATATTCACAAATAGCAAATGAAAGAGAAAGTGTGTAAAGGTGTAAAAGCACTAGGAATTATTCTGTGTTCTGTGCATAAGCTACTTTAGTAATCACATTCTTTCTGTATGCAAGTTCATATGATCAGTTACAAACTGTCTCTTGCTGACTCTGAATTTCATCTGCCTGGAGATTTCCATTTGGATGCTCAAATACAATACATTTAAAACAGGATCCACCATCTTCCTTTCCTGAGTGTCTCATTCTAAACTTCCTGCTTCTATTAAAGGCTTTAGTACCTAGACTAAAACCTTGACAATTTCACTGATTCCTCTATTTCTCACATAGCCCCTCATCAGTTCCCAAATCTGTTTACCACATCATCTCAGTAAGATCTATGGCATCTCTTTGTCCCTCTCTTTAAATTCAGGGCCTTTCTTTCATCTGAACTTTCCAGTGCATTCTTTATCCAGATCTTCCAAATTGCATTTCTAATTACATAACTGGTCTATTCAAATCACTGTTGGAGGATTAAGAGGTACAAACTATCAGGTATAAAACAAGCTACAAGGATGTATTTTACAACACGGCGAATATAGCTAATATTTTATAATCACTATAAATGGAGTATAACATTTAAAAATTGTGAATCACTATATTGTATACCTGTAACATGTAATATTGTACATCAACCACACTTCAATTTAAAGAATAGGATATGGTAAGTTAAATACATAAAAAACATTGTTGGAGGTTTCCTAGGTAGGCTAAACAAATAGAGTTAAGAAAAAAACAAAACAAAAACAAGAAACCCACGCAAAACAAAACAACCTTGTCCTATGATGCAAAGATCTCCTAATATAAAGTGTATATAATTTCCTAATACAACTTTATATCATATACTTCTCCTAGTTCCCTGCACTCAAGCCAATCTACTCATCAGATCTACTCATCAGACACCAAAATCAGTAGAACTGTGCAACATATGTCATTGTCCATTCCATTCCATCTATTTAGAATACTTTCCCTCTGCAGCTCTCCCTACTGAAGTAGTTCAGTGTCCAGTTAGAAATATACTACCCCCCAGTGAAAGCTTGCCCCAGGAAGCGTGACAAAGTGATAAGTGATCTTTAATTCTCAGAAACTTTTACTGGTACCCATACTAAGGCATTTAATCCATTATCTTTCATTCATTCTGTGTGTCTGTGTGTTCTAGTTTTCTATATTATTATGGAAACTTGAAATCAGAAACTATGTCCTATATAGAAATAGAGTACAGAGACAGAAGCAAGATGGTGGAGTAGAAGGATGCTTGTAGCTCACCCTCTCCCACAAATACACCAAAACTCACATCTACGGGCCTGCTCAGCCAACCAGAGCACCTGCCAAATCCTGACAGAACATCAATGCCAAAAATCTGGTTAAGAACTCAGCTGTTTTTAATTCAAGAGAACTGGCTGCTCATAAAGAGATTAGTAAACCCCAAGAACTCAATCTGGATATGAATGAGAGTGACACTGGACCAAGGTAAACTTGAGCAAAATATGTATGACACAGATATTAAGGATATGCTTGGTATATATTTATAGCTTCACATTGATGAATCCAGTTTTCTGATCATGTAAGTAAATGTACTTACATTATAAAATTCTTTAAAATATAGAAAAATGTAAAGAAATAAATAATGCTAAATAAATAAATGTTAAAATAATTAATCATTTAATATGTTTGCCATAGCCAATTTTTAAAATATAGAATAAACTCCAAAATCAACTCCTACTAAAACAAATAACTTTAACAAATAATTAGCAAGTAAATACAAGTGGGTCAGACTAGTTTCTTAGGATAAAAAAATAAATAAGATCTTACACTTTTCCTCACACAACTCACAATGTGGTGAAGGTACAGGCCCACACACAGGTAAACTGTATTTTAATGTCCTAAGAATAAGGCACTATTAGACCAAAGAGGTAAATGAAAATTTAAAACTCTGATGAAAGGAACAGTAAGTTCTTTCACCACAGTAGTAACAATCAAGCCATTTTTGAAAGGATGACTAGGTGTTTTCACTGTGAAGGGAGTGAATGTGAAGGGCCTTCAAGGAAAAAACAAAAGAAAGGGAGGAAGGAAGGAGGGAGAGAAGGAGGAAGGAAGGAAAGAAAAAGAAAGAAAGAAAGAGATAGAGAAAGAAAGAGAGGAAAGAGAGGGAGGAAAGAAAGAAAGAAAGAAAAGAAAGAAAGAAAGGGAGGGAGGGAGAGAGACCAGGGTTGAAGAGAATCCTTGCCACCCTTTCAGACAGGGAAGAACTTCCACCCACACTTTCAGTTTTTCTCCATCACTGTCTTCATTCCTGCAAGGAGGAGCAAAGTGTTTAGGGGAAAGGTAAACACTTTTGAATATTAATCTCTGGCTGGATCTCCCCATGAACTCCAGATTCATATATCCTATTGCCTACCACACATCTCAACTGGATTGTCTAATGGGCATCTCAGACAGAATCTGCAAAACTGAGCTACTGCTATTCCACAGCTTATTTATCATCAAATACTTTATACAAGTCTCTCCTCTCAGTGCCTCCAGCAGTCTTCCCCATCTCAGTAAAATAACACCGTATCTAGATATTGAGGCCAAAACCCTTGGAGTCACCTTACACCTCACATCACTTTCATTGTCAGTTCTAGCCTTTGTCTCTGCAGCACATGTTTAGAATCAGGCCACTGATCACTACTTCCACAATTGCTATTTCTTTGATCTAAGCCACTAATCACCTGGGGCTGCAATGAGTTAAACTGTCTCCAAACTACACTGGAATGAACCCCTGCTTCCTCTTTTGCTCCTCTTTCACAGAGTTGTTAGAGGGACCCTGAAGAACCATCCAGTGACCTACTCAACCTAGGTCAGAGTAAGAGTGGGAGTCAGTCATCTCAATGGGCTTTTGGGTCCTGCACTTTCTCCTAGCCACCTCCCCTCCCCCAAACCTTGCTCCTGGTCTGGCCTCATCTCCCACTACTCGGTGTAATCGATTCAGTAGACACCTCACAATTAGCCAGGAATATTCTTGCCTCTGGAAGGGACTTTGACTTCCTCTTCTCTCTGCCTTGAATGTCCTCCCAGATAGCCATTTGTCTCACTAACTCCTGCTTTATTCAAATGTCACCTTCTTAGTGAAGCTTTCCTTGGCCATTTTACTTAAAATCCAATGTTTGTTTACTGCTTCATTTTTTCCCAAGCACCTACTGCCATATAATATCATTTATATTTTATTTACCTTTATTATTTCTGTCTTTTCATACTAAAATACTTTGTACATAATCATCGTTCAATAAATATTTGTGTTGATGAGTGAATGAATGAATGAATGAATGGACCTTTGATCCTCTGCAGTCAGTAAGTTCCTGTGACATAATTAATGAGCTATAAATTTTTGCTGATTGAAGGCAACTTTAAAAATTCTGTGTCTGAATTTAGTTATAAAACGAAATTAAAACTATTGACCAACATGCTTCCTCTAGAAATAGCGTTACCATGTTTTCATGCTTAAAAAGCAAAGTAAAGATTTCAATTTGAATAACAAAAGTATCAAATTACTAGGAGAAATCAAGTGACAGGAGGGAAAAGGTTATTGCAGACCTTTGCGAAACTAAGGTGGAATATCTTTGACAGAAGGTAAGTGTATATTTAATGTCGGAAACTTGAAAAGTATTTTAAAAATTTCTCATGAATATCAGGCTGCTTTAATGATACTCATTCTGAACTGTCTTTCATTGTTTTTTGATCTATCAAGTATTTTTCTTGTTTTCTCAGCTAGAGAGCAAGTTTCTTCAGGGCAAGAAAACATATTTACTACTTCACTTATTTCTTATTCAGCGCTAAGCATAGAATAGGAAAGCAATGGATATGTTAACTTTAAGCAATTTTACCCTAAAGGAATTGTTATGAAATCTAAGGGCTTTGAACATTAAATATCAAAATAAACCTCATCAAGACAGAAAAAAAAATCCCTGAAGTCAAAGGATGTTATTTTCAAAGCACAGGAAGAATACTTTTGGTATCTTAGATCATTTGATATTTCAACTTAAAAATTAGATGTTCTACATAGATTGAGTTTAATTTATAAACAATTGATCTTATTTTAGGGTCCACTGTAGAACAGATGCTGTCATTATATGCATATTAAACACATTTTTCATTTGCATGGAGACCTAAAGAATTAGTTATTTAATTAGAGCCAGCATTAGTATTGTTTACCAAGAGTTTACTGTCAATCACGCTCGCTGATTCTGGGGGCCAAGTACCTTTGGGCACTGCTTATATTTATACTAGCCTGTTTATTTTAGTGACCTAGAACAAGTGTCACAAGACCATTTACTAGCCTCTGTGTGTTTCTGTATGTGGTATATTTATTTCTTAAGTTACTGAATGTAGCCACAATAGGAGCGCAGAGAGCTGCCTTTGTGAATAGACCAAATACGTGTATGAAATAGATTAAAGAGAATGGACTGTGGAATCAGATTTCCGCTTACTAAAGTGCAAGTTATTTACCATCTATATGCATCATTCTCAAATCCACAAACTGCGGAAAAAATAGAACCTACCTCAAAGAACAGTGATGAGAATAAAATAAGATGCTACTCTAAAGCGCTTAAAAAAATACCTGGCACACTTTATGCATAAAATGCGGGTATTAATTTCATTACAATTCCATGCTCATGATCTACTAACATTATCACTTACAGGGATAAAGGCCTGGAGAAGTTTGGGAATAAGTTTTTTCTCCCCCAAAACTGGATTACCTGTCTCCTATGGCTATTTATCCATCATCTGCTCTCCAGGTGGAAAGTAAAAACATTCATTTATAATTTTCAAAATGTCAAGTTAAATAACTTTTTCTTAAAAAAAAGCATATTTTCTGAGTTACTCGGCCCATTTTCAGGTTCTTGGAGAATATGTGTGTTGGATACTAGGGAAAACATCTAACTAGAAATAAAAGCAGCCCTAAAATCAGAAAAACAGAAAAAAAAAATCTAACAGATTTTTACAAAAGGATATATAATGTTGCTGAACATAAATGAAATCCCTGGAGTCTACCCACTCATTTTCACATGTAAATGCAAAATCTTTCTCTACAAGTGAAGTTTTGAATACATCATTAAACACTAGGGCTGAAAATACCAAGAATTCTTGGTTTGAATGTAAAGCTAAAGGGAGAGTTGTTTAAGAAGTTTTGCTGTTTATTTATCTTCTATATCTATATCTATATCTATATCTATCTCCTTAGGGATGTTTCCAGCAAGCCAAATGTCACTATCAAACGTCAGCATTTTATAATATTCTAATATACTCTAATGCTTTCTTGGAACATTTTTGCGAGTCTTTTGCTAATAGAAAAAAAGAATTTGGTAAGTCCAAACTATCTGAGCACCTAATACAAGGTACTTTACTATGAATTCTTCAAAATTGGGTTTAATTTAATGAAATTAAATAGTTAATTTTTGGATTTTTCTGAAATTATAATTTGTCTTGAATGTAAAACTGTATATCTAGTCATCTACTAATAAATGCTCATAAATAAATCAAATATAAGTAGTCAAATAATTATACTTCAATAATTAAAGTTATTGAACTTCACTAGCATGTAAGATGTTTGTGTATTTGTTTAAAAAAAATTTACACCATAAGGGAAGGGCCTTAAGAAAATCATTAAAATGTAGTTAGTCCTCAGCAACTGAGGTTTGGCAGTTCCATCTCATTCCTTCTTTTTCTTTTATATACATGGAGAATGCATTTTTGTGTGCATTTTCTAAAATAAAGCATAATTTGTTTCTCTGGTTCATCAAGGAATGAAGTACATCAGAAACATACATTTTAAAGACATTCTGAAACATTTTTCTTAAAGCATTCACAAGTTTGATTATTATAACCATTTAAGGGATCTTTTTTCAAAAATGTCACCCATACCTTCCTGACATCTTAAACACTGTATTGAAAATATTATCTAAAACAATTAATCAAGCTCATCATCATGCCTGTGGTTTCTGATGTTACTCTCCTGTTAAAGTTAATACTCTAATGTGAATATCTGTTGGGCTTTTAGAATGCTTTCTCTCTTCCAAGGGAATTATACATTTTGTGAAAACAAGAATTATGCCAGGTCTCTTTGCTTTCATCATGGATTCAAGCACAATGTCATAAAGTAAATGTTTCCTTAAAATTAATCTATTGAATGAAAGAATGAATAACTTCATCATGCTTCAGTAATGAACCCATTAAATCTGTTTCCTTCAAAGACAACCATGTCATCTTTTTGACAGATGTCCCTTGAGAAGGCAAAACTATATAACAGAACCTCTAGCCCAAAGACTATGATGCAAAAAGTGATGAGGAAATAAATAGTAGTTATCCATATCTTCAAACTTTATGTTCAAGTATAAAATATAATTTTAAATAAAAGAATCATTAGTTATTTTATCAAAAACTGAAACAAAAAAGAAAAGGGTTAATAGTATATCAATTTGCCTTACTTAAGTTACACACATATTATTTCATCCTGTTTCTTTTAAAAATATGATGAAAATATCTGTGTTAAATAATAATACTTGTGACAATTTGGGGGAAAAAAGATGTTCAAGCTTCCATAGAACGCGTGGTCCCCTCACTGTGGTTCTGCATCACTGCGTGCGGACTCACATTGAGAGGTTTAATTGAGATGGCATTGCCCGCTGAGCAAGCCAGCAGCCCCCTTCCTGGGCACAGGCCAAGGACCCTGCAGCAAGAGGCCTCTACTTTTTCTTGGACACAATTGTATTTCTTTTCAATTGTCAACCATCTCATCCCTGCAATTTTCTTTTAATTTTGCATGAAGTTGAAAGTGATCTGTCAACTGCTTCATTATGTCACCAGGCCATGCCAAAACCAAACTGTAGTTCTAAATAGCAAAAAACACACATCAGTCAAAATTAATTGTTTCTAAAGTGCATTCTTAAGAGCCAATATTGTTTTAATGTCAATCCTGGACTATTTAATAATTATATGAAATTCATTGCTTCCTCCATATGATGCTAAAAGTAACAAGTTAGTCATTTTGCTGAATAAAAATTAGCTTAAACATTGTCAATAAAAACTCAATAAAATGACAAAGGAAGCAAAACAAAAGTTAACTTTTTGATGTGGTTACAGAGCACAGAAAAAAAAAAGAGGCATCTAAGCATTAAATACATACCCTTAATGAGTGTTATGGAAAAAGCTTTAAGTATAATATTTCATTTAATGTTCATAGTAGCTCTAAGAGGTAGATATTTTTACCCCCAAATTTTATAAAACATGAACCTGAGATTAGGAGGGAGCTGAGTAACTTACTGATGGTTCAGCCAGATTCAAATCTATTTTGGCAGACTTAGAACAGTACTTTGTTTCTAACAGTGTAGAGAATTTGTATTAAGAAATCTGGAAAACATAAGTAATATAAAGTTTTTCACCGAAATGGATTAAAATTTACAACAATATTTTTTAAATGTAAAATACCTATTATGTTCCAGGAGTTACCTTTAATTTATACTGTTGTGACCATAGTTCTTTAAATAACATCCGAGTAGCTAAATGCAAATGGATAGCCAAATTAGCCTTCTAAATGAGCTCATCCTTTGCATCCTTGCCATTTTTCACATGTCAAAAGTTTGAAATGTAAGATTAATTATGATTTTCAATGTAACCC
Source organism: Camelus ferus (assembly GCF_009834535.1). Taxonomy (NCBI): domain Eukaryota; kingdom Metazoa; phylum Chordata; class Mammalia; order Artiodactyla; family Camelidae; genus Camelus; species Camelus ferus. The sequence continues at coordinate 43,683,093 of NC_045703.1, forward strand.
ACTTCCATTCTTAATAATTGTTACATTATTAATGGTGCACACCTGCCATAAAGATTGTGCTGGTCCAGTTCCCTCATCTAACTTACTTTCAAGCTGTGTGTGCTATTATTCACACATGTTAAATGTGGTTTTTTTAACTGTTACTTTTTTGTTGCTAAATGGCAACAATTAAAAACGTATTAATGTCTCAGAATTGGTTTATCAAAACCTAAAAGTAGTAATGAACATACCCAGGTCCTTAACATAAAAAGTGAACAAGACTCAAATGTCAAAATATAATGTATATCTCTGTGCTGGAACAAACAGTGACTAAAAAAGAGAAAAAAAGAAAAAGTGAAGTACAATAGAGTACTGGAAACCTGCATTTTTTAAAAAATCATAGATCCATTCATCTGTAGACCTCATCGTACTGTCTGTAATATGATACTGTCAAATAGTGGCTTACATCTACTGACACTTTCTCAGCACTTTTGAAACAGGTTCAGTGATCTCTGTAATAAACCAAAGAACTTTTTACAGAATGAGAGCAAAACAATGCTTTCCATGACAAAATTGATTAACTTTAGTCATCAAAGATGAGAAGGGACCAAAAGCAGATTTCAAATTCACACTATTTCTGAGAGGCTCATAAAGCCACTGAGAAAATTAATGACCAATATTATATACTCAAAAAATCAAGAAAATAACAATTGACAAAATGTCTATACCAATGAACATTTAGACAGGCGTAACATCAATATGGAGGAGCTATACAATGCAAAAAAGCAATACCTATCTCTTGGAAGTAGTAGCAGACATTCTATCCAACAGCTGAACAAATCACTGATGTGCAGAGGATACACTCTTGATGGATGTGTAGAATAAACTGAGGGCACAATAAATTTCAGTACCAGTCATTCCTTGAAACCAGGACTACACACAGACGGGGGACAAAGGCAGTGAATTCAACACTAGTGGAACAGAGCTAAGTATGCAGAGGGGAAAGTTGGCACTCTGAATAGAGAATTAAATAAAACTCAAATGTCAGTACAGATATTTTATTCACTGAGAACAGTCAAGAGTCAAGCATATAATACTACCTGATCTTGATTCAGTGTTGAAGGAAATAAAATGGGGAATAAAATCACCTTGATTTTCTGTGTATTGAGTAAAGAAATGGGCAGTGAATACAAAACTGCCTTGCCGTACTGCTGTGTGCTGACTATCGAGGGGAAAGAAGCCCACTTACATTTTCAAAATGAAGGATATGATAAATATATTTCTTCCTCCACTGATTATGCTGTTAAAGACCACTTCAGTGATTTCAAGTGGCATACCCAAATAACCCAATTTCAGCAACACATTCAATTTATTGAATATGTCATATATGATATGATAGTCTAAACCTATCATATCAGAATCAAAATATCACCATATTTAATTCTGAGGGTCAGAAAGAGATGACTGAATGGCGATACAAATGACATAGTCACTCCAAGTTTAATCTAATTCAACACATCATGGTTTCCTGTATTTTTAGAGAAAGAGATTGGTGTCTGATCGGTATGCATATTTAAAAACATATCCAATGTTGCAACAAAATATGAAAAAATAACTTCTAATCCTGAATTCAACAATAGAGTACATTAAAATCAATTTGTCATTATTTCCTAAGTTAAAAGATTTAACTGAACATTTAACTCTCTAGCCTCTGAGTAGGATATACTTGCCAACTTAGACTCTGACAGTTTGCTAAAAGCATTTTCCAGTAAATATCAATTAATCATCTCTGGTTCCATATTAGATCTAAACATCCAGAACTGACAGTCGCCACTTTAGCTGGAAATCATTCCCACTGGCCTAAAATTGTGAGTTAGTACTGACTAACTTAGAAGAAATAAAAAAACCAGAAAACACAGACTTAACATGTTTCTTGGCTTACTCATCCTAAATCTACATACAAGTAACAATGAAAATTAACAATATTTTTTTCTTCTGATATGAAACAAATACCACTTTTAATTTAAAATAAAGTTTTATTTAAAAATTTACTTATAACTGCGTTTTCTAAATTGCATAAAACTTCCTCATGCCATCTGTAGACATCAAAGTTGTGAATAAACTGACCTATTAGGTAAAGTTCAAATTCCTTGGCCAAGTAAATAATACCTTTATTAACCCAGGTTCCATCTACTTCTTCAGTGTCTTCTCATCACTGTCTCCCTCGTCATGTCTTTGGAATACTACAACTATCTGTAGTTCTTCATATCGCATGCATTTTTCTTACCTCCGTAATTCTTATGTTGCAGTGTCCCCACTATCCTTCCCTCTCCGATAGCCCCTCCTTCATTCAACATTCCATCTGGCCAACCATCCTTTAATATCACTTAGCTCAATAATATCACTTTCATATCACTTGGCTGCTTTATTTTTACATGAGCTTAGATGTTCTCCAGGAATCCTTCCCTGATCCCACATCTTCTCCTTGCTCAGTTAGCTGCATTTATAATGCTTTGTGATACTGATATCACGGAACTTATATTTTTAAGTTATCAGTGTATACGTTTATCTCTACTACCAGAATGTAAGCAACTCTAATTTTTTTTAATTTTTATATTCCCAGAATCTAACACAATATCTCACACATAGTATAGGTGTATCAAAAAATGACTGATGATTGAATGAATGTTCGATTTTACCTCTGTGAATGGAGGAGAGGGTAATGGTAAAGTTTTACAGCTTTAATAAATTTATTCTTCTAATCACTATTCCCATTATCCATGTTTGAGCTCGGGGAAGTAAATCTTGATGAGCCAGACAGATGGTTACGAGGGTACTTACAGATTTGCTTAACAAAAATATTACTTTTGTAAATTGACTTTAATTTAATATTCAAAAATTTTAGTGTACCATGTTTAATTTGTATTTTTAAGTAACACCAAGCCCTTGCTTTTTGCACTTAGTTTAGATCACACTGAAAAGAAATTCAGTGAAGAGAATGTGGTAAAAACATGCCAAAATTCCTGCATTTAAGACTAGTATATATTTTAATTTTTTGGATGAAAACTCATTAAAAAGAAAGCCAAAGTATTGAAGAATTAGTACTTTTTAATTTAATATGACTTCTTGCCATTTAATTTTATGATGGAGAGAACATACTTTACTAAATTACAATGAATTCTTATTGGTTTAGCAAAGGGAAAACATTAAAAATGTGGTATACTAGAACATGTAACCGAGTCAACATAAAAATAAGTATATCAGAGATTCAAAGCTCTGGGATATGAGAGTTCTTGACAGGTTATCTGGGCTGGCAATTCCCTTAGCTTGGTGAGATCATTTTCAAAACACAGCAGACAAATGCTTCTGTGTACTTAAAAAATCCCTCTAGGGGAAGAGGAGTCATAATCTCCCTTAATAATTCACTAAGGCTTTTTTTAAACATGGTACCTAAATATAGTTTAGCACATTGAGTTCAGAGGCCATATTCTTTTGCTTTCACTTTAGTGGTGAATTAGAATAGCCTAATTCACTGGGTAAATGCACTTTGATTTCTTACAAGCAACTCACGTCAGTAACTGAACTCATTTTCTTTCCCTCTTTCTTTCCAAATTGGTTCCTCCTTCTACATCACTCACTCATTTGCTCAAACCCAATAGTTACCTTGTATAAACTAATTTTTTCCCAACCTCCATACATTCACAACAAACCAAGTTCCAAATCTTACTACTTGTTACTCTAAAATTCATCCCTTCCTTCTTACTCCCAGGTCTCACTTAGAACAATGCAAGAGCCTTCTAACAAACCTCCTTACCTCCAGTTCCATCTGCCTTCCCTTTGTTTCTAATTACACAGGAAAATACTCTTAGTATAATAGTCATACAGTGATGGACACGACACATACCTAATACCTATGGAATTGTTTCAATTAACCACACCCAGATACAGTACACAGATAGGAGGAAAACATCTAGAAAAAATTCAAAGTGTTGTTGTTAATTGCTTTTCTGTGCACACGTAATAACAGATATACACATATATACGTAAATACACACATATACATATTATCCTTATTAACAATATGCATATCCTAATGGTACCAAATATTATTTAAATAAAATTGCAATTAATGTTATAAAGGAAAACTGAAAGGAATTATGGCAACATATAACAAAGGAGATTTGATTGGTAATAAGGCATCAAGGCTCCCTTGAAGAAGGCCCATGTCAGTTGCAGCTTGAAGGACGCACAGGAATTGATTAGTCAGAGTTGGAGCAGTTCAGGCAGGCAGCTCAATGTGCAGGGCCAGAGGCAGAGCACGGGCAGCCCAGGGGGGCCGTGAAAATAAAGTCGGGTGTGGTGGCAATAAAGAAACAGGACTTAGGAGGGCAGGCGATGAGGCCTGTGAAAGAGGAGGTGCCCACGTTACGTTGTGCCACAGATATAAAGACTGCAGCCTTTATGTTTTTCCACAATCACCTGTCTGTTTATGCATGCGTTTTAATTTGTGAGTGAAACAAATAAATGGAGATACTGTTCTCAAGGGTAATATTCCTAATATGTAATGTCCTCATGCCACCCCTCTGCTCCCTGTCACATTCAGGATACTGTCAAACAGCCCCGAAAGCACACACACTCCGCTTTGAGGGCAAGGTCTGCCTGCTGGTTTGCACCTCTCACCACATCCCACAATCATGTTGGACTCTAGCCAACCTGAATGGCTCAGCGACTGGACACAATCACTTACTCTCTGTATCTCTGAGTCAAACACACTTGTTTCCCAAGATCCTCTGGCTCATCCACGTAGGACAATCAGAACTAAGGTCCCAGTTCCTACAGCAAGTCCTCCAGGCAACACTTCATGTGCACTCACATATACTACTAGGATTCTCCACCTCTGCCTCTATTCTCCCATGTGTGTCTCCCTGGCAGAATTCAACATACACTGAGGTAAATCTGTGCAGAGTGACAAAAACATAGAAATGCATACAGCTACAAGAAAAATGATTTTATCAAGAAAAATGAATTATAAAAATAAACTTTGGAAGCACCTGGTATATAATAGAAGCTTTTTAAAATTAATTAAAATCGTAAAGAGAGAAATTTCATACTACAGTTTCACGGAAGCTTTTTTTTTCTATCAATAAAATGGGAACATCTCTCTCACAACAGCTCTCAAAGTTGACATGATTACAACGTTAAATTATATTTATAGAAAGGGATTTGAAAAAATATATATGTCTAAAAGTATAGTTTGTTAGTTTTGAGCTTAGAATTAAAACTCTGAATGTTTAAGTGCTCTTATATTGATCAAGTCTTTCCTTAAAAATAAAATCGATAGGAAATAATTTGTTATGTAATGTATATCCTTTTTTTACTGTTGCATTCTTAATACATACTAACCACAATCTTAAAAAAAAATTAATTGCAAAACAAATACACAGAATGGTATGCAATCACAAGTAAATCCCCCTCTACTCTCTGAATTCTCACTACTACCCTCCCTCAACATTATTCCCCAAGCCTGATCACAGACTACTGCGAATATATTTGCAAGGCCCAGCTTGTTTCAATGAGCTGTTGCTTTTCACAGGATTTTTTTTCTATTTTTTGTTATGTTTTGGGGGAATCTATGATGCTTAATTGTATCTTCAATAGTTGGTGTCCTAATCTGTCTTCTTGTATCTACACTATCTGCTAACTGGTAAGAGATGGATTAGGGCTAACAGGAATATAGAACTATCTGAATTAAGATTTAGAATCCATAACTTCTTAGAAGTTTTATATGCTTTTTGTCTTTTCTTATTTAATTGATAATTAATGTTTTCCATACTTAATCTTTGAAATATAGTAACAATATCATCTGATCCTTATTTAGCATATCAAGCCATTTGATTTATTTCTCGATTATGAAAAGGTCATGCTACAAGTACACATTAATCTACTGATAATTATGTATCTGGGAAAAGATTAGGAGTCTTCTCGATAATAATCTTTCAAACAGATAAGACATGGCATAACCAAAGTGAAACAGGTAAGATGTGGCAGATAAGATGTAGTACAAGCAAAGAAGAATGAATCCAAAGCTTGAATTAAAAATAATTAAATTATTTTCTCTAAGATTGCAAAAGAAATCAACAACTCAATACCCCAACTAGCAAACAACAATATGACACAATGGGTAAGAGCAATCGCTGGAGTTGGACTGTTGAGTTCAAATCTGGATCCACAATCAGCTTTGTGACCATGGGGAAGTTACACAACCTTTCCAAGCTTTTGTTCACTCATCTGTAAAATGCTGATAGAAAGAGAATCCTGCGTTGAGCAACAGTGAAATAAGAGATAAAGTTGTTATTATTAAAACCCAGTTTCAAATTTTATAACACTGAATTTTAAGTATAAATTAATGGGAAAAGCAAAGGTGTTTTGATGAACGATTATATCTGAATTCCTCAATTATGGATGACAGTATTCATGATCCCCTAAAGTTCCTCCAGGAAGACACAGTTTTGTAAAATGCAGTTTAAAAACCAATATTCTGTACTAAGCTTTGTGTGATTGTAACGTGGAGTAATTATCAATATATATTCAATAACAATTGAGCAAAAACAAATTGATTAGGTAGTACTGCTGGAAGGAGTATAGCATTCTTAATTGTGAAGACTTTCAAGCTTTAGAAGGAAGAATCTCAAATTAATAAGTTTGACTGCATTGTCTATAGAAATTAGTATTTCCTAAAGATGACATTTTTTAATCTGTTATATTTACATTCTGCAGCTTTCAGTGTTTTAAATCTCCAGTCTAATTAATTTTTATCCATTAACATATACACAGCTTTAAAAAATGTTGTCTAGTTTGGGGGATATAAGTATTCATATTCTTGTTCTAAAGTTCTAAAGATTCTCATGTTTTCATAATGAAGTTATTTATTTGTGACTGAGTAAATATGGTCCAAGAGCCAGAAAACTCATGGACTTTGTAAGGAGGCTGTCTCCGTGCAAAGAGTAGAATGGGTCCACATATCATCCAAAGGTTTTTTTCAATTACAACATTCATAAGGAAACAAAAATGATGCTAATAAATAATAATCATAGTGACCTATGATTTAAAATAACTCCATTAACTCTTCTACCCATCAGACTTTCCAGTAGAGGGATCTATGACTTGATATGCATCCAATGGCGGTAAATCTAGATTACCAGAGACTCGCATCGTAGCAAGTCTGTGCTAAGCAAATACAATGGCTTCAGTGTCAGTTATCCAGTTTCAATTCTGGAATTAAAAGAAATAAGCAGTTTGCTCTAAATATAATTTTGGTGTGTATGTATATATTATTTTCCCTTAATATGCTTTTTCTCTAATATGGAGACTTCTTTTGATGAATAGGGGAAACAGAATGCAGAAAAGTAAGAAGAGAGCTGAAATACACATGACTTCTCTTATGTTAACAGTAAAGCTTAAAAAGTTATCCCTCAACAATCTCCTTTGAGCCATTAACACAATGTATAGGACAACCAAAAGTTAGGAATTTTTTCTTCTGATTTTTATGTTCATAATTATCTATGAATTTTTTAAATGCACTATTTCTTTCAGCTGTGCTCTTAATCTTTCCCTGTTTTTAGCAAAACTTCCCCATTTCATCTTCTAAATCATTAGCAGATTTAATACCAGTAGTACTAAAACTGATCCTGAGGCACACACTGTTAACCTCTTTCCACTTGAGAAGTCAGCCATTTATTTCTGGTCTTACTTTCTATGAATTCTACAGTTTTATATCTGAGAATGAAAATTTCCTGTTAATCCTTGGTCATCAGCTTTCCTTAGATTTGTCTTGTAAAGACCTTTATCAGAAGTTCTGAACCTTACTAGCATTTTCCTTCCCCATACATAATTTTGGCAATCCACTTCATTTGTTGTATTTATTTCTCTAAGGTAAGGGTCCATTTAGTTTGGAGCAGATCAGTCAAAAACATTATTTAAATATTCTAATAGTACAAATCAGCTGCTTCGAAAAAGCCACGAAAACAAATTAAAGTGACATGAGTAAAATTAAATTTCACCCATCTGTTAGACTCATACATAATCCATTAATTAAATGAAATCTACTGTGCTAGTAAAGCATACTTATGTGGGCTTTATTCTCTCCAGTAATAAAAACATATTTTAAAAAATTTTTAGCATGAAAACATAACTAAACAAAAAATTGCCAAGCTGTGGATCTGTTAAAAACTCATACTTTTTGATTGTTATTCCTTTAAACTTTCAAAAATCAAAATAACATTCTGTTTTAGATGGATTTTTACTTAAGTATCAATTTTATTCTCCAGATGAAGAATATAAAGTTTCTTAAAACATAAAAGGTTTTGAGTATTTACCTTCTGGTTAAAAACATTTCACAAACTTGCTTAGGTATATTTAAAAAATTCAGAACTATAAAATAGTAGCTTGAAAATATTTTCTCAAAGGATTTATTTCTAATAGTGCTTAGTGCTGCTGACTTCGGCAGTTATTTCCAGAAATAAGCTAAAGCTGTCTATGATAACATAATAGCTAGAAAAGTAATTTTACTCTAGGACTAAATTGACTTTATCCCAAAAGAGAAAGACCTCAGTTTTACATAAGTTTCTCAATCATGATTTTTGCCTTTTTCCCTATGAATTTTGCAACACCATCATGGGCTTAAGTATAATACAAAATCAAAAACTACAATGCTTATTAGAAAAGCTTCTGATGTCTTTCTGCTAGACATTCCCTACTTTCAATTGAATTATTGAGCAGATTTTAAAAATTACTTAATGACAGCATGTATTAAAGTGAATCTAAATAAGAATTTATTTAAGTGCTATATATAACATTTCCTTTAATTCCAACAACATGAGGTTGTTCCTACTGTCACAACCATATTACAAATAAGGTTTAATGTTTTGTCCAAGGTCACAGTATTGCCGGAAGAATTCTGATTCTTCAATGGTATATAATTCAGTAAAATCTGAAAAAATGTTAACTGAAATAAATGTTGTTAACTAATTTACCAGAGACTTTTCAGTTTTATAATATTTTGTTCTCATTATACAATTTTTAGATCTAATCCTATTATACTAATAATTTTTTTTCTTTTTTTTTGCATACAAATCCTACTCCTTTCCTATACAATCTCTTCTCATAGATGTGGTTAAAAACTGAGATTAGATTCCCAATAATGATTTTGGTATTTTGCTCTTAATATTAAGAAATACTTGAAATATTATTCTTTAAAGTCTTTTACCTGGAAGTAAAACTTTCTTCTTCTTCTTCTTTTTTTTTTTTAACAATTTCCAACTCAGAAACTTCTGAGCTGTTTCCAACCTAAAGCAAGAGTGTCATTCAACATAAATCTTTACCTCAATTTCAGATTATTTATTTTGAATACAGTAGTTCCATTGTTTGAAATCTATCAAAAAGACACTAAATACACACTGCTATGTGGGTGGAATGACAATTTTTTAATGCTAATGTATTACCAAACTTATAATCTAGACACCAAGTAAGAGAGGAGCTGTGTGCTAATAATTGTACCTTACATATTTAATTGCTTTTGGAAAAGTTTACTTACTGATTATTCACCATGATGAAGGGAGAAAAAAGTATAATATCTTTAACTGCACAAGAAAAAGGAGAAATTTAAAGCATCAGGTTTGTTGAAGGATATTTTAGACAACAGAAGTCAAAAACTGATTTTCAGTTTATTTTTTTTTTTAAGGATTTCAACACATACTTGATTTCAGCTGTTATCATAGGGAATATAAAGGAAAAATTATGAGATATTTCAATAAAATAACATTTATGTTACTAAAAATTAAACTTTTCATTACAATAAAAAAGGAATATAGCACAATAAATACTTTCCCTCAAAACAATCTGCATCTATATATTAGATAGAAAACTTAGCAACTTTAAAAATGTGCTACCAAAAATATGTATTTTAAAGTTCTAAATGAATTAGAGGAATATTTTCCTCCTAATTTTTAGAGAAAAAGCTCTATTCTGTTTTTCTTCTGCAGAATTGGAAGAGAAGAAATACAATAAAAAGTTTATTTAGAATATTTTTTAATCAGTCAAAAATATTTATTCAGTAATAACTATTGTCCAGCAATAAAAAAGATAATTGCGAAGAGTCATATTTATAGTCAAGGACTTCACAAAATAGTTGTCAAGCTACTGCTTTGCAAAACAATAAAAACAACAACTAAAAAAGTGTAGCTTGAAAAAAATGACAATGATATAAACAAGCACTAAACGATGATGCTGATTATAGATCAAATTCAGAGATTCAATGTTGACCAGAAGAAGGTATAAGGAAGAAAGGAAATCTCCCAATTTTAATCAGACAACATCATTCCTGGTGGGGGCAGAGATTCATTTAATACTTCCTTGGACTGATAGCTGCAACTGACAGGAATGTTAAGTGGAAGTACCAAATATTTATTCTTCACAATATACAAGTAAAATAAAAATGACAATGCTCGATCCACCTAATCTGTGTATGTATGTGTTTGTCTTTGTTTTCAAATATTTCTGGTCAAGATGACTATATATTAAAAATTATATTTTCTCTTCATTCTAGTGTAATACTTTAAAACTATAATGAAACATATAAACTTATCTGCACAGAACCTTTTTTTGAAAATAGTATTCCAATACTATTTTGCATATGAAACTCAGGTAATTATTTAAAACTCAAAGGAATACTTCATAACAGCTGCTTCCTTTTCCCAAAATGATTGACTTTTGGACTTTGTACCTTCCAAATGCTGAATGAATTTTAAATGGCTTTTAATGTTCAGGGTTTTTTTTTCCCACCCCAGCAATCAATGTTAAGATTATACCACACCTGTTCTCCTGTTAAAGTTTCACTTTTTCTGAACTTAGTTTTAGACTCTAAGAACTGAATTTAGCTTTCTGATTCATGTCTGAAAAAATGAGCCAAAAGAATTTTTACTAATTTGTGGCCATCAGTCATTTAACTGTGCTTCTCCAGTGTTCAGAGATGTCTCATTCCATGATAGAAGGGCAGTTAACACCTGTAAGGTAATTATATCTACCAAATGCTGTTGGCCAGGAATATGAATATATAATTGTTCCCACCATCTGTTAATTGTTCTACTTGAATCACTTATTTCATTATATACATTTACCTGGCAACTACCTACTTTGACTAGCCTCTAGAAATGCTACATTTATTTGTTGCAGAATTCATAGATCTTTACATTATTAAGATGGATTTTTTAAGTTTTGGGGGGAAGCCACAAATTAAATGGATAAAAAAGCGTATGTGTGCATGTGCAGAAAGAGGGGGGAAAAACTATACTAGCGAGAGGGAAATCCAGGTAAGAAAGTAAATCACTTTCAGATGAAAACAGAAATTTAATAGAGAAGGTCAGAGTTGATTGGAAGACAGCTAGATAACTGATTTGGAATCCCACCTGAAATTCTATAAATTAAAAAAGCACTGTTAATCTCATCACAAGGAAATCCCAGCAAAAGGGACTGCTGATCTACACATCAAGCAGCTGCAAAAACATTCAGTGGCTCTGATGGCTTTAAGCCTTTAAAGTGGAGCCTCATGTTCCACAGAGAGATTCAGAACATTTACAAATGTTTGATACACATTTTGTTTGCAGTATTTTAAGTGCAATAAATGTTATTAACACAGAGTGACTTTAAGCAAGTTTCTTCATTCCCCAGGGCCCCAGTTTCATCATTTATAAATCAAGGATAACTGAAGAATGAAGCTTAAGAGAGATACATGTGTAGAGCATTCACATCAGTGCCTACCAAAGTGTGAGAGCTCAATAATGATTACTTATTATTATAATTATCATTTTAAAAATAATCCTATTTTCACTGAATAATATGCATTTAAGATTAAACTATGTCTGTGTGTGACTTGACAGCCATTCCTTTTCATTGCTGAATAGTATTTCACTGTATGCACATACCACAGGTTTCTATAGCCATTCACTTTTTGAAGGGAATTTTGGTTGTTTCTGGTTTCTGGTGATTAAGAATAGCTTCTATAGATATTGGCCTGCAAGTTTCTGTGCAGATGTAAGTTTTATAATCAAATAGTAAGAGCATAAATGCTGGATAGTATGGTAAGACTATGTTTAACTTTGTAAGAAATGCCAAACTGTCTTCCAAAGTAGCTGCATCAATTTGCAATCTCATGAGTAATGAATGAAAATTCCTGTTGCTCCACATCCTTGCTAGCAATCGGCATTTTCATTTTTTGGTGGATATTAGCCATTCTAATAGGTGTGGTATCTTGTTGTATTAATTTGCACTGTTGCAAAGACCATGCCTTCTCTATTGAATTTTCTTCGTGCCTTCATCCAAAAGCAGTTGACTACATCTGGGTAGGTCTATTTCTGGATTCTCTATTGTATTCTACTGATCTTTGTGTCTATTTTTTTGCCAGTACAACACTATCCTGACCACTATAGCTTAAAACTGATTCTGGAAATGTGATAGTGGAAGTCCTCAAACTTTCTTTAACTTCCTCAGAATTATGTTGGCTATTCTAGGTCTCTTGCCCTTCTACATAAACTTTAGTATCAGTTTAACAACATCTACAAAATAGCTTGCTGAGATTTAGATTGGGATTATATTGAACCTGTAGATCAGGTTAGGAAGGAATGACATCTTAATAATACTGAACTTCTTATTCCATAAACATAGACTGTCATTTCATTTACTTAGATCTTCTGAAAACTTCCTTCACCAGTGTTTTGTAGTTTTCCAAACACAGATCCCGTATGTGTTATGTTAGATTTATGTCTAAGTGTTTCATTTTCTTTTGGGAGTGGGGTGTGCTATTTAAATGGTATTTTTTAACTCAAAATGCCAATTATTTATTGTTGGCATAGAAAAAAGCAATTGACTGCTTTATATTGACCTTGTATCATGTGACATTTTTATACTCACTATTATTTCCAGGAGATTTTTGGTAGATTCTTTGGGATTGTCTCTGTAAACTATAATGTAATCTTTGAATAAGGACAGTTTTATTTCTTCCCTTATAATCTGTATATGTATGATTTCTTTTTCTCTCCTTACTGCATTAACTAGGACTTCTAGTATAGTAAAACCCCCTTGTCCACAGTTTCTCTTTTCCATAGCTTCAGTTACCCATGGTCAACGCTCTGAATACATTAAGTGGAAAATTCCAGAAATAAACAAGACATAGGTTTTAAATTGTGCACCATTCTGAGAAGTATGATGAAATCTTGTGCTATCTCACTCCATCCCATTTGGGATTCCCAATCATTGACACTGTCTGCTCCTGACATCCAACCATTGACATCATCATGGCTCAATGATACAGGATCACCCCAAGCAGATGACCCTCCTTCTGATGTGTCATCAGAAGGTCAATAAGAACCTAACATGTTTATGATATATATGTCATTCACCTCATTTCATCCGGTCTCATAGACAGTTTATCATCTCACATTATCACAAGATGAGGAAGGATGAATACATTATATTGTCATAATTGCTCTATTTGATTATTACTGATTGTTGTTACTCTCTTACTATGCCTAATAATATAAATTAAACTTTATCACAGGTATATATGTATAGAAAAAAACATAGTATACATAATGTTCTATATTATCTGTGACTTCATGCATCCACTGGGGGTTCTGGAATGTATCCCCCCACAAATAAAAGGGGACAATTGTAAATACTGAATAGCATTGGTGAGAAAGGACATCTTTACCTTTCTCTCAATCTTAAGGGAAGGATATGATTTTTACTTGATTTCAATTTATTCAGTTAAATTTCAAACCAAGCTGAGGTATGTATCTTTGGCTCCATGTTCTTGTCATGGTGAAGTTTTTTTCCTTATTATTATCTTCTAGCTTATTATTTGATTGACTTATTTACTATAGTATTGCCCCCAAAGGGCAGAAATCTTTGTTTTTTTCACCAACATGTTCTGAATACCTTGAACAACTTCCTGGCATAGATCAGGGACCCAGTAAATACTTATAGAATGAATTGAACTTTTGGGCTCAGTTTTGGATACTGCTTACTTAAATTTTAGTACTAAAACATTTCAGGTGATTTGAAATAAATTATCTACCACTAAAAAATTTCTGAAGAAATCTGATGATGGAAGAGTCAAGCTTGTAAGGATCAATAACAAGTGACAGGTTATATTTGGACAAAGTAATTTTTCAACTGGCGCAGACAATATTGACAACAGTATAAAAGCAAGATACCCAAAATTACCACTCAGAAGCAAAGGTTCATCTAAGGTGGACAATTTTATGATTACTTTCTGCCATCTGGGTTCACTGTTTGTGGCAATAACAAGGGTCTGAGACCTCAGTGTGTAGAATGCAGTGAAAATCTGCAAAATTATGTTTTGGAGAGGAATAAAATTACAACATGACCATGAGATGAAACGAAGTCCTGGGTTTATTTTAGCATATGTTCTATAAAGAAATGCTATTAAAAGCGAACAGAATTTATGCGTTACATTTAATATGCACTTAGTTTTAATAACAATGTTGATAATAATAGCCACAATTTGTTGATTACTTACTGTATTAGTTGCTAGGGCTGCTATAACTGAATTACCACAAGATGGGTAGCTTAAAAGAGTACAAATGCATCCTTCTGTAGTGATGGCCAGAAGTCTGAAATCAAGGTGTTAGAGGAGCTGGTTCCTTCTAAACGCTCTGAAAATGAAACTGTTCTGTGCTGTTCTCTTAATTTCTGGTGGCTGCCAGGAATCCTTGGTGTTTTTCCCTTGGTTTGTGTCAACATAACTCTCATCTCAGCCTTTATTTTCACATGGCCTCCTTGCCTGTGTGTCTGTCCTCCTCTTACAAGGATATTGGTGATTGGATTGAGGATCCACCCTAATCCAGTATGACTTCATCTTAATGAATCTGCAAAGATACTATTTTCCAAATAAGGTCACAGTCACCGCTGGTGGGACTGAGGACTTCAATCTATCTTTTGGGGGGATACAATTCAACTCTTTACAACCTACCATCTGCCAAGCGCAAGGCTATTTAACAGATGTTAGCTCTTTTAATCCTCCTAATTATTATTATGAAATAGTACTAAGATTGTGAAACAGGACTAGGATCATCATATTATCCAATTAGAGACCTGAGGTATAGAGAGGTCTGCCCAAGGCCACACAGGGCAGCAGTGCAGGAGAATGCTCACGGCATTGGTGGGAGCAAGCTCAGCGGCAGCTTGTACAAAAGTGAGGGCTGAGCTGCATGCAGCCAGCTGTGATGTGCTGTCCTGCCAGGCACACGCTGTTTAGTAAGTACAGCATCTTTCCGAATGCTGTGAGATAATGGCCTCCAACTTGCATTTCACATTCACGTACAGTGCTTAAATAAATGACAGCAGCAACTTTCGGGATTTCTTGTTACAAACCAAAGCTCACTGTTGCTCATGAGGAGAGTTGTTAATCAACTACTGGAAATGAGAGGAACAATTACTTTTTTATTTTTGATGCTGAAAAGACCTGATTAGATAAAGATCCCAACAAGAACAGAGATGCAATGTTCTGGCTTGCTTCTGACTTCGGATTTTATTTAGCTGTACAAGCTCACTTTCTTGATGCAGAGTCAAAATTTAACCTGTGGGGAATGTGTCTTTGGAACTAAAATTTGCCATTTAGACTCAAAGTGCAAAGTACGATAACAATGACTTTGCAAACTTGTAATGAATATTTGACTGAGCAGAACATCGACACAATTGAGATCATTTTGAAATGGTACCCTACGACATTTTGGTTTGTTTCACCCAAATTGAACTCTTTGCTAGTAAGCATTCTGAGCAGATGAATTCTCTCAGTGATTCAGCACTGAAACAACAATTTCCAACTATTCTTTTAAGCCTCTGGATCAGCTTTATAAGAGATTATCCTGGGATTGCAAAATAAACTACTAAAATACATTTTTTCAATTACATGAATTATCTACATGAATCAAGATTTTCCTGACACCATGAAACCAAAACAAAGTGCAGAAATCAACTGAATCTTGAGCTAGGGGGACAGCAGCTCTCATCCAAAACCAAAGAAGCTCAGTTTTCGTTTTTTATCAAAATACTCTTGGTTTGTAAGAAAAGTTTACGAACTTTCCAAATATGTTTATAGAAGTATTTGTGGGGCTTTCACATTGACTTTGCTTAAAAAATGGCTTTCAAAGCTTAAGAATAGTTCACTATATGAGGACCAAAATCCTTAGTTTCCAAAGCAAGCCAAAAAGGTGATCTCTATTCCTCCTCCCATCATCATTTTAGATATTCTCACCCCATCTGCCAGTCACGCTGCTCACACAAGTGTAGGAACCTTCTGTCAGACTGGAAGGTCTTCCCCTCTGGCTACCAAAAGCACTTCTATTCTTCAAGGCTCAGCTGAAAATTTTCCTTCTCAAAGGACACAAACCCAGCCATCACCTCCCTTTCCGGAACTCCCACAGTACTCAGAGCAAACATATCCCACATTCTGGAGCAAAACTTCATGGTAAAGCCCTTAAGAGCAACACCTACATGATATTGTGTGTCTCAAATGAGGATATGTGTGTGCCCACAGGAAACAGAAGAAACCACAAGTTAACTATGGCCAACCTTCCCAAGATTCCAAAGACTTAGGGGAGAAATTGCATTTAAATGCCAGAAGAATGCAAAATTCACATGAATTTTTAAGATCCAGCCAAAACTTTCAAAGGAGTTGTCCTGTTGGGGATAAAGTCAGACTATAGCCACATCTCTCCCAGAGCTATTCAGTCCACCTTTTCTAATGCTAGAATTCTTTGATGGAAAGGTCTGTCAGTTAAGTTACTTTTGCATATTCACAAGCTGATATAAAGTACCAAACAGATGTTTTTGGAATGGCTGACAAGTGAGAGCTAAATAAGCTACAGAAATGGCATGAACTGATACTTCAATACTTCAATCAAGTATTGCAACAGGAGTTCTTTCTATCAAAGATGTTATTAAGGACCACTTTGAAAAGTGAAGCTAAAAGTGCATGTAGTGTTTATTTGATTCATGATTTATAGAGCCAAAGATCTTGGTTTAACATGGGTCTTCATCCTTGCTTTGGAAATTATAAAATTTGCCTTAACTTGATTTATCTTTTATCTGTTTTAGTTGGCTCATGACTGCCTATATCTGTGTCTTCCTTGTCATTCTGATTATTCCATATTTAAGCTCAATGTCTCCACAAATGATTTTTCCATACTTCTCATAGCTATTCATGATATAATATTCACCAGTATTATTCATGTGTGGTACATGTTTTAATAATAAATTGGCTTATATGAAAAATACAAAATCATGTTTTGCCTTACTGCACTAGAATCTATTGCTTAAATGTAATACTGCTAGTTATTTTTTGATTCCATCACCGATTAGCTTTTATCACCAGGAATTAAGTATTTGCCTAAATTAAGTTGATGCTCTCAGATTCTCTTCTTTTTTGTTATAGTCATACAAGAGGCAGTTTCACAGTACCTTAAACAGAGAAATTACTCAATAAATGTTTGCTAAATTGAACTGAAGGGAATAAGAAATGCCATCACTTTTCTGAGACACAGGAGCCAAGGAGAAGTGAGGCAATCTATCACTGCTAACAAAACCAGTGCATGCACATAAATGTAAAAACATAATGGCATATTCAACCCATTTACAAGTTGAACATCATTACCTTCAGAACAATTTCAAACTAATAGTATTTAGAAAAAAATTAAGGTAGTGCATTTTATTAGGCATGTCCCTACTCCCATTTTGTATACACTTTATTGTCATTTCATGACTAGATGTGTCATCATGTCAGTTGAGAACATTAATCTTGCTTAGACTCACTGAAAAAAAAAAAAGAAAACTGCCATCCAAGGAAAGCAATGAAGCATTCTCTATATCTTTTATGTTTAAAGGCTTTCTGAGTGCCATCAGACAACGTCACATTCAGACAACCATCTTGCCAGTCCTGAATGCACAGTTCTGCTCCTCTTGTTGGGTGAGGAGATTTAAGAGAACACAGCAAGAGTTATGATACAGTATATTTTGTCTAAATCATGGAACATTTTTAGATGACAATAATGCAGAAATTAAATAACTGCTTCGGTCAAAAGATTAAGGCATCTTAATGTGGAATATAATTTGTTGCAATTATTCTGGCTATAATTTTTCTATCTCGTATTTTCAAATTCAACTTCCTCACCTAGTTAGAATACCAAATCTATTTCTGCAAACATTACATTACTTCTAAGGATGGGCTTTCCATAATAAATCCTGCAATGTACCGATCGACCTGCTTTCCTTCAAAGCAACAACAACAGGTACAGTTTGTTGCCAGGACATATATGAACGTCATGACATTCACCAGTGTCCCATCCCCTTGAGTTGTACCATCAACCACTTGAGTTACAAGTTGGATACCTGGGAACCTGGCTCACTTGACCTGTGTATCCTTCCCACATCAAGTCCTATCAATTTTTCTTCTGTGTATTTTGCATCTACTCAGTTCTCTTATCTACATGTTAACCCAAGATGGTGAGCTTAAAACAGGTATCATGGGGGAAAAGGGTTTTTTTTTGTTTGTTTTTTACTTTGCTAATTTAGGTAATACTGGATTAAACAAATTAAATACAGTTATTTACCCTAAGACCTATTGAGCACTGAATATGTTTAATGTCGTTTTAACTCTCCACGTCACATTTTGAAAATTCATTTGGCAATTAAATGCTTGGGGGACTATTTGAACACTGAACTATTTTTCCAGAAACAAAAGGACGGCATTGGTATGGAAAGTATATGAAAATGGGGAGAGTTCATCTCTAATTTAGATACCCAAGACTAACAAATAAGGAAACATTTGATATGAAACACATTCAAACAACTGAATAACTGAGTTATATTTTAAGGAACTTGGTTTGAAAGGTACAAGGTTCTGGGGTCAGTTCTCCACTCCAGAATTATATAACTTGCTATTGCATGAAAGGGCGATTGTCGCCTATCATAATTTCCATCCATTTCACATCCTCATGGGATTGTAAATGCCTACTTTTTGCTCCTCTTTCCAATCACCTTGTGCACTAAATTTTTTTTCTTTCTCTCTTCCATCTTTAGAGGAGAGAATTGAGGGGAAGGTGGTACACTGAAAAGAAAAATCAATTCCCTAAGAGGCAGTAAAAAGCATAACTGAAATAATATACTATAGATTGTGCAAGGACAGAGTTATGATCATTCAATTCATGCCGTAGCTTTCATTCAAAGTCACTGGAAGATAAAGCAGCAATTGTGACATTGGTAATCTTCGAAATCTCAGCTGTGTGTTGCTTGAAATACTACGTCTGTGGTGGCAAAACATGGGTGGTCAGGTGGGGGCTGAACAAAGGACACAGGACCTAATAAAAGTCGATAGGGAGCCACGTCAGGTGAGAGACCACCACTAAGCATGCTCTAGTCTGCATCTGTTTGTCAGGGGACGGGAGGTGTGCATTTGGACACAGGTAGCCTATTAACTACTGCTCAACAATAAGATTAGCTCTTTTCTGTTCCCAGGCATCTCAGCATTCCAGTATAGAATAGATATTCAACTCTCACTGTCGTTTTGGCTGAAAACCTTACAGTGCCTCTCCAGCCAGAAGTGAAATTAGGACACCTGCAGAATAAAATGCTCTCCTTCAAGTCAAGCTGCAGTTTTATAATGGTGCTTTTTTTTTTCCTTTTAATGAGACTTAGTTTTAAAAGGGATGTCCCCAAATCACCATCTCACAGTTTATAAGAAAGCATGGTTAACTCTTCTAGGATTATTTTTTTTTACTATTTTTATTTAATAATGTTAAGCTAGAGGTAACTAATGTGATGATAATGTAATTCAAAATTTGCAAACTGAGTCATTAGAGTTTTTTATTTTAGCTCTGATCTTTGCACTAAAGAAAAATACGATATTGGTTAAAAATTTGTGTACAAAATATTTAAATAATTATTGCCACTGCTGCCTTCAAAGGCCAAAAGCTGTTTCAGAAAAATAATTATAAACTACTCTACTGAAAAATATAATCAAAGCAATGAAATAAAGCACATACCAAAAATACTATATAAGATAAAAAAAGATCAAGAATAGAAATAGTTACAGGTTGTGCATTTTTAAAACAAGATCTAGTGTCATCAGTTATAGCTGCTTCCCTGATTCTGGAGAATATTACTAATATTGAGCTTAATCATAGATCTTTCTGGAATTACACAGATGCCACCATTACTACATGGACAAAATATAACTGGTATTAATTAAATTTATGGCATAATTTTCATGTAGCACATGAATATCACATTCATTCTGTCTTCCACAAATATTTTCCCACTACGCACAACCCGAGTTCTACCTATGCTGCTGCAAGTCTAATTGATAAAATAGCAAACATTAACAACCATTCTTCATGTCATCTGGTAAAGCCTGATGACATAAACTAGAGAATGATCATGATTTTCCCATCAGCCAGATTTGAACACCTGGATGTCAACACCTTCCATTCCAGTAAAAGAACAACTCTCCATAGAGACACACTTGAAAGCTACTGAGACTGTCAAGAGATTGACTCACATCATCACATCAGTTCCAAAATGAAGTGGAACTGATACATTTCTAACAGATGTCATTAGTCAAAAGTTCAATCTTAAGCAAGAGAGGAAAATGCTGAAATTTTTTGCTCAACGTGTTTATACAAGAAGAGATTAAAAACAGCTATTTAATATCAAATGTTGAAAAATGAACATTAAGAACTTAAGCATATAATTTACAAATTAGTTTGATTTCCTTTGCTCCATATAATAACTTTCCTTCAAAAAATATGAAAAAAATTATGTGATTTATAAGACATGATCCTGATAACAGACCTCAAAGATCTCTTCCACTTTAAAATTTGTTATCATTCTGATATCTAAAGTAAATAACAGAAAGAAAATATGTTTTTGTACATGACACACACAGATGATGAGCTAAACTTAAGATTATTAGGAATCTTAGCATTTCCCATTTGCATGGACAAAATTTTAAAAACCAAACATGCAGACATTTCAGATTTTTGTTTGAAGTGATTACACCTGATTCAAGTTATATACCCACAACTAATGAGAAAAATTGTATCTGAGATAACATTCTTAAACTTCTTTTGGAGGATTAAAAAGACAAGAGTTTATATTTTCAGGCTATACATTTCACAATGTGAAATTCAAATTGGATATCTTAATCAGTATGCTGTTAAAGAGTAAAGCCACCAGCAAGTATAAATAACTGGTCTGTATGGAATAATGAGTAAAGGACAATTTTCAAAGTAAAAAATAATACATGTGATGCTGTGGATCTCAAATATTTATGGCAACTCTGTCTTTTATTTCCCATGGTCCTAATGCCAAACATTCTAGCTTTTTCTATCTATAAATCACTTGAACGGTATAAAATTCCAAATATTTTGGTTCAAACACCGCCCCCTGCAACGAAATTGGCAAAACAGTTTAGCAAACTACGAGTTCTGATTTTTTACTTTGAATGGTTCTAATAATAATATTATTGCAATACTCATTAACAAAACTATTCACCAGTGATTAGTCCAGAGTAAACTCTATGTGTGGTGATGCACATATTTCTATTATCACAGCCAAATGCATTTCCATGATGCGAAAACAAACATACGTGCATATTTATAGCTTCTCTTAGGCATGCATAACCTGAAAAAATACTCCTGAGTCCTAGGTGCTCTTATCTCAGAGCCCTTATTTTTAAAAATTCTACTAATAGTAAAAACATATTTTCTGAAGTTTGTTTGTTTTTTAATAATATTGTCAACACTATGCTCTCCTCCTCCAGTGTGAGTGTGGTATTCTTCATTCATCAAATTTCTGGAGCCATTCCTAGTTGTCTGTGCTGGTTAATGTTAAGTGTCAACTTAGCTATGAGGTCATGGCGCCCTGTTGTTTGGCCAACACCAATCTAGATGTTGCTGGGAAGGAAGTTTCTAGATGTGATTCACATTTAATCAGTAGATTTTGAGTAAAGCAGATGAACCTCTATCATGTGGGTGGGCCCCATCCAATCAGTTGAAGGCCTTAAGAGAAAAGACTGAGGTTCCCCGAAAAAGAACTCTGCCTCCAGGCTGCCTGTGGACTCAACACTGCAACATCATCTCCTGCCAGATTTTCTAGCCTGTCAGCCTGCCCTGCAAATTTTGGACTTACCAGCCTCCACAACCCTATGAGTCAATTCCTTAAAAATAATTCTTTCTTCCCTTCTATCTCCCCCCAACTCCACATACACACTGTTCTTTTCTCTGGAGAACCCTGACTAATACATTACCACATCTTGTTTTCTTTATTTAGTCTTAAAGATGAGGGGCAAGGTCTAATCATGGTTGATGTGTGTTCACAAAGCCCATATGATCTCCTCTTTTACCCTCACAATTCATGGAAACTGCTACTGAACTCTGTTTTTTAATAGGTCGGAGGGCTGTTGATGGAAAAGTTGGAGCCAGAGGTCTGGTGCCCTTCCCTCTTGGTCTGGTGAAGCCACTGTGAAGCCAGGCTCCACCTTTCACTTTGGCTCAGGCTCTCCCACGTGTAAGCCACTGGTGTCTTAGCCACTTGTTGCTGCTTCAACAAAAAAAAGGCCCTGTTGACCCTTTGCTTATTAACACAGCCACGTGACACCTGGGGTTTCTCAGAATGGCTTTCCAGTGCTGTTGAGATTCCACCTAGGAAGTGACCCTGAATGATGCGATGCCCATTAGCCCGCTGAAACCCAAACGCACTTCCACTAGGGACCGTGCCATCCACTTTCCTTTAGGAGCAAGGCCTTCTTAGCTAACTTTGCATCTAGGATATCGCTGTGATTTCTGAGTCTCTCAGTGCTGCTAATTTTCAAGTGTTGTTGTTTTGTCACAGTGAAACCAAGTCTACACTCATGTAAAGCATTTGGCCATTTCTTTCTTGACCTGTCAAGTGCTCAAGAAAGAAGAGCATCTGGTTGAGTTTTAAAAGGTCATCAGACACCTGAATAAATATGATGTTATGGGCTGAACTGTATTTCCTCCCCAAATTCGTCTCTAAATCCCAGTACTTCAGAATGTGATGGTATCTGGAGATGGGCCTTTAAAGAGGTGATTAAGTTAAAATGAGACCCTTAGGGTCAGCCTGAGTGTTATACGAGGAGGAAATTCGGACTCACAGAGACAGCAGGGACGCAACTGCAAGGAAGGAAGACCACACGAGGACACAGAAAGAAGGCTGCCACCTGCCAGCCAAGCAGTGAGGCCTCAGGAGAACGCAAACCTGCTGGCACCTTGATCCTTGAACTTACCTGCCTCTAGAACGCTGAGAAAATAAGGTTTTATTATTTAAGCCAGACAGTCTCTGGTATTTTGTTATGGCAGCCTTGACAAACTCATACATATGGTATCAGAAAATGAGGAAATAGAACATCTGAGAAAGGCATTACAGACCGGGCTTCAGGGTCCTCCTGGGCCTCACAATCTACCTATCAAGCTTACATCCCAGCTAAGTTCCTGGGATCTGGGATCCAAATGTGTAAGGGAACATGCCCAACTCATGGAACGGCATGGCCTCTTTAGGGTCTCACTTTCGTCATGCAAGTTGTATGAGGGTGTGTTTTCTAAACTCCTGCTTAATAAAAATGCCTAAAATTTTGT
Organism: Camelus ferus; assembly: GCF_009834535.1. Classification (NCBI taxonomy): domain Eukaryota; kingdom Metazoa; phylum Chordata; class Mammalia; order Artiodactyla; family Camelidae; genus Camelus; species Camelus ferus. The sequence goes on from NC_045703.1 coordinate 43,706,798, forward strand.
AACCTTCTCTTAGGAATACTAATTGGACTGGAATAAAATTCTTGGCTCACTACTTCTCCTCAAAACACTATAAATGCTGGTGCATTTTCTACAGGTACCTATTATTGTAGAGTAATTCTGCAGTATCTTTACTTATAAAGGTCCCTGTGCCACTTCTTTTTATGTATGTTTGGGCAAGTCTAAAGCTAGACTGAACTTGGGGTGATAGCTAACAAAATGAGTGCGTCCTTGTTCTTTGCTCCGCTCCAGATGTCCTTCTGTGACGGCTGAATCCTTTTCTCAGATGGACAACTGGATGGCTAGATGATGTGTGTGCTTCGTGTCCAAGCTCTAGACTCTAGCAGGCTACATCTGGTGATGCTCCACAGCCCCAAGGTGGATCCTACTACACTCCCACTCCCAGCTGTCTAATGCTCAGAACAGCTTGAATAATTTAAAAACTAGAGGCTCCAGCATAAACTGCTACCTGGCCTTCTCCTCTTTTGCTTGCAGTGTCCCACCTGCAGGAAATGTGCTCTGCGCGGTACAAAATATAACCACATATCCTCTCTCCCCATTTCTCATTTACACTCTCAGTTACTTTCATGAATGGATTTTTAAACCAATAGGTAAGTACCTGAAGATGGGGTTTACTTGGAAAAGCAAAGCTTCTACAACACAGGAGTAGTTGTCCAGTTTTTCACTTTCAGGAAAACGTCTGTTAAGTCAGGTTCAATATAGTTTTTACTTCTTGCTTCAAGACAAGCTCAGTAAGTTCTAACGAAGCAAAGGTAACCCATCAACTGCATTTAAAAATCCAGTTCCAATAACAGAGATATGGATGTACTTATGACAAGACAAGCAGAGTAACATGACAACAGTAAAATCGGGGTGGTTAGCATGCAGATGTTCACTGCAAAATGATTTTAACTGCCGTCCTCTTGAAGTTTTCTGAAACTAAATATAGGGGGAAAAATCCAAAATTCCTCCCAAATTCTGGAAGTTGGCCATCAGTCTATATTTTCCATATCATGAACTGTCATCTTTTTCTGTGTCTTCATAGTCAATTTGATGGGAAATTTAGAGATGTTATGTCCAGGGCTGCATGCCAAGAAGACCATTTAAAACAGAAATCTCACTATCTCTTAACAGTAACAAATGGTTATTTACTGAACCCAAACAACATCCAAGATACTCTTTTTGAAGCAAAGGGAGGTTCACTATCAAATGAAGAACAGCCAAAGCAATTATACTAAATGTTCCCACAAGCTAAAATAATACAGTAGAGCAAAATTTAGTAGATCATATGAAACTTTCTAAGCAATGAATACAAAGATTATACATCTCTTATGAATTATTTTTTAAAAAAATACCAAGTATTAATCAAGAAAAACAAAGGAGAATCATCCCACAAAATTAGTATCTCCCACTTCAGGCTTTTTCTTACCCATCTGAAACATAAACACCTGCCACAAATTCATTAAGAAAGTGACATTTCGTTTTCTACATATATAGCTTTATAAAAATAAAGGCTTATTATTATCAAGGGAAGATGTGTTTCTGGATCTGGGCCAAATTACTTTTCTTTAAAAGAGCTAATATATACTCAGTCCTCAAATTAAAAATGGAAATCATCTACATTTTCTTCTTGTTTAGTTATTAAGAAGCATAAAAGAGATCTTGAACATGTACTCTCCCTGTAAATACCAGAGACTGGCCAGAATAATTTTATCTTGCCTGGTAGAGATTTTTTTTTGGCCAACCCCATATGAATATAAAGTGAGTATATACACCACATACAGTAGTTAAATTACACGTCTCATTTTCCATTTTTGATTCTTTCCTGCCTTTCAATAGGGAGGAACAGATATTCAATCCGAGTACAGATTTCTGAGCAGTGATCAGTGAGGATGGGGAAACCTCACCAAACTTCATTGATTTGTATAAAGTTTCCATAATTTCATTTCTGATTCAAAATGAGCCAACATTTTTTCTACATCTTCAACACTGCTGTCCAATTGATTTACCCTTAACTTCTTACATTCTCCTTGGTACTTTTACCAGCTTGATTTTTTTTCTTTTGAAAGTACTAGTTTTGATCTTTTTCACCTTGCTTTCAGTTAAGTGAAATCATTGTCATTCTCCTTTGTTACCATTTGAGTTGCTAATCAATTTAATTTTCATACTGAAACAATGATTTTTCCACTCATTATTCAGAACTTCAGGGAACTAGACACCCCGTGTTTGGAGTACCAGTGATCCCGAGCCTTTCTGAGCCTCTGTTTAGTTTCCAGGGTGGAAGCATAATGGGGAAGCATAAGGGTCTTGCACTGGGGAAACTTAATGGACATATTCTCTTATCACTTGAGTGCTTTCTCTGCAGACAGCCCTCCTCTTCACAGCAGCGAGGTGGGAAATACAAAAGAAATGACAAAGCCTCTATCTTCCTCATGAGACTTCAATCAAACAGGGTGAGGGGCAGGCAAGTAAGCAACACATGTAGTGGTATTTATCAATGAAAGTTCAGAGAAAGGAGGAATCACGTGAGCTGGAGCAGCCTGGAGAAAACAGCAGGAACAAACCTTGTGGTCAGGGGACAGTGCGGAATGAAGAAGATATACCTGGTGGGAGGTTAGGCTCTGGTCAGAGACCAGTGGGAGGTAAAACTATACAGAGAACAGCCACATTATTGAGAATCTTAAATACTAGATGAAGAATCTGGACTTTCCTGCAAACATTGTTAAGTCTTTGCAAGTTTTGAGCATGGAAAGCAAGTATGATTTAAAAAAAAAAAACATTGTATGAAAAAAAAAATCTGTTGGTGTATAGAATAGATTTTTTTCCCCCACAGGAAAGCCTGGGAAAAGATAGATCATCTTGGAAGCAGCTGCATGGTGTATGTGTGAAGTGATCGGAGCTTGAATAGATTTATAGTTATCTCGGACATGTTGAGAATAAAATGTCACAAAAAAAGATCTGTCATAAGAAAGATACGTCACTAAAACGTAAAATTTGAAATTTCACAAAACTATAGTTTAAAGAGCTCCTATCTTCTTTTTCCAATTAAAGGACCCCTATTGAGATCATCATAGGTAGGAAAATAGGTTTTTACACTAACAAAGAAACAATAAACTCTCAGAAAGGCCTTTTGAATGATTAGGTTTCCTTTTGATCATAAAGTTAACGCAGTCAATAAATCTCCCTCCTCTCCTTCCCTGTTTCTGTCTCTCTTTCTCTCTTTCTAACACGGATCCTAATATATACACATACCTAAATCCAGGTCGCCCTTCATTGACAGTTTCTGGATTTCAGAATCAACATCCAGGAGCTCTGGGTCAACTACGGGTACTGAAGAACTCATGACAGTTGACTGCTTTAGTTCTCCAAATTCAACTGATGTCAGATACCAATCGCTTGGTTTTAATTCTGTACTCGAGGACGTAGCAGTTTTGCTTTTATTTCTCTAGCAACATTTTTTTTAACCCAAATAAACTGGCATTGAGTAATTAAAAATAAAACTGAGAGAACACAAAGCAGGATGCCCACAAATGATGTGAACCATCACGACTACTCATATACTGCCATCCCGTCATGCCCCTTTCTGCAGTGGAGGAAGACATTCCTCAGTTCCTGTTTAAAATGCTACTGCACCCTTTTCTTCCATCGAAATGTATATGTTGCTTTCTGGCTCCTTAACACTGGCAGTTGGTAGAATTCACTGTATACCTGGCAATCCAGATGTAAATGAGTAACATTTACATTCACACCACTTTGAAGAATAACCCTAAATATAAGGAAGGCATCATTTAGATTCAGATAAACAAAATGAGGAGACCATATATAATCCTATAGGGATGAGATATAATCTGTAAGAGAGGCATCTGAAGCTGGTAAATTAAAAAATATATAAGCATTTTTCCCTTTAATTTCAAACATTACCTTTGAAATCAATTGGTCAAAGTATATTTAAAAGCAGTCGAATATCCCATAAATATCAAGAGCTTGCTTAAGGTACTTCTACTCTACCAGACCCATCCTCAGCCTGAATTATTGCTATGGTGTCTTTTGGTTCCATGATGCTTAGAACAAAATGATTTGGATACATTGACTACTGAGTCTTATACATGCAATTTTTCAACAATTTGAGGGGAAAAATTTTTTTTCAGAAAAGGAGTAAATTGGTTATTTGAGCTACTGACTGCTCTCAGAATTATTACAGACAGAAGTTAGGACGCTCATTTTACAGACAAACATTTTTAGGAGAAAAGACCAGATCCAAATGGTGCAAGTAGATAAATGCAGTTGGTCTTCCAGGTTTAATTTCTTTCTTGGCTTTTGCATTTGAAAATACTTTTAAATTCACATAAAACTCAAAATTATCTCATATTGGCAGAAGTAATTTATACCCCTTTAATATGGAGATTAGTTATGTAAAAAGGACACGGCATTTTGCTTTTACCAGGTAGCAGAAGACTGTGTTCAGAAGCAAGAATTATAAAGGAGAATTGTTTCTGTGGCTTAAAGCCTGTTTCAGTGTCTGTCTTTTCTTCCAGTAAGTCTATTAACTTGCATTTTTACCACCTATTAAACACAACTTGATTTCTTGATTGGCGAGAAAATTTTAAGAACATGAAGCCTTGATTCTTGATGAAATTAAACTACAAAGGAAGATCTAGATTATTTCATTTTGTTCAATATCTTATTAAATAGTATGTCAAATTATGGTACCATAGATGAAACTTTGAAAATATATAACTAACCTTTTACTGTTTGTTATAGCAATACAATTTTTTTATAGCTCAAAGGAATAATCTTAAAAAAGAAACTTAAAATTTCTGTACAAATTATTCACTAATATTGCCATATCTCTGAAGATAAAATATTCTTCTATTTAAGTTGAGAGATATATATTATAAACAAACATGGGACAAATTCTTATTTATATCTTCAACTACCACAGTAAAAGTTACAAAGAACGTATTAAATACTAAGCTCTTCTAAAAGAAGTAAACGTGAGAGGATAATTTTATAATACTTTTAGTCATTAACATATACCTCAGAAAGAAAAACAAAAACATAAACAAAAAGAAGAAAACCTCTACTAAAGTCCCATAGAGCTTTGGGGAATGGAGTTCTCAATAGCTTAACACAGTATTGAAAGACATAGATCAGTGTGCAACCTGAGGTGCAGCCTTTTAAAAAGGTACAAACCTGAGGTACAACCTTTTAAAAAGCTTTCTTATATGCTAAAGCAATAGTTTTGAGTGGCTAGAGATGTATTAATTCAATTTTGGCTGCAAAAGCATTTTATATTTATTTGTTTTGATTATAAAATTGTTGAATCTCACTTTGGCCTTGAGTTTTTGATGCTTTGCCCTTTTTTATGTACTGGGATGCTTCTTAACAATTTGTTTAACCCTTATTTCATACAGAAGCCAGAAGGAGAACATTTCAATGTTTTCCAGTTTTACTTTTAAACTTAAAAAAGTGTTCATTTTTTAAATTAGAAAGCATAATAGTATATTGCACCATATAAATTAAGGTAATTTTTTCTTCCAAGCATCTAATTTTCTTTGATAATCAATAACCAGCTTTTCTTACTTCTTAAACACCCTAAAAATACACTAACATATACGTATACATATGGTTATATATTATTAATGTATGTATCTATGCATATAAGTACATGTATATATAAGCATATATGTATCTGTATATATAAAGACCATACAGATATAACACAGCCATTGTAAATGACAATCTTGAACTTGGTTTCCATTCTTTAGTTACCATCCCAGAACCAGAGAGCCAACGTGGCTCATAACATGGGCTCAACAAGCAACACAAATTCATTCATTTTTACTTTAAAATTCAAATTGAGAAGCCTGCAGAGAAGCTGATAAGCTGTCTAGTGGAGTATAACGGACTACCACAGACCTTAAGATCTTGCACAGGTGGATTATGTGTAATGAAGTAAAAGGAATAAATATCATCTAAGGTGAACAAATCCACCACAACTCTCATCCAGGCAAGTCAAACATTGGAAAGTTATGAATATAACATTCCATTGAAGTCATGAATACAAATACCACAACGTATATATATTGCTTTCACAGACATGTGTCTTCCAAATGCAAATATATTTCTTATAGAGATGGTAACAAAGACGAAAATTTGAAAGGCTTCTTTGTATAGAGAAGTGGGCTCAAGAAAATTAGAATGTGTAAATAAAAAGAAAATAACAGTAAATCCTAGTTTTCAATAAAAAATAAAGTCTAAGAAGGCATAAATGTTCTTCCAGTCACAAGATACCGCATCATCTAAGGATCCTGACATTATACATATAAATGCATTTTTCACATACAAGGAAGCTTTGGTACTATTGTATACTAAGCCACAGCAAAACAGAGACAATTTGGTGCATTGCTTCTTAAATACAATTTTCTGTTATTGTAATATACCTTTCAAGACATTTATGGTCTCTGATCTAAAATACTGACTTATTTCCCCAATGCTTTTCAAAACCTATCCATATTAAAGATGATTCAGAACGTTCCACATTATTTTTCCAAAGCTGATTGGTCCTGAAATGTATTACACGCCTCCCTTTCTCTCCTATTATGCAGATCCCTCCACTAGAAATGCCTCCTCTTCAATGCCCAGACGTAGTAGAACTAAAGGAAAAAGCAAGAGAGTAGCAAACTGAGCTACATGCTAGCAGACAAAATACTGTAACTCAGCTCCTCACTCTCTCTTCCCTTTCTTCCAGTACGCTGACCTATCACCAAACATAAAACAGTCTTCACCTCTCACCAGATACAGAAATGGAAGGGAACTATAGACTCGCTTAGTAAAAGCATGTGATGAAAACCTTTTTAAGTGATTTGATTTGAAACATTAAATGTCATTAGAACAATTACATATTTTTCTTTTTAATGGTGCTAGACTTCACCGAAAACATGGCAGTGTAACACTATGCTGTGATGAGTCTGAAAATGAGACTCTCCATTAGTGTTGCAGCATACTACCATAATCATAGTGACCAATTTCCCACCTCAATCATTAGCAATAATTGCAACATTTCCTGTACACCAATTTGGGCATCCCTGTCACTGAATTACTCTCTCACCTCTCAGCTCATGCTCTCCAATAATCCCATTCTGGGACTTCTTTGACCTGACTGGGACGTCTAGTCCACTGATCCAACCATCTTGTCACTGACTATCATCCTCTTATGACCTCCTCTTCTCTCCTTACCCAGCTTAGATTTCAGGCACGTGATTGTAATTGCATCCTTCTGTAAGCTCTCAACTCTTGTTCCTCAATACTTTCCTGGAGAAATCCCAACTCTCAGTTAAATTCCATTTTCTGCCACTCTGCACTTGTAATGAAGTAGCCAAAAGTTGTTCAAGGGGGGAAAAAGACAAAACTGCATAACTATGATGAGTAGTTTCACACTCAATTTTGACCACAAACATGAGGTGGACCCGAAGCACAGCCAAGTCTATTCTTTCCTGGTCTATTCACTCCGCTGGAGGACGATTTCACACGTCTCTCCTCACATCTTTTCTATCCTCACTCTCACTCTAAGCTGATGAGCGTGGTTCTTTTTCACTCAGGAGAACCTCCTCGTTGTCCTATAGCACTCAGTAGTCCCAGGCCCTCTCTCCTCACCCCAGTGGTTCCCTGTCTTCCTCGAACACAGTGCATCTCAAATTATCTGGGGTTTAAAACCAGCCCCACACCCCAATCTAATGGAGCCTAAACTTTAGTAAAATACAATAAATTATTAATAATGAAATAAAAAGTAAAGCCATCCACCATGTAACAGATATCAGATTCAGCAACACCTACAATCACTACATCAAATTGCTATGAAAGCTCCCTCTCAAGTTCTGTCCTATCTTGTGCATCAGTGATAAACAGCCAGTCAAGGCACCAGCCCAGTAAGCACCCTTTAAGTAGCACTGCCCATTGCAGGCCTAGCTCTGGCTGTTTCTCTTGCTGGAATATTCTTCCCCAGAGAGCCACATGGCTTGCTCCTTATCTTATTCACCTCAGCTGCCACCACCTCAGAGAGGACTTCCCTGACCAGGTATGCTATCTATCAAAATAAAACCTTGCCGCCACTTTCCACCCCCTTGCATTATTTTCCCTCCTAGCTCTTATATTTGACTTAATATATTCTTACATAATTATTTTGTATTGTTTGTTCTCCCAATATAAGTTCAGTTTCAAGAAGTCAATGACTTTACTTTTTTGCTGCCGAGTTCCCAGCATTTAAATTCTACCTGGCACACAGTAGGCATCCAGTGGTCTTGAATGAATGCCTGTGTTGCACGAAATATATAACCAAAGATAACTAGCATGGTATTCTCACAGGTATCTGGATAATGGAGAAAGGTTTCTATGGTTTCATAAATACAGATGTGCTGTTTCTTTCACAATAATACACTTTTAATGTTTTTTAACCCTGTACTCCAAAATCAGGAAAAAACCACAGGCATGAGCTCTGTCCCTCAGGAAGGGCAGTGCTGTTGTGGCGGGGGCTACAGTTTAACTGTTAGACATGTTTAAAGTATATTTCACAAAAGCTACACAAGAACAAGTGTCTACAATTGCTTTAAGATGCTTGGGATGAAATCACCTGTAACAAGCTTTTATACAGAAGAAATGCTTAATGAAATGAAGTCATGAACAATTAAACCCCATTGTCTTTCAACAAAACTAGAAGTCAATTCATAAAATTATCGCTCCTGGACCTGAATCTATCTGACTTTGGTTCAAAGCTGATTTTACTGTGTACTCATTACATTAAATAGCAAATATATTTAGGTGAGATTCAGAATACTAAGAAGATAAATTAAAAGAAAAGAGTCATATATTTCTTATTCTTGAAGTAAAGAAGCAAGAGTGAAAAATCTATTTTATTTGAAGGAGTCAAACATGATCAAAAAGTTTACTTTTTTAAAATAAACAGTAAACATAAAGTCTTTCAGATTATATTGCATCATCAATAAATTTTCTTTTACATTAGGTATATGGTATATTCTATTACCTTAGAACATAGATATCTTATAGTTAACATATTAACAAATTAATTTATAAAAATTAATTATAACTATTTGATTATGTTAATTAACTTTTACCAAATTAATATAATAATAGACATTCATTATTTTATGCTCTCAGCACTCCAAGACTGTGCCTCTGAGAACACAAAGCATCTTCTGAGAAATGGTCCTTCTCTCTACATCACTGGATGGAAGGTCTATCTCCTCAAAAACCCTGCCTTAGCCACAGCTGGGTCAGAGTGGTACCCTGACCCCCAACAAGTACTTATGGATGGAGGGCTGGTCCCTGATCTAGGTCAGACACTTCCACTGGATCTGGGGTTAGAGGTTTACTCCCTTCCTGGGTGTGGCTATGCAAAAGAGGAGATAGTAAAGCTTCTGACACTGAAATTTGACCAGAAAGGGGCATGAGGAAACTTTTGGGGGTGATGGAAATGTTCTATAAGTTGATTATGGCAGTGGTTTGTGATAAACTCATATGACTATATATTAAAAAAAGGAAATTTTACTCTTTATCTAAATTATATCTCAATTAATCTGATTTAAAATTTTAAAATTCTAATGCACTGCTTGACATAATGTGTTGTTTGTTGGAATTGTGTTTTACTATATAGACAATTCAGGAAAATGATATTTTTCTGCATTCTAATCTGCAAATACGATATAAGAGACCATGACAAGGTATTAGAATTAATACTTTAATATCATTCTGTGGAGCAGTGTATAGTACTCAACAATTTCATATCTCATTTGCACAATCTATAAGCATCATATAATTGCTTTAATTTGGAACATGTTTTACTACAAATGAATAGCTTGAAAAAATAGGCACTTGAGAACTAAAGTGGGAACATTTCTCCTATTCCAGTCTAATTAGCTCATTCTTCTACCTTAGTTTGCTCTCCCGTTATCTTCTGAGGTATTGCTTTTTATAAAAAGAATATTACATCCATTTTTAACTATTAGCAAATATGCTATTTTTAACCATATATAAAAATGTATGCTGTATAGAACACAAAATTTACACATGGTTTATGTAAATAGATATGAGAAATATTTATGAATAAAAATGACAACATTTAAAAATGCTTAAACATTCTGATAAAGTAATAATCTGCTTAAGGCTAAACAATTATACTTTTTCTATACATTTTGTATTTAAAATTATAAGAAACAAGGGGCATTTTATGTTTGCAGAGAAAGCATTCATCCCTTTGGCACTAAATAACAAAACCCTAATTCTTTTTCCAGGATGGTCCTCAGATGCTCATCATGCAAACAAGTTTATCAGTGCCTCTCTTCCAGGGGAGAGCCATTTCCAAATATCTGTAAGTTTTGTAGACTTAAGATTATACAGTTGACAAAGAATAGTATCATTAGGAATAAACACCAAACCTTAGAAAATGGATGTACTTGAACAAAAAGTCAATAGTTTTCAATACTCATACAGAGAAATCTTCACTGACTGCAAAGGTTCAACACAGAACACTACAGTTGTGTTTTAAAAATTCTCTCATACAAACACATGTGTGTATGCCCTGGCACAACAACAGTTCACATGAAAACAACAGTAAAAAAAAAAAAAAAAAAAAAAACCAGACAAAGCAAACAACAAAACCTGAGAAGTGAGAAAGTGCTCTGCAAAAGAAAATATCTGATGGACCAAAACCATGAAAGCAAGTTTAAAATTGTCCCCTCTCCATCTCTATTCACTAAAGCAAAGGCTGTTCTGCCTGCTCACTTCCCCCCCATTTCATCGCTCTTACAATGTATGGAATCGTCCTCGTGGTGGACGGAGAAGGTTAAAAGATCAATTTATCTAATGATCACACAATGGTGAGAAACAACAAAAAAACACATAGGAATTTGAATTGACTGCTAAACCTGAGCCAAGATATGGCTGCCAAAAATTGCAATGTAATCTTAGTGACCAGAAAAAGGGAGGAAAAAACCCATTCTACCCAGCATTGGTTGAACTACTGCATATTATAAGAGGGACACTGATGAACTTGTTTGAATGATGAACATCTGCAGGACCATCATGGAAGAGTAATTAGGGTGTTGCTATTTAGTGCCATTTTCTTAAGTAGGCAGATGCTGTCTAAAAGTAAAAAGGGTTGCTTTGTGATGAAGAAAATCTTGATGATTTTAAAATATTCATTCAGAAGTTTTATTAGCATATATTATACAAAGGGTTATGCAAGGCAGTATGGAATTACAGTTAGTAATAACAACCAAAAAAGCTCTTCCCTCAAGGAATTTCTACTCCAGAAATGATCTGGAAGGTACAAGTAACTCCTTTGTTGGATAACTATAGAAGGCAGCTATCCCTTGGCAGGGAGAATATACAAATATTCCTCTATAATCCATTCCAACTCAAACGGTTAATGTTAACCGTCAGCATTAAGTAATCATTTCCTGAGAAGACTTGATATTCCTTAATAGGTTACCAATATACTATTAGCATTTCTTCAATGTACCAATCAGAGCAGAAGCCAAGAACTGGTTGATTGTACAAAAAAAAAAATAATGTATTCTTTTCTTATCTTTGCAAATTTTCCAAAACATTTTAGAGTTATGAAAAAATGTTTTAAAGTTCTGATTAAAAATGTTTCCAACTACACTAATGCACTTAGAACAATCACTACCGTGTAAGAAATTTATTTGCATGTTAATTAACTTTGGGGGAATGAGACCTGGTTTACTCTAAGATTATATAATGTCTATCCAGAAAAAGAACAAAGCCAAAGTTTCAGAAAATGACAGAATTTAATTACCTGTTTCCACGATTTCAAGGGGAATTCATCTACCATACCTTACAAAATGACTGATGCATTTTAATCAAAGGGTGTGTGCTGTCACTGAATATTAAACAAAATCTTTATGACCTAGCAGAGCTAATGACATAATAACATTGATAATAATAATAACATGAAAATAGTATAAATATATTAAATGTGAAATGTGCTATAATGGTGCTTTAGGTTTGTCTGACTTAAGAACAGTATTTTAAATTTTTAATAGTTATTATGTTGCAGTAGCAACAGTGTTGTGCACCTGCAATAGACAGTTATGGAATCTGATGAGCACAAAGTCTGATCTTAATCTAGCATTCACTGTGTGACACTTGCCTAATCTTGCTAAGGTTGTATCTTCATTTGTTTTAAGTGGGGTTAATAATTTGTACATCCTGGGGTAGGTGTGAGAATTAGACTAGATAAGGTATGCAGATACTAGGTAAGGAAACTAGCATTTAGTAAAGTCTCAGTAAATGGGAAGGGCAAATTCTCAGGAAATAGAAGATTACATAATGTTGGGAGCACAACTCTATTTTGAGACACCAAAGCCCATTTTTATTACTCTCATCACTTCTCTCTCCCTCTTCGATTTTGCCAAAATTGAAACAGCTTTGGATTTGTGTGCAAATACATGGTAGGTAATAGAAGACATAATCATTGTTGAATGCCTTTAAAACTGAGATCACTTTCAGCTAATTGTAGAGGTTCACTTATGTGAAATGGTGTCTGGGAGTTATAATATGCCAGGATTTCAGAAGAATTATGGGAGCTTCCTCGGTAGCTTCCTAAGTGATTGTTACCACTCCACCGGGTGAAAAGAGTCAGAACGCACGCTCCTGGGCTAGAAGCAGGATGTACGACATTGATTAGCATCAATTTGGGTTACTGGGGATGCCAAGAAATTCCGTAAATTTGGCTGTAATTTTTGCTACAATCATTGTTAGCAGCCAGCCAAAAAATAATGCCCCCAGAGGCTGAGGTGAAGATGAGGTAACAGATCTATAATCACTGCACTGGGCTTAGTGATGGTCTTTAAAGCTTTTAATATCACATAAAATCATTTTTGATTTTGCTCCTTTGACTTACACAAATACACACGCAGCAATAAGCCAAATAAATTGAGTGTTGAAAAGAAGAAAAAACACCTCGATGTGAGAGAGAAGCTATGTAACCCTTCCCTTGTTTGAGAAGCAAATAGCCAAAAACAACTAAATTGGTATATGCCCTATATTCTAGATTCACTGGATTGGGAAGGGTCCGTATTTCGCACTCACCATTCTCTCTCTTGGGAATACAACATCGCTCCCCTCCCCTGCCTGCCTTGCTCATCTTTCCGGAGGCATCCCAAATGCCACTCCTTCTGTTCAGCCTTCCCTGCTTCACTGCAACTTTCAGACAGTTGACTGCTATCAATGCTTTGAAAATGTGCCCTGTTATCATATAACATAAAAAAATCCGTTTATCTATCCCTTTCTTCCTTCCTCGATCTCACATTTTTATTGAGGGGTCATAAGTTTATAAATATACAAATATGGGAAGAAAGAAATGCAGGGTATAAAAAAGGGCAAATTCAAGGGCAAATCCCGACTGTAATTTATATGATCGGAAAGAGTTCAGTTAAACTTTCTATGTTTATTCATCATTACAGGAGGACAATAACATCAACTTTTCCTGTTTGCATTGAGAATGAGACATAAGGTATGTCCAGTGATTAGCACAGTACTTGGGAAAGAGAATTATGTTAAAATGTCAGTTAGTATAATTCTTGTCAATAACTCAAATATGGAATTGCATGGGATAAGTGTTTTGGTAGAAGAAAACCAAAATACTAATAATGGAACATTAGGTAAAAAAGTAATTTTGACTTGACATGTTGGAAGTATGAAGCATGTCATTTAGGAATTCAATAAATATTTGTTAAATTGACTTGAATATCGTGATCTGTTGGAAACTGAACTGGGAACTAAAGGCAGAAAGAATTTTGAAAAGCTAAAATAGGGAGAAAGAGGTTTTTTTCCACCAGTCTTACGGATTTCAGCTTTATTTCTGTCCATTTGTCAGGTAGTCTGACCTATAACAAATCTAGGACATCCTATATGCTTACTCTAGTATTTAATTCTATGGATTTATACAATCCTGAAAAGTAATTAAGCAAAGGAGGGAAGGGAAGAAAGAACAAATTGAGGCATTCTTAAAGAAAATCTTTCATTTTAGTTTGTAGCTTTAGGCACCTCTTTAGTAGATTATCTTGTTGTATTAGATACGAAAAGGAAACATAAATGTAAAAGAACCCAGACAGAGATCAATAATTAGCCCATCTCCAACAAGTAGTAGAAAAGACAACAAAGTCTTTACAGATGAAATCTTAAATCAAATTTTCAAAAATGTATATTCAGTTGTGGCATAAATATAAGCAACTGATATGCATATTCTATAAAATTATGCTTATTGTAATTTACACAAAACCTTCTGCTGCAGGGAGGTGGTATCTAAGAGAAATGACTTAGGTTTGTCTATTAAAAAGTTATAAACTTCTAAAAGAAAAGTTTCAATGTAGTGTTCAGAGAAACAGCATAACAGATGAATGCACAAGTAAATACTGTAAGGACGGAAAGTGTCGTATTAAAAAGCAATTCTTTTGAGAATTTTATTAATGAAGGAAGAAAAGGACAGACCACAATGAGGAAAAATTGGGGTCAAAATAAAAGGTTTTTTCTTTTGATAAAGAGATTTTAGAATATGAATATTTGTGGGCTGTTTGAAATATTCGATGTAATGAATGAAGAGAAACACATAAGATGAATTATTTGAAGGAAAAGGTCTCTAGAAAGATACAAGCAGCTAAGATTAAAAGGACTTGGAAGATGGTTATTATACCTGAAAAAGACATAGGATGTACCTGCCACAGGGTCAGGAGGAAGGTTGGAAGTAGTAAATTCTGAAAACTGTGTTCAGGAAAGAAATGGGAAGAAAGAGTTATCAATTGTAGAGTTGAGATCAGATAGCTTTGACTTTTATTACTAAAATCAATGGTCAGAGTTTTTGAAGGAGAGTTAGGAGAGTAGTCAGGTGTTTAAAAGAAGTTGGGAGTTTGAGATTTGCAGATACTAATATATATAAAACAAACAACAAATTCATCCTGTCTAGCACAGGGAACTTATATTCAATATCTTGTAGTAACTTATGGTGAAAAAGAATATGAAAACAAACATATGTATGTTCATGTATAACTGAAGCATTACGCTGTACACCAGAAATTGACACAACATTATATACTCACTATACTTCAATAAAAGAATATATATATATATATATATACACACACACATACAAAAAAAGAAAGAAATGGAACAGAGATTAGTGGAAGTACTGATGGTAAACTGGGCTTGTACTACAGCCAATCAGGTCGGTGAAAGGACTTTGTGGTATCACAAAGGGGGCTGGTAAGGTTTAGTCAAGGATGAGGCCTGACAAAAGGGAGAGGCAACCTAGCCATAGTGAGTTAAGTGGTAAAATAGTCAAGTAACAGGATACGATTGGGGGGGGGGGGGTGGACAAGCTGAGGGAGACTGAGGAATTGGGGTTCAGAACGGGACAAGAAACAGAAATCAGGGGAGTACAGAGGAAGATGAGTTTAATGCTAGAAATCAAAAGGTCTGAGGAATGCATGTATGGATTCATTAAAAAAGAAAAGACTCTAAGAAATGAGTTACCTGTCTGGCTGGTTGAGGCAGCTAAAGTGGTCCAGAGTGATAAGGGGAAAAGCATGACCACGGTGGCAAAACGGAGATTAAAAATAGAAGAGTTTGCTGAGAGCTGGCGGATCAGGATAAACAGAGCAGCCTTCATGCGTTGTGACTCATAAAGAGGGAGTGACTCAGGGAAGAGAGAAAGGTGATAGGAGTATCAATAGACACCACTTAAGTCTCCGGGGAAGCACTTGGTGACCTGCCTGTTACAGGTCAGAGCTCAAATGCCTCTGAAGAACTGACCCCCGAACACCAATTGCTCTTTTTAAAATTAAATAATTCAGTTAAACTAGAATTTGTCACACGCCTTCCATCTCTCTAAAACTGAATACAGTAAGAAATATGGCCCAGAATCTAGGACATTTTTTGCCTTCAAGGACCATAGAATGTCTTTGGGGAAAAAAATAATAAAGTACGTGGAGAAATTAGTTAATTAGTTGATAAATAATTGGTATATATAATATGTGAAATCAAAATTTAAAGGAGATCAGAGGCATGAGGAAAACAAAATTGTAGTAAGTTAAAATGGCAAAGGTGAAAAAGGGCAAGACGGTATGAAGACTGTATGATAAAATGAGACAAGCTTCTCAGTGAGGTGCACAGCACTGGGACATGGTTGAGAAAGCTATTAATGTATAGTATAAGAAAAATAATTAAACATATTTAATCGTGCTCATCTTTCTCTAGCATGTGGGTTTTCCCATTAGAGCATATTATGCATTTGCTATCAGAAGAAAGAAAATGTGTTTTTCAGAATTTGATTTAAATTACTTGGGTGTAAAACTGTACTATCAGAAGGTGACTGGATCATTCAAACTACAATTAGCATTACATTTTCACCACAGCTCTACAGACTGAAATCCATCTTTTAGGCTACAGTGACTTTGTAGGTAAATACACTGCTCACCCCTCCCCATTAAGAATCAGCCAGTTTAGAAAGAATTGAAGATAAAGGCATTACACTGCTCTTCTGACAGACAATGACAACATTCTAGATACAATGACTGCTAAGTGAAAAATAGGAAATTCAGCAAGGCCTTGTTAATCATTTCATCTGATGGAAATTTATTCATTCAATACTTCCATGAAAAAATGGCCTTTTCCTCTAAATATTAAAATAGCTGAAAAGGGTTTATGACAACCAATATAAAGGTGTAGTTAGGGCCTCCATTTATCAAAATAAGCTTCAATCTCCATGGTCCCAAGAAAAAAGTGAAATTCCATTAAATACCATCAATAATGATGATGAAAGATTAGGAATTTAGAAGCATGTATTCTTTAACTAAGAATTGATTTATGACCGGAACAGGCTATGGGCGTGATAGAAAAATTCCATAAGGAAAGAGAGAGTTGAGTCAGGGTTATTTGCTAAGACTTAACAAATGGGTCACAATTGTTATGTATAATTTAGTGATCTCATCTGCATGTCACATGTCTTATAGGCATTTGTTACTAAATAAGCAATATGTTAATAATAAATAAGATACTATATATTGACAGAGAGACAATTTAATTCATAATAAATGATAAAATTGTGGAAGTATATGTATTTAAGACTACAGTATTAGAATATCAGCAGCAAAACATATTACTAAAAAAGGGGGAAAATTATCACAATTTGTTTTTATTTACAATTCTATCATTAGCGTCTCTAAAAGAGCACTGTAACCAAAAGTGACATAGCTGAATTTAATAAACAACAAAAAAGACTGAATAATAGTGAAATGCCACATTATAAAAGAAAATGTCTATATTTAACAGTGCACATATCTGTTAAAAAAATCATTTACTTGGTTAATGAAAAAAAGTTCTGTAAGTTCTGAAAAGGCATAATTTGCACTACCTCATTTTCTGACCACAGTGCAGTACAAATAATTAAAACTAACTGTATATCTGAAAAACAAATAAATGATTCACCTAAGGAATTACTACATCACAGAGGAAGTAAAAATGCAATTAGAGATAACTTCAAAAATAATGAAAATCATAACCTAATTTCCGGCTATTAGAAATTCTCATAATTTGTTACTTGAGCAGTGATACTGGATGAAAATATAATTAGATGA
Organism: Camelus ferus; assembly: GCF_009834535.1. Lineage (NCBI taxonomy): Eukaryota > Metazoa > Chordata > Mammalia > Artiodactyla > Camelidae > Camelus > Camelus ferus. The sequence continues at coordinate 43,724,464 of NC_045703.1, forward strand.
ACAGTTATATTTTATTTTTATGTTTATTATGGAAAATGTTAAACATATGGAAAAGTAGACTAATGTAACAAACCCTCATACACCTAGCTTCAATAATTATTAGCTGATTGTTCAAATTTTGATCTAAATAATTCTAACAGTTATTTGGTTGTTATGTCTTTTAAGTCCCTTTTAATCTATAAATCCCTCTCTCTCCCTTTTTCATAGTGCATTTTAGTAACTAAAGAAACTAGGTCCTTTATCCTATAGAATTTCTTACATTCTAGACTTTTCTGCTTAGTATTATTTATACATCTCTCAATGCCCAGAATTTCCTATGAACTGGTGGATAGCTGTAGAAGCTCAATCAGATTCAGGTTTGAAGTTAGGGGCAAGAATATTTCATAGATGTTGTGTATATCCATCACAGATAAAGAATGTTCAATAGTCTCTTTTTGTGATGTTAATAGTCATTAATAATCATCAACTGAATCAATTATTTTATTGAGTTTTACAAAGTGGATATATTATCATTCTACAATTTCATCTTTACTCATTATTTCGAATAATTCTATAAAGAAAGCCCTCTCTCTTTAGCTAGTTACCTTGAGACATAATTTAAGAAAGACAGGTTAAATGTTTGATGTTTTCCCTATATTTAGAAGTTTTCAGAGAAATATGCTGGTTTCTTAGAATCATCCAAAAGTTATTAATGATATCCATTTTAAGTATTATTATGAGCTTATGAATTTTAACATAGTTCATATGATTCAATCCATTAGAGTTCTTTCCTTCCTTTCTTTTATTATTCTTTCCTTCCTTCCTTTTTCATTTGCTCAAAATATCCCAGTTTTGGCCAGTGGGGGAGACTTCAAGCTGGCTCTTCAGTCACTGTGATACAACCCTAGTACCCTTTGACAACTCTTACTTTCTGATGTTACAAGATGTTTCAGGCTCAATCTGTGTATTTCCTGCTCCAGAGGTGGTATCAGTCATTTCTTCAGAGGGCCACAAGAGTTGGATAAATTAAAAAGTGCAACACCAGTAAAATATTACAACAGACTCTATGAATGTCACAAAGCATTCTTAGGTGCTGAGGTGGACATCAGTAAATATAATTCAGCTGTCAGTCTATATATCCCTGGGTACAAATACAAGGTTTAAGAACTATTAAGTTCTATGCCCACGGAGCAATTACTGTAAAGCCTTAAATTTTATAGTTTTGATTATGTTTATGTTTTTTTCTTCTCATTTACCATGAGTGTTTTGTGTTTGGTCATCTAAGTATTTTTCTATAATCTAACAGTCACAAAGTTGCAATTCCTAGTATAAATTAATACTTTATAAGTTGTACCTGAAATAAAAACACCAAATGTGGAATTTCCAGAAAGCCAAACTAAATATAAGTTATATATACAAGTATTAATAATATCTATTAATATAGAGAATTTTAAAACTTAGTTAATATTCATTAGCAACAAAAATTAAATGCAACATAAAATAATTACTATAAGAATATAAACTTTATTTAAAACAACATAAATAATCAGAATTTTCAACACTGATCATTTATGTTAGTTTGAACCGTGTTGTAAATGGTTCTTAACTAATCGCTCGCTTATGTGGAAGCTTCCCTGTCTGTATGTATTCATGCATGTATGTATATTAGAGAAGCAGCTGAGCAACAAGGTTACAAATATAGACTGTTGTAGCCAAGCTACCTCGGTTTAACTCCTGGTTAATAACTGTGTGACTCAAAAGAAGTCACTCAACTCCTCTTTGTTTCAGTTTCTTTGCCTTTAAAATGGGGATAATACCTCAAGCCTGAAATTGTGAGAATTTAAATGAGTTAACACAGGCTTATAATCGTTTATCCAAATTCTAAACTACGATGAAGCAATTTATAGTTTTTGATTATCGCTCTTCATTTTTCTGCAGCGGTATTAATGTGTCTAATCACAGAATCTTGCTCTAGGTCCCATGGAGAGTTATTATGCTTCCAGCTCTGAGCATAGGCCACAGATTTTTCACAGTCCCCTTAAACCCCCTGAATACTACTGCTTCCTTTCAACATCTTCTATCCCTTCTTCTTTTTAAATGGGAAAGGTACTTCAAGACTTGTTGGGATTATCCCGCTACTTAAAACATAAATTATATCATGTTCTTTATTATCATTTTTGATACATGTTTATTATATTAACTGGTATATATGTAAACATATAAAGTACATCATGATTGACTTAAAAACCCACAAGCACTACAGATTTTTCTAGTATCAGTGACGTGATTATTTATTTTGGACTGTTATGCAATTTGTGAATGGCCAAAAATGTTCCACAATCATTTGAATATCTAATTTTGTCTCTCATGCAAAGGCATTAAATCTAAATATTCAAGAAGAATACTTTTTAATGCATTTATGATACAACAACTTTTTAAATGAATGGTCTCTCTGCGTAGTTCTTATTGACTGAGTTGTGTTCACCCTGGAAAGTGAACACATTTAACAGGGGAGGGACCTGTTAAATGTGGAGAAAGTGAACCCCTTATCCACAACACACAGATATTTCAAAATAAAGCGCCAGGAGTGAAATTACAGAGGTCTGCATAAATTTCCCACTTGCTATTTCCCATTTCTCATTATTTTTCTTCAACTAAATCCACACGAAGGACTAATGCTCTCAAATATTTGACTCTTTCTTCAAGTAACTTGAAACATATCTGTAGTGGCCACTTCAGATTTCTCTATCTTCTTTTGAGACCTATGTCAAATAGTCATGTAACTTTTTTTTCCTTTCTCTTCATTTCAACTGGAAACCTGTTTAATTCTTCCATTTCATTCACTTAGATATACACTATCCTTCTCTTCCATATGAATCTGGAAAACTGCAATAGTTGGCAAAAGTCTCCCCTCACAGGTGACAATTTCTAAAGTTCCTTTGAACGCCTATACAGGACTAATATACAGGAAAATCATTTCAGGGGCCAAAGGTACTGCTCTTGGTTAGATAGTATTCATTTAAATTTCAGAACATAGATGGGGTCATCAGTGAGGTCATCAAAATTAGTTTTAGGTGACAAAAGACACTACTGAAATGCCTCTCTTAAATATAAAGCATTGTAAAATTCAGTAGAGAACAACAACAACAAATCTTTCAAAGAAGTGGATATTATCATAAAAGGAAGCGATTCTAAGACATAAATTGTTAGTTTCATCTATGTGAATAATTGCATATAGAGTGTACCTCCAAAAAGGTATGAAAATGTTTCAAGATTCAGTTTTTCACTTTTTGATCCAATGAAGTAGATCAAAGTCCCGGACTAGAGACTTTCCACAGACTACATTTGGAAGTGCCAAGTAACTTCTGTCATCTTCCAGTTCCTTGCCCAGTTACCAATGAGGCTTACTCCTAACCACTGTATTCTTGCAGAACATGTTAAAGTTGGATATACTTAGTTAATAGTTTCTTAGCCAGTGGTGCAAGCTAATTTTATATTTAAAGTACAAATTAAAATTGTGTAAAACCCATTATTTGAATTCTTTACAAAACATCATAATCCAATATGGTTTTTAAAATAAATCACAGAATAAAATACAAAACGTATGCACTTTCTAAAGCATGAATTTGTAACCCTTGAATTTTAAAGGAAAATGAAGATGAACATAAAAAGAGGTACATTATCTTTAAAAGTTGCTCGTGCCAATGAAGTCTGTTCTTTTTCCTGACAATCTCCTTATGAACCTACTGTGGAGACAGGAAGATAAACGTAAGGTATCAATCATTTCTATGGCAAGAGCTTGTGATGTCAAAATGGAGAAAAATATGGATTTATACTAAGAATGGGATATTTATAGGTAAACATGAAATTTGGCCTAAGGTCTACAGAACAGACAAAATAGGCCAGATGGCATTTACTTATATCCTGATTTTTTTTTCAATACCACAAATTATATACCGTCAAAGAGGTATTAAAGTTCACTTATGCCCTGACATATATAAAATTACTCAAAATCATTTTTCTTATTTCAGGACACTGAAAAGCACATTTGAAAAAAAGATACAGATTACTACCGATTTATTATTACTCCACATGTAACAAATAAACACATCATTAAAGTCAAGTAAAAGAAATGTACACTCATACAATCAAATAGGTAAGCAGAGATACACCACATTCATTTTCAAGGGGAGCAGTTTTGCCCTCGAGGGGTGAAAATTGGTTCTTGAAGGGGACAAAAAATACTACTCTTTTTTTTTATATAAACAGTTATACAGTATATTTGTGGAATTAAAATTTCATGGGAGGAGATTTTAGAAAAATTCTGAAATGGGTCTAGCAGGAGTAGGTGACAGTGAAAAAAAGGGTTGGGAAATACTGAATATACATACCCCCATTAGCTAAGGAAAGAAGTCAGTAACATGATTCAGAGTAGAGGAACCATAGCCATTTGGAAATTTAACTCAGAGAGGGAGGAAGGAGTTTGGCCTCTCATACTGAGGAGACAGTTCAAAGAAAAGAGTTGAGTAAAAAAAATCTGGATTAAAGTTACAGCTCGTTTTCATTAGACATGTGTCTTGTCCACATTACTTTCCTTTGTTGAGCTGAATGCAATAATGTAAATGAATACTTAGTACAGCATCTAATGCACTGAAAATAATCAACACACGCTGTTAAATAAATATTAATAAATGAACAGTTTAACAAACTTATATTGACCAACTGAAACCCTAAAGCTATTTAGTCTTCAAGAGCCTAGAAAATGACATTAGAAGATGGATTTTTTAATTAAAATAGTTTGAACAAATGTCCTTAGCAGAGTGATCAAATTCAGAAATGAGTTATTGAAGGAAGCTTTAGAACCTCTATTTCTATAAAGTTTTAGGTGACTACATCTCCATCTGTTCAAGATGATTTATACATTCATGAGCCTTAAGGAGAAGGGCTAGACCAGATGGTCCTGAATTCTCTTCCACCTCCATTATTTTCAAACCTCACAGAGGCTGTGCTAAATATGTTAGCTTAAAATCATATATAATGGATACAATGGAAAGGCTAAGACTCTACCCCATGTTCTGAAAGACACAATAGCTTACATCTTCAAACAATTTGTTTAGCGTGCAAAATTTTGTCAAAAATAAAAAATGATGGTTGCATTCATAATTAACTGTTCCAGGGCTTTCTTGAGTCTAAATCAGAAGGAAACAATATTTGATTAATGCATTACTGGAAGTTCATGTTCTAGGAGCCCTATGTGAATTGTCAGTGTGTATTCCATAGCTCGTTATGATTTATCTTCATCAGCCATAGGCCAAAATTACCAGACTCCAATTACTTTCCTTCCCAGACTCAAGAGAGAGGGAGAGAAATTATGTCAGTCTACCACAGGAGATGGCTTAAAATGCCTGAGGTAAAGAAAGTAATCTACTGTTCTCTGACATTCACTGCCTGAAAGTCATTCACATTAACAACCATTCAAACTTGTTTATTGTAAGCCAATAGCTTCTATTTCCCTCTTGTCAGTTACATTAGCTTCAATTCAAATTTAACTCTTATAAAATTAAAAAAAATAAAACTCTCAAAAAGCGTGACAAGGGCATATATGGGTCCTGACAGAACATAATGCTTCTGAATTTACTAACTTTAATACAACAATTTTCAAATTTTGATTTTCACAAAAAAACACTCTACCCTTTAGGACAAATGTTCATTTCCAGTCTCTCATTTTTCACTCTAAACCAGGGTGTGATGATGGGCAACTAAGTATTTATCCAGATTAAAAAAAAAAAAAAAATCCTTCACTTAAACTAAGAACAGCATCAGCAGAAAAAAACAAATGTCCTTAATTTCAACCAAGACTATGTCATTATTTATGATTATGAGACAGAGATCAAGTTACATTTCAAACTGCATAATATAATCTAATATTCTTTCACTAAGAACTATTATACTCATATAACAGGCCATTAACTTCCAGACAATTTAGAGCTCACAAGGTTAACATCAGCACTACAGAAAGGAAATGGGGATGACATTTAAATAACTGTGAGTGAAAATATACTATTATACAACATAATGGAGATATTAGTTTTGATGTTTATCTGTTATGTAGGGCTGCAAGACTTTGATGTTTTACAAGCATTTTAACTAATATTTGATATTATTCAAAACATAGATCTTACATGCATGAATAAAAATATATCATATATAATACAGCTACCAATGAACTGAATTCTAACCACTGTTTCTAATTTTGCTCATTTTATCTTGTTTTCTCCTCTATTTCTATGTGTGTGTTTGTGAATTTGTGTGTAAGAGAGAGAAAAAAGAGAAAAGAGAATGGCCCAGATCTTTCTAAGCTTTACCAAGTCCATCTGTGGTGGGAAAGTCAGAATGTGGGCATAGGTGATACACTCACTAAAATGGTCTTAAACTTCTTACATAGAGAGAGAGAGCCGGAGGTAAAAGCAATAGATCCAATTATGTTTAGAAATAATTAATTGTCAAATCCTGGGTGAAGGCTGCCTTTCAATTCAAGAATGGGTCAAATATGTTTTTAGATATTCAATTAGTAAAAGAAAGAGTAAATTCTTTCTTTCCAGTTAACGCTGTCTGGGTGAGGTCCACTATCGCTGAAAATTGAGCGGTGAACAAACTGTAGAAATCTGCAAATATTAGCAAGCTCTGCCCAGCGTTCTTCTGACATGGTGATCAAGACCCCAGAAAAAAAAAAATATTATGTGGAGAAAAACACCCACAGGCTTTTTTCTGTTTTCTTTTCTATGTGATTAGCCCAAATTTAGGAGTCCTTATTACTTTATCACTGTATCAACAATTCTTCTCAGAATTATTTCAGATCTTCAAAATGAAACTTAAGGCGATTAAGGAATAGAACCGAAGATGTTTCTATGTCATCATTTATTAAAACAAAATCCTTTTTTTTAATGAGAATTTTTTGTAAATGCGGTTGTCATTCTCCCTTTTCTCCACTGTGACATTTTAAGTGCCCTTGAGCTTGAATAAGTTACCAATTTTTCTTTTCCTCCATCATATGGGGTACATTTACTCCATAAAAATAAGACAATGTGATAAACAGCTTGGTTGAAAATATTTCTCAGTTTTCCTTAGAACTTTATGCTTGATGGCAGAGAAAATGGAGACATGCTGTCATATTTGGAAATGAAGGAAGGTTAAAAGCAAGCTGAGCTCACCTCTTAATAGCAAAGGTTCTTACACGTTTTAATGTCATGACTCCCTCCCTTTGGCAGTCTACTATAGTCCAGACCTCTTATGAGAATAAGGTTTACAAAAGCATAGAATAGAGAATTGTAATGGAAACGAGCTATAATGAATAATAAGTATCAAATTATCTTTTAAATACGTAACCCAGTAATAAATGTGTTAATTTAGTAGTGCATTAAATAGAAACAGGTCTATAAACGACTGCAATTTCAAAGCAGTGATAAGAGTAAGTGATATTTCAGGCTATCTACAGCATCTGTAATGTGATATGAAATTATCTGTGATGTTGGTTGGAAACAAAGTCACCGATGTTATTATCATAGGTTATGGCCTATATTCACAACTGAAGGACATACTAAATGAATTAGGGGAAATAAGATGTAAATTTTTCATGTACAAATTCTCCTGTGGCTTAAGTTCAATTCAAAAATACCCAGGTGAAGAACCCATGTTTCAAAGGAGTACCTTCCAGTCTCCTCCATGGTCTTCCCTTCCAGCTTACTCCCATCACCCACACACAAACCCCTCACTCCTCATTATCTCTGGAGGACACCCCATAACCAACCCTACACATCTCTCAGTAATGGCCATCGCTGAAGCTGCTATTTGGCACATCTTACACACAAATACAGACATCTGTGTATAAATAAAGATATTAGAAAGGAGCATTAATGATGCATCAGAGAAAGGCAATTCTCTGAGACAATTGTTCAAATTCAGAGGTGTCATTCTCATCATGGAGAAAGGACACATCTCTTCTTTTGTAAGAATAACATAAAATAAAGCAGAATCCTACAGTCTTTATCAGAGGTTATGGTAACTATGTTTATCTCTCAGCCGTTTTCTCCATAAAAGAAAATCTTTACCCATTGGCTATACTGGAATACTAGTAGCTTTAGACTTAGGATTTTGTATATGATATTACATGAAGTTGGCTGAGCAGTGTGCTATGGTTTATTCTGGTAAAACTACAACTTTCAAGCACCTTTAACTTGTGATAAAAAGTATGACATGACTCTGCTTCGACACCATTAATACAGAATTATTATCTCCATTTTTAAAAAGTTATTAAATGCAGAGCTAGATCTTAAATCAATTTCCGCATTTCAGTCAGTTAGAATGAACTAGTTTGTTGATGGGCATGTAATAAATACTGCTTTAAATAAAGCATCAAATAAACATATAGTTGGGGGTGGTGGAAGATTGAAACCATCTAACAAATCACCAAAGGTAGGAGGAAGGCCAGAGGAAAGGAATATTTGTAAAAAATCAGGCAATATACATACAAATGAATTTAGTTGAAGAAAAAAAGAGAGACATCCAAGTGTTTTCCATATTTTCAAAGACATTTCAGAGAATAAAAATGTTCTAATTGTAAACAATGAAAGTTCAAAGAAGGGTCTATAAAACAAAAAAGAGATGAAAATAAAGTTACCATAATTCATGAAGAAAAAAATCCAAACAACCAAATAAGATGTTCAAGCTTGGGATAATTAGGTAAATAATTTAAATATGTAAATATAAATAAAAAACAAAATTCAGTTTTACACTCAGGCTGCCAAAAGTTCAAGGCCTTACAATATCAAATATTAGAGAAGAAGTATAGAAACTGGGTCTAATAATTGATGGTGAAAGTATTAACAAGTATAAGACTTCAGAATACAATTTTGACAGTATCTAGTAAAACTTACGATGGATTTACCATCTGGCATTACCATTCCAATTTTAGTTATATACCACAGGAAAACTTGTATATGTTTAGAAGAAGATATATACAAAAATATTCATAACAGCATTGTTCAAAATTAAAAACAAAACAAAATATATGACTATCTATAGAGGAATAGTACTAAATTACAAGTCACAGAGTGAAATAATTTTTCAGCCATAAACTAATGAATCAACTAGATTAATATAGTCCTACAAGGATACTATCAAAACCTACAACTAAGAGAAAAGGTTACTTGATATATTTGTTTTAAATAAATTTAATACATTTTAAAAATATCTTCAAAATACCACATTTTCCAGAACAATCTACTGGAATCCAGCTAAAAAGGATATATTAAATGAAAAATACAGGAGTAGATAAATCATGCTAAAATTACTTGTTATAATCACTTAAATGTGGAAGTAAGATGAGACAGCAGTAAGAATTATGGCGACAAAATGGAATACAAATGTTATATAAGATCAGAATGCAAAATAATGCTTCTAATATGTTGCTAATTAATAATTAGTGGTAGTGAACTAGGATGTTCATGTTCGCAGCAAAAAGTCGAGTTACCTTCCAAAATAAAAACTGAATTTCAAAAAATAAATCATTCTGACTCAATATTTTTATAAACAATTTTCTTACCACATGTGATCTTTAAAATACACCTGACCCCATGGACTAAATTAGTTTTCTAACATTATAACAAACAAAACACTCCATAGAAATCTCACAGATGCAATTCTACTTATGTTTTCATGGTTAACCTGTAAATTCTATATGGGCAAGGTTATGTTTACAGCTGCTATATAATCACCCAGTATTTCTTTCTTTCTTTTTTTTTTTTGCTTCTCTTTAGGTTTTTTAAAAACGTTTTTCCTCAATTTTTTTTTTTTTAATTGCAGTATAGTCAGTTTACAATGTTGTGTCAATTTCTGTTTCACCCAGGACTTCCTGGTGCATTTCATTAAACAAAACTTAAATGAAGGAATGAACAAAAGAAAGAATGGAAAGAAAAAAATACTTATGATGGAAACATTTTACCTGATAGTCATTATTTTAGTTTTACCTAGTTCCCTATTTTATTATAAGAAAAAAATAATTAAACGTATATTGTGAAGAACTAGTGCATATGGAATACATTTTGCAAAATATTTTATCCAACCATTATCCCCTCCTCTGACTTTTTTTCCTCTTTACACATAAACATATACATATACACACATGAACATATAAAAGATGCATGAAATGAAGTTCACCAAAGTTAATGATTTTTTTTTTGTCCTGCATGATTAGGAGATTTTGTTTTCTTTTTCTTTGTATACTTCATTTTAACCTTTAAAACTACGATGGTATTGTAACAGAAAAATCAAACTAACTTCATGAGCACTAAAAACAATTAGGAAATATAAATCTTATTTTTAAAACATCTACATACATAAAGTAATACAAAGCAGACTTCAAAAGTACACAAAACTAGGTAAGTAACATAATTGAGATTTCCATAACTAATAATGAGATGATTTTTAATTTTTTTCACATTGTCTTCAGTAAGACAAACTTAAAAAATATCTCTGCTATAATAAAATCAGTAATAAAGGTTTTTATAAATTCATATGGTACTATGAATGAACATTCAAGTATTTATTTAAAAATTAATGAAAATAAAACATTCTATCCTCCTTTTAAGACTTCATATAATAGAGCAATTGTAGTTCAATAGTTAGATAAAAGATGATAGAAAAGCAAAACAGATATGTAAAAATGTTTAAGGCTATTTAATATAGTATTGGCTACCTATCAAAATTCTGCATGACAGATGAAATTTTAGATTTAGGTCTCAATCATATGAGTATTTTTTTCTAGATTTCGATCTACTAAAATTCTGACCAGCAAGTCTTCATTGTGGCTGTAATATTAACTGTTCATAAGAGACATAGCTTTTAGAAAATCAATTTGCTCATAGCTTCAAGACAAAATAATTTGGTACCAACAAAGAGGAAAGAGATACAAGAACTGCCGGAAGAATAAGCATTACAGACATTCCTCTAGATGGGCTCTATTTTATCCTTAAATCAAAGCTGATCTCCAGAGATTTTTTTTCTTATCCTCAGAATTAAGACAAGGTACATTTTTCTGAAGCAACTGACTTATTTTATCTTATGAAAACTGTGACCTCTCTGGACAAGACTACAGATCTTTGAGTCAGAAAGAAGTATCAGATTCACATCCTAGCTCAACCAGGTAATAGTTATGTGATCTCCGACAAAACTCTCAACTTCTCTGAGATGGTCCTTCTGAATATGTAAAATTTAACAAATCACCAATTGCAGGATCATCGCAATAATTAAATAACATAATTATGTGTCAAATACTGAGCAGAGTTCGTAGAATGCTATAAGTGATTGATAATTAACTTTTTATTATAAATAATAGATATTGTAGTTAGTGTTTCAGATTTTGCTTTTACTACTAATATATTTAGAACCAAGTCTATGGTCTTCTTTAATAACACTAGATTCTATGACATAAATGTTTGTTTACTCTTATTACCCCCTAAATGTATTGTCTTTTTCCCCAAGTGTCCCTTTTTCCCCCTAAGTTATTTATCAATTTTTTTTCTTCTGTTCAATCTTGTATGTTACAGTAAACCATCTCCAATTGTCCCTGAAAATAAGAAGGATGTAAATAACACATATAAGTATATGAAAAGATATAAATAGTAAAATAAAAACTATTTGAATGTTTTATATCCTATAAAATTAATATTGGTATTATGTTACTAAGTTCACTTAGGTTATCAGTATCATCAAACATCAACTAGGAATAAAGTATAACCAATTTTCCAAAATTAACCAACATTAACAAAAAAACTTTCTGGAATTAGTCCAGTGCTTTAACTGAAACACAGCCTGTGCTATGTCCTATAAATAAATATATGCACAAACCTCACCACAACACAACTACAACTACTACAACTTGGTTAGTGAGAAAAGCAAAATGGCACAGAAATACTCACACAGCCAGGAAAAAATAATCCAGTTTTAATAATAAAGATTACATTAAGCACTCTAACAAATAAAATAAATCCTAAACATATGAATTTAAATTAAAAGCTATACCCAAAGCTTTCCAAAAAAAAGTTTATTACATTGCTATTTGCTATGAAAAAAGACTGTGGTTATTAATTTCTAAATTAAACAAAAAATCATTTATAAAATTATTTTCCTGTTTGTTATTCTGATGTCTTTTTTCATTTGAAATATTTTGGCATTACCTTTGTTTAATATAAATTCAGTATTCCCATGTTACTCTTTCCTCTCCAATAGGGTTAAATTGTATTTTTCATTACTTGTTTACTATCCAAAGGTAAATGGGCCATACAACAAGGTGGGTTTTAGCGAGATTTTCTATAAAGAAATTATTCCTAGGTAATCTTTAGAGAAGTTGCATTACCAAGCAGTCCAACACTAGTACGATCCTCTATTATTAGGTACTCTAGTAGTGCAAAATTTAAAAGCAGAATAAACAATCAATAAACACGATTCTTGCTATTATCGTATGTTGTACTTACTAATAATATCCCCATCTCACAACTGATGCTTCACTTTTTTGTATAATTCCTACTCTATGCCTTCTCCAAATTCAGTTTACAAACTGATTCTACCCACTGCATGTGACCTAGCATTTTTCTGTATTAAGTCCTAAATAAAGATTTGTCAGTGGACTTATTGCCCCCAACAACCTACTTTTTTAAAAGTTTAACTGGATTCTCGTCTAGGGCCAAATATTTTCAGTTTTGAAATTTTTAAGAATCTAATTTAAAACAATAGTCTAAATGTAGAGCAAAGCGATATTTTTTAAACCTAAAAAACAAAGAATGGCACTCAGAAGTTGAAATCCTCTCCTAACTTAAGTGACTGAAATGAAAAAGCTGCTTGATGATCTTCAAGTGCCAAAAAATGTGTTCTCACATGAGCACAATCTTCGGAGAAAAACTTGTGACAGCCCCCTAATAAGTAAGAGTTCAATTCCACTCTCTCATGTATTTTGATTAAAATGAAAAGGAAAAAGAATTTTGTTTAAAAACAACCTCTAAGTCTAAACTTATTGCTTAGTTCAAAGTAAATGAGTTTACAAAATCTTCAGTTATACCTACTTAAAAAAAAGGTGTGTGTGTGCACATATGTGTGTGTGTGTATATTCTGAACACAGTTTTCAATATTTAACTTGCAATATCATCAGCAAACTGAGTCCTTTTATGGACACTTTATGTTACTGTAGTCATCCTAACTTTAGAAATACGGCAACCAAAGTCAGAAAGTTTAAGTGAACCATGTATTATTTAAATTTACGTGCATCCTTTGTTTTTCGTAAAAATTTTAAAGAATACTTATTTTATAAATGAAATGACTTTAAAGAAAGTTAAGAGATGAGAAAATTACCTATAAAATTATTACTGGATCTTAACAAGTATTATATTGGATTTTAAAAAATTCTTATTTCATCATACCTTGATTTTCTCACATAATATTATATCACATTCATATTCACATTAAGCCTTTATACATATAATTTCAGTGACTACACAATATTTAATACAGAGATGACAATTTATAAAACCATTTCCTCACTTTTGATCATTTAGTTTCTTTCCAATTTCTGCTACTATATACCGTGCTAATTTTAAAGTATGTACACGTGTGTGTGTGATTTTAAGGCTAATATCATAATTGAGATAATCAATATAAACATTTTTATAATAAACACCATGCACCTTCTGAAACAATATGGGATAATCTACTTTAACTTTTATTTTGAAAAAAAATAAATTAGCAGTGACAAAATAAATGCTGAAATTCTAGTGAATGTATATTTTCAAGTTATAGTAGGAGGTTCTTCTGTTTTAATTGTTTTATTCCTCAAAGTTATTTAGATGGTGAACAAATTGTTTAAATGGCAATATACATTTCTTGAAGTATCCGTTCTGATATTGTAAGTAAAACTTCAATTTTGAATAACCCAAAGTTACATATAAATAGAAACTTCATGAAACAATTACTAAAAGTAGACCAAGTCTGCTCCCGAATGCTACCTGTAGGAGTCCATGAGTATTGGGAAAGGGTCACAGATAAATGGGTAGGAAGGTATCTACGTCTTTAAATCTGTATCTGCATTTAATTTCTATGTATCCTTATCTATACTACTACCAATAACTTTTATGCTTTTACTCAACATAGGCTACTTTACTGGGAAAGAAGGATAAAGACACTAAAGACATAGATAATTTTTTGTAATCTTATTTGAGGGTTTAAAAAAACTATTGATTTTAGTCTGCATTTTCTAAAGTTAATATTTTCTGACTCGGTAACTTTATTTAAAATACAGACCGATCTTACCTGGCATATTAAGTTACCAGAGAAATGACCTCTTTTTCAGGAGTGCCACTTTGGGAATTAGCTGTGTCACTGAGAATTCATGTGTCATCTTTTAAAGTAATAAACCTTCCACTTTCTCTCCATGAGAGATATAGATGTAGCGACTAAAGAAGAAAAAAATTAAAACAACTACTTCCAAACCAAGCATGATTGCAAAGGACACTTTAGGAGTAGAAAACTTGTAACTATAAAGTTGTTAAAGCAAAAAGGCTGTAGGGTTTTTCTGGTGCATATTTCACACCAACTCAAAGACTATGAATGACTCTAAGAGGTTAAGGTTTTAGAAACTATATAACAGGTCTTTTTAGAAATAAAGCCCCAGTAATAAAGCAACAATTTTGTGAATACCTTAGACTGTGCACTGATGTATGTGGACACAGATGCACAAATATACAATTGAGAAAATATAAACAAAGAAGCAAACTACGCAAGTCCACAGACAGTAGCCTTTAATTTCACAATAAGACATTTTCTTCATATAGTGATATACCTTATAAAGGAGCAAGGAACTAGGACGAATCTGAGATCGAGGCAAGAGAGAGGGTAGGGTGGGGTGGGAGAGAAGAAAAGGAAAATGGAAGAAAAGTAACACCTTAAATAAAATTTTACTTTCCTCAACATGATTAATCCAAAGTCATTACAGCTAGAGTGTCACAAGCTACATATACATCAACTGGGTTTGAGTGACGAAAATGTGCTAATTTCCACACAGCCAGAATGTGATGCAATATTTGTCAAAAAGACTGAATTGCACTTTCATATTAGTACAAAAACCGACAGTGCATGATTATTGCCACAAGCATGAGGTTGTTTAGGCGATAATGTGAACACCTGTACAGGAGGTGGTAATGGGAGATGTCTTCTCTTGTTCTTTCCTTTCAGGGTAGGCACCTGTAACATGCCTTGTTACACGGCCAAACCATTTCTCATTCTAAACTCCTTAAATACCACCTGTCCAAGAGGAGGATATATTTTTAACTGAAGACATGTGCACTATTCAATGCAAAAAACCATAATATACCATAAGATATCATAACGCTTCACTAGTCCCATGAAAATTAAGTACTACATACTATTTGTAATAGAGGATCAGCTCTGGTCCACTGTTCTGCTGCATGCAGGCACATGTTTATTTCTCCATTATTCAGACATTTGATGACAGGTATATTAAAAGGCTGTGATGATATTCTTATTTTTAAAAGAATATTTCTAACTTTCAAATATGTCTTCATCAGATCAATTCATGATTTGAAATTTAAAATAATTGTAATACTATCCAGTTTAACTTTATTGTTACAAATATATGTACACATGTTTTTGTCAAAATACATTTCCAGGAGCTTAGTAGATTTCCAACTTTGACACTTTCTCTCTGAGTCATTCATAATAGATGTGATACACATCTTAAAAGATAATAAAAGAACTGATTAACCAACTTTAGAGTATATTTTAAGAATTCTTTCACTGAAATGGTACACAACTAAATAAATGATTAGTCTAAATAGAGCTATTAAAGGCGATTACTGATTATTTACAAAATTACAGTTATAAAAATATTGTAACTGAGAGAAAAAGTGATCAGCTAAAAAAAGTAGAAATCCAATTAACCTAGCCCATATAATTAGCATTATACTCAAAGACTGAGGAATAGTTTAAGGAATAAATCACTAAAAACTCTCCATTTTTTTTTAATAATAGGTAATTGCAGAGTCATTTCCTTAGGAAGATATTTGTACTGCTGTTTTATAACACAATCTCAGTCTTGCTGACCTACTTTTTAGCTTATAAGAACATTCCACTAAAATCTGACAAAGAAACACTTATTTTCGGCTCTTCACTGAAATAGGTACTTTATTTTGCCTGCTCTGGCAAAAATCCTTGAAAAGTCTAGATATATAAGTCTGTCTTATAGAGGCTTCTGATTTGTGGGTTGAAAGACTCAGAATAATTATTTTAGTTCATTTGCAAAGCACTCAGATGTAGAATTTGATACAAAATTGAAAAAACAAGTTGTCATAACTCAAAGTTCTAGTGGGGTGTCAGTGCAAACACAACTGTCTGTCCTATACTAGCATCCCAAAGAATGAGCACATGTAATCCCTGGTACTTGTGCTCACGAACTTCTCACCTCATGGTGTGGGGATACCTGAAGGGCATGTGTTCTGCATAAAAGCACCACAAATCTCTGAGATGAGGTATCAAAGAAGGTCAGAGAGCAGATAAGAAAGAAGACAGAAGTGTACTCAACAGAGGACAAGTTCACCTAGGATCCACTGGTGAAAATCAACACTAAACCACATTGTGACTCTGCCCTTGGCATAATGCTCTAAGCTACCCATTATGGGGAACACTTAAAATGCACGTACGGATGTCACAATTCAACAAACATTAGTCTTTTTAAAGCATATACTGAACAGGTTTAATGCATTTGTAAATAAAATAAGCCACTGCACTTTTTAAAAATTGATTCTACATAGAAACATTAACAGTTTCAGTAACCTGAATAGTTCACGCACAAAGATACTAATGCATACAGTATAATTCCACTCTCCTAAAAAGAGTATGATTTTTAAAGTGTGGTTGAATGAAATTTACATGAAATTCTAATTCAAGGGAAGCATATCCATGACTCCAACACCATGAACGGAATGGTGATGATACCCAAATCTGTATATCCAGCTCTCTATCCTCTCTACTGAACTGTAGACCCGTGAATATAACTACCTATTCAATATCTCATTTCTAAAACTAAGCATGGCAACTTCCCTTCTAACACTTTCCCTTTCAAGTTAAAGCCTGTCACTGTATCTTAATTTTCCAAGCCGGAATTTGTTCCAATGTGTCACAAAATTCTGATTCCTCACCTCACAAATCTCTTTCAACTTTGCCTCTGCATTGGAACTCTTATCTCCAGTGCTTCAGTTCAAGCACTAATCAATTTTTGCTTAGACTGATGTAGAAGCTTTCTATATCTCCTGAAATACTTCAATCCTTTTCTTAAACTACCACTAGAGAAATACTTCTAAAAACAAATCATTCTAAACATTTTAATAAATAACACTCAAACTAATTATTCTTTAAAATTCACTCACTTGAACAAACTATTCTAACATATTAAAAACAATGTTAAAAAGCTAAGGTGGACTAATGGATGAATAAAAAGTTGGAAAGAAAGACAGACGTGTGACATAGCAAATATAACAAAAGGAATATTGTAGTGGTGGATAGATGGATGTTCTTTCAGATTTTCTGCATGTCTGTAATTTTTTAAATACCAGAGAAAAGTTATTGTTAATGAAATGGCTAGTTACTCAGTAATGGCTAATATTTACTGTGGGCTGCTTTTGTGCTAAGTAAGCATTTTGCATGCATTCTCTCTAGGGGTGTGCAGGAAAATGTTTAACACTTTCAACATGGTTTTGGCTCTCCAAAACACAGGAGAGGTGGTGAAGGGAAAAAACCATTCACTAATATTCTCAGTACAGTTTTAAGCTTCCCAAGACAGAATTGAAAGAAATAAGCATTAGTGTATCATTATGTAGTACCTTCAACATAAAGATAAAATAGACACAAATAGGTTCAAGAACTTGGATAACAATTCAATATATTAAAATAATTAGGAAGTTTTGAGTATGCATTACTTTTGTTTAATATACAACTGATATAATTGTGTGTATGATTTATTTTTAATAATAATTTAACAACTGGCTGGCAAAATTCCTGAAATTGAATTTAACAATCAATTCTCAGCTTTAGCACTTGACTGATTAGCTCACACATATCAAGTTGGGCAGGTTCAATTACTGATCATTATTTTACAAATGACAATATGAAACATTAGAGAGATTAAGTTGCTGGCCCAGTAGTAAATACTAGAGTCAGCTTTCAATCTATACTTCACTGACTGAGAAACCTCAACTCATAATTGCTAATTCTCATGTTCTGCTGCTTGATGAAATTTTTTCCACTCATACTTCGAGGCTCCTTTGTGCTCCAATAAAGCCTAAAATCATATCTATTATACCACTACCTAGTCTCATTGTTTACCTGCATGTCTATCTGCTAACCTCTCTGGGCAGCTCAGCATAGATACTATGCACTCAGACAGCCTGGATTTGAATCTAAGAGGTTACACTAGTGCTTGGTGCATAGTAAGTACTCAACACATGGGGACTCCTATGATTATGATTCCCTAGACTCTAGTGGCTGCAGAAAAGAATCTTCATTTTAGAATACCTCACATTTAAGACAGTGTCTGGCATGTAGAAGATACTCATGTAAAAGAAAAGAAAATGCAATGTTGAGTCATAGTTTTGGTTTTCTTACCAAATACATACAACTGTATGATACTGATCAGATCACTTCACTATGGAGTCCAAGTGCCCAAAATCATAATAAAGAAGGAGATGGACTTGATTAATTATCAAGTACTCTCTTGTGCTAAACCTGCATGACTGCATGCATGCCTTTGCTGGTCCAGTAAACGGTAACACAGTACTTGCAAAGTAATTGAACAGTACTTTGTCAGGAACTTTTTGGCCATGTAGAAAAAAAGACACATGCATGATTCTCACTGCAACATGGACAACAATCACTGGAGTTAGCCTAAACTTTCAGTAACAGAAGAATGGCTAAATACATTCTAGTATATATATCCAATAGAATATTAAGCAGTCATTAAAGATGATGGTTAGAATATCCTGTAGGGACACAAGAAATGAATTAATATCATGGCAAGTATAATAAGCAGAATGTAAAACTGTGTATATCTTATACTTTCATCTTAAAGAAAAAAGCACAGGCATAGAGAAAAATAATACTACACTGACAAAAATGACAATAGTTCTATAAACATTGTGGCATTAAAAGTGCTTTTTAAAACATTCTATTTGTGAAATTTGGCATAATGCTTTGTTAGCTATAATTAATTTAAAAAAGATTATTTAGAATTCTAATGAGGTCTTTATAAAATCTGGGACTTCTAGCAAGGGATCTCCAAAAAAATTAAACTTAGGGATAGTAAGTGCAGCCCTGGCACATTTCCTCCTCCTAAGCAGAGCAAAGCTGGTGTTTCAGAGAGCAGACATATGCACAGTGCACACACATACCTACGGTGCAGAATTCGCCAGAGGAAAGAATGGAGAAACACAAAAGGGAACTCTGAAACAATAACTCTGCTTTTCAGTATTCCTCAGTTATATAATTTTAATGTGGTATCCAAATTGCTAAAATAGATTGTAGAAATTTAAAAGAAAACCTAAACTGGTTCACTTAAGCTGAAAAAATCAAATACTAATTTAACTCAATGAGCTGACCTTTTCTAAAAGTAACTGGTTCATTGATGGAACTTAGCCTTCGAAAAATGAGTTTTTCCCTTGGTGGAGAGTAAGCCTGAAGTAAAGAGGAGGCAGAAGTTACATGACTATCTGAGCCAGCTAAAGGGAGGACACAGGGAAGAACTCTTCTCTCTGTTGCTCTTGAAAACAAGCAGAGTTCTGTATTCTACTGATGTACTTTATGTGAGGTGGAAACACAGGAGAAAATATCTATTTAAGTGATATTAAATAGAATGATGAGTTAGTTTCCACATTCTGTCACTTGTTAGAAGAGGTTAAATAAGTTACCTGTTAATTTTACTTTTAAATACAAGATAAATTAGAGAAGTTGTCTTTTCACCACTTTATGCCCGGTTCCATCATAGTGCTGGGAGGAGTTCAAAATTCATCGACTAAATCATCAAAGAAAACAGGACAGCTGGCTCAGCCCACCAGAGAGTCTACGTCAATATTCTGGTATATATCAATTGCTTCTGTTTAGAAAAAAAGAAACCAAAGCTTCATGCTGTATAGCACTATCATTGTCTCATTATGGCACGTGGTGAGGGGACAACTATTGTCATCTTCATCCTGCAGTTCTTAAACCACTAGAGACAGCTGCAAAAATATTTACCCCAAAATCATAAATTCATCAACATACCAGTTTGTTTTTAAGTTATGTTCACTTTTTTCCTCCAAAGCTTTAAAATGCCATCCTATAAAGGTGATAAAGTGACTAACAGCTTAAGATATTGTTCAGTACTGAAGAAATTAAACCTCTAAAACATATTCTTAAACTTATTGTTGTAATTGATTGGATGGCAAAAAAAAGAGCTAAAAATTAATGAAGTATCTAATGGAGCTTTTCAAAGATTACTGCCATTTGTATTTCAAAACTAGGTATTCATTCCTCTATTCACTTGTGAGATATATCTTAGAGAAGAAAAAGTTCTAGCAAAGCTTATATTATGATTTCCAATAAATGTTACCTTGAATTTTGAGCAAGCATTTTATTTCTATGGTGCTCTTGACTTAAGAAATATCTAATAATTGGCACAGAAATTATTTCACTTTCCTTCTATAATTACTATTAAAAGGGGAGCCTATTACATAATATATGCATATTAAAACAAAGGTATATGTTTTGAAAAGAAAGTATTATAGATTCACATGAATGTAACATTAGTAGAAAAAATATGATGTTTACATATTTTAACAGTACCTGCTTAAAAATAAAGGTGAAAATAAACTTTTTTGATTGAGTAATATTCTTTTATTATGAAGAGTTACACAGAAGTAAGAAATAGTAACAAAGCCAGAGAATAAAGGTGAGTTATTTAAACTTAAACTTCACCCAGATTATTTGGCTGAGACAATTAAAATGGACATCACTGAATGATTTCTAGGCCATGTCATAAGTAGTGACAGCTGAATTTGCACAGATCTTGCTTAGGGTGACATGAAAGGCATGAATTTCTGCCTTTGAAGTTCATTTTTCATTAGGTTCACAAATTATAATATAACTTACAATACTTGAGACTAGAATTCACTTATTATATCTTTCCTTTGAACATGCCTTTTTCCCCTCTGTAGTTTATACATAGGTTGGTGAAAAAGAAAGATGGACGAGTCAACCTCATAACACCTATTAACTACAATAAGGCCATATCTTGTAGAAAGACAGTAAAGATCAGAAAGTGAGATTCCAGGATGATGATTCCACCCTCAGATTTAGTTAAGAGGAAAGTTAAATTATGAAAATAGCGAGATACATCTTTACAAAGGAATTTTTCCATTCAAGAAATCGTATAGAGACCCCAACACTCCAAAAATGCTAATTATAACTAAAATGGTTGTAAATAAATGAGTTCTAAAAATAATAAGCTGTACTCCCCCCACCAACCACTGCCCAAGAAAATGTGACTGCAGTTTTGTTTTTGGCCGAAGTCTGATTTTAAGAGTTTTGTTTTTTTTTAATTTCCAAAGCAAAGAAAATTATTTATAATTAAAATAAGGAAGTAAACAGGCAGTGATGATTAAAACAGAAGTAGATTATCTGGGTAAAATCAGGCAGAAAATCATGGGTAAGTCTGGGCACCATTGTAACCACAATGGCACCATCGAGGAGAGGTCGAATGCTCACATGTGGTCTTTTATGTCCATCCTTCCTAATTAAAATATCCCCTTAGTGTCTAATATCTGCATCCACAGCTTCTTAATTCTACCTATGTCATTTTCTTCTTCAGACACTCTTGTGTTATCATTTAAGATATTACTAATATATCATTTTATTTTTATTTCTACTACCTGATATCAAATAAAAGACCTAGGACTAGAGGGGAAATCCAGGATATTTAATGGGACTGGTGCTGTTATTCAAATCATTTCCACCTGTCAGCCTTATAGTATGCAAAATTCAATAAAAACAAATGAAGCCAATAAAAGAGTACTTAATGATACTGTTAACAGACTTAGCATGTAGCAAAGTACTGTGGATAAATTAAAATAGTGTCATTTTTACTGGTTACCAAATGCTTTCTAGCAATCAAATAAGTCAAAAGAAGATAATTTTCAGCTAAAAGCAACCCAACTCTATTTAGTTAATTACACAGCTGTAAGAAAATGTGCCATGAACTGTATACATGGCTAACTGAACACCCCATGCCTTAGGTAAAAAACAAAACAGGCAGTGGGAAAGATAATTTCATGTTTTTTCAACTTTCATGACTCTTATGCCAGGGGTTCCTAGCATTAAAGAACATTAGCAGAGTTAACAGAAGTTGATGATATTATAAATTAATCTCTTTCTTTCCCACTCTCCACTGAAGTTTAGAATAACATTTCTATAATCCATGGGCCCCAGAGAATTCAAAAGGAACCAGACAAATTACTTTGAAAATTTAAATTAGGATGTGAATTATATTTCAATTTAATGCATCCATCTGTGCATATAGTTTCCCTATGTGTTAGTGGAAAGGAAAGAGAGAAGGCAAATCATTCTTACGGTGACTCCTGGCTGCACATGGTTTTCTGCATTATTTCACAGTTCAGGAATTAGGGGTAAGGCTATGGGTTTGTTCAACAGAACTGTCAATCTAGCTGTGTTCAGAAAAGAACAGTTAATATTGTTTTCAAACAGTTTGCTTGAGAAAAATTATTTTGGGGGTCAGAAATTATTCCTCTCATCTCTGGAGTTCCAAAGTGCTTTGTCTTTTTATAATGTCACTTATTACATTTTTATTGTTATTATGGTTCTAACTGCAGACTGTTAGTTCCTTAAGAGTAGGAATCCTGTCTTACTAATACTGTATCTTTTGCAGTCCTCAATATGGAAATGTATGCAACTTTGAGCTCAATAAAATGTACAAAATGAACAAATATGCCATCAAATACATAGTAGCTCTTGAGTTTCTCTCTAATCCTTCATAATTTTCTTATCCCATGGATTTTGCATGTGTATTGATGATACTGGATGACTCACATATTTGAAAAAGAAAAATAAATCAAACAATGAAATTAGATCACCTATAAAATATCTTTAAAATCACTTTAACCAAAGAAACTTTCTTGATTATTAGAAATAATAATATTTCCAGGAATTTATAGATTTCCTGTTTCTGATCTAAAATAAGAGAGACATGCTGTAGAGAAGAGTATAGCCAGCATATTCTATTATTATTATAAGCCTGTTCTCAATGATCTTTCTGCTCCCAGTCTTTCTTTAGCGCTAACTTATCTTCCACAGAGATGAGATGACCTTTCTATAACCAAGTCTAGTAATGCCAGTCTGCTTCTTACAAACAACAGCATAGCAGCCTGGGTTATGTTAGTCCTGGCCACAGCCCACCTGCAGCTGCAATTCCACCACAGCCTAGAATTAGCCAATGCTCCATCTATTTTCAGAACCCAAAAAACATCAGCAATGTTTACAAGTGGGATAAACATGTGGTTCCTCTGCTTTTAATTCAATTTTTTATTCTTTCTGCCTTAAAAACTCAGAGTCAATTTTTCAGATCCAGTTTAAAAGCCATCCTTTCCTGAAACACTTTTCTGAAAATGAAAAAGAGCTTCTTCCTCTAAATTCCTTTCAGTTTGCATTTTACTCTTTGTTTACAGGGCTGTCCCTCATGACTACTAGAAACTAAAATGCAAGACACTGCTTGTATAACTCTGAAGAGCTAGTACTTAACCCAGTGCAGCTAACAAACCAAAAGCCAATAAAAGTTTTTCTGAATAAATAAATGTCTTTCAAACTGAAATATTCTCTATAGGATCTTAAAAACAAAATCAGGTTATTATTCACTAAAAAAGAAAAAAAATCTAAAAAAGTGTTTTCTCTTTTAGAGTTTTTTCATTTCTTCCTTAAATATTTATATATGTATATATTTTTATTGAAGTATAGTCAGTTTACAATTTTGTGTCAATTTCTGGTGTACAGCACAATGCTTCCGTCATACATGAACATACATATACTCGTTTTCATATTCTTTTTCACCGTAAGTTACAAGATGTTGAATATAGTTCCCTGTGCTATACAGTATGAACTTGTTTCTTTTAGATTTTTAAGGAAATCGAAGAACTGTAGTTCTCCATTACTTTTCTTATGGCTTTTTATCTTTAGATTTTTTTTTTTACTTCAATAATAACAGCACTGTCTTTTAAAACTCTTGCTCAAAAATAATAAAGAAGCCATATAAAGGTAATATATAAGAGATTAATACATTTAAACAATTTTTAAAACAAGCACTGATATAAGCCTTCAGTTGAAATCAAATTAGTACGGCATCCTTACACTATTAAACCATACCACTTCTTAAAACAATTGTTCATTTTGTTTAACCTAGTTTTAATGATAAATAGTCTTTGTGATTGATAACTATCTTAGACCACAAGAAAAACCAATATATGGTTCCATTTTGCTGATGAAGCTGTAGCCAAAAGGCCAAAATGTAATTCCTCACATTGTGGTTTCTGGTGTATGCCTGAGTATTGTTCTGTTTTGTTTTCTTCCATTTTGGATTTTGAAGAGAAAAAAAAATGCAGGTTTAGTAAATGTTTACGTTTAAAATAAGATACTCTGCTTTTCACTGCTTCATAGATCTACATGTCTCAATGAAACTTGCCAAGAGCACTGAACTTCAATATAAGAGCAGAGAGTAGCTTTCCCAACTGTGTAAAAATATTACGTTCTGGACACCCTGAACTCTTGACCTTCCCTATGAGGGAGATGCTGCTAAAATGTCAGTTAATCATAAAGCAGTGCCACAATGGGTTACCCAGAAGCAGAAGGCAATTTAAAAGAGCAATTTTAACATGCAATTGCCAAAGCATGCAATGCAGACAATTTCTGATGATGGCATATTTTATTTCCATTTAATAAGAGAAAGAGAAAACTGTATTTTCTTAGGTTCTATACACCAGATGGTATACCCAGAGGAAATAGACACATGGAAAAAAACAAGCATGCTTTCTTTGATTGTTCAATGGAGTTTTTGAATTACTGCCCATTTAAGACAACTTCACATTTATACCTTTTTTTAAAAAATGTATAAAATGCCTGAAGAAGCATTATGTGAGCAATAACATGGGTCAGGCTGTAAACTAACAGTGAAATAATCATACCCCTCAGGTACATAGAGAAGCATGAGGCAATTGTAGGTGGCTACAGCCACAAGAGGCTGTAATTACCACCCCTCCTAACTTGAGTGACCCTGAAGCAGGTAATTGCACTTACCACATGATTTTAAAGTACTTTAGAAAGAAAACAAAGAAATAGCTTTGGTAACTAAGCAGGACATTTTCAGAAAAGGATAAAGTGAAACACTGCTTTACCTGTTTAAAATATTTTAAACTCGGCATATACTTGAGTGTTAAGAACACTAATCAATTGTGCTTTCAATAAAAGCCAAGTTGCAAACATTAAGCTATGTTTTCTCAAAGAATAAGTTACCCATGCAGATCCTATTTTTAAATGTCTCCCAGATTTTACCTGCTGTACTTTCATTTACTCATGCTATACTCTTCTGAAAGGGGGAAGAAAAGATCACCTATAGTAGGAGAAAGAGGGGAAAGAATTCAGGCTTTTCAAGCACCAGAAAATGGGTGTGAGCCCCACTGGCCCAGCTAGCCGAGGTTAGACAAATCTCTGTTTTTTATTTTGCTTTTTCTGGATCTTAGATTCACTAGCTACAAGATGGGGATAATAATATCCAAATAACTATAAAGCAGTAGCAAACAATACTTAACTATGAAAATCTACATTTGTATTTAAAATATAAAATTTACTCATTAATACACATAAATAAAACCATTTAATTAACTTGCTATAAAATTATTTACTGACAGATTTCTGCCAAGAAAACAAAATTTATTACTGCCAGAAGTAAAATTTCAAAGGCTTAAAGACATTAAAATGGAATTTTTAAGACAGTAAATAGTAACTAATTTACTCTTTGATTGGTACTTAGTCAAAAATTGTTCCTCTGTGATCCACCAAAATAAAATAAGAATTCCTGAGAGAGAGAATGTAATCATTACGCCTGTTACTTATTGGAAATTCTTATAAAATTGATATCAGACACATACATATAGCTAAAAAATATTTATACTTATTTTCAAGGCTTCCTGGTGGTCTAACATACAGGATGTATTAAAACAGTTATTTCAAAACAGTAAATATTTATTCAGTCAGATTATATTAATGGTAAAACACTACCCTACAATGTGGCATTCTCCCAGTATTCATTAAAATGGAATGGTTTACAGAACCAGTATTCAGAGCTTGCACAATTTAACAGAATTAGATGGGAACTTCTCCAAAGGTTACATTTAGCATCTCAGTGGGGTCATTTCTCCAGATTATGAAGAATTTTTGTACTAAATATCAGATAATATCATAGTCAGCATATGTTGTGTTCTATGTTGTTGTTATAAACCACCAGGCTGAGACCAGTGACGGTGCTGGTGGGGTCTGAGGGATCTTAAATTTGGGGAAAAGGATCTTGAAGAGGGAAAGTAGATGGACATCATCATTTAAACCAACACTGACTCTATTTAGACATGCAATGTTTATCAATTATATTCAAATTTTGCTTTTCAGAGATTATTTAAAAATTAATACAATATAAAATTCATAAGGTTTCCCTCCTTTTCTAATAATAGAGCAAGATTAGTAGACATCCTAATGAAACAAAAACCAGTTTCTCTCCAACCCACAATGTACTTGAAAAATCTAATCTGTAGGTGCTTTTTATTTTACCATAAAAATCCGCATCAAACATATCTTATGAGGACATAAATAAATTAATAAAAATGCGTGACAAAGACTCACTACATGTGAGACATATTTTTAAAAATAAACTTTTTACAGTTGGAAGTAAAACTACAAATGAGTGAGCTTGATACCATTTTATGCCACAGAGCCCACAAATTAAATGTTTCTCAAATAACATATCAGAAAAAAAGACCAATATAACTTCAAAATGTCAAGACATTTATAAATTTGAAAGCAGATATGAATGTAAGTTATTTTTATCCTATTCCCTCCCACACAAATAAGGTTATTCTCAAAATAAAACACCTCAAAGCACTTCACAGTCATAGTTTTACTTATTGCAGTTCAATACGCATTCTGAACATAAGCATTCAATAGGGATAAATCAATGCTCATTAACACGTTGTTTTCACCCACTTAATACAGCATAACTAGCCTTAAAACACACTCTGATTTATTTGCAATCTCCATTGGCCTTCATATCAATGGCTAATTTCAAATAATTCCTAGGCTAAAAAATTACATATTAACAACACATTGTGTGGTACTGTTAATTTTTAATGATCTATTTTGATGAAAATAAAAAATTAGAAGGCAGATGAGACATTTAGAAGAAAGAAGTTCGGACACAGCAAGTCAAGAGGAAGATCCACTAGAATTGTCAATTAACATTTATTATTTCAATTTGCATGTATCTTCTAAAAATTAAATGTAGGGGGAAAAAGGTAATCTCATCAGAAAACGTGTAGGCAGTAAAATGGACCCTATTGTTCATCTCTTTCTGTTTGCCTGGGATATTAATTTCGGAAGACAGAGTGAGCTACTTCATAGTTTCCACACTGTCTTGTCTTTAAATTATTTCTCTGATTCGCTGAGGTTGTAGAGTCAACTTGTTTTCTCCCCCAGGAGGCTCAACTACTACAATAAGAGTAATGTGTCACATTACCTAGAATAAGAAGACTTAGCTACACGGAAAACTTGAAAGGCAAACTGTGTGATTTAGGCTGGGCCATGGAGACTCACCCAAAGTCTTGTGGGTTAAGCTGTTTTTCAACCACAGGATAAATGTATGACACTAGTCAGCAAATTAGCAGACTCCATTGTCCAAGTCTCAGACTAATGATTGAGCAGTTAAACCTCCTATTAGTGATCTTTCAATATTGATACACAAAATATATTCCTATTTAAAATTAACTTGTATATATTAATATGTAAAAATTGAGCCAGATTAAAAAATACTTAGGGATGACAGTACATCAGGCAACTTCAGGGACTTCACTTTGATCTTCGATCAGTACCCTTGGTGAGTTGCCTCAGAATACTGATTGCTAAACAGAGGTTAAAGAAACAAAAGACATTTCACAGGCATTTACATTTTCATAGGTCCCCACAGTCTTAGTTTTCAATTTTCAGAACCTAAATCTTTAAATGTTTAAGATGCATAGATCCATGTACTAACTCTGCAGGTGTTTCAACATAATGCTTGATGGATAAAAAAATGTTGCTTTCAACTAAACTAAAAAATTAAACTATTTTCAACAATAAAATAAAGAGTGCACTTTTAGTGCACTCTGATAACCTAGACAATTAAACTTTCCAGTGGCTTTTAATAAATAGCTAACAATTTCTCCCATTATAACAATGTGGCATGATAAGGAACAAGGATGTATGTTTATACATTACTTTTATTTCACTTTTTACTCTTTCTTTCTGCTTTCTCCATGTACTATTATTTTCACCACTCTGATTTAGGCATGAGGAGGGCAATGGCAAGTCTTAAAAACATAAGGAAATCCTCTCTATATTTTACAACTGGTCGTCGAGCTGCTGCATTAATCCTCAAAAACAGGATTTTCTGAATAGAAGAGTACTTTTACCAAGGATTTGCTCAGAGTTAACTTTTCTAATTGGTATTATCAGATATGGCCTCTGCACTGACCATAATGTAATTATCGAGGACAATTTCCACATAGTA
This sequence comes from Camelus ferus, assembly GCF_009834535.1. Lineage (NCBI taxonomy): Eukaryota > Metazoa > Chordata > Mammalia > Artiodactyla > Camelidae > Camelus > Camelus ferus. The sequence goes on from NC_045703.1 coordinate 43,753,400, forward strand.
GAAAGGTATTCAGCATTTGCTTCAACTGCCAAGGTTCTCTCTCTCAATAATAGCTTCACCTGCATCTATTAGAGATTTTGGGCTAAACACAAGCAAGTTGAGTCAAATTACCAAGCAAGAAAAGATTGTAGCTTCATAATAACACTGAATAATAATAAACACTCACACTGCCCTTAAATCAAATTTATGACATAATTAAGGCGACAATTCACCAAATTCATTGAAACTCTTAGAATAGTGTGACTAATCATGTACCAAATAATTAGAACTTTTAATATTGTATGTCTGTTATGTGTCTTATGCTAGATTCCTCCCCCAGGCAGAGTGGACTGCTCTGTCTTACCTGCACATTTGGTTCTGGTGATGAGTGGAGGTCCTGGGAGCCCCGTTCCGCCTTCACCAGGTCTTGTAAGCAGAACACGGATCTCGTATTCAGTATCTGGGTCCAAATGCCATAATTTATAAGTTGGAGCATTGACTGCGTGGGTTTCTGTCCAGGAGCCCGATGTCATTCGGTACTCCACTTCTTTCAAGATAATGGGACCATCGCCAATGATGGAGTTGGCATTTAGCTGAATCAGCAAATATGTAGGCCCAACACCAAGCAGCTGAGGAGGAGCAATGGGTCTTGGTGGTTCTAGGAGAGATGAATGTGCAGTCTCATTAGTTAGAATCCAAAGACTATAATACACAGAGTAATGCCTCTGAAAGCCTAAAGGCTTTAGGAAGAATTTACTTAGGACTTTATAATAAAAACTTAAAAGAATACTGGAAATGAGTGGTCTGGAAACTGGACTTTTAAAGAGCAAATACTTTCACAGATGGTATATGACACTATTCCCACAAGTTTCCTTTTATTAAAAACATGCCTCTCTGAGAGATAAATCTGTAAAGGCGCAGTAACCAAGGGAAATAAGGAGAAAATATTTAGAGATGAATAGCTCTGATTAGCTGCGAAACAGAGTACAGTTGGTCTTTGACATTCTTGAGGTCCTAAAACCTTTATAAATCCCCAAATTAATTAATACTGCTGTAACTCATTATTTCATTCCTGAAATATGATCAAGTAGTGTTTTTGTTTTTATTGTGTTTTCCTTTACTTCTGCAGAGCTCCTGCAGATGAGATGAAAAGAAAGCACAGCAAACTGAACTCAGGGGCTGATGCCGGGTGCTGACTCGTTTCCACACACCCATCTCTCAGCGTTAAGAAGCTGAAATTTACACCGAGGCATAATCACAAATCATTACCTATCAGTGGCCTTTGGGAGTTGCATGTGATAAGGCAATGCATCAAATATTAAACTCAAATGTCAAAGGTACGCTGCAATTTAATTTTGAATAGCTTAGATATTTGTTGCTTGAAAGAAACTTTGGGAAACATTATTTCAATGTTTGAACTTACAGAAATGATGAACGATGAATTAGAGCACTTTTTTTTCCCTTAACAACAATGTATGTGAAATTTGATATTGAACTTTATGGAGGATCCCATAGCTCTAGCTCTGTCCATATGTCTCTAACTAGTACATTGTGATCAGGTGGAAGAACACTTCGTGGGGAAGCCAGAAGACTTAAGGAAAGTGTTAACCTTAATAAAGTCTTAACTGCCCCAAAATTGTTTTAAAGGCTTTTTAAAAAAAAGATTTAAAGCAAATTATATGAAGATTACACAATAACAGCAAAAGAAGAATTCCATTTCCAAAGAGCCACCCATTTAAGTCAAAGGTTTAGTTAAAGACAGGAAATCGGAGAATAAATGCTGTATTATTATAGACAAAAAATCATATGAAGAAAAACTATGAAATGCAACCACACAACACTTTTCTTGTCACCCTCCTCCATCACCAGGTAGTAGTGGGTTGTTAAGAAGAGACAGCCAATATTTTTCAAACTGGATTTTCTGTTTTAATAGCAATACATGCTTAGAATACAACAATACGAGAAAGCTCATAGACAGGTTCTGCCTTCTGATAAAGGTATAAATGAAGTAGGGTTTCCGGTTGTAGCCCAGGATTTACTTTTAAACTCCAAAGTACAATTTCTGCCTCACGAGTCCCTCAGTTATTAACAACCCTGACATAAGGAATAAGACTAGCTGGCCTAGATCTCTACCCAGGCTAAAGTAATTTTTAAGAATTTTCCTCCCAAATTCATATGACAAATATTTGTTGAGTAACTACTCATTGCTAAGCTACCCTATACATTTGGTATTCATATAATACGGCAAGGGAGGCATAATAACAATAAATCAACAAATTCATTGTTTTAAATTGAGAATTATATAGAAAACAGATACTGAGATAAAGAATAACAGATAGGGGAAGGAAGTATCTAGTGAGTAACACTAATATTTTCTACCCAAAAATCACTTGAAGAATATAAAGTTACTCCAATCAAGAATCCTGACTCATTATGGCAATAGCTTTCAAATTAGTTATCAGTAAAATCATATGAACTTGTGCTTCAGTGTTGCTCTGATTTAAAGTGAAAATAAAGCTAAGGTTAAATAAGACAATTTATGTGCTATATAAACTGTTTACATTTAGAATTATTTCTATTTCTTTGGAAAAGCAGTTCTTAACACCTGATTTATAAACTTTAACTACAAAATTTCTCCTTTATGGTTTAAAATTATTTCAACAATATATAGTCAACACTGAGTAGATGGTGAACTATTTCCAATTTTACAACTGACTTCAATTGAGAAGTTACAGAGGAAAGTTTAAATAAAACCAAAATAGTTTAGAATTTTCATTTATCAGCTAAAGAAAGATAGAGCTAGACATTTCATATCATGAAATTTTACCAACTAGTCTAACAACTTCTGTATTTCAACAAGTTTTGGTAGACAAAGAGAAAGAGAAAGTTGACATATTTTCTAAACTTTAAACTAAAATGAAGCTGAAGAGAGAAATGAATGTAACAGAAAAAATGCAAATGTCTTCCCCGACTATCTAAATGCTGCACATATTTTAAGTAGTCTGGATTTTGCAAATAAACTGAGCTGCCTCATATATGCAATGTTTGTTTTCATTCCAGATGGCTCATATACTGACTAAGTAGGAAATGATGCTAAATTCACAACTTACTGGGGTTCTAACCCAGAGCAGTGATGCGTCACTCACATTACAGCTGAACAACAACCTGAAGATGTCTGATATTTAACATGACGGAACACTTTGTCACAGGAACTATAAATAACAAACCTTGGTTAATCTATCAATGTATGGGTGTCCTTAAACCTGACCTAATAAGTGTATACTGAATGTTAAATCTCACCCATCAAAATTCTGCACATCATTGTCACAGAAAATAAGGAGAAAACAAAAGAGGAGAGCAGAAGATGGGAGGGAGAGGAGAGAGGAAAAGCTACAACCAAACATATTCTTAGAAACAAATAAAAAAGTAAAACATAACATTTCTCCTATCATTTCTATCTCTAAAGAAATGATATGTAAAAGAAAACAAAATATAAAGCCAAGTGATCTGGTTTTAAAAACTGTATACACTGACAGCTGAGTAAACTTGAATATGTTATCTAACTTCTTGGCATTACAATTTCCTCATTGGTAAACTAGGCATAATTTTAAGAATTTTAAAAGACTTAACATTTCTAAATATGTACGTAAGTCCTATATTTGATGCTACTTTGTTTCTGCCAGAGAGCATATGAATTTCAAAATCAAAAATTAATATTCAACACTAGTGTTTTGTGTACATCAAAAACTAAGTTTGATGTAATCAGGTTCTTGGCCCAAAGGGCCACAATTCACTCCTATCAGTTTTATATCTCACTCGCCACAGCCAAGTAAACAAAAGGGGCGGTCCAGTAATCAAAGCAGCAGCTCAAATTTAGAACTGTGGCAGTGTTCAGAGAGGCTTAGCAGCATATACATTGATTAACAGCATGATTATAAGTGAAACTTACCATTAATGAGACTAATATACCACTACATATTAAAGTTTTATGTTTGAAGGAAAAAGTAGCCTCATATTAGCATATGCATTTTGTTTTTAGACCCTTGAGAACAAGGAGGCTTATTTATGAAATCTCTATTCATTTCAATAAATTATGCATGAATTTTAATCAGTTAGCAAATGAACAAGTAATTGTTCTGCAGCAATATTAATATTCTTCATAACTTAATACACTATCAGACCCAGAGGTGTGGTGTGAATAAATCCCAACTGTATACTAGGTATCAGCTGAAGCATGCAATCCCCAAAATACAAGATAAACTTTGCCAATGTTACCAATTAACTTTCAATTAATGACTTACATTCATTATGCTAGAGCTAAACCTATTATAAAATCGCAATTATACATTCAAATTGCTATATTTGTATTTTATTTCAAATGATTTTTAAAAGTGTCTTGAAATCAAGGTAAGTCATTAGGAAAGTATATTCTCATCTAGTTATTCCTGTTATAATGCTATTTTACAAACATATGTGTCACTTATCAACATTCAATTAATTAATAAAATGCAAAATCAGAAGTAGAAGCTACGAAGCCAGAAAAAGTCACTTAACAAAGTAAGTATCAAGGCAAATGACACCTCTACATTCATCTTTCCAAAGAAATAAATAACCTCTCAATTCTGTCTCCCTCCAAATTGTTTTATTTACTTGTCCAAGAAGCCTTGACAAAAAGTATCTTGAGATCACCCTCTCACTAGCAGAAGCAGACAGTGCTTTGTCTCCTATGGCTGCTATAACAAATGACCACAAATGTGGAGGCTTTAAATATCAGAAATTTATTCTCGCAAGGTTCTGGAGGCCAGGTGCTCCAAATCAGTATCACAGGATCAAAATCAAGGTGGCACCGGCCACACTTCCCACAAACGCTCTGGGGGGAGTCAGCTCCTTGCCTTTTCCTACACCTGCTAGCTGCTGGTATTCCTTGGCTGGTGACCACATCACTCCAATCTCTTTCACTGTTAACACTGCCTTTTTCTCTTCTCTCTGTAGTCAAATCTCTTTCTACCCCCTGTTTATAAGGATATTCTTGTGATTATATCCATGTGCAGGGTCCACATGGATAATCCAAGATACTCTCCTCATCTCAAGACTCTTAACTTAATCACATCCCCAAAGACCATTTCCCCATATAAGGTAATAGTCTTCGGCTGCAGAGATTAGGATCCTATTTCGTTGGGGCCACTTTTCAGCCTATCACATACATGAACTATGACTTCATCCTTCTTCCTAGGAGACATCTCAGCTCCACCTTTTCTCTGGGTGGTAGGAAGCTTGGAAAATAATTCTCCTAGGAAAACATCCTAGCTAGATTCAGAGCAGCAGAAATTATTTAAAAGGCAATATTTATCAACACTGTCTGTTCACTGCTATTTATTTTTTAAAAGGAAATGAAAATAGAGATGATAAAAATTATTACTCAAAATGGCTACAAGAATCAATGTCCCCTTACTATGTCTGAATTCCTGTAAAAATCAAATTAGAATATTTGCCTTGGAGATAGATATTTTCTTACTTGCTACCACTTGTTTACTTAAATGAATAGATCACTTCAAATCAGTATTTTTCTATTTCTTTACCATTCCTCTCATTAAAATTTTGATCCAGTTCCATTTAAAAAAATGAATTCACTCGTTCATGCTTCATGTTGTTTAATCTTCTCCCTCGTCACCTATCAAATGTTCAAGTAAACGGGAAAAAAACATTAGAGACTGAAAACAGGAAGAATGACATCAGTGTACAAAATAATTCGAGCATTTATTTTATCAGCTACCCTATAATAATTTTAAATGATTTTAAATTGTGGCTTAAAAAGATAACAATATAATTTAATGGTACTTGAGGTGTTTCAAGAAATTTAAAATAATAACACTGATGAATAGGAAGATGGCCTTTCCTCCCATAAGAAATGGAAGGCAGGCTAGATAATTAGAAACATTGTCTTTGGACATTTAATATCATATGTATGGCACCATAATGTTTCATTTTTTCCTTAGATATAAAAACATTAAGTACACATTTGAAAATTTTCAGATGCATTTAACAAGATTTCTCCTGCATCCACATTGTATAAACTGTAATGCATTTGCATAAAATACATTTATGCATAAAATACATTTATGAGAAGAGTTAATAGTTCTTTCATGATTTTCACTGTTACTCTCTGATGCCTCAGATTTCCAGCCCTAACAAATTCCTTAGGCAGCCAAAAACTCTTCATTCACTCTTTTGGCTACTACTTCATAATGTTTGCATGTAGTCAGTAAATTCTATAAATCATCTTTCAGATAAATTAATAATTATGTTTAATTATGGTGATACATTTGTGTGTTGTCAAAAAATTTTAATTTAATATATTAAATTTCTTTTAAATCCAACAATCCAATGATAGATACTTTTTTCAAATCATATCCTTCAGGTGGCTCATAAGCTTGAACTGGTCAAACGAAGTTAATGCTAAGACATCACAAAGTTTGAATGTTGTTAAACCTGAGATTCCTATGACAGCATCTAGACCATGTATCAATCAAAAGGAGCCACTGGTATCTATTCATCTCCATGAAAACTACATGAGTGTTAGCTCATAGTCACGGTGGACTACGCAGTGTGTGCTGTGCCCACTGCCCATATTCACAATATTTCACACACACACACACACACACACACACACACACAATTCTGAGAAGCATGAAATAAGCACACATGATTTCACAGCAGTAAGTAGGTAGAAATACTTCAAAGTCGAAAAACGCAATTGTGCAACAAAGCCCTCTTTTAATGAATATATATATATATATTTGTTTATACTATGTATTTTTATCACTATTAATTATATCTATCTAAACAAGAGTTCCTCCATTCTTTCCCAGTGATTCCCCACTGACGACAGCTGTTCAAATGACTGAGGAGTGTTACTTGCTTTGAGTGGCCAGGGGCCAGGATTACTTGATCAAGAAACGCACATGGCAGTTCCACATAATGAAGAGTTCTCCAGGCCAAAATACCATAGGCTCATCTGAAGAAACATACAATATTAAAAATAATTTCCTCTCAGCAATCTGTGGCCTATGCTTACCTAAAATTACATCACTTACATTTCCATTTCTCAAGAGTACTAGAGTAGAAGTCTGAAGATGGTGTAAACCCGAGCCACGTGATCACTTACTCACACGGGCTTGAACACGGTCAGGGAGGCACACGGGCATGTGAGTATACAACCTGCTCACCAACAAGCGAAAGGGTATTTCTGGAAAACTATCAATATAGAACGAGAAATAAAAATGTATTTATAGACTAAAATAATCCTACTTCTGGAAATTTAATGTAAGGAGATAACTAAATCTATGTTTAGAAGAGCAAAACATTAAGCAATCAAAATATGCTACAATAGGAAAATGGTGACAGAAATTATGATATTTTAATAGAATTTCACACAAACTTCAAGAACACAAAGTTGTGAAGATTATACAACAAACATCAAAGGACATTTGAATGCTTAGTTGATTAGCACGCTCATTTTAAAAAGTATATCCCTATTAAAATCAAAGGGAAGGGGAGGGGAGGGAAGCGAAGGGAAGGGAAGGGAAGGGAAGGGAAGGGAAGGGAAGGGAAAGGAAGGGAAGGGAAAAGAAGGGAAAGGAAAGGAAAGGAAAGGAAGGGAAAGGAAAGGAAAGGAAAGGAAAGGAAAGGAAAGGAAAGGAAAGGAAAGGAAAGGAAAGGAAAGGAAAGGAAAGGAAAGGAAAAGAGGTAAAAAGAAAGCCACCAAGCACCACCACCAGAAGGAAATAAACCAAAAAGCTAATAGCAGTGATTGGGGAACTATGAGCCTACGAGTGGTCTTCCTTTTTCTTTTTTCTTTATTTTCCAATAAAATTTGTAATGTGCTCATAAAACTTTCTCATCATCACATTCTCAGTGTCTGTCATGGTGCCTAAGTTCAATAACAGCATTACAGAATGAGTGGCTGGCTCACCAATGCCCTGGGGTGGGGGTGGGGGGGTAGTTACCCATGCCACTCTAAAAAACAATTTTCTACATAAATTCTGTTCCATAAATTTGTTCCATACAAGAAAAGTTAGACTACATCTCCAGTGTGAGAACCAAAATCTTGAGATGGCAATAGTAAAACTGTGCGAATTTTATTTATTTTCAGATGGTGAAATTAACTCCTCAAAATGTAAGATTTACCACCTTGAGCTCTGAACCATGTTGCTAGCCAATTGCTCTGACAGTGATACACAGCACCTACAAAATGTTACTATTTAATTAAAGGAGTTAGTTGACTGGAACAAAAGAACACTTTCTAGGCAATTGCTTAGTGACCAAATGGCATCAAATGATTTATCCACCTTGTAAAAAAAGGCACAGCTACAAACCTATGTAATAATTCTTTTTTGTCTTTCAGTCAAATCAAATCAATTATTTTTTAAAAAGATTTTCCATGTGAAGAAAAAGTTCTCATATATGTATATATGAATATCATTTTATCAAAATACACAATTGCACTAATAGTACTAGAATGTATACCAATAACTTGAGTTTCTTGAACAAAAATTTAATCCAGGGTAGGAAAATTTTCTGATACTAAATATTGAAAAGCTGTTTTGCCTCTCAGTCCCCGTGTAATATGTATTCATTTTTTTAAAACTCCAAAATCTGTGGAATTACAGTATTTAATCTCAATGACATGGCTCTTTCCTGCTGCCTCATGTGCTGAAATAAGAAGAACCATTTCAGCAACAAAACTGCAAATTTTGCATGCTGAATTTTACATCCTATACATTACCATGGCCTTTTATTCATCTGGATTTGAAAACACTGCTGCAATAACTTTATCACCTGCTTGAAATAAAAAGGCAGAGCAGCAGCAGCACACGATGTTAGATCTGCCAATAGAAACTAAAAACAAGGTTAGGTTCATAATTAGGGTATATGAAAAGGTGAAGGGATTTTAAAAAGTGAAGTTGATTTGCTTTTTAGCCCATGTAATCTAACTGTGAGATAACTACACAATTTCATTTCATTTTGTCCCCAAACGATGCTAATTAATATCTGTGCAATGAATTCATTCAGAATTATGAATTACTGCAATAATTCAACAACTTTACAAAAGCCTCCATCAGTGCCACAATCCATATGGCATGGTGGCAAACCACATATGCTATGATGAAAATTACAGATCCATTTGATTGAATCATAAACTAATATGGAAGATTTCTCTTATGGCCATTTAATCCCTCATTTCAGCTTGGTCAGAGCTCAAACTGTTCATGCATTTCAAGGAAAGAACATGCAGTTGATTCCAAGAATAACAATCAGGTAAGTAGTAAAACTGGGAAAGCCTTCAACTCTTTGTTTGGCTCCCTCAAGTCTAGGGTCATAAACACGTAATCACATCACCATCTCATCAGTCACCTTTATGAGATAAGAGAATAAAAAAATATATGGTAGGAGAAAGGAGGATAACTGTGTTTGGCAATGACAATATATGTCCCCCAGGAACATGTAAAACATGCCTACATTACAGGCCAAAGGATTTGGAGTAACACCATTTATATTCATTTTATATTAATATGTGTTAAGACAAAATGGCTACTCCAGTAAACCAAGAGATAGCAAGCAATTACAAGGAAAACTCCACTGCAAAATCTCTATAACAAGATTATAATCTCTCTCTCTATATATATACACACACATATATCCATGTTCACGTACACGTATATGTAACATGTATAACATAATCAAGAAAAAAGTATTTAAAAATATCCTGAATCTTTCACATCTAGAATATTAAAAACACTTAAAAATCTCATGAGTCTAAGTTCCAAATTAAAAAAAAAAATTAAACCTACGGAATTAGAAGAATCTTCCAAAATTTATTCATAACCAAACACTATATAAGTGGGCCGTCTTGAGTCTACTCTGTTGTGTTGACTCATTGTAATATAACACATAAGAATATGCACTTTGTGATTATTCCAAGTCATTCAAAAGGATGTTGAAGTTTTCACGTACATGTAGCCAGCAACAGAAGGCCTTTTTTTTTTTTTTTTAAGTGTGATGACTTAGTCAAGTAATGGAATCAGGGGACACTATTCACTCCCCCTACTCAATGATCCTGGTTCCCAGGCATGTAAAATCTAAGCCTTTATTTACTCCAAGTTAATCAGGAAACTATCATTTCCCAGTTATTTCTACATGACTCTGGAGGTACAGAGTGACCATTAAGTAGCCAGGCATATCCCTCTATGCATAGAAGTGATACATTACTTTATTATGAAAACGAATTTCTGATGACATAGTAAAAACAATTAAATAAGACTTCAGTCATGTTGATAGCTCCTCTAGATAACAGGCTTTATGAATGCACTACTAACTCCAGCAGAGTCACAATTTCAGGATGCTTTTCAGTTCAAAAAGCATAAATCTTCAGAGACTTTAAAAATCTTCACATCAAAGAAACTGTGTCATTAGCTAATACGGATCCAAGTCAGTTTTGTAACTTAAAGATTCCCAATATGCATTCATTCCAAAGTACAAATGACATAAACTAGCAATTATAGAACATTTCCTCAATTTGGAATTAAACAAAACAAAAAACAACTATGTGTCCTATTAGATGCCCTGGATTAAATCAGGAGATAGAGAACTTTTCACGTGAAATGGGTTCAACAGATGTGGTCAGTGACTCCAGACCAACTACTCCTACTGGCAACTACGTAAAAGAGTCAGGGGATTTGAACAGGGGACCAGAGGACAGGTTCCTGTGCACTTCTATTTAAATCTTTGAGCTAAGAAGAGCAGATTTTTATGCGTAACTCAAGAATGTATAGGTTTAATGATGAACAAAAGGAATGCCATTAAAATAGGGCCGTCCCTGCGGTCACCATAATAAAAGGACTTCTGAATAATTATTTTAATCACCCAGTTCTATTAGTACTCCTCGAGGGGGCCAAAAATATCTGTCCCCATTAGTCAAAGTACCATCAAAAATAAAATCACCACACCTAGTTTTATAATCAGATGGAAATAGGTGGTAGACGAGAAAAAATATAGACCTATCTGATAAAATAACAAGGTAGTGACACTATAAAGATATTTAACCAAGTAAACAGTTACCTTCCAAAGGACGTTTTATACTAGTGTGCCAGCTCAGCCAGCAAGAGACCTTTTATTTCCATTCTATTCGACCGCCTCTATTTCCACACCATAATGGGGACCTAGACATTCAGAATATCAAAATAAACCATCCACATATAAAATATTAGAAGGCAGTCCAACTTATAAACCACCAGTACAGCAAGGGAAAGTTTCCAGAAGAGTAAGACAAAGGGTGTCAAGACCGTAAGTAACACAATCATACAGCTAAAGGGTTGGGCTCTTCTGCCGCTGTTCCTGCTACTAAGCGACAGGAAACCTCCCTTTTCTACTTTGACAAATATCATGTCTTGTAAAAGTAAGGGCAATAAATGGCTACTGGCCCAAACTGTTCATATATTCTTTCTGTGAACTTCCAATTCCCCATCCTTCTGCAACTTTAGCTAGATCAACTGGAAATTTGCTCGGGGCGCCGGGGGGGGGGGTACAGACATGAATAAAATGTGCAAACATTTTCATACGCACTGAAGAAACTTGAAATGGTACCTCCATGAGTGAACTTAAGAGGATTAAGAAATGGGTAAGGAAGCCTACTATTTTAAGTATTATAAAGAGGAGAAAAAAGTATCAAACTTTTTTGGCATGAAATTTTGTAAAATGACACTTACAAAAACTGATAGCCGAGAGATCCCCCTATTGTACCTGAAAGGTGCCATTTCTTGTTCCAAAGCCGTGCAACTTCATCTTTAAAAGTATATGTCTATGTCTGTGCTTAGGTTTTAAATTGAGGATTTGACATTAAACAAAGGTTAAGAAAGTTACTTTGGAAATTAATCATAGAGCTATACCAGATGTATTACTCCTATAAAGTATAATGATACGTTTAAAATGTAAAGGTACTTATTTGTGCCTGTTTATATTTTATCTGGTTTCAAAAGTTACTTCATTTTAATATTTAAATGCGAACTATGTTAAAGAGATACTTTACCGATTGTAAATTTATATTAGTTTTACAAAATCAAATGTCAATTAGGTGATGGAGGAAAAGGTCCAAGGTCAACTGTATGCTCTCCAAGCCATGGTGCCAGCTGGGGGATATTCACATTATAGGCAGAATGGCTAGGGGAAAAATACTAGACAGTTTTTGTGATTATCACAGTATTATAGATGACACACAGGACAATGAAAAAAGACATAAAATAAGTCACTGTGATGGTTTAAAACATGGCCACAAATTTTTTGAGAGTGCCTCCATTGAGAGGTTGGGTTCATGTTCGCTCCTCTTGAATCTGGGTGATCCTGCACCTGCCTAAATATATAGAGCACAGAGGAAGTGGTGGAATGAGACTTTGAGACTAGGTCACAAGGGACTATGCAACTTCCCCTCTGTTCACTGGAACCTGAAACCCTTGCTCTTGGAGCCCTCAGCCACCATGTTAAAAGTTCAGTGAACTGGTGGAGTTATCACAGCCCAGGTGCCAGACATGTGCATAAAGAAGTTTCTAGATGATTCTCACCTCCAGGAGTTTGCGTCACCTGCAGCTGTTCAATTTGAGCATTCCTAGCTGAGGACCCAAACATCCTGGAACAGGGAAAAGCCGCCCCTGCTGTGCATTTCTGAATTTCTGGTTCCCCAAAGCTGGTTGTTGTTTTATGCCAGTAAGTTTTGGGGTATTTTATCACACAGCAGTTGACGAATGGAAAATTATGTCTTATTAAGAGGTTCAGGAAGATGTCGATGAAAGTTGCAAACTTCTTAACACAAAAACATCACTCTTTCCTGATGTCCCTTGCTTACCTGTCCAGCCTCATGTCTTACCACTCTCCAATTCCAATCACATGTTCATATATAACAATTTGTATTTTCTATGGAAAAGTTTTCTCTTATATTCATCTACCTTCACCCTTTATATGGTGCCTGGAGTGACCTTTCACCATTTATAGCCTTAACAAAACCATTCATCTTCAAATTCCAGCTCATTTATTACTGCTTCTGGGAAGCCTTCCTCAGCACACCCTCTCTAGCCTGAAATAAATGCACCTCTTCTTGTAAGAGATTTCTCTATATTTTCTCTCTCTCTTTAGTTATTGAGCTCTGAAGACAAACACTTTATATTATTTGTCTTTAAGTTTGTGACTTCAGACTTCAGTGCTTAGCACATTAGGCAATCAACTGATGATTGTTGAATGAATGCATTACGAAAAATTGAACATAAGAAGGTAATTTAAGGTAGGGTACTACCTAGTACTGGTGAGATATGGAACACCCAGAACTTTCAAGCTGCTTGTTGGAGTATAAATTGACACAACAAGTTTGAAAAACTGCCGTACCTACTAAAGCTGAACATAAGCATATGCTATTACTTATCAATTTCACTTCCAGGTAGATGCTCTCCCAAAATGAGTACATCTGTTCCTTGAAGGTCAAATGCCTATCATCGGTAAAATGGATAAATAGGGGCACAGTCACAGATAGAATATTTTACAACAATAATGTCAAATAATCTACAGATATATGCAGCAATACGAATGAATTTCACAATGTTGGAGAGTGAAGACACATTAAAGAGTATAAACTGAAGAATTCCATTTACCTAAGTTGTTTATTCCTATTAGAATCCAGAGATAATGACTGCTCTGGGGCAGCTGGGTTAGTGACTGCAAGGGAGTGATGGGGACCACTGAGGTGCTGGTGATATTCTATTTTTTGATGTGGATTGTGGGTATATTGTTTGTAAAAATTCATCAAGCTATACATTTATCAAGCTATCTGTGTAATGCACAATTTTCTGCATGTCTACACTATACTTAAGCAATAAATTTTTAAAATTAGTAAAGAGAAAGGTAACTAATTGGTCCCAAACTCCTGCTCAGAAACACTCCCCTGCACACACAACTTAACACAATACAATTAGAATCTCATCTCAACTGAGATTTTAAATTTAAAGTCAGCATCTATGGTAAAATTCTAATTAGACCAAAATTTCTTTTGAAAATTCCTAAATCATTAACAAAAATTGGTTTATATCTTTTTCCTTATACACATCATTATACTAGCACTCCTGACTTACAAAATGTGAGAATCTCTGAGCTCAAAAGAACCGAGGAATGTCTATGCGCAAAAGTTTGGGCATTAAAATCTTTCTAGGTCAAGTTCATCTTGGAGGGAACAGTTGAGTTCTATAGTCATCATTGTATATTAAACATATTATGAGATGACTACATCATATAAAGGCATCAAGTGAAGTTAGTTCTGCTTTGTAACTACACATTGAGAATGTCTTATTTGAATTAATCTGTATATAATATACTATTTTTTACACAGTTCATACATTTCCCATAGCACCTCTCTATTGAAATGTAATATTATTTAACATTACTCAGGAATCATGCCAATTTTAGGTCATTAGTGTCTTGACATTATTTAAACTTTGACTGCATTAATATGGTTAGTTCACAGAAAAACTTTGTGAGGCCATCTCATAGCACCTCTCTGGATTTTTACTCAGGTAACAAACACAGAAATGGAGCTACTCTGCAAGTGAATAATTTGAAAAAGAAAATATGGTTCATGATTTGACTTTCAATGTGAAGAGTTACTCAGAGCACATCCCTACCTTCAATACAAAAATAGCATAAGTGGAGGAGAAAACTTCCTCCAGAGCATACATTATAAGTTTTCTAATCCTGTTTCACCAAGCTGAAAATAATGACGATAGAGGTAGTCTTTAAAGGAAGAAATTAAAAACAAAAAACAAAAAACAAAAAACAAAAAACCAAGCCAGAGAGTCTGAGATTTTCATCTAACTTGATCAAAGATGACTGGACCAAAGAAAAGCCCACCTAGCTGAGTGCCATCCAGGAAGCAGTCTCAAGATTTTCATATTCTCATGAAATTAATGCTAAGTGCTGATGGACTTTGATTACCAAGCCCTGTGTCTTCAGAAAAAAGACAAGCTATCGAATTCTTAATGATTTATTTTTCCCACAATCAGGGAAGCTTTGAAATCCAGAGAATCTTATTAGAGACACAAAATATTTCCAAAGTTTTTGTAGAGCTCCAAAGGTCATTCATAATTGTTGGTATAAAATCCAAGAAGAATGTTCAGGTAAGAGAGGAAGAAGAATGCAAAAGGAATATCAGAATAGTTAGGTTCTTAGCTTTTAATAAAGCCCAAGTGTGCAAGATGCTGCTTCGATGCTAACAAAGCCCTCCTAGGCTTGCTGGAATCTAGGTTGAGTGAGCATGCACACGCACATGTGTACACAGAGGCATGCAAACGCTTATGTTAGTACCTCAGAATCTAGGAAAGGGGCACGTGTGGTGGTCATGGTTTTTTGAACACCTTGTATTTGATTTAGAAAGAATCATACATCCCCTGCTCTTCTGTTGAGAATCACTGCTATAAAATGATGTTATAGATATCATGTTACTTGACAGGACAGGATGTAAGTTAAAAACAGTAGCCAAGCAGCTTA
This sequence comes from Camelus ferus, assembly GCF_009834535.1. Classification (NCBI taxonomy): domain Eukaryota; kingdom Metazoa; phylum Chordata; class Mammalia; order Artiodactyla; family Camelidae; genus Camelus; species Camelus ferus. Next base: position 43,768,955 of record NC_045703.1, read on the forward strand.
AAGTAAGTACATTGTTTATGTACAGCAAAGTGTTACCATAATGAAGAGAGCCTGAGCTCTGGAGTCAGAGTTGGGTTATAATCTAAGGCCAGCCCCTAAAAGCCCCATGATCTGAGCAACTTCACCAATCAGCCTCAGGTTCCTTGTAGGTAAGATGGGGATATTAAAAGTTGGCAATATGAAATTACAGAAATAATGCAAGTAATAAGCCATGTATCACAGCACTGACACATTGTAAATTATTATAAATAGGCTTTTTTTTATTACAAGTTACTCTAAAAATTTATATTCTGTCTTTTTATTAAATTTACATTCACTTAGAAAGAATAAATGGCTTACTCGTGTTCATCATCCCCTGTTACTTTAACCAGTTACTAAATAACCTTATAAGTTGATGTTAAGCTACGTTCACTACCAACATAAAAGGAAAGTGAAAAAATTCCAAGTGCAAAAATTCAAGAGGAGAAACAAGTCCCTAGGGACATGCTCTCATTATTGACATATTTCATTCAAAAGAAAAGTCACATTTCCAGATAACTTTCAAATTTTCATATATTTGTTATTAACTAAATCTAGGATAGTTATTTTTCAGTAATGAAATGGAAGAGGCATAAACAGAAGTTTTATTAGCTTCTTGGTCCCTCCTGGAAAGAAATTAGAGGAGAGAAAGGAGCTTTAGTATCATGTACAAAGAAGTATAATAATATATTATAATTTAAAGACTAGATTTTCCCATAGCTACATATGGAATTATAAGACCCTAAAGATCATGTGTCTTAGTTATTTTTATTAGCAACAATTACAGTAATTAACTTATGGCAACTGCTCAAAAAATGTTAACCAAATCAATGAATAAATTGAGTTCTATGTTTATAATAAAATAATTTTTTGTTATTTAAAGTGATTGAAGAGAAGTGAGAGAAAGGATAAAAGTTTAATGATACTTAAAACAAACTCTATTTTACTTTGGTATTGCAGAAAAATTCTCTTATAAGAATCAAAGAAAACACACACATTCAAGCAAGAGGGTACACTTCATCACGTAGCAGAAAGAAATGTGCTAATGATAAAAGGTATTCATAGAAACAGTTTCAATTATACCTTGCTCTGTTCCTAAGCCATTCAGTCAAGGCATGGGCAACAACAAAACACTATTTTCAGTATCAAAAAAAAGATGATCAGTATCAATTGCTTAAAACCATCGTAGATAAACAAGACACTACTTTAAAAATATAGGCAAAGTAAGGCAAGAAAAGAGAAAATTTAAACTGTTGGAGAATTTTTAAAAATAATTATAATAAACTTGTTATAATCATCTTAAGAATAGTTTCATGTAACACCATAGGCTCAAGATCATGAAAGGTCATTAATATATTGCCAAACACATTTTTATGAGATAAATTCAATTATAATTGCTGTGACTATCCCAGCCACAATTTAGACATAGAATCCAATTATCCATTTCATTTTCATTTATACCTCATGGGCTAGATCATTTATCATGTTTCATGATAATGATCAGAAGACACACGGAAAGCGATTTCTGGAGGTAACAAATTACCTACCATATTAGCATAGCTTGTAAGATCCTGTCAACGACGACTATGCATAAATATGAGGTAATTAAATTTACAATGTGCAGGAGTGTTTGATATGCTACTTGCTTCCTGCACAGCTGCCAAAAATCTGGGTTGCTAAATGCAGCAAAACCTTTTGGCTGCAAATAAGGAATCATTATGCCCCAGAACTCCAACAGGTAGCTGGTATGCTGCGGCTCAAGAGGCTGAGATGCATCTTTCATCATCTGGTATTATTACTTTTTGCCACCACACCATCCATCATTACAGTGCAGACAGCTTGAAACGATAGTCCTGGACCCTCACATTACTGCTCCTTGAACTCTGTCTCATCCATCTTTTGCATCATCCCTGATTCACAGCTAAGTACCCTCTCCCGGCTGCAAAACCAAGTGTGAACCTGTAATGCCTTTAACCTACAGTGCCTCTCTAATAGTAATTGATTTCTCTTTATTATGGAGCCACTGTTCAGAAAAGAATACTCATGCTTGCTGATGTTGAAAGATGATTTGTAAAAGATCTGAGTTACAGAATTCCAGTAGTTGTAAGAAAATGCATTGCTTTGTTTTGCAAGTTGGGCTTAGAATTGCATTAGTATTTCTGTTTGAATATTTATTCCTAAGACTCAGAAACACAAACTTAGGCAGACTTAGATGCCTCTAAGTGCAAAGGCACACACGCCTGAAAGAGCAGATATCCTATACCATGTACAGAAACGCAATGCCTCAATCTGAAAAACTATTCATCAGAGTTTCAAACATGTTTATTAGTAAATTTCAGAACTTTAAGGATGTTGAAATTGCAAAAAGTGTTTTTATCCTTAACACAATGCAAACAAAAGAGAGGGATTTAAAGTTGGATGCAAGAATATTTGTGAAAACTGCCTTTTATAATAAATCTCTTGCCAACACATTTTTTTCCTTCTTCACTGATTGCTAAGAGGACCTTCAAAAATGATACCAGTTACACAGTGGTTGGTGTACCATAAACTATCCAGGACTAAAGGGTTTTAATTCCGCTCCATGTGAATGCTGTTATAAAAGTTTAATAAATCAAAATGATCAAAATGTTCCCAGTGGCAGATTGGGATTCGTTTTCCAATTCAAATTCTCTTTAATATATGGCTCCTCTGACATCTTGCATTTCCACCATCCATGTTGAATCCCAAACACCCTGCTTTTCATCATTACCATGCATCAACTAGTCCGGTCATGGTAACGACTTTTTAACAATCCTGCACAATATACAAAGAAATGTCAAACCCAATGGGGGTTTAACAGAGAAAAATTATGGCAGGTGGGAACTCTTTATCTACCCTTAAGTAAATATTTTTAAATGACCTGCTGTAATGAATGACATTCTTTGAGGGTTGAGAAATGCTGTTGGCCAAAAGTCTTAGAAAGAAAATCTCCCTCCTTCCAGCGCTTTAAAAAATTCATGTAAGAAAAACACACATCTAGGAGCATTAATATCTAGGAGCATTATCAGGGGCACTCAAATTCTGAAGAGCAGAGAAAGTGGAGAAGTCTGGAGAGCTTGCTTTATTTCTATGAAGAAAAAGTTTTTACAAAGAACAGAAAAAATATTGTCACTTAACGGATAGCCTCAAACCCAACTAGGAATCTACATGAAGATAGCAGGGAAAAATATTTACACAGGATATATCTTCCATGTGTTTTTATACGTGAAAAGTGTCAGGAATAATGAAAAACAGACACTTAACCATATCAAGGTTCTCTTTCTAAATTTTCCATTTAATTGCATACATCTGCTTTTATCCTAAGTTTAACAATATGAAAAATTCTAATAATATTGGCTAAAGACTATGAAATGGAAGCTTATAAAATTCAAAGAATTTCTATAAACTAAGTACCTATTGTTTAATTTATCTTGTGTCATACCTATTTAATACCCTTAAACTAGTTGAAGCCTTTCCCATATGCCTAAAGATTTTAAACCTGTCTCCAGTATCCCAATCTAGAGTTTACAACTGAAATTAGTATGTTCTCAAATAAGTTCTTCTACAAACCTTCCAAATTTTTGTCCATAATATCATATTTCATTTAGTATCCCAGGCTGACTACTGCTCCTGTCATTCCACAATGTTCTTAAGAACATCTCCACTGTAATCTCTCAACCTTGACTTGCCCTTTCCATCACATGCTCTTCAAGGATGCCTCAACATATCAAGATTTTAAGTTTAGAGCCCCATAAACTTACTCCGTACACACTTATCATTTGTCAAATCATCTCTTATCCTAGGTTTCTGAGACAGTTACAGAGACATGAGTAACTTACTGCAAAACTCTCAAAGTTCCCAAATCAAATAATATCACCAATTTATATTACTTAGTCTGGCATTCATATTGCTCCACCATTGGGCCTCAAAGCACACTTTCAGGCTCATCTCAGACTTCTCCCTGGGAAAATGCTGTCATGGTCCATATTTAATACTAGTCCCCAAGAGCATGTGTTTTCCTATGTTACACCCTCTGTTTGAAATGCCCTTGCTTATCTTCAGCTACCCAAATCCATCAGTGGTGAGATAAAACTTTGCCTCTCCCTCAGCTCATTCCCTGACCACTAAAGTCAAGCATGAGGCTGTCCCCCTCTGTCCCACACATTAAGACCATGCCATTCACATGGCACTTTGCGACCTATGCTGTTTTTGTTTCTTTAGCAATTACTTGATGAGATGTCAGCAGGTGTTGGCCATGGTGCTGGCCACAGAAACACAAGCGTAAACAAGCAAAAGGGAAGAGTCCTTGACTTAGTCAATCGAGTGGTGGAGGCAGATGTTAGGAATGCAGGAATATGCTGAAGACTTGTGAAGATGCGCTGTGGGCAGAAAACTCCTAGGCTCAAAGGGAGAAGACAGCACAGTGCATTAAAGCAGGTGAAAGAAAGTCAGCGTCGCTAGTTTGTTGAGCAAAGGAGACTCTTGTGAAGGAGTGGAGAGGTGGGCAGACCAGATGAAGATGGGCCTTGGAGGCTGTGATGGGGCATCTGGAACTGATATTACATGAACAAGAAGCCATCAGAACCAGGAGAGCACACTCTGACACTTTGTGAAATACAGTCAGTCTGTTGCTGTGTGAAGACTGACTTGGAGAAGGCAGGTGCTAATGTGGGGAGACCAGTGAGAAGTTTTTACAGAAGTACAGTAAAACGAAGATGGTGACATGGTTGAAAGCACTGGTACTGAAGGTAAAGAGTGCTGAGGAGCCACGGGTTTGTCATAAAATTCAGAAAATGAAAGAAGCAGTCAATTAACATACATATTCCTATTCGCTGTATGTCACCCAACAATGTGAAAATACTTGAGACTACTATAGAAATATTTGTTCTGCTCATACTAGTAGTAGGCATTATGGAGAGATCTTTTGAAAACTTGGAGCTAAATAACAGTGGAGAAAAAATTGTAAAACAAAATTGATGGATGTTCTTCTGTACTAGACAATTTGGCCCTTAAGGTATTTTGGGGGAAAAAAAATGAGAGGAACCAAAGGAGATAAGAATGTGAAAGTATGCATGTATCTGAGGGAAAAAAAGTGCAGGTGGAGGAAACAGCAAGTGTAACAGCCCAAAAGCAGGAATATGCATGGAAGAGTCTGCATGCTGGCTGTGGATAAGGAAGGAGGTGAGTGACAGGAAATAAATTTTGAGTGGTACCCAGGGAATATTTTACTTACAGTCTTTTGGACCAGGAAGTGGCTGTGATTTTTTTTCCCCTTAATGTGAAGGAAAGCCACTGGAGGGGATAACAGGGCAACAGGAGAATAACAGTGGTTTCTCCCACATGCATACGAAGATGAAAGAAAACACCAGTGCAATTAGGAAGATGTAAATAACTACGTGTGTGAAATTTTTTCCTAAAAGCCTGCAGGTTCATTTGTTATTTCTTCATTGTTTTAACACCAGGACAGACTCTGTGCCATCCACAACTAAATATGACTCCAAATTGTGCACCACTGCAGAAAAAAACAATCAAATATGTTCTTAGTTTCGGGCACAGAAAGCAGAAAATGGAGAACGTTATCTTCCAAATTATAACCTGAAGTTAAAAGTAATCTGTCCCTATAGCTCATAAGAGATGAGACCACATCTGTAGGCCATAATTTCTCTAAAAACAAACATCTGAGCTAAGATAAAGCTGTATAAGGAGAGGTTGTTACAGATTTACACATTGAGAAAAGCTGCCCATACTTTGCCACAATTAATCTCTATCCACTCCCCAGTCTCCAAATCCTCACTTTTAACACTAAAATGGTATAACTTTTTCCTTTTTTAAAAAACCAGTAACTATGAACTAAACACAATCCACGCTGAGGACTAACACAATATAAATGTTTATCTGTACTTACTTGTGTTGACCTTATGATTGTTTTTATTCCTCGCTAGACTAAGTATTTCTTAGTAAAGGAAATAACATGATTCATATTAATCCAGATGGACAGGAAAGTGCTTTCCACAGTAATACGATCAACTTCGTTGAACAAGTTGGCTTTGATTGGTTCACCTAATATTTAGCTTCTACCTAACATTTCATGAGTGTTCTCTGTTTCTGCTTCTGTGTACCTCCTAGCTTAGGCTTAGGAAGTCAGGTTCCTGATGCTATGTTACTAGTAAGCAGGATGTGTATTAGCTAGCTTTAAAAAGATGTGAGCATCTAACTGGCAAATAGTTTATGTTAACTGCCAAAAAGCGAAACACTGAAGCTCACCTGTCAATCACACACTAGTTGGGAGGCTGCTACTGACTCTCTAGAAGATGAAGTGGTGGGAAAGTGGATGAAACTCAAGGGCTACAATTAATGAAGACACGTCCCACCACAACACTTATACCACCATCTATACTCATTCTACCACTGAAAACTAAGAAATACCTCTCTGCCTCACTGATTGATTCCAATCTGTCAGCTATAAAGCTTCTGTTTAACATTCTGTAAGACTCTCACAGTACAACATTATTTACCAAAATAATGCTTAATAAATTTGGTAAATACCTGTTGGGAGGGTATTTTCTATTTGTTAGGGGATCTTATTTTTTTCCCCATAGAATTAAAGAGGTGACCAAAATTGAAGTCAAACTCCATGCCAAAAATATTCAAAAATTCTACATTTTCCTATATAATTAATTAAATTACAAATTGCTTGAGAGCTTGGACTATATGTCTGCAGTTTCTTTGTAATTTCCTGGTGCCTATTACCATTTTAAGTACTCAATAAAGGCTGCTAGCTGATTTTTCACTCAAGTTATAAATTGACTCCATCGCTTCCTTTTTGGTTTAGGGTAAGAGAAAGAAAAGGAATGAGCAGGGAGGGGAATATAAATTACAAAAGCACTGCTAGTCTGGGAAGTTGATATACATCCTCTGGAAGAAATGAGCCCACATTACATTTATCACAAACTCCAAGAGAACAGAATTGAGAGACTCTGAAGGAAAGTACAGACCTGCTATTAGTGCCCTGAAAACAAATTCCCTAGAGTTCAACAGAAAGCGTTCTTTGGCGTGCAGATCATTCTGCTTCCTCTTTGATCCTTCTCAAATTCTTAAGACAAAAGCTCCAACAAAAGCAAACTCCCCAAAGATACACTCCAAAAAAAAGTGACCAGCACCTCAACTGCTAAACATTATGTAGAGCTCTACATGTGAATCACCTATGCAAATACATTCAGAAATCCTCTGGGAAAGAACTCTCATTGCATTGTTATTTTTAAAGCTGGCAAGAAAAAACATCAAATTAATGACTCGGGCAAGACAAGAGCTACACTCTACCGTTTTCATAAAGCAGCATAAGAAAACTCAGAGGAGGAGAAAACTAATAGGAAAAAGTATCTGGAATGATGGCGCACAAAAGTGAATAGAACAGAGTTCCAGTAATAATATACGATCTGAAATAAGGACATCTAGTACCCTTTTGCTCATTTAGAATTTAAAAATGTACTAGACATCTTGTATATTGAATCACCTGAATTACAAGTAGCTGCTATGAATGAGAGGAGACTCCAAATGTTTCTTTTATCATACTCAAGGGTAGCAATGTAAAAATTTTTGATATGCAACATTTGGAGTCCCCTCCAAATTTGAGGCATTTGGTATCCCCTGACTGACGATGTCAGGGCAGTTGGGGAACTTACTATGTGATTATCCATGTGTTCTTAGACTTTCATTATAGTTCAGATTTTATAAAATGTAGGTGTTTAAATTGAATTCTCCTAGATAACTCCAAACTTCCTGTCACCTTGACCAGTTTTCACAATAGAAGCAAAGAAAAAGGATCTTCAAATCACCATTATATGAATTCATGAGTCTGACAGCTGTGCTACAAAAAGTTAAAATCAGTAGTGTGATTTTTAGTGATATTAAGCAGAATCCTAAAGGACTCAAGCTAGAAATCCCATGGCTTTCAACCACCAACCAACAAAATTATTAGTATGTCATGTTTCCATTCCCAAGTGTCCTTGCCTCTAATACAAAAATAATAAAATGAGGTACTCAGATCTGATTTTTTAACTGGTATATACAAAAAAGACTAGAACACAACAAATTTGTTAAATCAAGATTGCTTTTCAAGTGAGAAAAAAAAATCATGCTAAACATAAAGTCACCCTAGCTAGTTCATAGCTCATACGAGAAGGAAAGAGAGTAATTCAGACACTGCAAAAAACAACCGTCATCATCTTCTCCTGTATGCCAGCAGTCTTCCCTCCATCTGTAGGTAAGGATGGAATGTGGTTCATCATCTAGTTCCTGCATCCTTTGGGGGCAGCCCCACTGCTCTGATTTCAACTACATTTTACCTACGAATTTTTAGAAAGGTACCAATTGTCTTTATATAAAAAAGGTGCAAACAAAGATGAACTACACAAGCTCTGATGAAACACAGACTACAAATAAGTACAACGAGAGCAAAATCTGAAAAGTTCAAATGCAAACTGTTAATTTGGATGGCTTTCCTTCTTCACCTGTGTAGTAGGTAACTGGTACTAGCAAGTGATTCCATTAACAGCTCCTCATTCCCCATATAAGCTATGATCCTACTTCATGCTGTTACCTAACTTATTATGATAACACCCTTCCCCCATATTACCAACTTCCAAACTTTATATGTTCTTCAAGTTAAAGTTTTATCTTCTTTTGAAAAATATCCTCAGTTCCTATCTTACTGAATAGAATTGACTCCCTCTGAATAACTATGTTAGACTCTGCAGTCCCATATACAGAAGTTCTCTACTGGCCATTCTAGTTGTCTCTCCGTACACAACCACGCAATTTTTGACCCCTGTGGGAGATGGTAACCTCTCTATCCCCAAGTGGATAAGACCAAAGAAGTACGTGGCCATATTGCTCTCCTATGACCATGATGAGATTCTGGCTTAGGATAAAAGTCAAAACTATGAACTGCAGTGTGAAGAATTAGAAAGAATCTGAAACCTTCAAGACTAAATGAACCAATCCTGAAGCCTATTTCTGTACCTTCCTGTTATTCAAAGTCAGCAAATTCCCCTATGTTTATACTAGTTTGTATTGTCTTACAAAGGGAAGTATCTACAACAATCCAAAGTCCTTATGATTTTAAACACCAAAATCTGTTTCACAGGCCCACCTGCACTGGTACATGTGTTGCCATCCTCCCCACTTTACAGCTAGGGATCGACCGTATCCATTAGGAATAGATAAAAACATTAACTGAATACTTACGTCCACAGCATTTGACAGTGGCTAATAGTTGACACTAAAATTTAAAAATCAAACCAACAACAAAGACAAAACACTGTCCTTTTCACATTAAAGAACTTTAAAAATGTAACTGGAATTTAAGAGACAACAATGATAGAAAAGCATAGCTAACAAATGGGAACAGAGATGGAGTGTTGGCTGTAGCAACCAGAGGATTTTACAGAAGTTTACTGTGGGTCAGTTGGTTAGAAATGTAGCTGGGTCTGATTCAGAACAGTGGAAAAGAAAAGATAAGATTGCAAATGAGGTCAAGAATGAGAATCTAAAACATAACTTAGACTACGAAGTTGGTGCTTTTAGTTTGAAGCTTGTAAACACCATTTCAAGGTGTATTTCATGTTTTTACACTTCAATTTTGTAGAAACATTGAGCAAAACATCTGCTCTTCATCTCATCCCTGTAAAAACTTCTTTGTCAATAAAGATTGGCTTCCACAAACTGAAGATGTTATCATTACTCAAAACGATCTGGAAGCAATGCTAAAGTCATGATAAAGTAACTTCTGTTTCAGCATACTTTTTTTTCCTTCCTCTGGCTGCGGAAACACGGGGATCAATACTCTTCAACATGAGAATTTTGCAGTGAAATTTTCATTTGTAACAAACGGCAACCAAAACGCCTTAAGCATGCCCTGTCACTTTCAGTTTAGGAGAAAACGCACTGATAAACTCTTACCCTTGGGTCATCTTTGACAACAGGCAATATTGTGCCAGATCTCATTAAAGACTATTCATATCACTGCCCCAAAAATTTCCTTTAAAATTACCATCTTTTGTATTCATGTAACAGGATGTCAGCTTTGAAAGTGCCAGTGAGAGACAAGACCTGTCACCATAGTTAATTCTCAGCACTACTTCAACATCGGGACAGCTGACCCCGAAGGGTGTGATTTTTGGTTAACAATATTTATTTGGTGGTTATCTGGACAAACAAGAAAATTTATTGCTTTATATTAAAGTCTTCAAAGAAAACACCAAGCAAAGTATCACCTGTAAGTATTAGAAATATAAAAAAACTAAAATATATTGAAAAGAATAAGAAAACTGCCACAACAATTAAATTATATTTCTAAAATGTCAACAGACTCTGGGTAGCACATTCAAAGCATCATCATATTTTAACCCAATAAGTACAATATAAAATCTAAAGCAAAATATAGGCGAAATGGCAGGACTTTCTTAAAATAATAAGTCAAACATTTTTATGAAATTCAAGAAGTCTCCTTTTATAAATCTTATTGAAATATTTATTTTACTCCACAAGTAACACTCTTAGAATAGCCATAATTAGAGTTTCTCCAGGTAAAGAAAACCAAGCTTTGATAAAATGATACAATGTACTTTTCAATTCAGATAAACAAAGGAGATCTAGTAATTCCAAAATAAATCTCTTTTAAAATAAACAGGCATCAAATGATTATATGAAAGAAGGAAATTTATCTTTAAAGGGAGCACCTGGACAAAAACTTCAACTCTTTAACTCTATAAACTGTTGCATACATTGGGGGCCACCTCCTCAAGAAAAATTCCTATTTTATTTACATTTAGTTATACGTATATAAACCATAAGGTATTCAAAAGCACTCTAGGTGGGGAGGGTATACTCTCAGTGGCAGAGTGCATGCTTAGCATGGTTGAGGTCCTAGGTTCAATACTCAATACCTCCATTAAATGAATGAATGAATGAATGAATGAATGAATAAAGTGAATTACTGCCCCCATCCCAAAAGTGCTCTAACTGCACTATTAAAAGCCACCATCTCCTTCAGAGGCTATACTGTTAAAAGTCACCAACTCCTTCAAAGGCTGTGCTATTAAAAGACACCATCTCCTTCAGGGGCTGCACATCATGAATGCACATACAGTACCATGAAGATACAGTGAGCATGATGACTCAAGAACACACCCACCTTCCCTATCCATAGCATATTAATCACTCTGAAGGTTACCCAAGGACACTTTCAGGCTTTCAGAAGCAGGCTCAAGTAAGAAAGATGCAGAAACAGGGCTCAGAAAGGTGAACATACATATGTGTGAACATAAGATAAACTGTCTCTCCACCTAAACACTGGAGTTAAATTTTTTATTTTCTTATTAGTCAATGATTTGAAGCTGTGATTTCATGAACTTAAGCCAATGATATAAACTAACCCTAGAGACATGAGAGAAGTTTTATTTATTAATAAAGTCATATCCAATTTACAAAGATAAACTTATTTTTGATGAGCTACAGAATCTCTCAAGACAAAAGCATCACAGGAGGTTAATAGCATTATTTAATAATGTCAGTGTGAGAAAAAAGTGGTGGGAAAGAATGAGCCCAGCATCAGGAGTTAAGAAACGGAGTTAAAACTCTGGCTCAGCCAGTTATTAGATCTTTGTGGCTCTGGGCAATTATCAAATACTCTGAATTTCAATTTTCTTCTCGCTAAAAGTACTAAAGGTTAAAGTGTTAAAATCAAGTAAATCTTAAAATGAAATAATACATATAAAAGACATTCGATGTCAAGCATTATAAAATACAGAAGCTTGACTAAGGATGTATCTCATTTTCTCCTTCCAGCCTCCAAGCCTTGACACAGGCCTTGCTCTCTGCCTGCTGGTCCTTCTGTCTCTTACCCCTTTCCCCCCACATCATCTGGGCAACATTTTCTCAGATTTAAATTCTATATCAAAGAAATTCATTGATAAAGGCCTTCTCTGATGCCTCTGACAAATCTCAGTCCAGTTTAGATGTTTTTGTTAAAATCTCCCAAACTTCTCCCTGAAGAGATTTACATAGTTTATAATTATTTTCATTTGCATCATTATTGATTGATGCTTGATACTCTATTCAATAAAGCTGCTTTCCCTTGAAATTTTCCCATGGCTGATGCCCTCATTTTTTTTAAGGTTTCAGCTCAGTTGTCACCTTCTCAAAGAGACCTTCCAGATCATCTTAACTAAGATATCAATCCCCATCACTTTGTGTGTTTATTTTCATTCATGACACATGTCATGACTTGATATGATATTTTCAACATCTTTCTATGAACTGTGTCTAACATAACTCAGCGTTAAGCTACATATGGGCAGACTGTTTGTATTTTATTTACCATTGTATCTCCATAATCTAGAACTGTGGCATATACAGGGACTCAGTTAATTCTGAATGAATGTAATACACGTTGGGCACTTGTACTGGTTTTTCCAGTATTTCACTACAGGTAAGCACTGACATGTCACAATCCCTCACAATTCCCCTGGTAGCCTTAGCATCCAAGAATACTGAGGACCTCTTAGCAAGTCGCTATTCCTCAGATTCTACAGGGGCCAGAATTAGTGCACATCCAACACTGGGTTTCGACAGTGGTAACATTTACAGGTGTACCTGGAGATAGAAACTTTGACCTTGACATAGCTGCCAGAACGCTTTGAAGAACTAAAGTAGTTTCTGTAGAACTGTTGTAATCAGGAAAAAACAATCTAAAGTTGAAATGCAAACTAGATGACGGCCATATAGAATAAAGTATTTTATGTTTGGCCCTATTAGATCTTCTAGACCTAGATTCCTCTCATTGGAAATCACTTACTGAAAACGTGTTTGACAAACTATACGACTACTGTCTTAATCTGACCTTAAGATATTTTCAGAACTTTTATAATGATGTGATTTTATAGTGGCTTGAGATGAAGAGCACTAGATTTAAAAATCAATCCAAGTAGCTACAAAGTTGCTTTTGTTCTAACGAAGCTACACAATTTCATGAAGTTGAAAGCAATTTTACTTTACCTCTCACAATAAGTTGAGCAAAATTCGACACACCAGAACCTCGTTCTGACTGAGTTACACAGCGATACAAATCCTGGTCAGTTTTTGTCACTTCTTGCAACCTAAAGGAAGCAGCAAATCTTCTGTGATTGATGTTCTTAGTCTGGGCTACTGGTATATCTTCTCCATTTCGTCTCTGCAAACAGAAACCAATCTTTAAAAAACAGGTTCTTAACATTTCCATAAATCTAAAGCATCTTGGCAACCAACATCTGTGATAAATTATTCTCGATCGTTAAATTAGGAAGAAAATATCCATGTACCTCCACAAATTTTTACCATTGTCTTCCAATCAGGAAAAGTATGTAAGTAAATATTGCTATCTTTTAAGGAGGGTGTGCTGAAACTATAATAGTAATCTCAGTTTTCCATAAAATTGCTATTAGCCCAGAATAAATGAATTAGCAGGACAGCTAATGGTTCCATGGCAAATGATTCACTGCCACCTCCCTTCTTCCAGAGTTTATTCAAAATCTTCTTTTAGCCTTTATACCATATTGCAGGTGCTTAATAGGTTTGTTCCCTCCAGGAGACTGAGACCATGCCCGATGCATCTCGGTATTCTAAATGTGTAGCATGCGATCATGACAGAATGACTATAAAATACTAATGAATAATTTACAATCATCCCCAAATCTGTGCTCTTTGCAAACTTTTATCTCTTTGGCATTAATGACAGCCAATTTATACCATTTAAAAGAAGTAATCAAAAGAACCTGAAAGTTAAAAGCATATCTGTCAACTTCCAAAATGAAATACTAGAAAACATATTTATGATATCAGGGTGTCTCACACAAGACCACAAAAGAAATGATTGAAAAACTCAACTATAATAAAATTTCTACTTTTATAGGTTGAAAGACATCGTAAATAAAGTGAAAAAAAAAAAAAGCCACTAACTGTGATAAGATATTTGTCCTGGAAATAACCATCAAAAGATAAATAGCTAGGTTATGTAAAATTCTTCCACAGTTCAATAAGAAAAAAGACAAATTACCCTATCACAAAATGGACAGGCTATAAAAAGAGAAAATGTATATGTCTAATAACCATGAAAGGAGATCCTCAACCTAAATTTATAAATTCTTTATGTCAAAGACAGCTCAAAGGGCAAAGAAAAACCACAACTATGAGAAAAAAAATTGGTCATGATTCTCAACCTCACTTCTTGTTGGTAAAATGCTGTGTCCCTGGTACCCTTTTACACTACCTGAAATACTTCATCTGCTAGATATGGAAAACAAAACCCTATAATTACTAATGGAAGTGTCAATGGTTAGAGTCATTTTAGAAAATAATTTGTTACTGCCTAATAGATTTGAAGATGCATAACACTTAGGACCCAACAGTTCCACTTTTACATGTCCACATCTGAATCACTCTTGTATCTGTGATCACACAGATATGTACAAGAATGTTGAACTCTGAATCGCCTATAATAGTTAAATATGGGAAAGGTCCAAATAATCCTGAGTAATAGATAAATAAACTGAGATTTATCCATTCAATAAAATTCAATGTGGCAGTGAAACCAAGCAAACGAAGACCAGCAGGGTCCTGGTAAAAACTGTTGAACAGCTCCTACATTCCACTGAAACACACGTAGGCATGTTTAAATCTCAAAAACAGAAACCAAAAGACAAACAAACAAAAATCCTTAACAAAAATTAAGATATGAGACAAAAATGCAAAATACCAACTTTTATTAAATTAAACTGGTGAGTACCTTAGTGGTCAATTCATTGTTTTTTATATTTTTTTGTATGTCTGAAATACTTACTAATTTTTAAAGAAGTAAATAATAAAGAGATTACTCTAATACTTTAATAATTGTTTAAATCCCAAAATCCACTGTATCTTTCATCACCCTTATACACATCTGAAATGATACATATGTGCATATTATGTAGTATATATGTGCATGTGTATATATATGCACATATACATAAGGACATGAAGTCTCAATTATGACTTCAGCATTTTTCACTCAGCAGATATCTTATTGTTTCCTGACCCACCCATTCCATAATTTTTTTTGCACCAAGTTGCCTTGCTCATTCCCCTGGATAATAATAAAGAGAAAAAACAGCTTATACTCAAAAGCCCTAAAATATAAATTCACAAAATCCAGACTAAATTCTTTTTACCTACAAACTTCATGAACAAAAATAAAAATTGTTACACGTGCTAATCTCAAACTGCATTTTGTTTCAATTATCACATCATTTGATACCATCTTTTTAACTGGAAGGCAGACCGTGACTCAGCACTCCTTACACGCCCTCCCTCACGCTCCTCTAACTTCCCCCTCCAATTGTGCTCTCCACCTTCTGCCACCTTTCTCCTTACCATTATTGATATTTCCCAGTTCTGCAGCAAGACCAGCCAATTCCTGCTACTCACCCTGCCTTCTAAATTATCTTCCTTGTGCGCACACACACCCAAGTCTTTCAACATTGTGCCTCTTTCAAAAACACACCTTCTCTTGTGAAGAGTTTCCTAGTACCCTAATGCTTCCCTCTCAGTAATCGTTATTTCATTTTTCCATTTTGATTGGCATTCATCTCACAATAACCCATTCCCCCAAACTTTGCTCAAAGGAGGGCACATTTTCTTCTATTATCTTACCCTTTCTTTTGGTTCCTCACTGGCAGACTGCTCTTTCACTAACCCACTCAAACCACCTCTCAACTTCTGGAATTCCCAGCATGCCCAAAGAGCCTCCCAAGCAGTTACCTACCAGGTCAGATTATCCTCTCCACTGCAGTTCTGTGAATATTCTCAATGACCCAAAACTTACCCTGTCTCAGTGACGCCCAACATCTTTCTTCACTACCTTGTTCCTGTGCTAAGATAGTTTTCTCTGGAATCACAACTGCGCATGAGATTGTATCTCCTATTCCTTCAATCCTCTGCATCGTCAGTGAGAACTCACTTTATGACCTTTTATTATTTTTTTATAGCTTTGTTTCATTGTAATACAACAGTGTGTCTTATTTATTTTTTTGCCTTTTTTGATTGAAGGATAGTCGGTTTACAATGTTGCATCAATTTCTGGTGTACAACATAATAGTTCAGTCATACATATACATACATTTATTCATTTTTATATTCTTTTTCATTATAGGTTACTATAAGATATTGAATTTAGTTTCCTGTGCCAAACAGTATAAACTTGCTTTTTATCTATTTTATACATAATAGTTAGTATCTGCTGACTCTTTACTTTATAACCAGCCATTCCAGAGGTTTTCACTAGCCTGAAAGAATTCTGGATTTTTTTTTAACTTTCCATTGTTTTCGCCCTGCCAATACAGAATCTGCACTATTTCTTTGCAACAATTCCAGGACTGCTATGGACTTCTGCTAGAATCAGCCATCATGAAAAATCTGAATAACCCAACAATGGGGATCAACAACTCTTAGATATTGATTCCCACCCACTGTGATATGAGTTATGAAGTCTAACTACTTCCTCTGACTCAACTTCACATTTCACCAACCTATACATACTCTTCACTTTACATTCCTACTGAAATTGTCATGAATAGTGTGTCTCAACAACTCAAAGATTATCATAAAATGTAATCACAGGCCTTTCTATCTTGACTCTCTTCTGTAATATATTCTATATAAGTCTTTTTGCCTTTTTGTGTGCTAAAATCACCCTGAAGGTATGGCTTCAAATGTTAATATTTTTTCTTCCACAGCATCATATGTATAGCATGCCGTCATTATTTAGCAGGTACCAAAGTTCTTTGTTAAAATAAACTAAATTTGCTGTTACTTTTAGAGGCAAGAATCATGTAATGTCTCCTTAGGCTTTCATAAATTATTGTAACAAAACATATAATAATCATTAATTAAAGCTATTATAAAAGGAAGCTACATAAATACAGAACCTCAAGGGCATCTAGATCATTTATGTCAAGCTCTTTCTGAGCCACACCGCAGCTCAGAGATGTTGAGGGCCCTGCTTAAGGTGATCCCATGAGGAGATCACAAAGTTGATTACATTACATTATGTTTATATTTGTGTGTATTAATATACTAATGTAACTACAAAATATATATGTTTATACAGGGTATACATTATTCATATAATTAATGAGTACAGTAAACAGGTGCTATTTACCTTGTAAAACAACAGTAAAATAATTACACAGTCATAATATTCAGGGGTTTTTTTTCAAAAATTATTTTGATAAGTACCTCCATGTACCTCATGTTATATTAGCTAT
The DNA here is from genome assembly GCF_009834535.1 of Camelus ferus. NCBI lineage: Eukaryota > Metazoa > Chordata > Mammalia > Artiodactyla > Camelidae > Camelus > Camelus ferus. Next base: position 43,786,327 of record NC_045703.1, read on the forward strand.
TATCTTGGTTCTGTCACTGCTCTCTCTCACAAACTTTCTGTAATAGTCATTTCCATTTAAAGCTTATAAAATCAGAGTTCAGAAAGATTAGAAATGTGATACACAGCCTATTGGTAGCAGGATTAAAACTCAAAACTAAATTTAAAAATGCAAAAATCCAGCAGTTATTTCCTCTAAAATAAACCAAAGCTGCTTTTTGTTTCATTTGTATCATAGGTCCAGTGATTTGTGTAGTATTTGTTGTTTAGCCTTGATCAATGTATTGTGCCCATGAAAAAATGTAATCTGCTACACTAGACAACGCTATATCTACCGAACATCCAGTAATGCATTATAGTTCAAAGTAACAATTTATGATGTGTACACTTCAGAAGTCAAAAATAATGATAACTTTTTCTTTTATAAGCCAAAATAGTAGGTCTTTGCCTGCCTACAAGCTATCAATTTAGCAGATTAGGCAGGGCTATGAAAGAAGGAAATAAGAAGTATTGGTAAATATATCTCTTATGCAGACGTGTCTGTATATAGTTTTCTGCCTTTACATGCTTCAGTTCCAGGCTTTATATACTGCTTTGAGATTTTTATGTGATTTCTCCATTGCAAAATCCCCAACTCTGAGAAATAGTAAGAAATGAACCACAAAATTATATGATCCAAGGATTACAACCTAGCACTTTGCTTTTTTCATTTCTCTACCCTCTTCCGCAGATCCTTGTCACGCGTTCTTATTTATTTTGTCTCCAATACAGGTTGCAGAGACCCATCAATTACCAAAAAACTCTAGGCAAGTCACTGGAATTCCTGAGCATTCTCACTCTGTTAAAATAAGTAAGCTTCGTCATGTAGGGTGCATGCAGTATTTATCTGACAGGTTCAGCTGGTGGCATAAAATAGTTTAGTGGTAATACTGGTTAATTCCCAAAAGCTATAATGACCTGTAGCATTAGGATCACCTGTCAGATTGTTACAAGTACAAAGTTCAGAGATCACTCTAGATCCACCAAATCAAAATCTGCATTTTTATAAGATCCCTAGGTTATGCACCAAGATATTGCAGCTTGAGACACACTGGTCAAAACCATGAGGGTCCTGTGCCCATGAACAGTTGACAGGTGTGATTCTGGCCAATGAGACAAAATAGAAAAAGGCCAAGTCATTTCCAGAAAGGTTTCCTCACTTCTAGAGAAGATATATTGGGTCCCCATTTCTTTTTCTCAATGTCATGCCTAAAATGCTGAGGGTGGCACATCGAGAAGAAAGACAGAATCATGTTCTTGATCACCTGTCTGAAATGGTGTCAACAGCTCTTAGAGCCCCCTTCTTTCTGGACTTCCTGTTAAGTGATATAACACATTTGGTTTTCTATTACTTTCAGCTTGAAATCCTAAAAGTTAATACCAGATGGTTAAAACACGGAACAGTTTATTTCAGCTTCTCTTTTCAAAGCTTGAGGAATAAAATTAATCCAATTTAACATTAAATTAAATAACGTGGCACTTAGAACACTTGCAGAGATTATTTCACTCTATTGACTTGAACGAAAAATCAAATTACACTTACTGTTTTATTTATTTTTCACTGCCTTTCCTTGAGCACATAATGATATATGTCTCCTCCATCCTCTTAGAATTGGAAAAACTGGAGACTATTTTCCTATGTTTGGTACTTTGGTTCCTACTGAATAATACCAAAAGGGCTGCATATAATTTGTCATTACTTGCCCTTTTTCCCAAAATTAATCCCAATGTAAATCTGTACACTAAAATTAAGTAAGGTTGAAGTGAATTATATAAAAATACAGCAAAATTAGTTCCGAGAACCTGAGGGTTCCTTCCCAGGGCTTGTCTGCCACATGAAATATTTTTCGTTCTCATAGGCATGATAAAGCTAATAATGTTCATCATTATTATTGAACAATTAAATCAAAGAATTTTAGAAACATGAAAGGGTATCATGGCAAACTTAAAGGTTCAGAAACATAAATTTCTAAAATTAGACACATGTCACTATTTTGAGAAAAGCATTATTGATTTCAATAGTTCAAACACTTAATAAGAAAATAGCACTCCTCTAGAAAAAATGACAATACTAAGTTTACCAAGTATCTACTATATGGCAATGAAAGAACTGAACAAAGTTAATGATATCTGACACAAAAAGAGAGAAGTGGCAGATATAATTCTGACATAAAGCAGGGTAAAAAACGTGCTGGGGATAGCGAATTACTAGAATCAGGATCATAAGCCAAGTTTAACAAAAATAATAATAAAGTCAGCTATTAAGCAAAAAAAGGAGTTTCAATTTAAGAAGCGTAGGTGTCTTTGCAATGTTGGGAAAAGGTGACCAATATGAGGAGCCACACAAAGAGGGCGTGAGTACGGAGACTGAGCCCTGGGAGAGGATACTATGTTCTAGTCCTGAAATGACTATTTATTAGCTTCACAATTTCTCATTACTTCTCAAATCTCTACTTTTTCATCTAAAAATCGGGATATCAATTTGTAACTGCTTATTCGATAGAGACAGTGAGAATATTAGGTGAGATAACTGTGCAAAAGTTCTAACTGCAAATCCTGCTAATAGCAATATTGTGAAGATAATAACCAAAACCACATCTAAGTGAATGATACATTTGATAACTGTGATGTCTTTTAGTGTGTCAGCTTGACTAGGCTACAGTCCAGTTACTCAATCAAAACACTAACCTAGGTGTCTCTACTAAGGTAAGTTGTAGATGGGATTGGATTAAAGTCCATAACCAACAGACACTAAGCACAGAAGAATATCTAGATAACTGGGTGGACTTGATTCAGTCAGTTGAACTGTCTTAAAAGGAGACTGGAGGCCTCCTTGAAGTAGAAGAAATCCTACCTGTGAATAGCAACTTCAGTCTGTGCCTGAATACTCCAGCCTGCCCTTTCCAAGTATTTGCCCTACAGACTTCAGACTTGCCTAACCAGGCCTACAATCACATAAACTGATTGCTTGCAACAAATCTCTTGGGGGGGGGGGGGGGGAATCTGTCAATCTGCCTGTCTGTCTGTCTATCTATATCTCCTACCGGTCTGCTTTTCATGTTTGACCCTTTACTGACAGAGATGATTCTGTTACGAGAAACAATTCTGGAGGAAAAGGTTTTTAGGGATGAGTTTTTGATTTGTTTTGCTTCTGGGCTTTTTGGAATTGGTTCTCTAATTCAGTTGGATATAAAGGTTCTAACAACTATTGCCATTGGTAAAGAAGACACAGTGCATAGCACGATGCAGGAACAGAGATATGCAAAATGTCACCATTAGACAGATATTCCTAATCAGATACCTATTAGAAGGTTAAGTTCTGGGTGACCATGTATTTGCTACCTTAACAGATTTTACACAAACTAAGGAATACAATGGGATTGACTGGCTGCTTTAGACTTCCCTAGGGCAACTGGGGAATGTAAATCATGTGAGTTTACAGTGATAAAACTGTACAAAGAAGGAAGCTGAGTAGAGCAAGGAGACCAACACAATTACATCATTACATCTGGGAGATTCTAGAAAGTTGATGGCAGTTGCATAGTTTTCAGTCTTTCTGAGTCTACCACATAAAAACAGAAAGAATGACAAAAGAGAGGAAGAAAAGAGAAGGATCAGAGAAAGTGGAGGTGAAAACAAAATCAAGAAATCTCAGAAAGCAAGTGGCCATATTTTTAAACACAACTCAAAGCAACAGAAAATGGAAATCTTGAAAACAAGAACTTATTTCACATAAAAGCAAACAACTTAAAAGTATCAAGGTCAAATCCAACATAAAGTTATTATAAGTTTAAAAGAGAATAAGGAGCAGAGAATGATTCCCTAGAGTCAAAGGGAGTAAGTCAGAAAAACATGCCCACAAAGCAGATCAAAACATAACCTAATGTGTCAAGATATGCTAAAACATTTTCAAAAAATGATTTATGACATGAAAGAACAATATGAATTTGAATTCATAAAACTCATAAATGATAAGCCAGAACTTAGGAAAAATGAGAAATGAAAGAAAAATCATTTTAGAAATTATGATTAACTAGAGCAAATTCAACAGATATCTTAAACAAAATGTGAAAAGAGCCTTTTAAAATTTAAAAATAAGGAGAATGAAAAGGAGTTGAGAGAGAGCGGCTAAATAATGGTGATATGCAAGAAGATCAAACATGGAAATGAGAAGTCCATACAGAAGAAAGGGAACAGAGAAAGTTCTAAAATTTTAATTTTAAAATGTTAAAATAATTTAAATGTCTTTAAAATACGTAATGGAAGAACATACCACATACTTGAGAATAATAACCCAGAATGACCCGCAGTGACACATACTCTGACAAAATTAGAATCTTTAAAGAAATTGGGGAAAAAAACATCCTTTCACTATCTTGAAAAAGCAGGCAGGAGACTTATAAGGAAAAGAAAATTTATTATCAGACTTTGACAGCAAGGCTTTATGCCAGATGAAAATGAAGTAACATATTTAAGTTACTCAAGGAAAGAAAATGTGAATGAAGGATTTCATATCCTGCAAAATTGACTTGAGAATCAAGGGGACATATAAACTACTATCAACATCCAAGAACTCAGGCAATATTAATTCCATGAGCTATTCCTGAGGAATCTACTAGAAAATGAGTTTCAAACAACCACAATTACTAAGAAGACATGGTATACACACAGATGGCGAACATTAAAAAGATAGTTACAAATGTTACACTAACATCAGATAAGGGCTAAATGGGAGAGAGTACATATGCAATGGCTGTATGCTAACAATGGAGATATGGTACAAGTATTCAAATCAACATGAGATTAAAAAGTGAGTGCCTATAGGATATTCTAATTCTCTCTTTCTCTGTGTCATTGAGAACCAAAAATATTAGTGTGGGGAAAAAAGAAGATGTAACTCACAAACTTATACAGAAAACCTTAAGTGAACATCTTTAGGCTTCAATCTGAAAAATCAAAATAAACTAATAGATATTTTACCTTTAAATATAAAGCATATTTTTCTTAGTTCTGTTCACTGCAAAGGTCTAGCAATGAGTACCTCTCAGCATCCACATAATGGTCCTGAAATACAATTTCTGACTAAAAAAAGCCCAGGGCACCGGGTCTGGAGGAGAAAATGTGCAAAATGACACTGGCATCAGAGAGCAATACCAGACAGCAAGAAAGCTCGAAGTCATGTCAAAAGGACTGGAGCCAACTTGAAAAGATTCCCACTGGCCAAAGAGGGGAACACTGGAGTTTTAAAAATAGTAATAATTGCAATGAATTGAAAGTCTATTAAATATGTTTAAATCTCTGAGTTCATGATATTAAAAAAAAGAGGAAGAAGAATCAGTCTCCATCAGAGGATGATAGGAACCTACTCACTGTACTGAAAACCTATAATTCAAGCAAAGATGTGAGTAGTAATTCTCCCTCTCCTCATATGAATCATGTCACTGGGTAGCCAAATAGTACATAAGGAGAAGTGTCTCTTCATTAATTAAACAAATTAAAAAAAGATAATAAAATAAATTTTTTTTAGAATATCACAATTTACAACCGAGAGCAATGGATATGAACATTAGGCATCAACAGGTACCAGGATCACAAAAAGAGATATGAGACATTCTGTGCCCCCTGTAATCACGCCAAGCAGCACCTCTAGCACTGCCAGGGGATCAAACTTGACTCTAGATCTGGCTGCCAATTTTCAGGAAATTGAAAGGAACATGTTGAACTGAAGAGGACATTTGTATGCAATCAGTAAAATGCAGACTGTGCGAAAACTACAAGTCAAATGGCCTGGGTTCCTCAACAGATAAATTGTGAGGGAGAAAAAAAGGGGTAGAGGACAAACACACAGATTAAAAGACACTTTAAAAGATGTATTTTTTTAAATCGACAAGAGGCTAATCTATAGTGCCTAAGGACACTGTATATATGTAAGTGAAAAAAAAATGAAAAAATTACAAGGGCTAAAAGTCATGGTAATTATTACTTGTTGGATTAGGAGACAGCTCAGTTGTGTCTGGGATGGAGCCCTTGGAAGGTGTCTCTAGGCGGACTGGGAAAGCCTTTTTCCTGACCTGTGTGGTGAGTATCCTATAAAAATTCATTGATCCATAGTTCTCAATTTTTGTGAGGTTTTCTCTATATTTTATTTTAACATAATTTTATAAATATTGGATCTTTAAATCAGACTGGTTTTCATAAAGAAGAAAGCCAGCCCCCTGCCAGAGCACCCATGTTGTAATTCTGATCACAGGAGCTCAGTGGAAAAGTGCTTGACGTGACACACCTGAAAACCACACTGGAAAGACAGCTCTATGAACAGTAGGAGAGTGCATTATTCCTGCACAGAGAAAGCAGTAAATTGTTATTTATAGATATTGATAAGAAGAAATCCTTGAGCTTCTATGACTACCAGGCTTTTACAGTCGTGCTCCAGGGATAGACAAAGAATGCAAGGAATATTCCACACATTATTCATTTATAATCAATTATGTAATGTGTAGAAAACACATTCAGAGTTTATAAATTACTGAAGAAGAAAAAGAATGCAGTTACCTTTAAGGCATTGAACTCTTCATGGTAGAAAGCCACAGAAAGCCAACCACAACGACCTCAGGAATATTTAGCAATTCAAAGAATTAAATACAGCTAAATTTTCTGATGCTCTTCTTGACATACATGTATACCACAAATGCCGAGAGTAAATGATAAACAAGTATAATCCATAACACTTGGTCAGTGATTTTATTTCACATCCAGTTATTACAATTCATTCCATGAAGCCATGAAGGGATGAATATAATGCCACAAACTCGAATAAACCAATGTCCTGAAGAAAAGCAAGAGTGACAAGAATGATGGCTACTAGTTACCAAGTATACCATGGTCTCTTAGCAGAATTAATTGTCAATCAGCATATTCACAGGAAAAAATCACGAATGCTTGAACTATGGATAAACAGAGAAAATTAGAATGAAACAGCAGGCTAGCGTCCATCTATCAGTTTATAAAAACTTTACAAGAAGTCAGGAAAGCACAACAGACATGTTACCACTCCTCTCTGACACCAGTCCTGTTGAGTGAACCACAAGACACAGAAGCCAAGGCTGAAAGCACCAACAGCCTCCCTATAGATGAACTCTCCTAAGTTCAATCAGGACCACCCAGAGGTTTAATTTGGCCACAAGCTTCAAACTGTCTTGGTAAACATTTTTTAAGGCTAAAAAGAGTCAAAAGGAATGAGAATATCTCCTCATCTTTCACTCCTATTTCGGAAAACTTATATGCAATTATCAACTGCAGAAAGGAAACAAAGTAAATGAAGGAGTCCAACAGATAAATTAATTCCAAGATGGAAAACGAGAAAAACTCACAAACTGGCTGTAAAAAATAAATGTTGAGGAAGAAATTTTTTTAAAGTTCTCTGTTATTTCACTCTCACATTCTCCCAAATTCTTTCATCTGGTACCAACCAGATCCAAACTCTGTTGTCTTCTTTCATTGGTCCCTCTCCTTCCTGCCTCACATTTTTTTCCCCCAAATCCACCAGCACTGTCCAGTCCTAGGCCCTCACGACCTGATGTCTGTACTGCTTGCAGGGGCCACTTTCTTGCTTTTGTCTCTATCAAGGCCTAGGCCCAACCCTACCATAAACCATACGTACCTCTACTTCATTGTGAACCTTCCACTTCAAGAACATCCTTCTCTTGATGTGACTTCTCCACCCCCGACACGCATACACTAAACTGCAGTGATAACAAAGCCCACTTGATCTTTGCTTATCCAAGTCCTATATGTCCTTCAAAGGTTCAGTTGAAGCTTCCTTGATGATTTCACCAAACACTCCAGTCTCGAATGCTCTCTGTCAGCTTTGAAACAGTAGAGTGCTTTGATTCCATATGGTCTTTTCTTATTCAGTTATACAAGCATCTCTCAGGGCTGAAAGGATCTTGAAAAGCATTCAGCCTTGTACCTGAATGTCCTCTACATCTCTAGCAACTGCTTATCCAGATTATGCTTGGATACTTCCACTAATTGTACTTTTACTACCTCCTGGAGTAACTCAATCTAGGTTTCAGCAGCCCTACAATTACAAAGTTCTTCCTTATAATCAGCTTGTATCTCTCACCAAATAGCTTCAAACCATTAGTTATTACTGTAGTTTGGTATCTATAAAAAACAAATTAAATCCCTTGTGTACATTCCCAATATTCTAAGATATTAATAAATTTATCCATTCTCCCACAAATCTCAAAATATATTTATACCATTTCCCATCTCACATCATGTCTTCAGCTTTACCCACTATCCTGGTAATTATATACAGCCTTTTATTCTTCTAATATTTCAGGTGTGTGTCATTTACACTTAGGGCCAATAATCTTGAAAATATCAGAACTTTCATCAAGTCCAGACATTAGGACAATTTCACTAAACCTCAATCCTTTCTCCCCCTCTTCCCACGGTACCCAGTGTGAGCTAATCACATATTACATGCTTGATCACTTTGGCTTTGAAATAGTTCTCTCAAATTAGTTTTCAACAAATTGCCCACTGTAAACTGCATGTTTCTAGACATAGATTAATTTCTTCCAAGCTTTTCCCTTCATTGAAATGAAGGAAAGCTTACCAGAATTTTTTCTCAAAAAAAAAAATAGTTTCAGGAATAGTAAAATCTCTTGTGAAAATTAAACCTGCTACAAACATCCAGGCACTTTATATGGCAGTATAAAGAAGCATGGGAAAAGACTATAGCATGGGGCATCAGAAAGTGCTTTGTGAGCAATGACCAGCTGGCATGTGAAATATTGCAGCGATATATTTCATCAGGTAAAATTTTTGTACTTTCAAATTAATTCATTTTTTTAAACAATCATGCTTCTGATTTCCACTGCTGTGTGACGATGTTCACATGTAGTACAGGAACAAGGCTATGACATGTGCCTGTATAGATAAAACACTATGTAGCCAAAAGTTTCAGACCAACCATTTTCATTGACCCTCAGCTGACAACAGTTGGTACTGCAAAAGGTCAGCCTCTCTCTCGTTTTTTTTTAGAGCAATTTGCATCTCATTGTACTAATTTTACTCTCAATCTATTGCTTAAATTATCTACTGCTCCATAAGGAATGACATTTCCTTTGGCTGAGAAACCAGCTGTATCACACTACATTAGCAGAGACGAGCCTCACCAAGGGCAAAGCGATGGCTGACTTTCCTGTTTTGGCAAGCCCACTCGGGAGGCACAGTGCCAGCACCTGCGGAGATCACTGACAGGCTGGCCCAACTGCCACAGCTTTGATGGCAATCTGCATAGGATTACCAGTCACACATTAACAGCCTCATTTCAATTCACCAAAACAAATGGTGCCACCAAATCTCCCCACACAATTCCCTACGTTCAATAACTCCACTGGTGAATTTCTCTGTCCAGCTCAATCATGTATGCCCACCAAGCTCTGTAATGACGGATGGAGTCATTAGCATTTTAGTTTCTACACTGAACCTAAAGCCAAAGCATATGGTCTGACAGACGTTCCAGCCATGGGCTCTATTTAATTTGCCATGTAGGTGTCCACTTACACTGGACCTTCATGAAAGAATGCTAATTTATAAGTTATAGTCCAGCCCCTGTTTCAACTCTTCACATCCTCAAATGTTATAACATGTTGTGATAATAGAGGACTCAGAACATGCTTTATTCTATATTTCAGCTAAGACTCATGATGAAAAACTACCTTTGAACCTAATTAAATCACTTCAAATGGACAAGATGGACAAATATGCAGGAAATGTTTGTATGCCATCTCTGATTTGGTTTGTAACTACCAATGATTTGGTTCTTTGATAAAATATTTCACAGACTCACTTTTTCCTCATTTGTGGTTTATTATAGCAAATTGGATAAATCTTACCTTCTGACAAATGTATATATACCTATAGACCCCAAAACCCCAGTAAAGGTATATGACATTCACATTATCTCAGAAAGTTTCCTTATCCACTTCCAGTTGATTCTCACCCCCCACGGTCAAACACTATTCTAAAGTCTATCACCATAGATCAGCATTGCCTCTCCTAGAACTTAACATAAATGGAGTCATGTGGCATGCACTCTTGTGGTCAGTCCTCTTTCTGAAAACGTTAACACTGCAGAGCTTTATCCACACTGGTGCCTGTATCAGCAGTGCACTCTAATTGCTGAGTGGCATTCCATTGCTTGAATAAACCACTAATTACTTATCCTTTCTCCTGTTAATGGACATTTGGGCTCTTTACAATTATTGGTTATTATGAATAAAGCTATTATAAACATTCTTCCACAAGTCTTTGTGTGAACACATGCTTTTATTTCTCTTATGTAAATACTTAGAAGTGGAGCTGTTGTGTCATATATGGTAGTTGTTTATGTAATTTGAATTTTTTCCTGCCATCACTGTATCTACTATCTGTATTACTGAGTTGCAATAAAAAGGACATGACTAACACTTTCAACCTACAAAAATATATAACCTAGTTTTCTCTCTTTCCTGTGAGAAAATTATTCTTCTCAGGAACATAACCAGACTTTTTACTATTTTATTTCAGTATAAATTGTACATTACAATTTCGCTTGTGATCTTACTCCTATAACCTGCGTTTTACCATAAGCCTTAACTTATGAACCACAAATTGTCTACCACTGGGGTTTTGGTTCTAAAACTTGATGTAAGCATTGAGAAACATCTGTTCATGTGGGGAAAAAAAACTGCAAATTGTAAGCTGAAAAAAAATACTGTGTTCATATCTAGAATATACACTACTTTGTTGAGCTTTATGAAAGAAAAGGAATTTGCAAATTCTCTATAAGCAACTAAAGACTTTATTCTAACTCCCTTATCCAACATGAATTAACTGCGTAACATACTTTGTAAAACTCTGTTCTACAAAGCATCATGATTTCACCATATTCATAGCTTGCTGACACTCAACAGACTTCTAAAAACACTCATCCATACTGTTTTATACATCAGTAGTTCACTCATGTACAGGGGGGTTAATTTGGTGTATATATTTTATCATTGTTTTCTAAATGTCTAGAGTGAATGACCTACTGCCGAGACTATATAATCTGAGACCTTATAGGAAAGAATACTCCATAAAGACACGTTAGAACCACTATGATATGCCTTATGGATTATCCTACATTATCTCAAGTAACTCATTAAGTGTCTGCTTTTTTGCACTCCACTTTTTAATTTATCTAATTTGTTGTTATTTTAAACAATAAAAATGATTGAAATATCAATTGTGAGCTAAAGACAATAAACAATAAGAGAAGGTATTCTCTAAATGTATTTCTATACATAAATTACTTTAAATATAAGGTGTTATGATAATTATTTTTCACGGTGGTTGTAGTGTATCATTTTTCCTTTAAATTGAAAACTAGCTGCTGCTTTTATAGTTTTTGTTCTTTCACCTCATATTTAAATAACATTTACCAATTGGAGCTCAACAGTATACAATATAAATTATGTAAAGGACATAAAAAGTTGGTTGCTGTTTTTATCACACCTGACCATGGCAGGTGTAACAGCTACTCCAATTATGCCATCCCTTTTGTAGTAAGATGCAAAGACCTTTCATTTTGAGTTGATTCACAGTACATTCATTCTCAGTACTGTCAGAAGATATTTTAAGCAGTTGTTCTCACAATGACACAATTTAAGGGACCATTTTTCCCTATAAAACACTAATAACTTAAAAATTTTACATTCTTACATCAAACAAACAAACAAAAAGTGATCAAGGCTATGTTTCAGACCATCAAAAATATGTAAGGACCTAGTTTAGCATCATACAGCTGGAAGGAAGTTTAGTCTCAATCCACATCTTCCACAGATAAGGAAATTGAGGCCTGGAAGCATTCAATGAATTCTCTAAGCCCATACAATTAACTGGGTTAGAAGAGTTAAAAGGTTAGAGAAGCTTAGAATTAAGAACTGGGCCTCTTGATCTTTAGGAAATTGTTCTTCCCCAAGCAAAAATGACTTGACATCTATTTGTATGGGTTGGCTTTTAGATCCATTGTGGAATCAGGATTCTTCCTCCTTTATGTTTCCATTACTTTCAGCAAAAGATGGATCTTTTTTTTTTTTTTAAATCATTGACCACCTTCTGATTCACTCACTCTGTAGATACGGATATCAACTGTATCTATGTATCTATATCTCTATAGCTCAGTCTTATTTATTTGCAAACACTCCTAAACTAGGCAGCTGATAATTTTCAAAATTTCTTAAATATGGAGAAGAATGATTTAAGAGAATAAGTTAAGGTAATTTAAGTGGTATTATTGAAAAAGTAAGGAAAGCTTTTTCACAAATAAGGTGAATAGGTACTTTACTGAGTGACTGGACAATATGAATGTCAAAATAGAAGAGAAATACACAAATTCACCTTAGAAAATGGAAAGAGAAAGAAGAAGAGAAAAAAAAGCAGAATAGGAATTGAACAGAGTATTTTTAGCTCTCATCTTTATTTGAAAAATGGCAAGAGAAAAATTTTTTAAAAACTGGAATGAAATGAGCCAATCCACAAAATAGGAAAAAAAAAAAACAATAAATGAGCACTATTTTGACTGCAACCCACTCAGACCAGCAGGGCCAGAAAGTCTTTGTTGCCACAAGGCAGCTGGTGTCTAAGTACACAAAACCCTTTTTATTTCAATGTCACATTTAAATCCTGGGGCATAAAACCAGGGGCTGACTGCAGAGGCTCTGGCTCTGCAGGACAAGACTACCCGGACCACAGCTAAAATCAAATGCCAAAAATGTCCCACCTAAGTGAAGAATGATTAGCAAAATAATTAGAAAATATGTCAGAAAACATTTTTAACACAGATTATTTAGGCTGAGAGTGAAAGTAAGGGGGATTCTGACTTGATGTTTGACTGATGAAACAGGCCACACTTTACACAATACCTCCTCCAGAAAGAATTATCTTGTATTTCCATATCCATAGGGGAAATCAGCATAATTACAGAAAAAAAGAGGGACTTTATTTCCTTTTCACATATTCAGGCTGGTGTATCCTGATACCTACATATCAAATAAATTACCAAAGTAGTGATAATTAGTTAGATTTATATGAAATACATCTGTTATCCAACTGGATGTGGGAAATGAATAAACACACACACAAACACACACACATTCATAACACCCAGTACAATATCAGGCATTATCCTATAGGTATGATTTTAATAATCATTTATTATAATCATTACCTTAACCTCCTGCAACCTAATGATGGTCCTCAACTCTAATTTTACCTCTCTAAAGATACCGTAAAATGAAGTCTGATGTCTATGCTCAAGAAACTAAGCTAATGATTTTTCTTTTTAGTCTCTATTGGCATTCTCAGGAATTTAAAATTCTAATGAATTAAATCCCTTTCCCCATTCTGCTGCAAATAGAATAAAAATAACAATAAAGGTGCTCTGAGAATATTATTACTTACATTCTAGCTTCAGATATTTAGCTCAAAGTCATCTGTCCTAAATCCAGCCTCATGGCTTTAGAGCTGCTCTTAGTTTCATTCCCAATCCCGGCCACCCCACCCCCACCCTAGGCGTGACAGACATTCACATTAAGACAAGGCACATTCCTTCCTTAGTCACTATTTTCTCACTGAGTCTTTTAAAGCTCTTTATATGCACCATTTACATTTCCCCAACATGTATGCTAAACTGCAATTCATTAAATACACATTTATTGAAGATTTAATATGTGCAAGGCAAATATCTTGTCCTCAGATCTGTGATTAACTCTTATACACAAAAATCCTGAAACGAATTTAATTGGCTCTCTTCCAATTCACATTTCCAGAAATGCTCCCAAAGGTTTCTTAAAATACTTTTTAAAAATTTATCAGAGTATGACAGTTCCTACTTAAGTACTATGCTCTTGTAAGTTGGGTTTTCAAAATATTAAAGGAGGCAATTTTCTTTTTTTTTCCTATTTTGAAATGGATCTCGAAAAATGGTTTTTACAGTTTGGACATGACATTAGAGAATCATTAGGTTTCATGAGAAACTAACCCAAATACTTATTAAGTATACAGTGTTATATTTTCACTCATATTTGGCAAATGGAAATATGTGAAATCAATCTGCCAGCCAATTAAATCAAACCTACACAAAAGACAACCTGTCATACACATATCCCACCCTCCCCCAACACACACAAACAGGCAAAAAGGATGAGATCACAAACAGTACATTTGTGATTTTTTTTTAAATGAAGTATATACCCTTTAGCTCAGCTGCCAATTTGGCCTTACCTGAAGCCACAACTTGTTATGCACAGCGTCTCTGCCTGTAGCGATGCACTGAAATGTAGCATTCTGCCCTGCATTGACCTCTACGTCCCCCAGACGCAGGAAATGAGGAGATTTATCTGTGAAGGCAAGAAAAAAATTATCTTCTTCACATGAAGAAAACACGCCATGTTACTTTTTCCCAACAGAATAATGTTGTGAAAACCTTTGGCCAAGACTAATGTCATATGGAAGAAAACCGAATTTTCTTTGTGCTGAGAGACACTGTTTCCTCTCTCACTCTCATTTCTCTTTTTCTCAATAGCTCTATTACTTATTGCCTCTTAATTGCTAAAGGATTGTTCTGTACAGAGTGAGCACCCAATGAATACAGCTGATTACTGCTGGAGGACCCCTGTAGCCTGCTGCATATGGGTGATAATAAAATAGTTACAAGTCAAAGCAAGCAAGAGAGATCAAATCGACACAAAGCAGAGCATAAAAGAAACATAATGAAAACATACAATGATATCTCAAATACTGATATATACATGGCTGTTGAACTATTCGGTTTCTCTAAGCAGTTAGATCTTCTTTTTTTTATTTCAATGACTATAATCTTCTAGCACTTCAAAGAACAAGGGACTGTTCTTGTTTCTCTCAAATAGAGTATCAGCTTAACTGTTGTTAAATCCACCTCCTATCCCTTTATAGTCCTAGGAAAGTTACCCAAAAGAAATATTAGACCAACAAAAAAATGATGACTGCAGTCAAAATATACGTGAGTTATATGACTGTCAAACAAGTCTTCTCTATAATTACCTTTTAAAACTGAAGCTTATTCCTGTTTTCAACTGAAAGGAAATATAAACAGGAAATGCTAAGTCTCAGAGTAGAAGAAAGCTCAGGAAGGACTATATATATCACAATGAAACTACTGCTGTGCTCAGTTTATATACAGTTTCAATTTGTTTATCATGAGAGCCTTTCTTTAACATCTCTCTTTCAAGAAGTGTAAATGAACAGTGGACGGAAACACCGCTCTCGTATGTGAATAGGTTGAAGGAATTATTAAACCAGTCTGAACTTTGAATGAGATAATTTTGTTCTCCTTTGTTTTCCTTAGAATACACCACATGGAATAAATCACTTGACCCTTGCCTGCTACATCTTTCTCCAGTGCCTCTCATCTTTGGATGCTTTGGAAAAAAGAATGCTTACACTAGAACATGAGCCAGACAGTGGTTCTCAAACTGCAAACTCAAGACCAGCATCATTAGTATCACCTGGGAACTTATTAGAACTGTAAATACTCAGGCCCCACCCCAGCCCTACAGAATCAGAACCAGGGGAAGGGCCAAGCAATCCAGGGTTTGAAAACCACTCAGCAGTAGCACAAACCTTGGCCCCTGGCATAGTGCGCCCTGTGCATGCTGCTTACAACGTATTAGACAATTTCCACCAGGACGATTACTGAACAGATCATCTAGAATTCATGGTCCTATAAAACGCTTCTGTTGGGAGATACAGCTAAATTCTGAATTTATGCCAGCTGTTTTATGCCTGGCTCTACTGAATGCATGCAATGATTTTCTTTCAGGGGATATGATGTAAACACAAATTTAGTCACACCATCTGAAGACCAACCGATGTGCATCTAAGGACATACAAAACTATGTGTTAACAAATTGAGTTTCTTGTTTTGTTTGCTTTCTATTGTTCCATTGTTTACTGTGAATAAATCAGATATTTATTATGATGTAAAAAAAATTAAGTTTGGAATAAGATGAATTAATTTATTCTCTTCATTTCACTCCAGCTTTCAACTCAGCAGATCAAGAAATTTAGTGAGGCTTTTTTTTTGTTTTCTTTCCATAGAACTCTGATTTGTTATTCTTCTTTGCTTTCCTAGACAATTTAATACTACCAAAAATGTAACAAGTTCTACCTAGAGTTTCATTTACATTTGTATTTTGTTCTGGTAAAAAAATTCAGCTAAATAAATTAAAGATTTAATTTACTTTATTAGGAGATCAATGAATCAGGCAGCATCCTTTCCAGCAACTAGAAGACAGGTCCAAGGGCTTGTACAAAATGAAAGGAGGGTGGGCAAGGGAGCTATTAGGAAAAAAATATATATTGTTAGGCCAGGACCTCTTCTTTGGGGAGGAAAAGAAACAGCAAGGGTTTTATCATGCAGATCATCTCTCTTCTTCCTCTGGGGATGGAGAGGGACCACATGACAGATTACCTTACTGGTGCTTAACTGGAAAACAAAGATTGGTCAATTAAGTTAATACTTCTGGAAGAGGTTGAAACCGCAATTAGCTCAGATATAAATCAGGTTTTGTATCATGGGCTTTTAGGACAAGTGATGCCATTTTGGAACTGTGGTTTTCTTTTGAACAGTTTTCAGAAATTAAATAATTAAAAGCGTCCTTCAATATGCGCAGTGCAATTAGTTAAAAGTCTGAAAAATACTTGATTCAAAAACTCTAGAAATATTTCAGTATTCTTTTAAAACTGAACAGCAGGCTAGGCTAAGAGCAACAATAACAAAAGAAACAGCAATGACCAAGTGATAAGCAATCAACAGTCACTACCACTGTTAAGACCAGTGTTGAAAGGATATAGAAAAAAACAATTCTTAATCACAACCTACCACAAGGATAACTCAGGACTTGGATGTCATCAATGGCAATATAGCCACTTCTTGCTCCTGAGACTTCAGCTTCAAATATTACCTGTCAAGAAGAAACAAAAAACATTTACAACAGTCCTTTTTAAGGAATTTTCACAGTGAAAGAATAGCTATAACACACTTAAGAAAATTAAACTTTAATTTTTGTCCTGTAAGAATTAAAATTTTATCTTATACTGTAATTTCCTAAACCTTGTACAGGTAAACAAAACAATTTTTTTTTGAAGAGCAATTAAATTATTAAGGTCAAGAAGCTCTCACCAAGTTTTTTAAGCAATGACTATTAAGTGTTGTTTGATTTTCTGAATGGACAATATATAGGCAGAATAAATAGGCAGATATAGAAAATCTCACATCCCTAAATTTTCCCTTATTGACTTTTTCCATTTTTGTTATTTATTTAACATACATTGAGAACCTACAACGTGCCAAAGCAGTATGCTAACCAGTGAAGACAGCAAATAATCTAAGCTTTTAAGTAGCTGAATTTTCAGACAGAGGTCATCAGATAGATTAGTGGTATACCAGGCAAAAAGGACTATATACAATGGAATAGATAAGAATGTGATGTTTGGGAGACTAAATGAATGCAATCTGTATGGTTACAAAGACTCAAGAAGGAAGAGATGAAATTAAAGAGGTAGGCATGAAAGACCTTGAATACCACGGAGTGAAGTCAAAAGTATATCCTGTCCATGGTTCCCCAACAATAAATATCATTTTTAAAATCCATGCTCAAATAAAAGCTCAAGTTATAGAGTTGTGTTGTTACAATCACTGACAGAACTCCATAAAGCTTTTCTCTTAATAACACATGCTGTGGCTTTTCAAGAGAACACAGATTTAGCATGCCACGTTTAAATATTTTATTTGACTGTGGGCTCCTTTATTTGTGGAGATACGTAGGTTATTTTTGGAGTATTTTTGCAAAATATTTTAGCAAATGTATTGGAAGTTGATGTTTAAGGTAGGAATAAAATATAATCAAATTGGTTTACTAGACATATATTTGGCTAAAAGGTGGAAGATGGCCCCAAAGAAGGTAAGACTGGAAACAGACAGTCAGATAATATACTAGTAGCAGTGGAAAAGAGATGAGAAGAAAAAGGAGAGAGAAAGAAATAATGTTAAGGAAATAAACAAAACATAACTTAACTGATTCATTAGTTGTAAAGAAATAGTAGGACAATTCTGATTCCTGGCTCGGATCCCTAAGTCAATAATGCTATTGTCTATTTTCAGGGAGGGGAAAATTTCTCCCTCTACCCCTCTAGAGTTTTTGGCTGGACTAATAACAAAATTGACAGAAGACAGATTAACAGGAGAAAAAGAAACAAAATTTTAATTGTATATAGAGAGGTCTTACAGAAATGGGACCTAAAAAGTAGCCAAAGCAGGCAGCTTTTATACTTTTTAGACAAAAAAAAAACCCCAATAAATTTGTGAGTAATTGACAGGACAAAGAAACAAGTTTGGGGTGCTGTTTCCCTTTCTCTGCCCCCCCCCCAAACACCACCACACACCTCCACACACATAAATTCATTTAATCTTCACTACAATCATATGATGTAGGTATCATTTTTATCCTCAATGTAAAGAAAAGGTAAATGACTGCACTAGTCTAAGAGCTAACAAGTGGTAAAGCTGGGGATGGACCCAAGCCAAACTCCAGGTTCTTCCAGGATCTTCCATTAACTTCACTACACCTCGTCTCAAGAAAAAGAAACACACACAGTAAGGGCATTTCCTTTAAATGGGTTTTCAAGTTCCTTTAAAAGTCTAAACTTAAATTTTTTTAGTGTTCTTTTAAATAGCAAACCCATTAGATATTATACTGACTACAGAGTGGTGTCATCAGTATCACACCCTTCCCAGTCTCTTACTCGGTCCTACATCCAACAAAGCCAACGGCCGTGGGACGCGGTGGGCTAGGCAGATGGCTCCTCTGCCCTCGGATCACGCTCCTCACAAACCAGCTCCCGCGTTAGTTCTTTTCTGCTTCAAGTTTGCCCTTTATGACTGTTAATTTCACTAAAATACGTTAAAGCTGAGAAGCAGCAGAACGAGTCTTTGTGGGAAGGCAAATGCTTCAAGACAAAAGGAGGACTAATCTATGCGTACGTGTGAGTGTGTGTATACATAGGATCTGCCTTTCATGTAAATGTACTCGATATGAGAACAACTGTCATGTCACTGTCTACACCGTCTAAACATTGGAACAGAGGTTTAGCAAGAAATAGAGGGGAGACTCAGAGACTTGAAATAATGAATAACTTGAAGCAGTCGTGGTATAGGCCACATTCTTGGGGGTGAGAAAACTTGTATTTGACTCCCAACTCTCCTTTATACAAATTCTTGAGCAAATCACATAATGTTCTAGAGCCAAGTCCCAACTCCATAATATGGAGATAAAGCAGCTTTCATTATAAACTTTTATGAGGATTTAATAACAGCATTTGTAGAAGTGCTATATAAACCAAAAGGGTAAGATTATAGACATTAATATATGAGGTTTGTATAAGTGTATCCCAAGGAAAAAGTTTTACTTGCTTCAATGGTAGTTCAAGGAAAGGGAAGGTACAGAAAGAAAAAAATGAGAAAATTATTTTTGAAAAAAAATACATTCTTATGACTAGACCACACATCTGTATAATTAGTTTGTTATTCGGTTTTGTTGCAGTCAGCATTAATTAAATTATTTTAATTCCAAGCTTTTCTTAGTTTTACTCTCTCAAACTGTTTTCTTTCCTTTGCTTCATGTAGTTGATAAGTTTAAACATGTTTACTACACCCTTGAGGAAGTTTCTTATTTGTTCATTTAAATTGAGCTATATTCTGGACAATAAATTTAGACCTTGATTTAAAAGGGAGTCGAAGAATTGGTTCTTTAGTAGAGAAAAAAAAAATGTTTCTCTTTTTAGTCCTCATTTTCCCTGCTAAGTATTGTCTTTGCCTCATTAATGAGAGCAAGAGGAAATTTCTAAGATCAGATTCCTTTACTGCTAAGGATCTAATCAGCTTTATCACTTCAACAGAGCCCTCACCTTGTAAGGCTCTTCTGTCCACTCAGGGAAAACCAATCTCAGTAGCTTAATTACGCACTACATGCTTGGGCTAATGCTCGGGTCAGAGATAATGCCTGGTGTCAAGTAGTCAAACAGGGCTTTCTAGGAGAAGAGAGCAACAGAAGCCGCCCCAGATGTCAACTTTAACCCAGCCAGGAGGCCGGCCTGGGAACGCAGGGAGCTGCTTTTCATGCTGCTTCCACTCCACTGCATTACCTAAAATACTGAAGGAGATGACTCTAATCAAATTTTTGCTACTCTAGCAACATTCTTGGATTATTAACTAAATAAGTGAAATAAAGCTGAATTAAAGGCGGGGAGGAGGCGAACCATAAAGAACAAGAACAACTTTATCCTTTGCCAAACAGAATTAATGCAGACGTCCCTCATATAATAGAAAGCTAAACTCAAAGTCAGGTGGTCTGCTGTCACATATAACCCATAAATTTTATTTAACTGTGTCTTCATAGCCTCAGATGAGCATTACTGGCCTTGCCTATATCATGTATTTGTTGTGAAGACTGAATGGTATATGTAAAATAATTCAATGATAGATTAAATTATTTTCCTGGGATATACTTATACAAATGTTCTGTACTAACAATGTCTATAATCTTACCCTTTGGTTTATATAGCACTTTTATAGATGCTATTATATGTATAAAATTATCCAGTGACACATGAAATGCCATGTAAGATACTATGGATATGAAAAAAATGTGAAATAAAAATTTGCACCTCATTTTCTTTCAATATACTGTCGTGTCAAAAGCGTCAGCTCCAAAAGTCAGATATTCATTTAGTTCACATTCTTTAAGTATTCACCTTAACTTATGGAAAACCATATGTAAAGTTACTTATGTAAGTTTAACTTACATAAAATCTAAACCTCAGTTTCTTTTTCTATGAAAAGAAACTACTGGGAAGGGATAGACTGGAGTTCAAAATTTGTAGATACTGACAGGCATATGTACAATAGATAAACAAGATTATACTGTATAGCACAGGGAAATATATACAAGATCTTGTGGTAGCTCACAGTGAAAAAAAATGTGACAATGAATATATGTATGTTCATGTATAACTGAAAAATTGTGCTCAACACTGGAATTTGACACAACACTGTAAAATGACTATAACTCAATAAAAAAAGTTAAAAAAAACAAAAGGGAAACTATGAGCATCCACTTCAAGGTTAAGGGAGGATTAGATGAGATACTGCACGTGAACCACTCAGCACAGCTCCTGGCGCAGTAAGCATTCTAGGCTGGGGGCATTAGTGCCATCATGGGAAGAAAACATGCATAAGGGACAGGTACAAAAATGACCTGTCCTCCCAGTCCCTTCTCTCTCTTCAAAAATGTAACTCCCTGCCCTGAATTTGAAGAAAAAACAAACTTATAATAAATTGGCATTTTATTCCCATAAATCTCCTCAAATATGTGTTTTTGTGATTTGAATTATTAAATTTTAAATATCGTTCATGTAAAGATCAAAGTAAATTACACATTTGCCTTCAAAGAATACATCTACCAAAATCAAAACCTATTTCTAAGTAAGCATATCCAAATATTGATCATGCATAAAACAGTCATCTGTGACACCCCCAAGACGGGTAAGGCTGCAGGTCCATCCACATCAGCGCTAGTAAATCATGTACGTCTACATCTCCAATGACAATATGAGGCCTCAGAGTCCGGAGCTGTGCTTGATTCAGGTTTGCGTCCTCAAAGCTTATTCACAGTATCTGGCACCTAGTAGATACTCAACAGATGCTAGCTGAACAACAACAACAACAAATTATATACACACATGTATGTCAACATCATTAAATTTAACTGACTTCTCTCTCATGTAAATTCTAAAAATTGAATTCTCAAGGATCCATCCTAGGCCATCTTCTCTCTTTTTGCCATACTTGTTACCCTGATAGAATAAAGGGAAATGAGCTTGCAAAAAGACAGAGAATATAAATAATAATAAAAAAAAATGTAGTGACATAAAAGGAAAATGGAGGTACATGGCATCCAAAAGTCAGTAAAAGAATATCTGAAATGGAAGAGATGTCAGAACCAGCTGCTGATCAAATGCTAAGTAAAATGCAGATTAAAAATACCCCCTTATGTATCCTTTAACTAGAAGTTTATACACTCTGGCCAACATGTCCCCATTTCCCCCAAACCCCAGGCCCTGGTAGCCACCACCATTCTAGTCTCTGTATCTATGAGTCTGGCTTTTTTAGGTTCCACCTATAAATGATGTCATACCAGAGAATGCAAATTTCCAGTTATAAGATGAATAAGTCCTATGGATCTAATACACAACATGGTAATTATATTTACATCATTGTATTATACACTTGAAAGTTGCTAGGAGAGTAGCTCTTAAATGTTCCCACCACAAAAAAAGAAAAGAAAAGAAAAGGTAATTATGTGATGTGATGGCATTAGCTAATGCTATAGTAGAACCATTCTTCAATATATACTTGTATCAAATCAACACATTGTACACCTTAAATTTATACAATGTTATATGTCAATTATACCTAAACAAGGCTGGAACGAAGCACACCTTATATGTGCCATTGTGATTAAGAGTGACCAAAGGAAGAGCCATCTGTATGAAGTAACAGAAATGGAAACCACACTGGACAACGATGAAGTGAGCAGAGGAATGGAGACAAATCCTCCTGCAGTAAGTCTGCCTGAATTGTGGAGAAGGTGGAGAAATCTAACCAGGGATGGAAGAAGACATGGGATCAAAGGAAGTGTTCAACTTTTTATTTATTATTATTTTTAAGATTAAAAACACTGAGATGTTTCAAAGTTGATGAGGATGATTCAATATGATAGGGAATGTCTGAGTGTACATGAGAGAAATGATAACTGTCAGTGTGAGATAGGACAGCACAGGACTCAAATCAAAGGAGAGGATGAATGAAGTTATGAATAAGTTTGTAGGACTGGTAGTTAAGGAAATTTCTATTGTATGGCCTCAATTTTCTCTGCAACAAGGGATGGGCAGGAGAAAAGGAGAAGTGGTTGGACTTTGGAGAGAGCTGAATAGAGTGGGATGGAGAGGAGAGGAGAAAGGGAACTGAAAAGTGTACTGGGATTTCCAGGAATACTGTGGGCCCATCTGAAGCTGGCGCTTGTGAATTTCTACTGATTCCAATCTATCACGGAGCGTGATTCTGTTTTAAATAGAGTTTGCTTGGTTTTAAGCCCATAATAAGGAGACAGGGGAAAAAAAAAAAAGGAATCAACAAGTTTATGGAAATGGCAAACATCACAAAAAAGGTTATGGTGAAATCAAATTCTGATATGATAAGCAAGCTGATGAATTAGCAAAGACAGATGGCTGGATGAATGGGTACTCCCCATGAGGCTGATGGATGATCTAAGTAAGTTAATCACGTAAAAGATGAGTTTATGTTATGGTCGGAAAGTGAGATGTTTATATGTAAAGTTAGAACACTTGAGATAAGATCTGTTTAACAGGAGCAGCAAGTTAAAATAAAGTCAGCGAACTATCAAGGGACTTTCCACAAAGATGCTGAAGCCATTTGGATTTTCCACAAAGATGGTGAAGCCATCAGGTGGGCTTTGGGAGTGAAGAAAGCAAGTCTGATACCAGTACTAATGTTCATAATACATAGAAGAAATTGACTTGGGGTTCAGTGGAAGGCAGTAATGAGGATGATGGCATGGTTGAAAGGAAAGAAACTCAAAGGGGCAGGGTGTTTCCTATCCATTAACCTGATCCTAAGTTACATGGGAATTAATATATGCTCTTTTAGAGACTGAAAAGAAGTGTCCTCAGTCTAGAGCATGATTATTATTATGTAATTAATTGTCTAAATAAATTTTTGAGGTTTATTTCCCCTACGAAAATATAAACTCATTGAAGACAGTGACTTGTCTTATTCCCACAGCATCAGTGAACCACAAGAACCCTGCTGAAAATTGGGGCTTGAAAAGAGTGCCAGCATGTTACAGAAAACAGTGCATCAGGTGACTCTAGTTAATAATTCTG
The DNA here is from genome assembly GCF_009834535.1 of Camelus ferus. Taxonomy (NCBI): domain Eukaryota; kingdom Metazoa; phylum Chordata; class Mammalia; order Artiodactyla; family Camelidae; genus Camelus; species Camelus ferus. Next base: position 43,810,443 of record NC_045703.1, read on the forward strand.
CCATAAGGGGAATTACAGGATAAGGTATTTAATTCACTTTTATCTAACTCATAAAATTTTGTTGACATAATAAAATGACCCTCCCTTGAGAAAGTTCCAGATAATTCTCCCAAGCTAATTTAGAAATCATGAAAACATAATTATTTCCCTTAAATAATGCTATAAGCGATCGACTTCTGCTTATAGGCCCCAGAAGATCTTATATTGAGTAAGTCAAATATCTATGTGGAAAATTCAAAATCTAGAATATAGTTTCTTTTCAAATGTGAAAGTATTCTATTTCTGTTCACACTTAAAGATGAATACACACACACAACTGGCGGGCGATACCAAAAGTCCAACGTATAACTGGCAGTCGCCGCCACACTGCAGTGCCTCTCTTGGGCACTGTCAGTCTGGGGTTCTGCTTTCTCAGTCAGCATTTGCTGAAAGTATTATAGAAAAGGAGCTTCTCTCTGTTAGACCCCTGCATGCCAGGCTAGCTCACCTACTGTGTCCTGTAACAGTTGATTTTTAAGAATCTAACATGTGAAAATGCCTTTAGTAAAGGCCTTGGGGCTCTCTGAAACCAATGCATTCTTAACAGCCCTTGCCTTTTGGTTGCTTGCCTGTTTACTTAGTTTCTGAAAAGGATAAATAGCTGCAACTGAAAAAGGTCCCTAGTTTAAATACGTAAGCAAAAGAAAAACTGGTATATTCTTTGGCTTTAAAGCTGCTTGCAAAGTGTAATTAGAGGATTCTAATTATAACAACTACTAAATATGGAATACAATAAAGCCCAAATTGATTCTTCATCTAAAACTCTTTCATATTTCATATTTTGACTTACAGGTACATAAGAATTCAGACTCAGTTACTTTCCTTAAGAGGTTCTGAGAAACGGCCAGTTTCTTAGAAGGACTAATCTGGTCAAGACTTAACATTAGGAAGATGCAGCCTGCAGAGAGTAGGAGGGTTCCAGAGATTCTAAACCCTATACCACTACCTGAGTACATACAGTTATGAGGTCCACCACACAACAGAAGCAATTGGATGGGTTTAGCCATTCTCTTTCTTTCATACACATACATATCCCCTCCACACACACACACACACACTCACACGTGCACGCACAGTCCTCTCTCTCTATCCACACACAGTTATAATAATGTAACAGTGACAAGTTGATTTTTTAATGTAAATTCTATGTAGAGTGTAGCCAAGTATTCCTGAATAGAATGTCAGTGTTACAAAAATACACTGAGGCTTAACGTTCCCAATTGCCTCGGTGATGAGGGGGACTGCTCTGTTATCTACATGCACGACAACATTAGGTATAACAAGATCGCACGTGCATCAAAAACAACTACAACCTCCACCCAAATGCAGCCCTTTTCAGAGTGGAATTGTGTTTGCCTGATAAACAACAGAACATCAGTCAAAGCACATGACAATGTCCAGGAAATAGTGAGGACGTAGGACCACAGATCAAAAGGAGAAAATAAAACCTAAGAGATTTCACACCAAAATAGACCATAGAAAAGAAAAGCCCAAAGAAGGCTGTTTCAGAAGGCTCCACACTAAAATGAATACACAAGCACAGTACATTCCATGCTTCACTTCAGCCCCAGGAGCTGGTTATCTCTAATGTAATCACCCAAAGTATCTAGAAGAGCTACATAAAGGAGCTAACAATAATCATTTTTAGAGCTTAAGTCCAAATGTTTAAGTTTATAATCATAGTCCATAAGTTATTTACATTAATTTTCATTTCTGAAACACACACTTGTAAAAACTGTCAATGGTCTTTTTAAAATTTCAATAGATATTGATGCAGATTCCTACGTATAAGAAACACATGACTCCGTAATGTGGCTAAAAGACACCCAGACAAACTTCATCTCTGAAAACAAATGAACTTAAAATTTGAACCAAGAATAAATTTACAAAATAAATTCAAGAGGGATTTGTGTGCTCTCCGTTCTCTCTATTATTTTAGGATACCGCTGAGGGAGGGGGAAGGCATATACTGCTTTCTCAGAAAGCTTTTGCTGTAAGTCTTTCATGATAATGGAGAGACAGATCAGACAAGGACACCCCAGCATCAGGCAGAGTCCCAACTCTGAGTCACAGACTTTAACTCAAATCCCCATGTTGACCTCATGGGGTCATTGGGAGGATTAAAAGTGATCATACACAATTTAGAAGATTCTCCATAAATGTTAACCCCTTCCTCCCTTTCCTGACCTCCAGGGAGTAATTCAGCATATTAAGTACCTTAAGACCCCAGCCTTTGAGCAGTACGTCAAGAGGGCAGCTTCAGGTGGCACTGACACCGGACACCATGAGGAAACAACTCTTACCTCTTCAGGACTGCAGCAAATTAAGCACCACATACCCACGACCTTCCCCGTTCCAGCCTCTAATACAAAAAACGTTTCAAACCACCATACACCAGCATCACTAAACTACCCTATGTGATACCATTTTCATTCAATTCAAACCTACTGTGGTGAAGCCAGCTAAGACCAGAGACCACAGGAAAATATGTCAATGCCCTCCATTCTTTAGAAGCCCCAATTCCAAGATGGGCAGACAGACCGAGCATGAAACTATATGCTAAGTATCTTTAAATACGTATTCAGAAATAAGTTGAAACAGGGCCCATTATTCATGGCACAGCCTAATTTATGTTAAGAATATGAATTTAAGAGAGAAAAAGTCAAAAAGGCAATTAGAAGAGGGAAATGAAACAAAAGGTAACTGAAATAATCCAAGATCTAAAAATGCCATTCATCACATTTTTCATCCTATGGTCTGTCCTTAAATACATAAGCAAGCAACTTACATCATAAAAGATTTGATATAAAACTGAAAGTGGAGAAGCAAAGGGTAGCAAATTCATCAGCAAAATGTCATTTCTGTACCTTTACTATCATAGCTCCACCATCTGGGTTATATTTTATAGTTAGTTGTCTGAGCCAAAAATAAAAGATGACTGGTTAAGGTTGCTATTTCTATCAACATGACACTGAATTACAGTACTATTTTTCCTTGCTTCTCGAGATGTGCCATTTGTCTTCCTACAATACACAGGCAGAACCTTTTAAATTTTAGCACCAAGAGTCCAATCTCACACATAGCAGAAGTAGATCACTTCACTTGCACAACTATATCTGAAAAAAATGCTTTCAAACTAACACAGTAAGTCTGTTCCTCACCAAACTTCAGTGACTCTCAGGAACTTTAATTTATCATCATGGAACTCAATTAGGAAAGTCAACATGAGCAGTGCAACCTATATACACTATCATACTAAAACTCTACCATATGAAATCTATTGATAGTATGCTCTTATATTACAGAGAAAAGCAAGCTTTAAGTGAACCAGGTATTTAAATGCTATTCAACAGGCAGTATAACCAGATCAGTCTACATCAAGGCCAAGTTCAGCTAGATGTTAAACCTGAGACCCCATTATCACAAATGCAAACATATTAATAAGTAATTGCTTTGTTAAGACCACATGTAAGAAGAGAACTATTTGTTTTCTTCATCTTGGCTTAAGAATTAAGTAATTTCAAAGGTACTGCCTGTAACCTTTCCCTCTTGCAGAAACAGGTTAAGGTAGGGAGAGATTTTTATACAAAATTAATTAGAGGAACCAGTTTGTGTACTCTTACTTGAGTGAAGGGATAACTCACCCATGAATTTTTTTCCCACTTTATTTTACAAGTAAATGGGCAAGTACAGTGATATCTTTGGCTCTCAGGATTAAATAGTGCAGACACAACTAGCTATTATTATATAATTTCAGATGTTTGTGCTTTAGCTAATTAAAAAGCCTAGTGAACACTCAGAAATATTTACATGGGGAAGAACTGGACAATTCATTTCAGTCAGCTTCCAGAGAAGAAAATAATGGGAGACTTTAGAAGAAATCCTAGCATGACAATAGTGCTAGACATCTTAGCACTGGTGAAAAAATGGATGCATACACAGAAATGGGCACACCCACATTTGCCTTGATTTTTTTTTTAAAGTATAAGATCAACTAACTAAAAGCATACATTTCATTTAACTCTTAGAGGAATATCAACTCAAATACTTGGTGATGAAATTAATACAATAATCATGTGTCATACATCAGCAAAGAACATAGTTTTACTTTAAGAATCTTTCTTGATAAAATTTTAAAATAAAAAGTTGTTACCTAGAATATTCTGAGACCTGAAGTTAGCTAGTCCGAAAGTCTGAAATCTCAATCAAAAAAGTAGGAAAATGGACATCCCTTTCCATGTTATAAAATCAGTATTATTTCTGAAGAATACTCATAACCCCTCTGGGTGCCTGGCAATCAAGAAAAATGGGTTCTCTGAGGCAGAGAATTTTAGAAATTATGATACTGATGAGAAAGAAGTCCTTGGAACTATTTGTACAATTACAAAAGCCTAAAACTATGTAAAAATGTGATTGATTCATAAACCATTTTTGTTACCCACAGCAGACGAAAGGAATGGAATAAAATTGGGCTTTAGAGATAGATAGGGAGAGATAGATAGGGTGAGGGAACGTGACAGATACTGCTATGATCAAGTGTGTTCTTTAAAGAACATAGTACATAAAGAATAGAAACCAACCTAAAGTGACTTAGGTGACCTAAAAGAGTCACTCTAATGAATCTAGAAATAGATTTGAAATTTATGAAAATCAAAGGCCTTTTCCAGAGACTTCAGGAGATACCAACCTACTTAAAATTTGCACTGATTCTACATATCGACATTAACATTTTAGCAAATCATATACATGTTGAAAGTTGCAAATTACTTTCAAGAGTTTTCTTTTCCAGATACCCAGCTAAAATTAAAATATATATATCCCTGTATAAGGTACTAATTTTAAAAAGTTTAAACAACTGGCTACTCATTCATTAAAAAATGCAGTACATAATATCTGATAGTCACTAGAAATCTAGAAGTACCTAATTTTTAATCTCTGTCCTCAAAAGAGTCACAATGTGGCAGATGGACATGATAAGAAATCACTATAGCACAGTGATTTGTGACAAAGCAGAGCTGGAGATATGAGAGAGTTCAGAGGAGGGACAAAATGACTCCACCTCCGGGAAGAGCAAACAACTTCAGAGAAAGTTGACTTCTGAGGGATTCTCTCCTCAAGAAATCACCCTGCACTCCCCAAGCACGAAGTGAGCACACACTAAACATCCCAGGCATGAGGGACACAAGGACAGATGCAAGGCACAGCCACAGCTCCTAAGAGGTAAAGGTCTACGACTTACGTAAAGTAGTAACACGCAAAGGAAAGGATTTCCAAGTCGCTTTCTATCTGGGAAGGCAGTGATTCAAAAAGGAAATGATTACAAAGTAGTGTTAAAACATAAGGCAAACAAAGAGAAAACAAGGTATCACGGAGTAAAAAGATCCATCTGCAAAAACATGAAAATGAGAAACTTCTTGACCTATTGGCACAAGCAATCTATAGACCTTTTAGGGATAGTTAGGAAGAAGAGAACAGAGGCGATAAAGCTGGGGAAACAGAAGGCTGTGACCTTATCTTACAGAAATATTCATGCCAGAAGCAGGAGTCTGCCTTTTATCCTGAAGGTATAATGCCTTTGAAGGGTTTACAAATTAGATGATGTGATTGATTTGCAAAGGACATTGTGGTAGCAACAAGCAGACTGAAGGACGGGAATCTCAATAGAAAGAACTAAACATCTAAAATTAAACATAAACATGCTGGGATATTATTCAGTAAATCAAGACATTTTATTGCATGCTGACTATGTACAATGATGTGAGAAGATTTTATCCCTACATTCATATACATTTTTATGGAGAGAGCAAGTATGTATCATTGTATCTCCAGGAAAAACCGTGTGTGCAGTTTGTTTATTTTTCTTTTAAATCCAAAATTTTACTAACAAAGCAAGTGTTTAAGGTAAATAATCTTAAAGACACTTTATTTAAATGTAATATGAGATTAAAAATAATGTCAGAAACACTGCCTTCACTCTAAGATTTATAAAACAGTAAGTAAAGGTGGTATAATAAAATGCAAATTTTTTATTCCTTTTATTCTATGATGTGGCTGATTTGCAAAGGACATTTAATTTTCTCCATACTATTTGTCCTAAAAAACCAACAACTTAATGAACAAATTCAAACTTCCAACTCTCAAAAATCAGAGCGTCCTCCCATTTATAAATAGCCTGAAACTTTACCAGTGATAATCTTGGCAAAAAGAAAAATAGCCAGAATACATTTTTTATTCAGAAATCAACTAGGACCAGAGAGAATTTTTAAATATGATATTTTGCAGAGACGCACAGGGAGGAATTTACAGGAAATAAAATCATTTCCTTTTTACTTAAACTATAGTATTATTCATTTTTTAAAAATACTAGTTTAGCTATAACTATACTTTTGTGCCTATTTTCTTCTTAAAAAAGATGATGGTAATGGGGAAGCCCCTTAAAATTTCTATAATAAGACCACTACATAATGTTAAATCGAGCAAGGTAATAATTAAAACTTTCATCCGATTATGTTTAAAAGATCAAAATATTTTACACACACAATGATACTACTGAGTTAATCACGCATGGTTTAATTGGCTAATAAATTAACTAGGTCCTGATTTTATATTTTCTTTTACCTCTTCCTGAAGTGCCCATGCTAATACTAGAGATAATTGTTCAGAGAAATCCAAGGCAATGGGAAAAAAGGAAGTAAAGGAGATAACTATAGAATTAAAATACTGGTTTGTCTACCAAACCTTTTAGTATAGAATAGGCATTTGTACATTATATAACTATCTATTGAACACTCAATATGTACAGGAGATGAACAACATAGAAAAAGTGGGTGACTACATAAAAAAAAATTCTAATATGGAAGAAAGACAGTAAGCGAACATACAGCCTAATGACAAAGCACTATTGAGGCACAGAGCTAAAGAACAGGTGGTGAGACACGGTGATCAGGGAAACCTCTGAGAAGGGCCCTGAACACAAAAATGGAGGGAACACCATTCCAGGCAGCAGGAATAACAAACACAAAGACTCTGAGGCAGGAACAACCTTGGAATATTCCAGAAGCACAGAACAGAGCCAGGGAAGCAGAGGGAGGCAGCCAACATAACCAGGAGTCAGAACCATGGTAAAAAATCTGGAATTCATTCTAAGTGTGTTGAGAAGCCATGGGAGGATTTGGGGTAGAATCCTTCATGTCTGACATGTTTTGAAAAGATCAGTCTGCTGCGAGAACAGCCCTAAGGGCACAAAGAGGGAAGATGGGAGAAGTGTTGGAAGGCAAATGTTTGAGGTGAGAGATGATGGAAGCTGGGACTTCAGCAGTGCTTCCCAAACATTTTCACATTATAGAAAAAAAAATTACAATATCTGTAAGACACCTTGGAGTAAATGGACACGGCTGTTCATAGCTCAAGTCTTGAGCGTGTAGGCTAAGTTGTCCCAATACCAAAATCATCTCCACATCTCTATACATCCACTATGTATCTCTCTATGTTATCTATATACTATCTATCTATCTATCCACACATATGTAGATAGCAAACATGCAACATGATGTAATTTCTTAAGAAAAGTTCTTAAAGCCGGTAGACCCAACCAATGGTAGTTACCCTGAGGGAAGGGTTGGGTGGAAGGGGTGAAATAATGACAGAGGAGTTTCACTTATTTATCAACTTCTGTATTTTAATTTTTATGATTTATCAATATATTGATTGTGTGATTTAGAAAAAAAATTTTAGGCCTGTAGATTATATTATTATTCTCTGAACTACATTTTGACAAGGCTTCTTCAAAAATAGGAAGCCCATTTTTTTCTTCTCTTTTATTGAGTTATAGTCAGTTTACAATGTTCCATTTTTTTTTAAAGAGAGACTGGATTTTATTTCACATGTAGTAGAACTAGCTCACAGCAGAGGAGTGACAATCTGAATTATGATCTAAAGAAACCGGTTGTGACAACTGCAGGGAGAAGTGGTTTGTGGGAAAGCAAGAGCCAAAAGCAGAGACAATATGAACAAGACCACTGTTTTATTCAAGGAAAGGATGACGATGGTATTAACGATGGGGATGACCCATAGGAAATGGGGAAAATGGCCCTATCTTTGCCACCCCCAGGAAGCAGCAGAGCAAGTAGCATGTAGTATGCCTTCCACATGCAGGTACACAGGCCTTCAGGTAAGAAACAAGGAAAAGAGACAGTCAGGTGGGCCAGCCAGTCACAGGGCTATAGTGTACTGCTTGTCTAACTCAGGTTCGAGAGGTGGAACATATTCCTTGGAGATTCTTGAATAATGTCCGTTTCTGAAAGCAGTTTACTAATCTAAGTAATTAAAGATTAATATAGCCACTATTTTGAAAAATTACTTTAAACAAACTTCTTTCTCAGTTCAACTCCAGTACTAGAGTATGCTGTCACTGAACTTCCAAGTACATTAGAAGATGTTACGAAAAATAGGATGTCATAACAAGTTACTCGAAAGGCGCCTAAGAACAGTCCTTTAATACTTAATATTCAATACTACAGTTCTTCTTTAAAATCTGAACAAAAAAATAACCTGAATTACAAAGCTGATTGGCATTCTCTTAGCTTTCCCATCTCTCTCTCTTTAGTTATAGGCTGAGGTCTCTGATCAGTTTTTCATCCTGAGCCTGTTTATCTGTAACTTCTCTTTCACCCCACTTGACCCGTCACTCTCTCCAGCTGTGAACTACATTTTCTATTTTACCTGCACAAAGACAAATCCCAACTTGGCTTCCCTTTTTCACTCTATATCAAACCCAATCCTTAAAACAAAAAATTCAAGACAAAACTTCAATTTCTGTTTCAACATAATAAAATATTCACTGTGTTGTATCCTTTGGCTCATACGATCAAAAATATAAAAGCAGAAATCAATATTCATAAAGACTTTTCAGTAGGTCATAAGGATGTAAAAATCTGAAGATAATGTTGCTAGAGGGGAATAAAGAATGTTATAAATAACAGTTAATTTTCCAAGCTAGCCCTTAAGTTGTTTTAGTCTAGGATACAGGTAAAATATTATGCTGTTTTAGTCAAAAGTTTATTTTATTACTTTCCTCATAAGATGCTTTTTGTCCCCATCTTTAAATTAGCAAAATATTTAAAATCCAATACACTCCAGTCATATCGACAGTTATTAAAGGACAGGTACTATATGGGGAACTTCAGAGTCTAGAGCAATACCATCCAACAGAACTGTGTGACCCACGGAAATGTTCTCTATCCACCCTAGGTGGTGGCTCAGCAGCACGTGAGCATTCTGCACTTCAATGCGTGACTGACGACATGTATTTTTCTTTTTGAAACAGAGGAGCAATTATTTTAAGCTTTTCCCTTTCAGTTTCACTGAGATATAACTGACATACGGCACGGTGTAAGTTTAAGGTGTACAGCATTATGACATGACTTAAATACACCATGAAATGATTGCCACCATAAATTTAGTGAACATCCATCATCTCATACAGATATAAAATAAAGGAAAAAAATATATATATATATATGAGAACTCAGGATTTACTCTCTTAACAACTTTCATCTATAACAGCAGTGCTAACCACATTTATCATGTTGTATGTTACATCCCTGGTGCTTGTTTATGTTGTAACTGGAAATTTGTACCCTTTGACCACCTTCATCCAATTACCCCTCCCCTCCTTTGGTAACTATAAATCTGATCTCTTCTTCTATGAGACTGTTTGTTTTTGAAGTATAATTGACCCACAATACTACGTTAGTTCCTGGTGCACAACATAGTGATTCTGTATTTCTATAAATTACAAAATTATCACCATGATAAGCCTAGTTCTAGTTACCATCTGTCACCACACAAAGATATTACATTATCATTGACTATATTCCCCATACTGTATCTATCTCCATGACTCATTTATTTTGTAAGTTTGTACCTCTTAATCTCCCTCACCTATTTTTCTCACCCTCCCACCTCCTCTGGCAAACACCCATTTGTTCTCTGTATCTATGACTCTGTTTCTGTTTTGTTATATTTGTTCATTTGTTTTGGTTTTTAGAGTCCACATATAAGTGAAATCACACAGTATCTGTCTTTCTCTGACTGACTTACCTCACTTAGCATAATGCCCTCTAAGTCCATCTAAGTTGTCGCAAATGGCAAGATTCCATTCTTTTTTTATAGCTGACTCTTATCCCATTATATATTTGTACTACATCTTCTTTATCATCTATCAATGGGCACTTAGGTCCACATTTTTTTGTTTTAATTAAATTTAAGTAGTCACATCTGCCCAGTCACTACCTCCCTGGACAGTAGAGCTCTGAGATAAGCATTTCAACAAACTCGGATGACAGCATTTAGGAGGTACATTAATAACAGAAAAATCAAAAGTAAAAAGATGCAAACAGAGCGTCACGGTGAATTTTCTAATGAGAATAATATAAATTCCGTAAGAATTAAGAATGTGGGTTCTACTCTTAAGGAAAGCTTTGAGTTGGGCCCTTACATGGTGAACTAATTACTTAATGATACCAACAAGCAAGAATGACATGACTAAATCTAGAATCCAACACCAGAAGTTATTCAACCTGAGACAAGTCTCTTCATGTGTGCAAATGACAAAAACCGATCAAGGGTGCTTTACTTGGATCATGCAATGCTGTACGGTTTGCTATTTCGGTCAAATATTCTTTTCCAAGTTTAGATTCCATCCCAATTTTATGGATGACAAGCTAAACAGTATGGTGAAAGTTATAGTACAACACAAAATTGTTGATACGCCGATTTTATGTCCAGTTTCCAACATGCTTTCTCCCTAGATTCAAACAGTGTGAGACAAACTCAAGGTTAAATTTTTGAAACCAAACAAGCTCATGCGGTGAAAATGCATTATAAACTATATTCTCTTAAAGGTGGATTTTTATCTTAAGGGAATCAGATTGAGAGTCTGAGTCTTAAGTTAAAATACAAATATTGATCAATAGTATCAGTGTCCTACAGTCCTAAATTTTTGGACTTATTTTTTAATTTATTCTTTGAAAAGTGTTAAACTCTCCACATACAAAGAGAATACTAACTTCCCAAGAAAAGAACCCTAAAAATTATCCCCAGTTACAGGCTATGGAGGTGGTGGGGCAGAGAAGGAGGAAGAGCTAGTAACAGTCACTTTACCCAAAACCATCCAAACTGTCAGTTGCTTTAGAAAATCAGTCTAAGAGCAAGCCTTAGACAACAGGAATATCTACCTTTCAACAACCAACTGGGAAGTAGGGGAGACAACAGACTCTGGTTTGTGACACATTATTTTAGTGGTGAAAATCCTCCCACCATGTCCAGTTTCATCCTACAGATGCAGTTCCTGCATGCGAAGTGGGAAGAAATGTGCAGTAGCATGCTGTTATGCAGTACTTTCCACCATGAACAGACAACAGGTGCAAACAGCATCAAGAATGTAGATAATAAAACACAGTAAATTAACTAGGAAGTGATGTTTTTGAGTATCTATCACTTTGTTTTTAATATAATGTATCTGATTATTCATTTACACAATGTAATTAGTAATGGCTGTGTTAACAGGAAGATCACAAAATTCCTGCAAATTGAACATTGGCTCTTCTGAGCCAGTACAAGCCAGCTCTTGCACACTACTCATGTGTCTAGAAGGTGGACAGGAGTCTCCCTGCAGCCCTAAGGACACAGAGGTGGTTCATCCGTCTCTACATGAAGAAGTGCCCTGTAGAGAGAGAGGTGGTACTGGGAGCTCTGGGTCTCCCCAGGCAGCAGCAAAGTGAGGGGCCATTCTGGCTTTAAAAAGGTCAGAGTGGTGGACCATTGGCAGAAGTTTGGGAAGGACATAATAGCCTCTTTTCAAAGGGGTCCTTGAGGATAGAGGGGGCTGATGTGACACAGAAACCATGTGAAGTAAATCACCCCCATAGCAACTATGAGCAATGACCACACTCATCAGTGGTGCTTTGAAGCAAAGCTAAAAGCTATAAAAGCAGCAAACTCAGAGGAAAATCAGGGGGTTCCTCCCCACATCTGACAGGGGTCCAGTTAAGGAAGAAGACAAAAGAAACAGCCAACTGTATACTGGCTTGACTCCTTCAGAAGTTCAACTGCAAGTCTAGGTGACAGTGAGTAGAGAGAAGGCAAAATTAGAGCATGTACACTGAAAATGGACTGACCTGGATTTTAATAACTGAAGAAGACCAAAAATTATGAAATCTGTTCAACATGTTGTTGAGAATCAGGGAAGAGTAAATTGCCAAAGTATAGCTGAAATAATGGCTGGTGGTTTCAAATGGTGTAATCAAACTGGTTACATGTATGCTGAAGGTAGTGATATTTAGAATACCGTCTTAGATATCCACTGTTAACAAGAAAACCAAGATTTAAAATATAATCTCCCCTTTAAAGAAGAAAACAACCTGCTATCTTAAACAATGATAATATGAAAACAGTGGTACATGCAGTAGTGCTTCTATGTGGCATCTTTTCCCCATGACAGATTAACATCAAATATGAAGAGCTGTGAAGTGCCCTAAATATGCAAGTCATCCTTATTAAGAACCGTGACACTATAGTATCTTAATGCACATTCTTTTAGTTGATCTGCACAAAAGAGCTGCAAGGTAGGCAGGACAGTTATTAATAGTCACATCTTATAGATACTAAAAATGAAGCTGAGAAAAATTAAATGACCTGCTCACTTAAAAGTCAAAGCTTGAATACATTCAAAGGCCTCCACAGTTAAGTATGAGCTAAAGAACACTGGTTTTAGAAGTCAGGCCCAGGATCTAATAATCCTGGTTATGCCACTGACAGGTGATACTGGGTCTACTAATCTCTCTGGGCCATAATTCTTTCTTCTATAAAATTAAATCGCTGGAACGTAGTAACTGTAAAGTCTCTGCTAGAATCATGATTCTATTTCACCAACAGGGAAGGCAACATGTCTGGAAGACCAGGGTAGTGATTACACAGCTAAGCACACAAGGATGCCTAAGGGAAGAATTCAAGCAAAGCATACAGGGTGCCAGATATAAAACAATCCTGCTTAAAGCAGGTCTCAATTCAGAAGCTTTGATGTGCTTCCCGGAAACCACGTTTCCTAGCATTTCCAAATTTGTTTAACCAACAAGGCTTGCATGTGTTAAGTAAGTGAAAACATGAAACTGAAAGAGAATAGGATGGTATGTAGAAGAGAGTAATTTGAGGGGAAGATTGCTAAGCAATCTATTTGGAAATTATATCTTGCTCTGTTCTAGAAATTATCAAGAAATATCATAATAAACCATTTATTATTTATTATGAGATTGACTATTATGTTATTAATCTTACAAAAGTATAGCTAATTAAATGTACTTTTGATATTTAGGTTTTCAGGAATAAATAGAAACAAAATAGCCACATATTAATGCTCACCCAGAAAACAACAAGTCAGTATCAGTGATGAGTGAGTACAAAGTAAGTGGAAAAAGGAGGAAATTCTGATTCATCTACAGGCCATAAACTCATCTTTGAACAGGCAAAAATGTAATGCATTTCTTAAACCAATTTATAAGAAAAGAAGTCACTAGGTGAGTCAATAAAATATGAATTATTTTATGTCCTTACCCTTAATTCTCTATCATTTATTTCACCAAAACCTACTGACTCTGGTATCATTTAAAGCTCACATGTTTCATGGGGGAGGGTGGGGAGTGTCTCCCTTATTTAAATTTGTTTTTCACATCCAGATAATAAAGCCAGATAATAAAACATGTGGGCACATATATATGTAAAACATACAAACCAAAAATAGCTATGATTAAGTAATTTAATACATGAGGTAAATTCTAAAATGACTAAAACATCCTAACCAAAAGGGGAACCTTTAAAGTTGACCCTGTAAATGAAGCCAGGGTTTCCTACTGAGTTTATAATTCAGCTTTGACCCACCTGGGCTGGAATCCTGGGTCATCACTTACTGTGTGACTCTGAGAATATCGCAAAGTCTCCCCCAACCCCTCCTCATTCTCTGAAACACAGGGCTGACTAGAGGAGACATGTGACAACAATGTGAGCTGTCCTAACATGGAGAAGGCATTCAATACATTCTTCATTCCATATCAGAGTCCCATTAAGAAAGGTCATGGCTTCAAGGAGGCTTCCCATAGCTCTCAGCAGAGCCCTTCAGTACGTTGACAAGAAACAGTTATAATGACCTTGCAGAATTTCAGGAGTCTCTTGAGTAACTCATGTTTCCCCCAGGAATGGAACAATGCCTGTGTGTCCTTATCCTTGTTTCTTATACAAAGGTATTAACACCACCTCAAACCCACCCACCCATCCAACACACATCATCCATCCAAATTCATGAGCATGATGGCAAACATGACATAGAAAAAAAATGAAGAACTACTGTTCATTGAGCACTTATTTGCCAGACAGTGCCTTAGGCACTTTTGAACAAATTTGATGCCTAGACTCAAATAAGTTGTACAAGGAAAGAGATAGAAGGTGATTCAGCTAGGATTTTACTATAACTACATTTAATCCTAAAGCCTATGCTTTTTAAAACCATGTAACTCTTCCTCCAATATTTAGCTACTACCAACAATTCACAAAACAGCTTCCCCAGAAAAGTTGATACTAAGTAATTGACCAAACAACTCACAAGGCTCCACAGTTAATAGCAGCATCAGATAAAGCTCCTTTGTCCATGGGCTTGGAACCATGGCTGTGTACAGTCCCAGAAACACTGAGTAAAATATTCACTTCTAGCCTAAATTATTTCAAAAACAGTGCAAATCCACATACATAAGAATGTACATCAACACTGTCAGTAGCAATGGAATGTAAGTTAAAATTTGAGATTTATGAAAAGAGGAGATCTGGTAAGTCTTATTAAGAAAGTCATGAACAAAATGGCTAAAAAAAAAGTCTATTTTCTCTACTATATCAACTACTTGGGCTAATAGACCATTCTGATTTCCTAGTGATTATAAAGAAATGTACAGTTCAGCTGAAATATACACCAAACCATCATAAAGCTACCAGCATTATATTTTAGCACACAAGAAAAATTCTATTACTCATCTTTCAGTCTAATAGAGTAAGCAGAAAATGGGATAGCGGTGGCAGGGAAGACTGGAATAGAAGCACTCAGTTATTATGAAATAATCATTATGTCAAAGGAATAGATACATTTGTCGGCACCTTTCCCATTCTTATGCCCAGAGGTGTGTGATTATCATATAATCACTGCTGTTCCCCAGAGAGACACATTTTGCTTCAAGATATAATTTTTTAAAAATGCAAAACATATTACCAGAGGCATTTGTTAAATTGACGATGATGATTTCAATTAACCCACATTTGTCACTAAATTCCAAGGGTTATCCATTATTGAACACAAAAAGACATATTTCCTACATGAGAGGAAACAAAAAACGCAAAGAAAGTTAAGAGAACCACTAATTAAAGTTTACGTATGAGAACTATCAGAAATACTTATGATTTCAGTCTTCTTGGGAAACAGGGTCCACATTCAGAGAGACAAAGCATCAAAGACAGACAAAAACAGTAAAGTGGTTTACTTATATTCACCAACTACATTACTGATAGAAATTACCATTATTCCATAATAATCACTGTGCCCCAGTGAACAGTAAAATTATTTTTAACAATTTATTTATTTTACAATCTCTACAACACAATGGCTCTAGTTAAATTACTGTACAATAATATGATCATCTATCCCTTAATCAGTTCTTTATCTGGAGTACTAACTCCTCTTTAAGTTTATAATCCAAGGCAAAATATTTTCAGTATATTGAACCCATCCTTACTGTTTTAATTTTTGCTAATTATGTATTTTCTTAAGACAATTAAAGTACTTATTAATGAGTCTAAAAACAGAAGTACAAATTTTAATCTATTGCCTTGAGAGATACTTTTCCAGTTTCTTTCCTTGCTTTGATAGGAGAGAACTGTATGTTTAACATTCCTGAAGGAAATAATTAGTCTTACCGTTTGCTTTCCACTAGTAAAATGTAAATATGAACTCACTGAAGATGACTTGTGACTGTTCATCTATTATGCAAGCTTCTTCAGTCCTTTCCAGTACTATTACCCTCATCAAAAGAAAGGATCCAGGTGAAATAATACGCAATAAGCCATCTCTCATGTCAGAGACAGAAAGAGAGAGCACATCAGTCAGTAATATCTTTGTCAAGTTAAACTCAGACAGAAGAACAACACGGTAATAAGTGTCTCATATCTCACATGCTAAGGGCTAATTAGTTCCAGAAAAGTCCCAGAGGGCAAGAATTTATTCTTATTGATAAAATAAAGACAGTTTAATGAAATATCCGCTAAAATTCAGCTCTAAAAGTCCAGAGTTCATCAATCTTATAAGAAAACTGGAATCTAAGTATCCTGCAAAAATGTAACTAATCCATTCATTAAATTCTTTCATTAATTTCTCCATTTTTAGAATAAGAATGAAATTGCCTAATTGTAAGCCAACAACCACAAGTAAATGCTATAAATCTGTCATTGAAAATACATGAAGAAAAGCTAAATTTCCACTATCACGTGGAATAAAGACAATCTTAACAATCAAGAGGCCAGAGACTTGGTGAAAATGAAGAAAGTAACAAAATGACATCAAATGGGCTGATAGATGTGGCTACATACATCTGCTGAAACTTAGAGAAGAGACAAATGTTAGGAGAAGCTGGCAAGGCTCAAAAGAAGGTTACATTCTAATGAGCATAAAAGCAGAAAAGGGTATGATTAGAGAGGCCAGAAAACCAGGCAGAAGATTCTGATTCCCCAAAGTTAGTTTCCAAGATGCCCTAACTTTGGATACTGATGCCAGAGAGGCCAGTTAATCAGGATAGTGGCATACAGAAATCTAGGTGACGTTGGGATAGAGAATGTTACCCAGATATGAAACACATTATAAAGACAATGTAATTCATGAACTGATTTTATTATGAAAAAATGAAGAGCACTTTGGGGTGTGATAAAGCTGAGTTAGTTCTAAATGCTAAGTTTCTAACCAGAGAAGTTCTGAGAATAATGTGTCACTGACAGAAATACAGAAATTGGGACACAGTTGGAGTATAAAGAGTAAACATAAAAAAGAGGAAATATAAACAGTTTGTCTATTGATCCCTGAAAACAAAATATCCTGCTATACTTATGCAAAATCTCTATTTACATGCATTAATTTTACCACCTGTGTAAGTCCTAGGGCTAAGAACTGGCAGATGTTAAATATGGGACAGTTGTTTTTAAGTATCTTAAAATCATTGGTGCAGTCTGCAGAAGATAGTCTATTCTCCAAAAATAACTCCTCCTGTATAATGAATGTGCTGCACTTTTTCTATGTAATAAGGTAAAATCAATTTAGCATTCTCCATGGCTGCAAGAAAGTCTTTAAACCAATTAACTTTCTCTTCTGCTGATCGTACTTTCTAGTCGATTATCCCTAAACCAGAGCAAGCAGTCCTTACTTTTGGGCCATGATGGTTTCCTGGGAAACACATCTTACAGAAAGGTATAAAAAGGATTATGCTTTCCCATAGGAATGATGTTATGACTTGGGTAGAGTTTCTGACATCAGTAAATTGTGATGAAGTCAGTCACACATTTTGACAACAAAAGAAAAATGCAAACATATCCATATACAAATATAATCATTTTAACAAGTAAAATTATATTTCAAGTCATCTTCTAAAATTTCAGTACTGAGAAAACCTTAGAAAGTGTTTAAATTGCAATATCATATTTTTTTTTCAGATAAGAAAAGAGACACAGTAGGTTAAATTGGATTCCAAAGGTTTCAGTATATTAGAGACAGAAATAGGACTTTAACTGAGTTCTACTGGTTCAAAGGTCAAGGTATGTAACATTACACTATACTTCACTCCCCAGCTTTACAAAACCATATACAATGGCGATAAGTAATTAGTACATATTGACTACAAGTGGAGAGCCAATGTGCTACAAAGTAAACATATTCCACATAAAACAGACAATTCCACCCTATTCAATTCTGAGTATTTTCTACATATGGTACAGATGCTAGAAATCTTAGAAACATCACACAGACCTGTGTCTCTATGGAGTGTGTACCATAAGCACCCAGTAGTTTTAACTTTTAGATGCACTTTTGAAGACTATTTAGATAGTGCATACTTCTTTAAAATGCTACTCAAGAAAATTTTCATTTCTCCACCAAAACAGACAAACAAACCAACCAACCAACCAACCATCTCAGGAAACACTCTGCTTAAATGTAGTGAGTGTAGCATCTTGTCACAAAGGAATAAGTGAACCAGTCAGGCAGCTAGGAGCCAAGATTCTAACTCTTGCTTTTTTTTTTTTTTTTTTTTAGTACATATGCTATATAAAACAAGAGGACAGGACTGGGTAGCTATGGTCTTTTTTTCTTTTCTTTTTTTTGGACTAGGTTTTTGACTTCAGTTGTCAACTTGTGGAAAGTAAGACTTATTCAGATCCTTAACATCAAGAGCAGTGTTGAAGGAATTTAAAATTTAAAAAAAAAATTTAAAAAAGGCTGCCTGAGTGCTGTGGTCTATATGGAGGGAGGGAATAGAAACTGCAGCCCTTTGCCTCGATAACAGTAGGAGAAACACAAACCTCAAAAAAAAAAAAAAAAAAAAAGGGAAAAAAAGTCATCTGAAGTCAATCCAAGGGAACTGTGATCACTGGCAGAGGACCAGGTGCTGAAGAAGCCACAGCAGTTGCCAAGTTAAAAGCAAAGGAAACATGGTACCCTACTGCCCCAGAGTTGCACAGTGATTACTAGTTAAGTGTTTTAAACTTTGACAGGGATGGAGAGGGGACTGTTCAGGTGTTCACACTGTAGACATGGTCCTCCCTGGTTCTTAAACAAATCATGATGAAAGCACCACAGGGAGGTTGAAAGCAGATGATTTTATTCACCCCCACCCTGTTATCAGCTTTATAAGAGCTGTTGCTGGAAAAAGGTTGATAAAACCAATGTACTAATCTCCCCTGCTATGCTTTGATCTGGTTTTCTGGCAGAAGCAGCTATTATCTACTCAAAAAAAGAAAGGTCTGATCAGGTGCAACTCTCCACTGGCACCCCGGCCTAAGCTCAGAAGCCCCACTCCTCGATCAAAGTCTAAAGCACTCAGAAAAAAAACACTAGCACAACGATGTTCTCAACTTTGAAGAAATCATTACTCAAACTTGGCAAACTATGATTGTATCTCTGGTCCTCTTCCAAGACTATTGTTGCATAATCTCTGGCCAACCCTTTGTGCCCTTAACAAATCTGACTGGTTTATTCACTTTATTTGGGAAAGGCAACAAATTCACTTAAAATTAATATCAGATTGAAAGACTTAGTTGGAAGTTTATCAGGAAAATAAATATGATCATATTAATAGCACTCTTCTATTCTAATTCTATCTCCTAAAACAAGCACCCTGATATCAACTGTAATATTTCATAGGTGGTGAGTATAATGGATTTATCCACATACGGATTAGCCATTAAAACAAAGTTAAAAATAATAAAAGATGGATTTTTCAGTATGACATTAAAGAATATATCAAGCACTTACAAAGAGCAGTAGTATTTAACTTTTGTAAAGTCCCAGAACCCATTCTATGAAAACCATAGATAGTCCACTGTGATGGAGTATGTAAAATTAAGCTTAAAAGCAGCTGAAGTTCAAGACTGGACAACCTAGTGATCCACAGATCCCAGATTATCAACCTGAATTTTCAAAATTCCTTCAAATTTACATTCTAACATGCAGTGTTTTCTGCTGTAACCCTTCAAGATTGAACTCTAGACCAAAGCATGTCTAGGCGCCATTGACCTAGGTATTCTTCTATTTTTGGATACAGAAATAGCTAGAGTTGTCTCCCTTGAATACACTCATGGGATTCCCAGTTTAGAAGCATTCCAGTAAGGATATATGGAATACTAGTCAATGTAGAAGTAGCAATTTACTACTGTAAAGTCTCAAAAGCCCCAGAATAGTATGAGTTTTACAAGCTTTCTTCTCACTATCGAAATCAAATAAATGTTCAGCAAATAAAAAACATTATAAAGTTACATCCCCCCTTCCCAAATACATACATATATAGATAAGCTAGGGTTCCTGTATTTTATTATTAATGACCATAATGTATTGATCATAGTGAGAGTGAAAACAGCAGAAACCACTAGATTAACATCACTAAATGATCAAGACCCCATTATACAATGTGCAAACTTCCCCCCTTCAAAATGTTTAAATTCTACCTTTCTAATATAATTATAATAAAAAAAAATTGTTGGCCAATAGAATAGCAGCCTAAATAATGACTCACTATTTCAAATAAATAAGATTTTTACAAGTTACAATACCAAAACGTTATACTGTTTTTGTTTACTGTTTTTATTTTCCTGGAAGAATTGCACTCCTAGAACATAAGGCACATGGTCCATTCTCCCTGCCTAAACTTTGTGTCCAATAACCAAATTCACATCTTCCATCTCTTAAAGAAACTGCCATTCTACAAAAATCAGAAAACCACAACTGTAATCGATATTTGACTAAGTAAATTATTACTATGAGCCTATAAAGATACCTTAGTAATTATTAAAAACATAACTAGAAAATATTTTGAGAGCATTTTAAAATTTACTATCCAATCATAATAAACTGCTTCCTGGGATTTACAGGTCCCCTAAATAAAATTAAAATTATGTCACAGCCCCATAGGCAGACATATCTGCAAAGGAAATCACTGGCATTTACCTCCAGATAAAAAGCCCAGATTGTTCCACTGGTCACTGCAGAAATAGACTTGAAAGCACTTTTATTCTGGGTCCAGACGAATGATTCAGAAATACCTCCTAGAAGTTACAAGTAGGTTGTCTCACTATTACATTTGCAGGCAAGCTCACGGATGAGTATAAAGTGAAATAGCCTGGTCTGGCTAAAATGAATGTCTGTCTGTACTATTTTCGATTATCATGGAAAAAGTCAAAAGACAAATTTCTGGTTTACGCTAACCAACAAAAAGCGATATGAATGAACAAAGCCTTTTTGTTGCTGGTGAGGTCTGACAACTAAAATTATTCAACAGAATCACATTTGAAAGCACCTTGCAATACTATCAATTCAATTACACTGTAAGCAAGTTATGCTCCTGTACCCACAGCAAAGAAGTAAATCTGTGTGACTGCAACTCATCAGACACTAGTGTGAACACTTACCATGTGTATCACCTTGAGCTTCAACAGCACGGTGCAGCACATGGCACTGCTTCATTTTATCCATAACAACACACTTATGATGTAGGTATTATCCTTATTTTAGAGATGAAGACACTAAGCTTCACAGATGTTGACTAATTTCACCGAACTCACAGTAAATGAACTGAAAAGATTCCAAAGCCTGCGGTCCTCTTTTACGTGCAACACCGCGGGAATTATTTCTATACGTGTTTATTCACTTTCCTCGGTTTGAGACTGAATGTTCCGAGTCCTGAGATGGTTTATGTTATATACTTGTTTATTTGTGGGGTTTTTGTTTGTTTTTGGTTTATTTATAACCAGTAGGAAAACTTCATAATGTTACTTGAAAAGAGTAAAGAAAGAGTTCAGAGACCTATAGCCCCCCTCTTGGTCTGTCCATAAAGAGAAAAGAGCTAAAGAATTGATAAGTGAAGGCAGTGCGTTAATTTTAGAATGGTTATGATAATAAGGGTCCGGAAGGAGAAAAATACTGAGCCCGGAGTTGAAGATCCTGGTGGTACTCACTGGGAATATGGATTCGACTGCTCAACTCTACTGAAGGGGGCAAGCACGCTCTCAATGAGCAGACTTTACACGGGGGGTTTAATATTCATTCCAATGTTCTGGAATGAGAATGGACTACAGCAATGGGAGACACGGCACAACACAAAGAGGACTGGGTACCAAGAGTTATGGCTTTAAATCCCACTGTCAATAATAACTGATTGTATAATATCACACAAGTGGTAACTTTTAGGACCCCAACTGTTTTCACCCATAAAATGAGAAGGCTGGATAAAGTGCTTTCTAAGGTCTCTTTAAGAATTAATATTTCATGAGGCTAAAAGACAACCTGTTACACTTGATGAATTATAAGTAACTCTTAAGGTTTGTTCAAGATTGAGTATCTTATTTTTCTTTGCCAGATGATTTACTTTTCTTTGTTTTGGGGGGCAAACCAAAACCATCCAAGCCTCTAAAACAGGGGTATTATATATGTGCCATGCCTACTTCATAGAATTTAATCAGTGTGATGGTACATATAAACCTTTAAAATTTTAACTATGTACATAAGATAATAGTAAATATTTAATTAAATATTAAAATAATTTGTTAATATAGGATAGTACGTCTTAATTATAAATGTCAATGTACTGAATTATTGGATAAACAAGAGTATAAAATTCTGCTCGAGGCAACATATGTAAAGTTTTATGGTATCTGTAAGCAATGTAAACACAAATTTCTTTATTTATGTCTACTAATAACATTTACTAGGACATCTTATTTAAGACAGCAAAAATATTGTCCTTAAACAGAAAAGAAGTTCAAAACAAGTTCAAAAAGAAAACAAATTTATTTCTTTCCTAATTATTCTTTTCTGCTTATGGATGCTTTACATTTATTTATTTAGATCTGCCTCCTCTCTAGAAAAGACTAAAGGCAGCTGAAAGGATACATTAACCACAAGAAAATTCCATAAATGTAAAATCAGAGAAAGAAGGAGAAAAATGAGAATGAAGAGATCAGTTAGAGCCAGAAATAAAGCTCAAATATGTTTACCATAAACATTTATATACTTCACATTACAGAGCCATAAGTTAGTTCTAAGCTTTCTAGCAATAAATGCGGCATGCAGCTCCTGGTGTAATTTGATTCAGTAAAACAATTTCATGGGGAGGGAAATTGATGTGTTCCTTGTGCTAGTCTAAAGATATGGTTTGATCTGGAGATGGATTTTTAGGTAATATGGGGAACGTAGAGGAAAAAAGGATTGCATATCTTTCAAGTAATCTTCCCCAAATATTGTTTCTTCAAACTCTGGGCTCCAATGAGTTCAAGACTGTTTCCTCCTTGGAAAAGGCTATGGCATAAAACTATTCAACAATGCCATTTAAATGCAGTCACACATATTCCAACAAACTAAACTTTAAGAAATTATGTACACAGGGTTCATATTCTTTAATGAGAATTAAGGAATCTTGCATTAAAAAAACTTGACCACGTCCACAAGAGTACCCTTCCGTTGTTGAGGGCAATGCCACAGGATCAGAGATTTCCTTAGAAAATTGTTTCTAAATCTTATCTACCTGAAAGACACTGCATGCCCTGCTGCCTGGAAAGTCTACTCCTTACAGCGTGGCACAACAGTGTGAGCCTAAAAAAAGACTTGCACTAATGTGAAGACAGCTGTCTGTGTCAGTTGATTGAAAAAAAAAGAAAAGTAATTCAATAAAACAAACATAGGAAGTTTAACTTGGAGCTAAGCTTAAGAAATACTACCTGTGAAGTATAAGCCAAGGTAACTTGGATGAGTCCTTCAAATGAAAGTCAGCCATAGTACATTGACAAAAGAAAACAACACATTATCAGTAGGAGCAGTTGTCGAGGTATGCCACTTTTAATGGAGATAACAAAACGATGAAAAACTATCTATAAGAAAATGGTTATCTTTTGTCCTCTATTAGAGAACAGGCTTGCAAGAGCTCTGTCAAAACACTGTGAACCAATTTAAAGAAAAGAGAGGTCAGAATACAATCATACTTTACCCTAATGAAATACATGACCTGATCTCTCAAAACAATATTCCGTTGACCCTGTCTCTAGAAATAGTAATATAGAGACTGATTCTGAAATGAGATCAATAACTGGGGTGGGGAGTCTATGTTGAGCTTTGGCAGCCTAGCTCTTAACAGACTCCTGGCCAAAAGAAGTAAAGGTTGGGGAAAGAACAGACATTAGTTTCTGTGTGGTTAGAAAAACATTCCAGCACGATTTATGAAATTTCAGTCAGTCGTTTAGGCTTAAATTAATAGCTATCTTGAATTAATTCCAGCCTCCTAGTCCAAACAAATGATACCCTTAAGTTATGGAGAAAACTTGGAAAAGTACTTATCTCCTCTCTAGTATTTAAAACTATTTGTTGAATGAATGGCTGAATGATCCAATGTGCTATTTGCTAACACTGAGAAAGTGAGAATAATATGTGAACAAAAGAACAAATACAGTCCTATTATTTTAAAAACTGAACAAATTAAGTTTTTCAAAAAATCCCACAAACCAATGTTTCCAAGTTTCCAGTGAAATTCTATTAATACTTAAATAAATGTTTTCTGAGTAATACAAAAGAAAAACTAGAAGTACCAGAATAATAGATAAAGGAAATGATGCAGTTCTTAATTTGTCCATATTTCACTAAAGCATCTGGCAAAATCTCTCGTGCTCCCTTTATGGACAATATGCAGAAATGAGGGATGGATAGTAACACAGTAATGTCATCTTCTGACTAGTGTAACCTCTACACTGGAAAAAGGGTTGATTGATGCATTGTTATCAAGCAGGAAGAAGCCATTCTGCACAAAGCCTAGGTCTATTTATTATTATTATCAAGCACTTGAAAGAGAATGTAACTACTTATAACACACACAACATCGGAGAGAATACCTAATACCCTAGCTGAGAAAATTAGAGTAAAAAAGATTTACAATTAAAATTTAAATTTTAATTAAAAAAAATTCTTTATAGGCTGTGATAATGAGATACATCTAACGAGATGAAATGTATTAGAGACAATGTACAATTACTGGTTTAAACACAAACCTCCTGATTTCTCAGGTCAGCGCTCCTGTTACACCTCAACATATTCATGTATAAAAAAAGAGTGGAGCCTTCTAATCAGTAATAAGAATAATCCAGGAAGGGGACCTGGGCCAAGAGGCCAGGGATGGGAATAGAATCAGACTGGTTTTTTCTGGTCTTCAGTTCACAAAGTGCTGTGTTTACCTTCCCCACTCAGTCATTAATCACCCTGAGATACGGCCGAAGCACCTATTTAGACTAGAAGTAGCTCACACTGTGAGCCATTGTAAGTTGAACAGAACAGAATTCAGAGTTGGAAATCATACCACTCTGAGGAATTCTCCCCAAATTTCTTCAGAGGACAGATTTTTAAAAGATGCCTGGAAAAACTGCTTAGTGCTTAAGTCCGTTCTTTGAATGTGTTAACAGACTGATTCTAATTAACAACAACAACAAAAATAATGTAAATCAGTCCCTATATTAAGAAAAACAAAAAAGAACTGATTTGCGATGTTTGAAAAAATGGTAAAGTAACAGGCACTCCAGCATTAGATACCTTTAATTAAAAACACAAAGTAAATGGACTCATTCCCCAAATGAATGGTTTTCCTTAGCAGACTCCAGAATTGCTTATCAGTTAAATCTGTATAGCAAAGCCATTTCGATAGGGATCAATGCAGTTGGAAGCCAAGTAGATACATACTTTAGCAGTAAACCAAAAAGCCATGTGTTTTTTTTTTTTTCTTTTTTTAAATTGAAACCATTGGAAGAAAGTACTCTCACCAAGTTTCTTTCAAAGCATATCAGATAGTTAGGCAGAAAAAGAATGTAAAAATGCATCCCTAAAGTTCCTATTAAAATACTGTTTATTGTATTTTGAGAATAGTATGCATGATTTCTGCTACATGTTTCCCTCCCAAATTTTAGTTGGTGGGTGGAGGAAAGAATTAAAACGCCAAAGCCTTTATTATTAACCACTTCTCGGGTTCCATCCCACATCATTTCCAAATATCTCACTACCAGCACATTTGTAAATGATAGCTACCAGCAGGCTGGAAAAGCCCATGATCAGGCAGTGAAGAGTTTGTTGATTACTGACTTAACTAGAAGAGACGTAGAAAGAGAAAGTCAGAGACAGAGAGACAGACATGGAGACATAAAGACATGGAGACATAAAGACAAGGAGAGAGAGGTAGAAAGACAGAGAGACAGAGAAACAGCTACAGAGACATAGAGACACAGAGAGAGACAGAGAAACAGAAAAAGAAAGAAAAGCTTTTGATGTTTACCTTTATTAGTAGCAGTAACATTTTTAAAATCATGTATCTATGACAGATTTCAAGGTTTAAAAAAAAAAAGCTTCATCTCCATCTCTTAAATTGGTCTCCTCTGGCCAGTGTCTCCTTTGGGCTTGCAGGATTAGGGGCAGGGCTCTGCAGTCATCCCTAGGGGCCTGGAGCCCATCTCAGGGACAGGTGCATAGTAGCTTCTCACTGTCAGTGAAAAAGTTTTAAAGCACTTTATATATTACCTTAGCAGCCATAAAACTGTCACTGTCCTCCTCTTTCTGAATAAACTATCAGGAAATTTTATGAAAGAAGAAAATAATGCTACCTAATAAAACAGAAATTTAAAAAATAACTTTTGGTGGCACAGTACTTTTTAGAAAGCAATTTAATGATAATATAGCTCATGAGCCATCTTTTTTGAATTCAAATGCCATCTTGGAGGAATTAAGATCTAAGGAAATAATATAAAATGTAGTAAAATAAAGTACATATATGTAAAATTTAAGAGAAAAATATAAAATCAATTGAATTACTAAGTCAACTATAACATTTTCTTAAGTTTGATTTCCAATCTTAAAATTATAATCACAAAAAATGTCAAAATGATGTTGGGAAACTTTACTATAGTCAAACATTTAGATTTTTAAACAGGATATATGATAGTGTACTTATACTTTGATTACAACTTCATTAAAAACAACTTAGAAAAATCCAGAAAATGCTAATAGTAATCGCAGTTATGTTAGATGTTTGGGACTCAGAATAATTTTAAAATCTATTTTCCATACTTTTGTAGCAAATTACTTGAATAATTCTTCTCAAATAAAAGATATTTTGCTACTTAAGCAAATCAAAGTTTCAAAAAAAATCTAGGTAATAGTGATTTCATATTTGTCTCTTTAAGAGAATTAGAGGAAGTAAAAGAAATCTATATTTGCAATTATTCAGCCATCTTACAGTACAAAGCAGCAATTCTTTCTTTACATCAACACAAAAAGACAGTTTGACATTGTGCTGACCCCACTCACAGGAACCACTCTGCAGAACCCTGCCGAGCTGGTCAGGGATCAAATGGCTGCCCAAAGCCAAGGCGGCTGGGGGGTGGGCTGGGGGAGAGGCAGGGGGTAGTGAGGGTGAATGGAGAACAGGGCCTGTCCAAACTGGGCTTCCCCAAACAAGGCAAAGACAGGAGGTGAGGACTGAGCTTTAGGGTCTAACGGCAAAGAAAACAATCTTTAGTCTTTTGTCTATCAGAAATAATCTGTATCTTAGGCATATTTAATAAAGAAGATAACCCCACTGTTTCTGCTCCAAACATTCCCTCCAAATGCACATGAAAGGGAGTTCAGAAGGCCAAGAGGAAGGCTCTGAGGTTAAATGGACGATAAATTAATTTTCCTTTAATTTCACTTTTATCACCCTAATCTCCCCCTTATAAAGCTCTGGGAACTCCCTTAGGCCTGGCACTTGAGTGGTCCAGACTCAGGGCCTTACATCACATTTGAATCCCATTTCCCGTAAGTCCTTCCAGGAAGGAGCACTTCCCTTCAGCCTCCGTGGTAAGAAAACACCTCGCATCAATCTGGAGCCTGTGTGTCAACAGATTAAAATTGATGCAGGAAAAAAAGATGTGGGGCATGAGAAGGACCGTGTCCCAGGCTTCAGTTGAGCCCCTGGGACGTGCCCAGCCAAGTGTGGATCCTTGGTTTCACACAGGAAAGAATCCAAGAGCGAGCCACAGTTGAGTAAAGGTAGATTTATTCAGAGAGATACATTGAAAGTCAAGAGAAAGGCCACGGGGTGTGGGGGTTGGGTGCTTAGATTAAAAGGAGGTACACACTCCATAGAGTGACGGCCGTCTCCAAACGGGGTGGGGGAGAGAGAGAGGCCGCTGTGAGGCGCTGTGTTGCTAGTTTTTATGGGCTTCGTGGCTTCATATGCTAATAAGTGGAAGGACCAGTCCAAGTAGCCTGGGGAAGGGGCTGGGATTCCCAGGAAGTTGGCCATTTCCCACTCTTTGACCTTTTGTGGCCAGCCTTGGGACTGCCAAGGTGCCTGTGGGCATGTTATTCATCACGCTATATGGGTATATAATGAGGCTCAAGATCTGCTAGAAGTTAAATCTCCCACCATCTTGAGCCGCAAGGCCTACTGGGGTTGAATCTTTTACCATTTTGATGTTAATTGCTGTAGCATTCCTTGAATGGCTGTGCCCTGCCCCCTTCCATCCTGTCTCAAAATAACCTCTCTGCACTTGTCTCCTCCCCATCTGAAGCCCACCATGCATGCCTCTCTGTTGTAACCCTAATACAGGACAGAGGATGCAGAGTAGCGGCCCTGTACTTGCACACAGACTCAATTTTCTTACAGCTACCAAGTTTCTCTAACACACCCAAATCCCCACAGAATTAATCTACTAACTTTGTGTGTATAGACAGAATGGGAATCTGAGAGCAGTACTTTCCTACTTCTTGAACAGATGTAAAAAGTAGAAGGAGGAGCGGGAAGAGAAGGGCAGAATGCAGAAACTGAGCAAAAAGAGGAGGGAAGAGACAGGAAGAGCTCCCTCTTCAGCCTTCCCTTTCCACTTATTTGCCATTTCCCATGTGAACCCATACGCTACAGTGGGGGAAACACTAAGGTACCTTAGGACTATTTCTTGCTTTCAGTTAAGAAACATAGTGAAGCTTCCTCCCTTAAGGTGGAAAATCACTAGCGTGTTTTTTGTTTTGAAGAAAGGGTGATCCAGATGACCCACATTAAACTCTGTAAAAGCATAACCAACCTGCCTTGGTTTCAAAAAATATTATCAGTATATCAACATAGAAATACGCATTGTATAAGTCAATTAAGCTATTATAATCCATGTATACCAGCCATGCTCATGCCAGAGGAGCTTGCTGTAATTTCTAAATCATGCAGTCACAAATCTGAGTTTCTCACTTGCTGGAATTCCAGTTCAGTAGCTCAATGCCCCCTCATGGCTCCCCAAGAGACAAGATAAAGGAAACAAACCTATTCAAAAGAGGTTAAGTGTGCAGATCTGGAATAATTCTTTAAACACCAGAAGTTGATAAAGCATGGTTTACAATTGCAATTTCATGCCAAGGGCATGTTCATATTTTTGCCAAGGGATTTGGTTTATATCAATCTCTACAAATTTATGTATCCAGTGTATAAACATTTTAACATAATAATATTCCTCTATCATAAGAGAGAGACAGCATGGTCTAGCGAATTGTGTGCTGAATACCCAGCCCTGTCTACCTCATAGGGATTCTGTAAAGATTAATTAGAAAGTGCTATGAGTTCTTTTCCAAAAATACCTTACAGACACCATGTATTTACTACACCAGAAAAGAAAGGAGAGACAATAATACAGCTAAGAGAGGAAAATAAAAATGGCAGTTGCAAACAACATGAATGAGGTAACTGCTGAAAGAGATTAGAAGGGACACTAAATATAAGAAATATGGGTATATTCGTCCTACAAATAAACACAAAAAAGGCTGGTGCTTCTTACATGGGCGCTGCAACAAACCGGCCCACCACAAGGGATTCATATGGGCCAAGTGTCCCATTCCTCCTGGAAGGCAAGTACAGCCAGAGCCAAGTACAGCTTGTCTTTGACTTGTTTTCACCCCAAGACTCCCTCCTTACCTGCACTGGCTATGGAGTCCTGAGTGTGCAAACATCCTTCACAGACCATTTCCTCCAGGGGTGCCCCCATCAATTTAGAAAATGACACGAGTGACAGGGAACCAAAAAGGAAAAGCTCTGCAGTAGAGCCCAATCTAGCCAGCAAACAGGAGTCAGAAATGTGTATCACCCTAGGAGTAAAAGTCATTTAGGAGAGCTAAAAATACAATTAGTACATTTTTGATTTATGAAAGGAGTTATGTAACCACATACGATAGTTCTTCCCTCTAATATCCGTAAAATATTGCTTTTGTGGGGGAAAAGCATTTTAAAGGTGTATAGTTATTATATGCCAATCATTTCTTTATTACTGTAAATTCATAAACGTTGCCTAGTAAGTTAAATAATTTTCAATGTTTTACTCCATAAATTATTCCGAAATAATCATTTTTGGATACTGAAAGAACAATATAAATAGAAGTAATGTGCATATTCACACTAAAAATTAAAATCAATGGCACTTATTAGGAAAAACAGACTAAATAGTTACAGAAATAATTAAACTGTCCTTGATGGAATCAACAAAGCAGCAACTCCAAGGGCTCACTCATTCTGTTGTATAGTATGAGCAGTTCCTAACAATACCTCCGGTATCCACCTTTCACTTCTCTTTCACGCTATATTTTACTCCTTAGGCCATTAGCACACTGTAACTCCACCACTACAACAGCCCACTAATAAACAAGCCCACCTGACTCTGTAAAGTTGCCTATGACCATTTGGCAAAAATTTAAATTTCCCCAAAGCAAAGATATGAAGATATTCATTACAGGTGAAACTTTAGAGTGGTTCTCTATTTTTTCCTGGATACAGCCCAAACTTGTTAGCATAGCATCCACAGGTCTTCACAATCTGGCCCCATTCAGTGTGTTATATTCTTGCTCTCTGCAAACTCATCCTATACTCTACTAGTTTGGACTTCCACAATTCACTGAAAATGCCCATCTCTCAACTCCTAAACACCTTTTTAAAATGCCACTCCCTGTTCCTAGGAGTAAATCCTAACCATCCAAATGCCTCCTTAATCCTTAAAATTTTTCCACATCAGTGTGATTAGATGCCCATCTCCAAGCTCCCTCCTGCACAGTCAGAGCAGGAATCTGGCACTAATCATGTGATACCTTCCATATACTGATGTGACCAGAGAGGCTGGTCCCCATGTGTTTGTTCTGAAAGGACAGAAACTCTGCCTTCCACAGCTCTGGGCCTCAGGTGGCCCCTGCTTAAAATGCTCACTCAATGAATGGTGTAGAATGCAGCAATGAATGTTTCTACTTTTCAACAAGACACTCCTAAAGATGTTTCTCAATTTTTTTAGGGTTTGGAAGGAGAAAAACACAATGACCTACTTTTAGAAATGGTATTTATAGAAGAGATGCATTTACAGAACATTTTATAAAGTACATGATGTTTTATAATTATTGTTCATAATACATACAAAGTAGGTCAGAAGCATCATCTTGCCTTTAAAGCTCAGAAAGTAGACTGCAAATAGTATTTCCATAAAGCTCTACCATACAATGATTTAAGAGAACTTCAGACCACTGTGATGGCTAGTAAGTTGTGGATTTTCTTTTAACCTCAGCTTGTTTCTGGTATCAAAGAATTGTCACCAATTAAGAGAGGACCAGGAAAAGCTCATTAAATATCTTATTAATTCCTAAGTTATGGGCCAGGCACTGTTTTTTGCCAGGAGAATACAAAGTTGAATAAAACAAATGTAGTCCTATACTTTGAGTTTACCTACAAATACTTTCTATTCATACACACTACTAAGGGGAAGATAGCTCTCTTCTTCCCACCAAAATTTTATAAGAACAGCTGAAAAAACTAAATTTTGCCATCCCTGTGCAAATGTTGTAGCAAAGCAATTCACTGTCCTGAGGCCACACTGGTCACTGTCTGAGATTTTCAGCCACTTCTAACATCAGAATGTCATAACTCAATTAAGAACAGTGAGGCTATTCATTACAATCCTGGTAATCCTCAGACACCAGAGGGTCCCTCTTAGTTTTCACAGTTCTACTCAATCTCAATGACTCCCTTCCTTTTCCCCCCAAGCCCCGCCAAACACTGTCCCATATCCCTTCTGGAAGATCCCTGCCATTGTTAAACTCCCTTCTGTGTGGGACCCAGAGTCACGAGCTCTGAATGTTGCTGGTTGTCTCAACCCACCCCAGGGTGAAACTCAAGTCCAGGTAGCCTCTAATGTGCACACCCCCTCCCCACAGCAGAAGGTGGGGCTATGCCTTTTCTCTCTGACTGCTTTTAACATTTTCATTCTATCACTGGTACAGTGGTATCAGCCACTTCATTATGATTATACCTTGGTGTGGTTTCATTTACATTCATTCTGCTTAGAATTCACTGTCTTCTTTAATCTGTGGGTTTATAGTTTTCATCCAACTTGGAAAATATTTGGCCATTATTTTTCCAAATATTTTTCTGTCCTCCTTCTCTTGTCTTGTGGGACCCGAATTACACATTAAGACTGCTTGATACTGACACACAGCTCACTGAGACTCTGTTTACTGAGACTCTGTTCATCTTTTTTCAGGTTTTTTTTCTCTTGTTTCATTTTTGATAGTTTCTATTGTTTTAACTTCCTAACAATAGGAATCTTCCTACAAGCTCCATTTGGTTCCTTTCTGTATCTCCCATTTCCTTCCTTACCATGTTCTCCTTTTCCTCTCTCCTGAGCAGATGGTACATATGCATATAATAGCTGTTTAACATCTTTGTTTGCAAATTTCACCAGCTTTGTCTTTCCAGGGTATGTTTCTTTGATTATTTTTTCCAAAAGACTAGTTACCACTCATAGTTTCCTGCCTTTGGCATGCAGGGTAATTTTTTATTGAATGCTAAGCAATGTGGGTTTTACTATGTTTGGTGCTGCATTTTGTTGTATCCCTTTAAAGAGTATTGAGCTTGGGGGATGGGGGCACACTATTCTGTGCAATTCAATATGATCCTCTCAAAGGTTGGTTTTAAGTTTTGTTATGATGGGTTCTGAGCAGCCTTTAAAGTAAGGCCAATTTACTCCCTTTAATAAGGCAAAACCATTCTGAGGACTCTTCTACCCAATGCTCTGTGTATAATGAAGGCTCTCCATTCTAGCCGGTGGGAATGGAAATTAGTCCTAGCTCTGGGTGAATTCTGAGAACTATCTATCTTGCTGCTTTCCAATGATTCTTTATCCTGCTTCTTGGAGTTTCACTTGGTATATGGTATGCCAATTTGAAAGGACCCTCCTGCAAATCCCTGGCACTCTCTTTCTCTATGTATCTTTTTCTACACTTCCCTGCCCCACAGATCTCACCATTTCAGCCTCTGATCTCAGTCTCCTGGGATCAGAGAGATCTCAGTGAAAGTGTTGGATACTCTTTAGGTTCCCCATCCTGTGCCAGGCTTGGATGCTACTTCCAGGCTGTAAACTGGGACAACTTTAGGGGTCATCTCATTTGTTCCTCTTCTATCAGAGATTACAGTACTCTGTTGCCTGATGTCCAATGTCTAAAAACTCTTGCTCAGGAGGACAACTCCTACAGCAGTTAGTCCTTCATGGACAAAAGCAGGGTTTCGCCTAAGGATGATAATTTTAAATTTCCCCTCACCTTCTGCTTTTTCACCTCAGGGAGACCTCCAATGCTTTACTTACTTTAAACCCCACAGGTGATAACCTACATTTCCTCTCTTACCTGTAACCTTAATTCCTTTGCACTTTCTGTTCTTCAACCTAAAATACAGAAGTAAACCTCTTCTCTCAAACTATATCAAGAAAAGTCAAAGAAAGAAGGCACCAGTTCCTTTAACTTCTTGTCCCCAAGCTATAAATTTCTGTGCATCCCATTGTTACTGCTTTTCATCATTCTTGGACAATGAGTTCACCTCACCTTTTCATGGCCAACTTTATGTTTTGTCTACTTGCTTTCCTGAATCTCATTTCATCTGTCATCAGTTCCTTCTGTTATCTTTAGTATTTCCTCTGTATTTGCTCCTTTCCATTAGCCTTTTATAAATACACTCAAGTAGTTGCTTTCATTTTTAAACCCCTTCATTTGATCATGATTATCCTGTGACTACTGTCCAAACATACTCTTCTCATCCAAATTTCTACTCTCTACTTACTTTCTGTATTTTATAATCACCAACTATCAGCACACTGAGATATGGCTTCACCCCAAACTCTACTCTGCCTTTTTCATTGAAGCAGACTAATTATTAAATACAAAGGTCATTCTTCAAGTGCCTGGCTTGCTTCTTGACACTGAAGTGCCTTGGATTCACAACAATGAAAGTTTCTAGTTCACTGTATACTCATTGGCTGCTCTTATTTTGGGGCTCTTCTTATTTAATTTATTTCATAAATATCAATGTTATTCAAGACTAATTTCTTGGCCTTCCCCATTTTCTCTCTCTGTATATACATATGCGCGTAAACACACACACACACCCCCTCTAGGTCACACTCCTGACCTTTCTTCTTTCCTTTCAACAACATGTTGGCCTTGTGCATTTTTCATCTGAATTCTATCTTCAATGATCCATTATTTCTCCCATCAAATCTATGCCCACCATCACTATAACCTAGATCAGTGCTTCTCAAAGTGGGGTCCCTGGATAATTAGCATCAGAACTATCTGAAATAAATGCTATAAATGAGTATTTCTAGATTCTACTGAAGATCTAGTGAGTCATCATTTCTAAGTGGTAGGAGCCCGTGGACCTGCATTTTTAAGAAGCAAATCAAGTGATTCTTAGGCACACTGACATTTGCAAACTACTGGTGTAGACCCTAAATTCTAGAGATTTTTGTGTGCATCAGAGTTCTGAGAGCTGTGTCTCACTAAAATATTTCAAGAAGCATTACTATTACAACAAATACAACTCATTAGCAATGAATTAATATCTATTTTAAGGAGCAGTCTTCTAGGAAACAAGCCAGAAATCAAATTTATAAAATCCAACTCCAGTCTGAGTTCAGAAGTATTGGGAAAGAATGTTTGACTTAATAGTTTAAATCACCCAAAAATTCAAAGTATTTCAACAATGCATTTGATTCTTTTTATTGTCCAATCAATGTAATAACCTTAAACATCTTTAAAAAAATCATGTTTTCTTTAAAGAGAACACTTGATTCTATGGGGCTAAATTTTTAAATAAAATACTTGAAGGTTTTAATGAGACTTTTTTGAGGTCTTTTCCCTCCCTTTAAGATACCAGTCTCTTACCACATAGATAAATACAAAAAACTTGACCCATACCATTGTAATATACTTTATGGAGATGAAATAAGTTTTGGAAACTTATTATAGGATTCTATATCAAAGTAAATCTGAGTTTAAACATGGCACAAATTGTTAGGTATTTTATAGTACTATAACTCAAGGACAATTTCAAGGATATGTCAAACAATATTATTAATTTAACATTTTATTTTTCATGCATAAGCGTCATGTTGCAAAATAATAGCACTATATTTAGCAACTTCAAGACAGTGTTATTAAAAGACACTTGATTTGTGAAGCAGTAACACAATGAAATGCAGAACCATTCAGTTTTATGATTTTCACAACTGAAGAACAGCCTGCTAAACTAATTGAAAAAAAGATGGGAAATAAACAAAACATCCACATGAATCCTGGTCAGACAGTCTTCCTTGGCTAGAAAGGCACAGATTTTTTTATAACTCCTCCATGGTTATAATTTGCTTCACTCCAAATAACAATGTTTTAGAGAACATATTTGCATTCTGGGATTAAAAAAAATGCTTATGCATTTCCATTAAAAATTAACACTCTCCTCCACCACCCATATCTTATCAGTATTTAAGGAGCTAGCAACCAAAACGAAACAGATAACACAGAGATACAGTTAACTGCACAAAGGAAGAAAGCCAAATAAACCCCATTTTCTTCATCGTTATTTCTAGGGCTGTGGTACTCAAAGAGCAATGGTTCCAGATCAACAGCATTCAATATTCCCTGGGGCTCTGTTGGAAATGCAAATTTTTGTGTTCTTCCCTGGTTCCAATGAGTTAGCTCTGGGGATGGGGACCAGCAGTCCAAGTTTACCAAACCTTCCAGGTATTTTGATACCTGCTCAAGTTTGAGAACAGTGGTGTAGAGTTTTGTGAAACATGAACACTAGGAAATAGAACAGAGAATTAAAGGATGCTTTACAGGACTCTACATAAAAGCAACTTAATTTTCTAAGCTCTCAAAAATGTTAACTTATTCAAAATTTTAACTTATTTAAGCTCCTCTGTATGTTCTGCATGTATAGCAGTGGGTAATCCATAGTTTTATCCCAACATCTAAAATAATGCCTATCTGGCAGAAGGAATTCCAAAAACCTTTATTAAAGAAACAAAAAATGTCTTGGTGGTCAAAGAATAGCCATTGGAGTGAGACAGTTTTGGGTTCAACACATAAGAGAAATTTACTAGCTTTGTGACCCTGGTTAAGTAAATTTCACCAAGTGTTTAGTTTCCTCCTTCATAAATTGGATATAATATTTCACTTCATCTAATTGTTGTGAAAGTCAAAGTAAATGATTCAAGTAAAGATACCAGTATCAAGTAGAGGTAGCTTGCTGTTACAAAAAATGATTCTATATTGCAGACTTTTATAGATCTATTCTTTATTTCACTGGGCTGAGATTTCTAAAACCTTACCAGAAATACCAAACATCATCTACCAGCCCATCTCATAACAGAAGTAAAGTGCCTCATAAAAATTAGGGAAAGTAAAAATCACACCACTTCCACAGCCATATAACAGATCAAAACATTTTTCCAGAAATTATGTAAGTTACAAGTTGTTAGTTCTACTAAAATTAAATAATAATCATTAAACTATCTGAGGAAAGAGGAGGTACCCCACTGACTGAAATATAATTCAGTTCATTTCAGCAGTCATTTTGTGACTGCCTAGCACAGGTAACTCATGTGCAAAGAGCAAAGCGTAGACGCAAAAACAGAAGGTAGACTCAGTTCTCGGCCCACACATTTTGATCAAGTGGACTCTAGCAGACAATAATGTAACTGAGCGTATCCGAAAAGCCTACTCGATCTCCCAGGGATCAGCCTTTGTGCACGTAGATGTGGACGGATTTTTAAAAAATTCTTGCTTTTAGTGACACAAATGAACCTATTTACAAAACAGAAACAGACTCTCAGACAGAGAAAACAAACTTATGGTTACCAATGGGGGAAGATGGGGGAGGGATAAATTTGGTAATAGCAGATACAAAGTACTACACTACTGTATATAAAATAGATTAGCAACAGGTCCTACTGTATAGCACACGGAACTACATTCAATAGACTGGAATAGCCTATAATGAAAAAGAATATATATGCATAATTGAACCACTATGCTGTATACAACACTGTAAATCAACTATACTTCAATTAAAAAACAAATCCTTGCTTTCTCGTTTCCCGGTCTCAACCATATTACATATTTTCTACAAAGACAAAAATCTTTCCATTTGACACAATAGTATACTAATTACATTCCTTACATTTATTTTGCAACTTTTGTTTATTTTACTAAATTTAAGTATATGTAAACAAATAATCTTAAAAAGAGACAATAAGTGTTTGCTGTGCATGTTACATGAGCAGACACTTTGTTATTCCTAACCCTGGTATTAATAATCTTTCTAGTGTGTCCAACTCTGATTAAATGACAGCCTTCCCTCAAAACACAGTTTTCTCCCCTCCTTTTCTTGTTATGATATGTAAAAAATCCTGCTCCTTTTTTCTTTCTTCAGTGCACCATGAAGTAGAAAGGCTGTTTGATGTCTATTTCTCTTCTGTCACTTGAATTACCAAGCTGGTCTTCTTTGAGGTTCTCATGGATTTCACAGACTCTATCTAGTTCCCTGTTTCTGTCTATAATTAGTGAATTTTGCAAATTCTTGCTTGCATTTTACATACTGAGTTTTATTAAGTCAAGTTACTAAATTAATGTTTTGGGGCAAGACATAAAGCTAATTGCATTTCATCTCTCTCATTTTGGTAGAGTATATTTGAACCTGGAGTATATCTGCAGTAACTAACAAAATTTTTAGATTTAGCTAAAAACCACATTGGCTAGAAGCCTAATTTTTGCTTATCCATTGTGATGGCTTAAGACATGATAAAGGTAGAGTTTATGTAATACTTATATATTATATATCCTACCTCTGCTTTATCCTAAATTCAATTAAGTTTTGTAAAATAATTTATGACTGTAGAAATTATTACAATTCTGTAAACATGAATAAATGACAGAGGGCTGACCAACTCAAAAAGAAATCATATACCTCTGAGAAGAAAGCTAGAGTCATTAAAAATTACATATGTACAAATGCTGGAGAGGCTGTGGAGAAAAGGCAACCTTCCTACACTGCTGGTGGGAATGCAGTTTGGTGTAGCCACTGGAAAACAGTAAGGAGATTCCTCAAAAGACTAGGAATAGACTTACCATATGACCCAGGAATCCTGCTCCTGGGCATATATCCAGAAGGAACCCTACTTCAAAAGGACACCTGCACCCCAATGCTCATAGCAGCAATATTTACAATAGCCAAGACATGGAAACAGACTAAATGTCCATCAACAGATGACTGGATAAAGAAGATGTGGTATATTTATACAATGGAATACTATTCAGCCATAAAAACTGACAACATAACGCCATTTGCAGCAACATGGATATTCCTGAAGAATGTCATTCTAAGTGAAGTAAGCCAGAAAGAGAAAGAAAAATACCATATGAGGTCGCTCATATGCAGAATCAAAAAAAAGAAAAAACAAAACATAAATACAAAACAGAAACAGACTCATAGACATAGAATACAAACTTGTGGTTGCCAAGGGGGTGAGGGGGTGGGAAGGAACAGACTGGGATTTCAAAATGTAGAATAGATAAACAAGATTATACTGTATAGCACAGGGAAATAATACAAGATTTTGTGGTAGCTCACAGCGAAAAAAAAATGTGACAATGAATATATGTATGCTCATGTACAGCTGAAAAATTGTGCTCTACACTGGAATTTGACACAACAATGTAAAATGACTATAACTCGTTAAAAAAAATACATTTGTACAGAATCACAGGATGAAACAGGAAGTATATAACATCTGACATAAGCAGGTGTATGCCTACACATGTGATTTCCTTATACTGCATAGAAATTCTTAAGTTATTAAGGTTGGATTTTCTTCCACAAGTTAACCATGTGATTAGTTTGCACCTGAGACACAGACTATACAATAAACTATGTGTGTCACCCTATGAATATTTTGAACTACCGTTCTTCAAATTTAAAATAATTTAATAGAAACTTTCTAGCACCTATTAGTATCTACTATTTAAAAACACAAAAGAAACCTTGGCCAGTCCAAGAAGGATGAGAAATTCAGAAAAATAAAATGTAAAATACCATTAATGTGATTAACCATGCAGTTTAACACAGTCATTTAAATAAGACAATTAGGAAGTTTCTGCAAAGACATCTAAGTGTCAGGATAAACAAGAGTTCATATAGAAGATTTTATGTGGGAAGGACAGAGTAAAAAAAGGGGAATGGATATTTTTATCTTAAAAAACACTCAGATGTGGGGTAGGATATAGTGCAGTGGTAGAGTGCATGCTTAGCATGCACAAGGTCCTGGGTCCAATCCCCAGTATCTCCATCAAATAAATAAACCTAATTACCTCCCCATTCCAAAAAAACAAAAAAAAACAACAGTTAAAATACACCCAGATATATGTTGAGAGTACAATACATAGTGTGCACAAATTTTTATATTTATTTTTGCTTATTTTGGGTGGTGGTGGGTAATTAGGTTTCTTTATTTATGTTTTAGAGGAGGTAGTGGGAATTGAACCCAGGACCTTGTGCATGCTAATTATGCACTCTACCACTTGAGCTATACCCTCCCCCAACAAATTTTTAAGATTCATTACGTTTCGACTAGGTCTGTTGCTTGGAGCAGGCTGCTTTAAGGTTTGTCAAAGCCAATCCCTTCCATCTCCTTCTTCCAAAATCAGTTAATGACTGTTAAGATGGGGGAAGACAGCTAAGAAAGGCATTAAGTTCAAGAAGGACCACTTGAGGGCAATGCTATGGTGTAGTCAGTCTGTGGCTTGGCTGGATCTGGGTCACTTGAGAGTCGAATTCAGTCTCTGGCCCCACCCTATCCTGATGGAATCAGAACTTCTGGGAATGATGATGCCTCAGAACCTGGTTTTAACAAGCCCTCCAGGCAATTCTATGCCCAGAAAACTCTGAGAAGCACTGCTCTGGGACAGAGGTCACTAAACTTTTTCTTAAAAATGCTTAATAAGAAACATTCAAGGCTTTGAGGGCGCAGATCTTTGTTACAACAACTCAACGCATGACAGATAACAGGTAAAGGAATGAGCATAGCCATGTATCAATAAAGCTTTATTTATGGATACTAAAACTTGATTTCATATAATTTTCATGTGCCATGAAATAGTCTTCTTTTGCAAAAAACATTTTTTAATCACAATGTACAAAAACAGGTCATAGGCTAGATTTGGTCATAATTTTCCAACCTCTGCTGCAAGATGTGCAAAAACCATAGGGCAGGAATGGATTATAAGTATCTATCAAGGTGCATACAAGATACGGACTATACAATAAAGCAAGAATATTTAAAAACTGGTCCTGAGGAGGAAAAAGAGGGATTGATTATGACATAGTAATTAATAGGAAAGATCAATAGTAGAAACAATAATACACTTGGACCTGGGCAAAGAGATGTATAAAAGATGCAGCAATGTAATTTAAGTGGGGAAAATGGCTGGGATTAGTAGAAAATAAGTAAGGCACTGAGTACAAATCCAATCACAGTAGGTAGTTTTGGGTTCTTGCTTCTCATTCTCACATATAATCAGGAGACCTAAACCCTAATGCTAGCTCTAGGTGATTATTTTAAATAAATCTTAATTCTTCAAAATTAAACCTTTAGGATTCTGAAAATGAGGCATATGCAGAGCCTTAAAGTTCAGGACCCTATGGAGTTACACAGCAATTCCATACCTGGCCAGTAGGCTACACTATAGCAATTGTTTACAGTACACTGTTAAAAACACGAATAAAAATTTTAAATTTACATTCTTATAAATTGTGTGCTAAAGAACATGAAAAATAGTTAAATTCACCAAAATCAGGTCTCTCCTCTACTCAGAAGCTTCCAATGAATCTCTACGCCCTCTGAGTAAAAGTCAGATCTTTCCCAGGCACTACAAGTTTCAAAGTGAGCAGACCCTACTTCTTTCTTGACCTCACCTCCTTCTCTTCTCCCCCTGATCACTGCCCTCCAGTCACAATGGCCTCCACAGTGGCTGCTCCTGGACACGCTAGGCATGTTTCACCATATGGCCTTTGCCCCGGCTCTTCTTTTACCTGCAGCGGCCTTCTGACAGATAACCATAGAGTTTATCCCTTTATTTTCTTTCCATCTTTGTCCGAGAGCCTACTTAGTAAAACCTACCCAAAAGATGGAATGAAAATTTACAACCTGTCCCTGCCCTTCAGCTCTCAACATCCCCCACCATCCTGCTCGATTTTCTTTTCCATAGCTGTTACAAACTTCTGGTCTTACTTATATTATAATTGCTTACTGTCTCCTGTGAGCGCCCATAATATAAAAGCTTCTTCAGAGTAGTGATTTATTTGTTTCTTTTATTTACTGGTACATTCTGAGTACTCAGAACAGTACCCATCATGAAGAAGACCCTTGAAAATATTTGTTGGATAAATGAATTAATGTTTGTCATAATCAAAAGTAAATATCACTACTTTTTAAAATGTAGGTATAAAAAATATAGCAATTGTATGATTATAAATAATTTAGCAACACTTTTAATACAATTCTCTATTTCCCAAAATAACAATGTTTTTACTCACATTACCTTTTTCAGATCTTAAATTTAGAAATTTTCTTGTCAATTTTCTCAAGTGTGCTGATGGTTGGTGCCAAATACAGAAACAAAACTAGCATTTTTCATCACTTTCTTAATATTTTAAAGATGTTGAGTAAATGTATCACATTCAAGTGTAGGTAAATTTTGTGTTTTAATCGTTAGCTACTTGCAAATAGAAGATAAAACATAAGAAGAGAAAAGTTAAACACAAAAGCACATTACCCAGCATACAATATCTACATTTTATAAATACTGGTTTTTTTAAT
The DNA here is from genome assembly GCF_009834535.1 of Camelus ferus. Lineage (NCBI taxonomy): Eukaryota > Metazoa > Chordata > Mammalia > Artiodactyla > Camelidae > Camelus > Camelus ferus. Next base: position 43,852,542 of record NC_045703.1, read on the forward strand.
TGTAAAAGCAAAAATTACGTTTTCTTCTTTTTAGAAGAAACCTCCATTTACAAATGCACATCTAACTATTATAAGTACAACTTTTGTAATTTTGTCATCATATATATACTCTGAGTCCACTTTAGGTCAGAGAAAGAATCATCATTGCTGCTGTATTCTTTAGTAACTAGACTGCCTTCTTTCTACTGCTGGAAAACTATATTATTTTATGCTTCTTTTAGAATACAGATATTATCTCAATGCTATATCTAAGTTAAAATAAAATGATTTACATTTATTGTCTTGCCTGCCCACAGGTAGGTTACTGTATAGTACACTTGGAAACATCTACTAAGAACAGCAGATTATGCGGATACTTTCAGTCATTCTAAGTTCCTACTACTAAATTAAAAATTGTACACAAAGAAAAAAGCAAACAAACCCCCCAAATCCCTCTGTTTTATAAGAAGTCAGGGGGAAAAAAGAATATCCTTGGCACCAGAACTGTTTATGCTCCTTTGGCTCTCTGTACTCTGTTTACTCAAAACATTTATTTAGAAGAAGTTAAAACTAAAGTCTTTCATGTTAAAGTCAATAAGCCCCTTTTATTTTATCTTCTTTGAGATTTCTGCTGGATTTGATGTTATTATTTCCCTTTTTGAAGTGTTCTCTTCCCTTAATTTTCCTGTCACTCAGTTTCATGGTTTTCTCTTCATTTGTTGTATCTCCCTTCTGTCTCCTTTTCAGACTCATCTTGCTGGACTCTTCTACAAATTCCTCTTCTTAATCGACTTTTGCATCCTGGACAAAACAAGCTTTCTCTGATTTCTATCAGCATCTTCATGCTGATGACCTCCAAATCTGTTTTTCTAGTTAAGATCTTTCTTCTGACCTTTAGGATCCAAACTATGAATCAATGCCATATGGATGATGCACAGTAACTAAATCAGCATCACCCAGCTCCACATTTCCCAGTACACACACACACACACACACACACACACACACACACACACACCAGCAATCTGCCTCCTCTCAAATAACCCATATAACAATAAACAGCATCACACTCCACTCCACATGCAGTTATGGCATCACCTCTGCCTTCTTTCTTCCCACATGCCAAGTCAACCTTCAATCCTATCAATTTCATCTCCAAACCATTTCTGAAATCAGCTGATTTCCTTCAAGTCTGCACTGTCAGTCACAACCTATTTCCAGTCCTGTTTCTATCTCTGACTGACCTGAACTACTAAAAGACCTTTGAAATCGGCAAGCTAATGCCAGTATTGCCAATACAGCTTTGCATCCCAAGTATATCTTTCAAAGTTAGCCCTCTTTTTGGTCCACTGAACTCTACCTCTAGATACCCTGGGACTTTTTTTAATATGGATCCCTATTACTGACTGTTCTTTAAGGAACTGAGGTACCTGTCAGTTTACAGGAGGGTGGGAAGGGGATGTGGGTGAACATGTGCCTGTGGCCGAAGAGAGGGACAGGAATAAACACTTGGAGATCACATCTATTAGTGTATTCGCCCTGTTATATTTTTCATCAGTTCTCTCCCATGCCACTGCCTGGATTACTTAAAAAAAAAAAAAAAGATTAAATATGGGTGGGATACCATTCAGTATTCACTCATATTACTCTGTTATGAATCATGCAGTCTCTAAGTAAACTACCTCAAGAGGTTAACCTATCTCTCCAATAAAGTGATTTTCTTTAACTAGAAGACAAGTTAAAGCTGTGACGTGAAGATTCATTACTTAATTGTATTCCATTAAAATAAATTGTTCAAGGAAATTTCTCTCTGCAAACTGTAAAGTTTTTCTTTAAACCGCTTGGACTATTTTTACACAAAATTTAAAGAGCAAAAAGATTTCCACTGTTATTGCAGTTCTGAGAGTCAATTATCTCAATTACAACACTCAACAATTATTTGAAGTCTAGATACCTGTTGAAACAACAGAGGCGTTTACCGTCAAAAAACAAAAGATGCACTGTGGTCAAAATAAAACACAGTCATGGAAGATCCTATCACAGCCCATGACTTATGCAATTCTGGAGCATTAAAATCACTATTAAGTGTGTTCCATGTTTTGCCTGTGGCTTATTTTAAAAGACTAAGAGAGCAGCGCCAGTGCCTTCTGCTCTTCCGTGGTAAACTGGGGGTGATGTAAGAGCTCTTTCCACATAATCTTGCCAAGCAAAACCAAAGTATAATAGTAAGAAGAAGGAATACAACTTCTTCATAAAAAAAAAAAAAGTTTTAGGATAACCCTCAGAGTAATGTTTTCTTTAACTTATGTCAATATTGAAGGTAGCAGCATTCAACATCAGGGAAGCAAAATGTGAACAAATATATTTTAACTTATTTAACTATCCCTGATTCATTATACTGCATAAAACAAGTAATTTCAATGTATGCAAATGATAAAAAAAATACACAAAACAATCTTTGACTTTAAGAGGCAGAAGTTATTTGATTGTGAAATGCTTAAAATAGCTAATTATCTTGAAAGTAGTTGAACAGAAAGGAAATCCTGGCCCACTCAGACACCTTCTCTGTGTGACATGCACACATCATGTAGCCTCAATGAGTCGCCAGTCAGGGGGCTGGATAAAATAATCGTTAAAGCCTTTCAGTTGAAAACATGTATAACTTTACCAATTACTAAGTTTAAAAGCCATCTTTACTTCCATTAAGAAATGCAACTTGCACACACACACAAAAAAAGCATTTCAAGATTTACTTGTTCAAGAGAATTGAGAAGCATATTAAATTCCCAGGGAATTCATTTTAACATACAATCAATATACATTCCCTATTCTTCTTAGGATGGTAGTAGGTTGACAGCCTAGAAAGGAAAAAGACAAGAAGCATGTGTTTTATAAAACAAAACTTACGAGAAACATTGTAATTATGAGAAATCATTGTAATTCACCATAGTGGTTTAAGGAACAGATTGGATAGCACAGCTCTATGCTATTTTGCTATTTCTGTATTTCTTTTCTTAAATAAAAATGTTTCTGAATATAAAAATAGCTCCTAATTCTTCCTGTCCTCTAAGCATTTTCTTCTTGATTGCTATAGAGAAGACTTACTTTTGTAAGTCTGAAAAGGAAGAAAAGAAAGGTTGATATGCCTTTCACTAGATTTCTAAGAACCCCCTTCTCAAAGCCACCATTTCATTGATTTATCACTGTCATTTTGGTGCAGAACAATTAACAGCTGAAATAAACTTGACTAATGGAGAGTCTTGAAGAGATTTTCCATTTCTTTTCTTTTTTTTTCCCCCCTACTTTGCATGAATTACCAAAGAACATTAGATTCATTGTCTACATTATTAGTAGCTTAGACGATTTAAAGTTTCCTGTTCTCCGCTATCTGGCTTGAATGGTTAGTCTAGACATTTTTCAGTAGTACTTGGACTGTTTATAGAAAATGGAAAAGAAAGAAAATAAGTCTATTAGAATGTGGAAGTATTCTTTCAATAGGGAAAAATTGAAGAAAGAGACAGAGAAAAAGACACCAAGGAAAATAATAGAAATTAACCACTCACAGTTAGCATTAAAAAAAACCCCTGTAATTTAGAAAGAAAAGACTCTCCATGGAGATTGAAAAATTGGACCCCTTAGAAAAACACAGAATCTGTCGATTTTCCTACATGAAACTTTTGATACAGAAATTTTTAAAATACAACTCCCCAAATCAAATAAAATTTTACAGACTCACCCAGGACAATCCAAATAAAATTGCACTGCTTAAAATTAGTATCCTTCTACTAATCAACCCACCAATATTTATTAATCATCTATTGTGTGCTGAGTATTGTGATAGGTGCTACAGGGAATACAGTAAAATATAAAATCGGTACCTTTGGTTCAACAAAAACATTCAGGGAAGTTACGTCAGTGAATCATGAATGCCAAAAGAGTGATAGAAAGGGTGTGATTTAGGTTTTCCAGGAAGTAGAACAATGGAATGAAGTAATAAATTAAAACAAAAACCACCAGACAATTTAAAGAGAAACTAATTTAGAATAAGACAGATCTTGCAGTGGAAGATGAGGTAAAGCAGGTTGGGCTAGACATAAGAAATGCTGGAGAGCCTTAGGGACTAGACCTTTTGGCATGAGAACATATGAAAGACTCAAAGTCTTACTTTAAAAGATTAATATCAATATAGTGTCAGCACCACCCGTGATCAGTGCAGGACAAACAGCGATGCAAGAAGTCTACTTGAAAAGTACAGAGATCTGAAGTCTAGGCCACATTGTGTGAAAAGGGCAGCAGCAGAATTAAAAACAGTCAGGTAAAAACTAATGTTTAAAGGAAATATTAAAAGAAAAACACAGATGTTTTGGATGTTGAGTGTGGCAGGGCTGGTAGTAGTAATTAAGTGTCCAAAAAAATGCACAAAACATGATACTATTTATATTATATTTCAAAAACATTTAAAAATTTAATAAAATATTTGTTTTTAGAAAGTCAACAAAAAACAGAAAGTCAACAGAAAGACATTCTCAGAAGAGTTTGGTGATATTATTTCAGTTGGTTTATGGGTACCTGTACATTTGTTTTACTATTCTTTGTATCTTGCACATAGTTATATATTTATAAAATATTTCATTAAAAATATATACATAGAAAAGAAAACTGGCTAAATACTTAGAACTGCTTACATTTGGAAAAATGAGAAAGAAGCAAGACCAGAAAGGCAGAAAGGTGAATAAATAAATAATTTGGTCAGAGAAGTTTTTAAAAAAGGATAATACAGGCTTTTCGATTTAAGGAAGAAAAAGCAAGTCCAGGAATGTCAAATGTTACACAGAAGTCAAGGAGAACTGGAATCGGAAAAAGAATGTCAGGGACATCTCATCATCTTGAGACAGCAATTTCAGGTGCCTGACAGAGAGAACTGCCACGCTGTAAGGTGTAAGAGAACACCTTGAGAACAGAAGGCAGTAACAGCCGCCCTCTGCAGATGCTGGACTAGGAAGAAGAGGTAGGCATGGAAGTCCAGTGCACAGTTTTTCAGCAGGATGAAACTCTGCATGTTTGCAGAGTGGGAGAGAGGCAGGCAGCAGCAGGCACGTGGTACATACTGGGGTGGGCCTAGAGAAAGGAACCAAAGACACAGGAGAAAGGAGGGAATTGTAGCGATTATATATCAGTTTTAAATAAACAATATTATAATCTTGGGCATTAAAAAATGATAAGGTTGCTAGTCCCTATATTAAATGTCTCACTCCGTAGTCAGGAAATAGTCAACAGGCTATAAATTACACCTCTGCCACACACGGTTTCTTAGCTCAAAGAGTTAAACTTTCTCATTTCTGTTAACTCACCACAAAGTCTCATCCAACTGAGCACCCCCTGGACTTTTTAAAAGGGTCTTACTAAAAGGTATGGCAGAGGCATCACCTCTCCCACTCCCCAATTCTCTGGTCCAAGGAACAGATCCTCTTCTAAGAGGGATTATTGTTTCCCTTGGGACAGGGGTGGTAAGTGTTAATGAGCCTCCAGGAGCAAGACTGAAGGCAGACAGGGGTGGGGGAATCCAGAGTCTAGGAAGAGGCAGGAGTCTTTGGGAATGATCCAAACAGTAGGGAAGTGCCACAGACCAGATGCAGCAGCCTTGGTTGGTAAAGCGAGGCTCGGACCCTAAGCAAATCAACAGCCATACTGGGATGTGGGGGCTGCTCTGAAAAACAGCATGAACCTCCTCTCACTGGAGGTACTGCCTCAAAAGTCTTTTACACCAGAAGCTGTAATTAACTTCTAGCTCTCACTGCTTTGTATTGCTGAAGGAGAGAGCTGTGATATCACTTAGGAATTAAGGCATTTTTGTATGGTTAGGTTGTGATAAAACGCAGAAACGTCTCTCTTAATACCACATTTACCAAGTGATTCCCTCCAAATTAAAATAGTCATAATTTTTTTTAAAAACGTCTCCTGCTCCTCAAAGTTAACAAACACTATTTTTATAGAAAATTGACCATTTTCAGACTGATACCAGTTCACTCCCTCTAGGCAATATAATCACAAATTACGGTTTAAGTAATCTCCCTACTCACTGACTTTCTAGTAGAGGCAATGAGATTGAAAAAATAAAATAAAAAGTTACAGCCTTTGCTTCTACAAACCATTTATGTGACAGCTAATCAGAGATGCAAAAGCACCAGACAATGAACAACCCTTTTCTGTCTTTTTCTAAAGTTTAGTGAGCTATACACTCTGTCTTGACTTAACAAGCACTGTCCTTTACTAAGTTAGTGACACTCTTTATAGGCTTTTCCTCGAAGAACAGAGGAAGTGGATTGTGCCTTTCTTTTTGATTCTCAGTTATCCCATAAGGTGGCTGATAAATACATGATCTCACTGGGTGTAGAGATGATTTGTTAGGAAGGTTTATATGACTGAAGTGAGAAGACTGTTTCTGCAACATGAGCTTTCCCTGAACTTGAGTGGGGTTCAAGGCTGAAATTCAATTCAGGGCACAACCTCTTGACAAGGTAGCCCACTGAATTCAAGGTTGTATAGTGATAACTATGATGCAGCAGATAACTCTGCCTCCTGTATTATTTGCTTGACTTTCTTCCAAAAAGAACCCTGACCAAGGAAGATCCAAAAACAAACATTTAAAACTTCTGCGCCTTACAACTCAGGCCTAAGGCTAAATAACTCAACGGGCTCCAAACTGAGAAGCAAATAGCAATGAAAAAAAAGCAGAAAGGTCCTTTTACTGCATCACAAAGGCAGCACACTGGCAATTCTCAGAGGCTAGCAACCCTGCAAAAGGGGCTCTCAATGTGAACATGGAGCTTCCTGCTGCCAATCAATAGGGCACTCCTGGTTGTGTAGGGAGTGAATGCCATTTACTAACTGGGTTGCATTAAAACCGGCAGGCCCATTTATGAACAGCAACCCACTTTATTTTCCAGGAGATCTTGGGGTGTACCATGCCCTTTTATGGCACAAGGAAACTTACTTTGTTGGCATATGAGAAACAGAACTTGTCCAACTTGGAACCCCTGGTACATAAAGCAAATAAAAGATTAGAAGCCACCCAGGTGTAAGAGATTAAGGACTTAACGGGCAGATGGAGAAGAAGAGCATCACCTGGACATCTTTCATCCTTTATAATAAAGGAAAGTTCCCTTGCAATCCCAGTGGAAAGAATAAGCTTAAATGAACAAAATTTAGCAATTCTGTTGACAAAGGCAGAATCCTTGAATAGACATTTCTTTATTGCGAGTTTGGCTGCCAAAACCTGATTACCTCTTATAACAAATAAGTCTCTACCTAGCAGAAAGAGAACTAAATAACAAAAATATGTCTTGCCCCCCACAGGTCTTCATCCAAAAATGTTGAACGTCACAACTTCCAGAGTCTAGCTTGAACAGATGGGGCTTGAAGAACACCAGTGTGTGGACAGGAGCAAATGCTGAGTTAAGGCCCATCTTTGATCTGCTGAGCTCAGCCTTAAAGGAATGACTTTAAACATCACCACTGTCATCACGCTGCTCTGCTGATAAGACTCTTCTGAGTGGTCCACAAATGTTTAAGAATCAAAAGTAACAAACAAATCTCATGACCTGGATTCGGAAGCTTCTTAATAATAAGGTCCAACCAATTCAATGTAATGTCACTCCTCCTCATGGCAAAACCCTCCACTTGGGCCAGACCAGTGTGGCTGTCCCCTGATCATTCTCATTTCTGACAGGTGAGGACTCCATCTATGCTTTGTTAATAGAGAAACCTACCCTCCTTTTACTTCTGCCTTTACATACCCAGATTCCACTTCATTTTTGTCTGACCATGAGCTCATGTGTTGCTTCCTTCTTGGAGCTCCTTTAATAGTATTTTCTTCACTCCTTTGATCATTTAATTAAATAATGATACAAGAGAACCAATATGGATGTTTTAGCCCCCTGCAGAACACTTTTGTTTTTTCCCATTGTTTTATTATGGCATTTTCAAACATACATAAAATTAGAGATAACTGTATAACATAACTCCAGTTAACCATCACCTACCACCAAAACTTGTCAACACATGACCAACTCCTAATGGACTTTATATTCCATAAAGAAAGGTATGAAATTGTTTTCATACTTGTTTGCTTTTTTTTCCCAGAGTCTAGATTAGTGTTAAGCATGCAGTGACAACTCAATCAACACTTGGCTGTGGAAACGAATTGAAATCCAGTCCACCAAAGTTCTGAGCTGGCCCTTAAATGTACACCTTTCTTCATCCAATCAATTCTTAGGTAGACAAACCATAAAAATAGTCAATGTTTTTAAAAGAAATATTAGCAAATAAGAAGAAAAAATTTTCTGAAATATTGTATGTAAGTGAAATACCTATAACCTTACTCTTAAGCCCATCAGTTAACATTTAATCAGCAAATCAAATTTTCTCTTGAGACCAAGACTTAAAATATCATTATCAACAAAGAAACAAACAACCTGGCATATTAGAGAGGAACTAGAATTTACCTTTAGGGGACTTAATTTTAGCTAGCAGCATGACCTTAAGCAAGTCACTTATCCTCCCCTCAGTCCTTACCTATAAAATAAAAATAGTTGTTTTTCCTAGTGACCTTACAGTGCTATTTTGAAGATGATTTTTTTTTTATTTGTCAAACTGCTTTCTAAAATACAAAGCATCATGTAAATATTACACTGTCTTTATGGGACACCCAGGCCCTTTTCAAAGAGGTTCTGTAATCCACTTGGGGGCACATGACATAAAACAATCTGAAATATTACAAGCTAAATGTCTAAACAGCAATGTAAGCAATATGGATATGAAAAAAAGTGAAGAGGCTAGCAAAGGCTTCATGGTAGAAGTGGGCATAAAGTTGGGTCTTAAAGGATCAACAGAATTTGGGTAAGGGAGAGGAAGAAACAAAGGCATTTGTTTTGATTTGATTAGATTAAATATATCATTAAAATTTATACACACACACACACAGACACACATACACACACACACACACACACACACAGAGTATCCAAACTGCTGAAAGAATACTTAGAGCAGTTTGTGCTTTGCCTAAAGCAGAGAGTGTCTGAAAAAAAAAAAATGGTAGAGATGTTGAAGCAGTTGACTGAGGTTAAATTATGAAGGACCTCAAATGAAGGCTAATCCTTTTGACTTTAAAGGAAACACTGGCAAAATCTGAGATCAGTATCAGCAAAATAGCATCCCCCTCCCTGCCAAGTAAATGATTTATAATAGAGTTTAAGGTAAGGAAAACCATCAGGGAATTGTTAACCATTATCAAGATGGGACACAATCAGAGCTGTGACTACAGAGTAAGCAGCGAAAAGACTAAAGAAAAGACTATAAATTCGGAACATGTACAAGATGAGACCAAAAACTAGTAAGTAAAATTCCTTGATAGAAATCTTCTAAGCATTCAAACTCTTTCCTTGGATAACAAAGCTCCATATAACTAGAACCTGCCCATCTCATCCTAGAAAAGTTCTCCTATGACCATTATGCTTGTTCTCTGTCCCTGCATGATGCTAATCCCCTTCCAGATTTAGGCCCTTGGATTAGCTGTTTGCTCTGTCTCTGCTGCATTTCTCTGATCTCTGTGTGCCTAGGTCCTTTTTGCCATTCAGATCTCCAGGGGGAAAGTCACTTTCTCAAACAATTCTTGTGAACCACCTGGTGCAAGATGGTTTCCAAGATTCTAATTCTCACATTATTCTAGTTAAATTATCTGCTTAGCACTTACTGCATTCTGATATTTTGCTCATTTATTTATTTGTTTTCCCCACTCTCACCGCTAGAGTAGAGCTCCTGGGAGAACAGGAACCTTGAGACTTACTCAGAGCTATACATCCCCAGCAGCCAGATTAATGGTTGGCATAGATTAGGTTGCTTGATAAATACTCGTGGAATGGCTAAATTAATGAGTCATTCATAATGACCTTCAGACATAAAGGCTATTCCGGGGGCCCCTATCTTCTTCAGGCTTGGATATTCCATTTCCCTAATATGCTGCGAGAGAATTCCAAAGCTTTTCAATTCTATCTCTTTTTGACTTTGCTAGTTTTAGGTGGTGTCTTTGATTTGTATATAAGAGCTTTAAATAGACTACTTTGAGGCTTTCATTACCTCTTTCCGGCCTCATAAAACACATGTATACTGAGCAGACTAGCTATCATCCCTTATTACAGGGATTGAAACTCAAAAGGTCCCACAAAATAATCACTCAATGAACAAGGATGTGATGACCAAAGGACCTGGGATTGAACACAGGCCAAAAGATGTCAAAACTTTTACCCAAATATATAAAATACCTAAACTTTATTCCTAACCAGCATAAAAAAAAATGAGATCACTTACTTCTAATTCTCATGCAGCATGTCACAACACCTAACATAATAGAGATACTCAAAAAATAGTTATTTGTATATGTGTTTACTGATCTGCTTACAAAAGTCCCCTCCCTAAAAGAAGTGGGGGGGGGGGGGGAGTGAATAAGAAAAAAGGAAAATATGAAAGAAAAAGAAACAAAGAGAATTCCCCCCCGCCAAATCAGAATAGAAATTCACTCCTATATCTATGGGGCTAAACTGACTTCCTTCCTTTACAATCCTTGGAAGTTCACAACCAAACCAAAAGTATCTTTTAACGAATATTAACCCAAAGGATCACTGTATCTGTTCCCAAGTATTATATTTGTGCTGTTGTTCCAAAACACCAAGATCTAAAGATGTTTAAGTTTAAACCAATCTTTGATCTCTAGGTGCTAGAAATTTTCCATTCTTTATTACTTATTTGAATCATTCCTCAGTATAAATTTATGACTATATACCTTATTGTTTTAAACATAAAATGAGAATTGATTTACTGTTTCCAGAAAGCTCAGAAGAATGATTTTTCAAAAGATCATTCAAAGAATACTAAGGATCTAAATCTCATCAGGGAATTCCAGTGGTGTGTGCAATGGTTATTTATATAACTAAATGCAGAAATAACATGTAGCAGCTAGTTATAATGACAGCTTAAAAAAGGCTTTTGAAAATCAGGCTGTTAAAATTAACCATAAATTGTCCACTAGATTACATAAGTGGATGTTTTAATTTACAGTGTTCAAAGTTTGTTTTCCTTTAAACTCCAATTTGTATTACTAACAACAGAATAATTAGATTCTCTACAGTATTTTCAAAAGAAACAGTAAAATAGACACAAACTATAAATATGTCTGACATTTCTTTTATATTTCCTCCCTACCACACTCTTTCAATTGAAAAGCATATACTAAAATAGATAATTACAACCTTTTCTTTTTTCCATTATGTTCTAAGAATGGAAACTGAAATCACCACAGCAAAAGTTAAATTTTAGATAAAAACATAACGTCACCCAGTTTAGTTTTGTATTTCCCTTGAAGAGGCAACGTTTTATTATACACCACCTGCAATCTAAAATGAGGGAAAAAATCAGTCTTTGACTTGGAAATGGACAAAGAGGTCACAGAGAAATTCAAGTTGTACAGAAACTCAAAAACCCGTTTAAAAAAGACCAATTCCAATTAACTATCAAAGTCAGCACAGAAAATAAATAAAGGAGTTGATTTTAAATTGTTGTATTTTTCTTACTGATATAATATTATATTAATAAATGATACAGCACTGTCAGATTAAATGGACTAGAAGGAAATGGTTCTTGTATTTTTGGGGGTTGGCTAGGAATCCTGCCCCGGTAGGATACTTTTTTTTTCTTCCCTCTTGGTACTGAAGATCAGCCCATTAAATGTATGTAAATAACAGATACAGAGGTATGGAAAACAAGGAATCAGAAGTGCATTAATTCAGATTCAACAAGCTGGGCTGAACACCAGGGAGTGAGCCAGCGAAGCACTGGCATCTCTTTCACCCTTTGGAGCATCTGTCTTCCCCAGTCCCTTTGGAAAAAACAAACTCCTGAGAAACCAAAGTCATAAACTGAACAAACACTGCCTAACTCTCCTTACTGCTCATTATTTTTTAATCTGCTATTAAAAGGGAAGTGAATTCATTTCATGGAAATATTTCTCAATAGACTTAGTGAAGGGACACTTGACAGCTCCTGCTACGCTAAATGAAATCAGGCATGATTGAGTAGAACAACAAAAGACTTCTGTCATATACTTGCAATAATTGTTTTGTTAACAGGATTCTTTTCTTCATTTGTTTACATTTGTTTACACACTGTAAATTTCATCAACAAATCAATGCGAACAGAGTCCAAAGGAAAAGTAAAGCAGGTGTTTTATAATAAAAGCAAATCACTGTCAGGAACCAGAGAGAAGTCACCCTCGCATGATAAGTTTTAAGAAAACAAGGACTATAATAGCATGGAAATTTTTTCAAACCTTTAAATGAAACAAATAGGGACTCATTAAGAGTAAAAATCAGCAGCAAAAGGCTGCTTTGTTAACAAAGCAGAAGGTATGGTGCCAGTGTTAAAAATGAGCCAAAATACCCATATTAGGCAGTTACCATTGCCATAACTAAAATAAGCCTATTTAGTTGTGACTAAATTCAGAAGTCATTAATATGGCTAAAGTCCAAAATTTTTAAAGCAAGATTAAATTAGTAGAGAGGAAAAGAAAAATAATTCAGGCCCTTTAATAGTCAACAACTTAGTCCACGTATGGAGATAAGAAACATCCACTTAGCTCTTGATCAAATTGTAAAACAAAGTAAAGATGATGAAGAAGGAAGTATCCAGCTCAGTGTCTTACAAGTGGAAGACACTCAACAAATGACCTTTCCTTCCTTTCCTTCTGCTCCCTTCAGTCATTAACTCTTGTGTTACAGCCCTATTTACATTTTCAGGTATAAAGCTTTGTCTTCTCTCTGCAACTGGACTGAAAAATATGAACTGTTTCATTCATAGACAGATTTGTACGGTTTTAGTTCTGCCATATGTCTCACATGGGCCAACCATAAACAGTGTGTTGAGAGGGGGTATTGCTTGAAAGCTCAACAAAAATATGGCATGGGATATTAGGATGATTTCGGCTGTATTGGGGCAATACGCATCTAAAAGTTGTTTTAAAATAGTTCTTATTTTTATTATTTTGTCTGAGAGTAGGACCTTGGCTTCTTCCATACGTTCCTCTGTTACCCTCAATTTGTTATGGTCTTCCTCAGAATTATAAAATAACTGCAGTAGTGCCAAGCATCACGCTCTCCTGCAACAACATGCATCTCTCTTTTTCATCGGAGAAGAACACCTTTCCCAGAAGCCTCCCAGCTGACTTTCCGTCCTAACTCATTGGCCGGAGCTGATCACATGGGCATTCTTACAGACAAATTAAGTTGGGAAAGTAAGTAATGTGGGAGGGAGTTTGGCCAATGTGAAAAAAAGTGAGTAGAAGGACTACTGAACAGAAAGTTAATAATATCTGCAAAATTGTCATACACGATAATGAGCCAGTGTCGTTTACAATGGTTATAAATGAAGAAGCTATAGCTATAAGCTACAATACCTACTGCTATGGACCGAACTGTCACACCTCTCAAAAAGAATTCACATGTTGAAGTCCTAATCCCCAGTGTCACTGTATTTGGAGAGAAGGTCTTTAGGGGGTAATTAAGGTTAGATGAGGTCAAAAGGGTGGGACCCGAATCCCACAGGCCTGGTGCCCTGGTAAGAAGAGCATGGGACAGGAGCGCTCTCTCTCCGTTATGTGAGCATACAGGAAGGCGGCCATCTGCAAGCCAGGAAGAGAGCTCTCACCAGGAACTAAGGATACCAGCACTTTGACCGTTGTACTTCACACCAAGAGAGAAATAACTTTCTGTTGTTTAAGCCACCCAGACAGTAGTATTTCGCTATGGCAGCTCAAGCAGACTGATACATCTAGCAAAGAGAAGTCCTGCCACTCCTCTTTCTTCATTTGGGCTCTACATGGTTGAATGAGGACCCTTATAAACTGGAAGCATTCCAAGAGCTATGACACAGGAGTGATATCCTCTCTTCCTCACTCTTTGCATGGATGGTTCACGAGCATACTCTTACTCCAGCTCCTGTTCCCCAAGATCAATCTTTTAGAGACTTTTTATTTAAGTAAACAGTCATTTGGTTTAAGTCCCAATCTTCCTGGATCCAAAGCCAGCAGTATCTTTGGAGTGTAACAAACATTCCATTGCCAAAATATCAGCGCAATACATGTTAACATAAACCTTTAAAAAGGAGACAAAAACAAAAGATCCTATGCTTGTCCAGTTCTTACAGCTTTTTAAAACAGTGGAAAATGTTAAGAAGAAAATGGGTTGCAAAACTTCAGTGTTTATTTCTCAGTGAACTGGGGGGTAAGAAAAAAAGGCACATTCTGCTATATTATCACTTTCCAATTTCTGGCCAAACCCCTGTAGTTTTCATCACGCATCATTTTTGTGATTAATGATGTGCACCCAGTTAATGGAAAACAGCAGATTAGGTTTCCACTAATAGTTTTGGAAGTTATGTCTGCCTGCCTCATTTGGTAACAACCTCACTGTTCAGTAAGAAACTAATGGATTTAATCCCAAAGCAGAATTTAGTTTTACACATACAAGACAGGTCAGATTTCTAGAGTGGAGAAAATTACACTGTTAGAGATGGGCTGATCGTCAGTTGAAATTTAACACTGAAATAATATCTCATAAGGTTTGGGTTGTTGATTTTTTTCTTTTTACTTCTGTTTAGTGAGCAATTAAAAAAATTTACATTACTTACTTAAGGCCTATAAAAATAGGCAGATTTAGCAACTTGTAACCATGGCAAATAAAAATACATATAATGTGATACTTTCTATAATTAGTACACTAAGCTGAAAAACCATCTATTGTTCTGAAGACACAGGTAAGAAAGAGTTCCTTATATATTCACTTTGATGCTTATGTCATAAATAAAATTTACATTTGCTTGTTCTGTTTCACTATGGAAAATGTTGGTTCCAAATGTGGCTTAACAAAAAAGATGAGTGGAAAGCATACTAATCTAGGAATAGAAAATCAAGAGGCAAAAATTATCATCCCATTTCTGCCTCAAATTACTTGGGAAACAAATCTTTTGTTTTCATTTTCCCCACTACATTTTATATAGATCTCTCTTAAGTCATTTGTTTAACAACTGCTATGTTGTTTCAAGTTTTATCTATGTATATATCTCACATTCCTATCTGGATAGGCTCCTTAAAGGTAGATCCCACATCTGATTTACATTTTTATCTCCCATAGTGCGAAGCTAGACAGTAAGGTTTATATATTCACCTATATATCCCCAGATGTTAGCATGGTGTGACCTCATGCTAATAAGGTGTCAAAAAATTAGACATTTTAATAAATAAAAAACCTGAAAAGAAGAGAGCATGGAGGAGGAGGAATGAATAGGTGGAACACAGAGGATTTTTAGGGCAGTGTATGACACTGTAATATGACACTATAGTGATGGATAAATGTCATATTTGTCTAAACTCGTACAATGTACAACACCAAGAATGAACCCTAAAATTAACTATGAACTTTGAGTGATTATGGTGTGTCAATATAAGTTCATCTATTGTAACAAATGCACTTCTCTGGTGGGGATGTTGATAATGGGTGAGGCTGTGCATGTGTGGGGATCTGGGGTATTGGGGAAACCTCTGTACTTTCTTCTCAATTTAGCTGTGAACCTAAAACTGCTCTAAAGAAAATAAAGTCTTAAAAAAAAAAAAAAGAATGGTATGCTTTCACAGCAGAAGAAAATGCTGAGCACTTATTAAATCCAATAAGTCACAGATTTTTAATTTACTCATCATAATGTTAACCTAACTTTATGTTAAATGCCTACTATGTGTCAGACATTTTTCTAAACACTTTACATGTAATTAACTCACTTATAACAATCCAATGAGGTAGGTAGGATTTGAAAAACGAGGAAACTACAGTCAAAGAGATTAAGGATATTCATTCCTAAGGCTGCACTTCTGCGAAATAGTAGAGTTAATATTCAACCAGGAAGGACTGGCCCCCGAGTCCATGGGCTCTTATCCTGATCTGCCAGGTAGTCAAAATTCACTACTTAGAGAATCGTTTTTGCTTTTATTTCACAATTTCATAGGGTTTTTTTGTTTTTTTTTTTTTAATTTTTCAAATCAGAGGTTAAGTTTCTTGGGGTTAAAAACTGGTATCCCCTCATTACTGTATAGTCCATAGCAAATTTGATTAAATTACCACATCAATCTAATGCTTGGCCATCTGGTGAGATGAAACCTCTGGGAAGGGAAAATCACACCAAAGATATGCTGTATGTTCTTCAGATTTCTGTTCAACAGAAACATAGAAAAGAGAAGAGCTAGCTGGGAAAAAGTATTTTGTTTTCACTTCCATGATCACAATTTTCATACAGAAGTGATCCTATCCTAATAAAAGGTAGTAGAACTCGCGGGCTACTTTCTTTTTGACTCTTTCTGGTGTTACTGTTAAAGCTGGAAGAGAAGGAGGTGTCTCAGAGGGGTGGTCAGATAAGGAACGGCTCAAGCAAAGACAGGATAGGAGTCTTCACTGGAAATAAAAAAGAAAGGAGAGTCAGAAAAACGAGAAAGCTAAAAAAAGTGTCAAAGAAGAAGTCTGGAGAGTAATTCTCTGGAGAAGGGAAGCTGAGTAAACTCTGGAACTAAGGAGAACAATTTCTGTGCATATCATAACTCTTCTTAATCTAGAGTCTGGGAAAATAAAAAAGATGCATGGTTTCTTTAAGGATGAAAGAGTAGGCTTCTGACAAGGCACACTGCAATGGCTATATTTTAATTTTTAAAAATCCATAAAGATTCTGCATTAAGCAACAGTCAAAAGTTTTTCATGCTATTTCCTAATAGCAAAACTGCTGCATGAATATGGTTGTTTCTAATAACTGATATACAGGTACCACTAGGTATCTAAATAACAAAATCGCTGAAAACAACAATTAAGTAATTTATTGAGCATTTAAGTACATAAAGAAAAAAATATTCTTCTCTGTTGTTTGCTCTCATTGACTTAAGTTTTGCAGGTTAAGGAAAAAGATATGGAAGCAAAGTAATCACTTAAGAAATGGTCTATTGCTCAAATTTCAATCTGCAACAAAGAGATATTTACTCACAGGTTCTGTGTATTTAGCAGTCATTTTCTCTTATAAGAGATTTCTGAAAAGATCTCACTGGCCAGGTTAAAACTTGCACAAGTACTTTTTGCACTGTTTGCTTAAAAATACCGCAGGTGCATGTAACCTAGGCAGCTTTGTCATGCAAAATGAGACTGAACAAAGCAGCATTCATCAAGTTCTTGGTACTCTAACCCAACATTAAAATTAACATTGCAGAAATCTGTGCCATAAGAAAATGTTATTAATATCAATGATTCAAATATAGATCTTACCAAAAAATAGGAAGAAAGTAATTATATGTATGCCATTTCTTAGTTAAAAAGGAACAGCAGTTTGATACCATAGATATATTATGTATAGGATTTATCAATATCTACTTCTATGGGTTTTTTTTTCTCAAAGCTACAGCAATTTGATTCTTTAATGTACTATCTACACAGGTAGCAAACAACAAACAGCACTGAATGTATGCGACCTGACTCCAGAACCCAAATTTTTAACAATTTTGCTAGATTTGTTACCTGTGCTTTAATTTATCTTAAGGAGACTGAATTCATTGATAGTTTTATTTTGCTGAATTAGAGCTTTTCCTTTTTAGTGTTATGTTAAACTCCAATAAAAGATTCTAGGGAAATCATTATAATAGCAATGTGTTGTGAGGGTGACCCAGAGACGACAGCCATCACACTGTTGTCAGAGATGAGCCCATTAATCTTGCTTCAGTGCTTTAGCATTAGTTTCACACACCTCCACCCACTCACCTACTACATACACAGCCCTCCCAGAGCTGTGGACTCTGAAGGAAGCAGATGGCTATCTAAGATGAAGCGAAACACCCTTCTGTTCAAAAATAATGGAAACAACTAGTCCCTAATGAAAATCCATTGAAATCTCCATAGACACATAACCCTGAGCGGAGAACCTTACCGGTGGGACCACATCTATGAAGTAAGAAACTTTTAATAAAATAAAAAATCAACTCAAAATAAAGCAATTAAAAGAGTGCACTGATTTCCTCTCCCTCATCCCCAGGAATGAAAATCAGCCTAACATACTTTTTTAAAAAGCAAAAATAAAACTGTTCTTAGCTTATAAATTACTCAGTGACAATTATAAAAATATATACTTTTACATAACTCATTCTCATTAGGTTCTCTAATAAACTACAAATAGGCAAGTCTTTTAAAAGTTTAAATCTCAAGATCTAACACAAAAGTGAACTTTCAGAAGAGGTAACCTTCTGTTACTAGATACTGAACCTCAGTGAAGATTAATGAACAACTCTCCAAACTGGTAAATGGACTTTTTTTGTTAACCCACATAAACTGAGTCACACAAACCACAATGTAGGTATTGACACTATTCATTGCCTAGTTTAATCATAATTAAATCAAGCATTTCTGGGAGAAAAAAAATTCAAAGACATATGGACAACTTTTTTGGTTTGTTTGCATATATGTTTTATAGCTGGGGCTGAAGAAACCATGACAGGCCACGCACAGGGAGGCTTATGAGTAGTATCAGTAATTAGGGCAGTTAAGTGACAGTGCAATAGAATGAAGCAGTCACTTAGCTGCTAGAATGAAGACTCGAAAATCTCACTGAAATTCTTTAGTACTATCTTGAAGCCAAAATGGTCCACCTATCTAATCTTGGTTTCATTTGCTTATTTTTATACTTCAAGTGATTTACAAAAATATTTTTTAAATTACTGAAAATGCCTCCTCCTTATGTAACAAATTCCATGAAACACTATTTCATGTTTATTTTCCAAATGTTATTTTCAAGTAGTCAGTAAACCAAGCCCATGGGAATGTTACACTCAACTCAAAAAAGACTACTTCTTCCTGAACAGAGACATAGAAATATATCTATCACAAAAGCAGCTCTTTGCCAAACAACCAACAAATTTTGTACCTAAACAACTTTTTTACCATAGGTTGAAATATTTTCTCACTTTAAACATTCTGTGCCAGTGTATTTGAACATTTCCTCAAGAACAGCAGTAGAAGAGGACTGACTGAAGAGACGACCTCTCATTCCTATGGGGCTAGATTACCTCTAAGTATCACATGCACAATGACAATCGATGAGAGCCGATCACATCAAAGCATAAACCAGAAAAGAACAGATGATTACCTGATATTCATTGGGCCAAAAGGTGCTCACTGCTAGCTCAGCCCGAAGCCAATCTCTACCGGTGAATCCAGTCACATTCCAAATCGGATTGGCAAGAGGTCCTTTATTCACCCTAACTAATATGTTTAAGGTGCCAGGATTCAACCCTTTCTGGCTGTATAACAGGTAACTGAAGTCAATACAGTGAGTGTCATTCTCCTTCATTGTAGGCAGCTGAAGTCTGGCTTTTTCTCCAGGGTCATGATCTGAAGAGTCCACTATCATATAGGAACCTGAAATGACATTACATAAAATAAAGCTAAGTAGATATACAAGCAAAAGGGAAGATACAATAATAGAAAGAATACTAAAAACGATACCAATCTATTCTGAGTACTAAATTATGTCTTCCAGAACAAAGCTATAAAAAGATATCAAACAAGTCAGTAGGTGAATTGAATTCATAGTGGATAACAAACATCGTTTAGAGTGCATGACATGTACAAACTCATTTACCCTTCACAACCTGCTATTAATCCTATTTTATAAATTAGGAAACTGAGGCACAATTAGTAACTTAAAGTCAAACAGATCATGTAGAGCCAGGTTCAAATCCAGATCCCACTCTAAAAAATCTCTAATCTCACTCAACAGAGGTCTGTTATCAAACAAACAAAAAGATAAATGAACAAAACAAATATGTTATTGGCCTGGTTTACAAAGGAGTTCATTTCCCTTTTCCCCGTTCATAATGCTAATGCAGAGAAGGGCTAAGAGTGTGGGCACTGGAATCATTTCTGCTTTCAGATCCCAAGATCATCATTTCTGCGAGCTGTGTGACCTTTTGTAATATGCTAACAACTCTGGACTTGTTCAGGGAATAAGGATACTCTGCAGTATGAGTATGAGGACTGAAGCTTAAAATGCCAAATTTTCTAGAGCTGAGAATCTGACAAGTAGTAGATTCACCTACCTGGAGCCTCATCCACTAAGCTGTCAGCTGATCATCGTTGCTATTTCCCCTAGTTCTGCAATGGTATCGATACTCTTCAAAAGCTATAAGAAGCCTGGGTTGAAAACCACTAATCTATGCCATTACCTTTGGTTTATTAATAAATGTTCATTGGTAATCAGTGATGAGGAGGCATAGCTCACAGCACCTCACAGTTCCACCTTCAAACACACAATCTTTGCATGGTCGGCAAAGGTCATATTGTGCTAAGTATAAAAATGGGACTTGAACATTAGCTGCTGATACTAGTCCAAGGACCTCTCCAGAAAAACAACCAGTTTTTCTCAGGTCATTGTGGATTTTGACAAAGACATATATCACAAAAATGTAAATATTTATTACATTTTAAGTAAATAAAAAGTATGATAAATGGATATCATTTATCACACTTAAGGTAGAACACAAATTTTATTGTAAAATATCTTTCCCTGGAGTGTAATTTTAACCAAAATGTATTAGACGTAGTGTTACAGAACCCAGTGCTGCAAGGGTTGGTTACACTTGGAGCTCTCCTTCTGACCAACTTGAAGAATTAATCAACCTGCTGTCTCCTCCTTAAAACATACTAACTTTCCATGACACACTATACACTTACAGACTACCTGTCTAACTAGTTCAATTAACCCAACAAAAAGTTCAAATCATGTCAGATAAGAGGGCTTCAACCACCTAGAAAATCAAAATTTCAAATCTGACCAATTCCCAGTCAGTGGTACTCTGTGGTGCAGAAGGAGCCTTGGTGAAGATTCCATGTGATAAAACTATGAGTTTTCAAGCCAATTACAGCATTAGCTTATTACAGTGACTGCTATTGCTACAACTTTCCCTTCGTATTTCCCAGTTCTCATCTTCTCTTGTAACCTGAAATTCTCTTCTTTTCTTCTTATTCCTTTTCTTCTCTTCTCTTTTTCTTTTCTTTGTTTTCCTTCTCCTCTCATCTCCTCCCCTCCCTTTTCTGTTCCTTTCCTTTTCTTCTCTCCTTTCTTTTCTTTTCTCACAGATTGCACATTAGTAGGATAAATTGGCCATGTACATTTTGAAGAAACTGTGTCTTTTTTAAAAATAGGATATCCTGGATCCTACCCAATTTATAGACACAGGATGTTTCTATTCTTGGTTGTGCTCACATTCTGAAGTCCATGGCTGAATTGCAGAGGTATCTTTCAGATTCACCACAGCAAAACAGATCAATTATGGCTTTTAAGTAGGAACAGGCGTGAGATCTTGGATTAGTTACTTAGAGTTATTGGGCCTCAGCTTCTTCACAAACCTAGTGACCTATTTCTCCATGGCTATCACAGTTTTTTCAGTGATACATTATGACTGGAGTGGATTTAAATTATTTTTACAAGTCTGCATCAACTATGGCTTCTGATTGTCAATTTTAAAGTAGTGTTGCCTAAATGTCTTAGAGGCTTTCAAATAGATTATTTTCTTCCTTCATAAAATAAACTTTGAAATAAAATATTTTCTCTCACATTTTAATTATATAGTATGATATTTACCATTAAGACCATCTAGCAATTTTCAGCCCATTGCACTTTTAAGCTACAATAATTTTCTTATTAAGGAAATGGGATAAGCAAAGTTTATTAATTTGTAGGAATTAAATCCATTTGATCACTAGAAAGACAAAAGTCACAACAAAAAAGCTTGTCCAAACTATTTCAGCATTTCACAGGCACTTAAGGCAAGTTAAATACATTTTTAAAAGTACTCATTCATTTCTATAAGATGTTTCTTCTAAATGGGCTTCTTTCAATGCAAGCTGACTATTGCTACATTTTCTGGGTGCTATGGAATAATATGCATTTATTTCACAGTTCCAGAAAGGAAGAAGCAAGCACTAGTATCAAAAAGCCATCTAAATCCTTCTGCCAATGGACTTCATATAGTGGTAGTTTACCCCGTAGGCACCAAGGAGGTAGCTGCCTGTTTGACTCAGTATTCTCCTCCATCATCCCAAACAGAGAGAACACTAAACTATTCTTATCAACTTCTAAAAATACTTCCACAGTCTCCCAGAACTGGCTGCCAACCCTTAGAGTCAGGTAAGACTACAATATGCACTTCCCTCATTCTTTATATTATAATTTAAGCTTGTTCACTATTGTTTTACCATCAGCTAACTAATCGTTCAGATTTCTAATGAGTTTACTTCTATTCAGTTGTGAGTTAGCTATCTCAAGGCTTAATAATGAAACATCTGTGTGCACACACATATAATGTACTAATTTTTAATTATGAGAACTTCTTAAGTGTGGCCTTACAGATATTCCTTGCAGTCTCTTGAGCAACAGAGTTCTCACATATACCATTTAAGACGGGGAGAAAAATATATATGCCTATAATTATAATTTTAAAAGTATAACCATTCTGGACAGCAATTTAACAATGAGAATCAAAAACCTTAAAAGAGGTATATGTCGTCTGGTCTGGAATTCCAAATCTAGAAATGCACACTAAATAATCATGCATATGTACAAAGATGCAGCCTAAAAATGATGTCCATCTCACCATTACATTGTTTAAAATTTTTTAAATTAAAAATATGCTAAATGCCCAATAATAGGCAGTTTATAAAACTATGGTAAATCAATTTGATTAATAATTATGCAGTCATTAAAAATGATACCAAGAAAACCATTTAATGGAAGATTCAGTGTATTAAGTAAAATAAATGAATATACAAAACAGTATATTCATTTATGAAAAAATACATATATTTGTATTAAATAAATGCACTTGTGTAAGTGTGTGGGTGTATTCATATATGTACATGTATGTATGATCGGAAAAAAAACAAAAAATACAAAGCAAAATGTTAACTGTATTACCAGGGGGGAACCTGTACTTCTGTCTTCTTTTTTTGTTTATATACATTCACTGAATGTTCTACAATGAACATGCATTAGATTTGTACTTAAAAAAAAAAGAAAAACTACATGAATGCTATCTTACATGAGAAACATCAAATGAATAATGATTAATACTTAAGACATAAACACAGGTTTTTTTGCCTTTTAAAAATAAATCCTATTTGCATCCTACAGATTAACAGCATCTTGGCTTTCAAAATAACACAATACAAAAATCAGGAACTTCTTCTGTGTTTCAATTCATTAAAAAAGAAAAGAGGCAGCGAGTACTTAGACTAAATAGCAGTTTTCCTTTAAAAGAACAGCCAAAGAAAGCAAGTCCCATATTCATAAACACCACAATCTATTATCTAGATAAACAAATAATGCCCTATGGATTTTATGTATTAATGAAAATTTTATCTTTAAGCTATACTTCTAGGAAAAACGCAGTAACACAGAAAATAGGATTAACTGCAAAGAAAACAACGAGTGATAAATAGGTTTCTATACTTCATCCTGAAACTCCTTTATTTTTATATATATATATAAATATATATATCTATATATATAAATCTCTCTCTCTCTCTCTCTCTCTATATATATATATATCTCCTTTTATACACTAACAATATTTTACTAATTCAGTTCTTATTCAAAAATCCACTGAATGTGCCTTATAAAGTGAACTGAGAGAAATTTCCACTCTTCTGCCTAGTACTGACCACTCTCCACGATCTTGCCCCAAAACACTGCGGCCACATTTCCTCCCACCACTTCTCTTCACAAACCAGCTTGCCCAACCTGACAGAGTGCTTACTATTTTGTCCACATACCATGCTAGTTTTCTCCTCCAGCATGGGCTCGTGCTCTTCTAAGAAAGCCTCCCCTCATCTCAGCCCCTAGTCAATTTTTACCCACTATTCTTCCTCAGCAGCAGCCGACCCTGAGCTTTCCTGCCTTCAGTACACAACCTCTGCCTTTCTGGTTCTAGCCCTTAATTATATACTGCTTTTGTACAGTTTTTAAATAATTTATATAGGGACCATTTATCTCCCTCAGAGGAATGATAATGTTCTCTTAGAAAGCACCTGATTCATGCAGAGTCCAGTCAAAATGAGGAGAGAGAATTCACACAGTAAATGTAACAGTAAAAGCATAAGAGAAATAATTATTAACTACAAGAGGGTAGAGACTTCAAAGTTATAAAGAGAGTCGTAAAGAATAACCACAATACCCAAGGAAGAAAAAAATGTGGAAAGGAAAGGGAGGTTGCGAAGAATCAGATCCCCTTAGAAGGTGTGGTTACAGCCCACTGGTTTATGAAGACGTTTGCTGGGTTCGCTCAGGCCAGAGCTGGTCCACATCTGTCTGGCAAGCAGGAAACAGTCACATGCAGCAGGGTTTGGGGTGAGCTGTGTGAGTGCTGGCAGGGTCACAGCAACGTAGTCATCAGGCAGGGGTGGGGCTGCAAGCTCACTGAGGAACTACACGCACTGGGAAACCAGCTATGTAGGACCCGGAAGAAGAAACTAAAATAGAAACGTAATTCAATCAGGAGTGAAATCTCCTTCCCACTAAAATGCCCCTTCAGTATCCTCTATCGACAAAGCTTAACACTGTGCTAGTTACAAAGGAGAAAGGCTCAAAGGGTCAAGCTCCACTATCACAGAGCAGGTAAGGGAGGGCAGATTCAGAGCAGTTAGGCAGCAAGCTGACGCAGCATCTGACAAGGACCTTGTATATAGCAGAAACTCAAGGAACACCTGGTTGGTTGGTTAGTTGAATGACTAAATGAATGAGAAGGAGACAAGAGACTAGTTCTTAGAATATAACAGCATGTAACTGTTGAGGCAGTACCAACTCTACTTATACGTGGGATAAATTATCAGAAAACAACAAAAATAAAGCAAACAAGTAGACTGATTTATGCTGCTTTCAAACAATCATTTGATGGAACAGTATAAAGTTTGGAAGTATACACTTAACATATTTGTCAGAGCCATTCTTATGTAGATACAAAACCTTCTATTAGAGCAATGGTTCTCAAACATATTAGTCTTAGGACCCCTTTTCCACTCTTAAAAAATATTAAGACCATCAAAGGGCCTTTGTTTCTGTAAGTTCTATCAATATTGACCATATTACTAATTCAAACTAAGAAATTTCAAAAACATTTACTAATTCAGTTAATAATAATAACAATAAATCCATTATATGCTAACCCAAACAAAATATTTTTTATGAAAAATTACTATGTTTTCAAAAAATAGTATGAAGGGAGTCATCATTGTGCATTTCTGCAAATATCTTTAGTGTATGACTTAATAGAAGATACCTAGATTCTCATTTTTACTTCTTCATTCAATCTGTGGTAATATCACACATGATGTAACCTCTGAGAAATTCTACCATACACCTATGAGAAAATGGGGGGGGGGGGAGGAAAAAGAGTAGCTTAGTGTTGTTATGACAGTAGTGTTGACCTCACAGTTCCCCTGAAATTGTCTTGGGGACCCACAGTGGTCTCTGGACTACATGTGAAGAAGCACTAGATTTTAATATGCATAATTCTTTTTAACTTCATGCTACAATGAGAACATTATCTTACACTTATTAAAATTGAATCCACTTCACTCATTCAGTCACTGCATGGTATAAAGATGTACTCTGTGAAACAAAAGTCTTTACTGGGATGTTGGATGTCTGGAGAATAGAAAATGCTGCATATTTTTTCACACCAGTATAAATATCAAAGGTGTATTAATCAAGGTTCATCAGAAAAACAGAAATAGGATACACACACACACACACACACACACACAAAGAAAGAAAGAAATGTTTTAGAAGGAACTGGCTCATGTGATTACAGATCCTGAGAAGTACAAACCCAGGAAAGCCAATGGTACAGTTCCAGTCCAAGTCCAGAGGCTACATAACAGTCCATCTTAATAAGAAAAGCATTTTTGTGTGTTCTGAAGACCATTTTGAAAAGCTACCAAAATCTACCAAAGCACCAACACACTGTGCAAAACAGTTAGTTCTTGGCATTGAGTGAGATTTTCCTAGTAGCAACAAAGAACATGCCAGAAACTGTTGATGTGGAAAAAAATAAAGACACTGTACAGTAATAGAGTTTCATGCCCAGCCAGCTTAAGAAGCCGTAATCAGGACCACTGGATAGAGAGAATAGTGACAGTTGAAATCATGATTTGGGTCCCAGTCCATTTGGGATGATATTTTTCTTTGTTGCAAAATTAGTATCTCTAAGCATTTATGTTGCTGTCACCTTTATGTGGAAGGCAATGTCTTGACTTGTTTTTCATAATACTTTTCAGCTTCTCATTTCCTTTTATCAAAACTGCTTCTCCCCACCCCATTTTTCTTCATCTGATTAGGTGGCAACACAATATAACAAGTTCCTACAACTGAATACCTAGGAATCAGTTTGATTTTTTCCCTTTCCCTCCCTTTTCTCTTGTAATCCATTAGCACACTATTGCCTCTACCTTCAAACGTTCTCCTCAATCCACCCAACGTGTCTTCACCTTCACTAGTTTATCAAACTCCTCATCTCTCAGGAAGACAAGAAGAAAAGGCTCCTAACAGGTTTCATGAATTCCATCCACACTAGCAGCTCTACGATAGTTTGCTACAGGCAGCTACATTTTTTTCAAAACACACAATTAATCTTTTCCCATCTCCACACTGCAGTGAGGATTAAATCCCAACTCCTAACTCTAACCTATCAGCTTCAGCATAATCTGGTCCCTGCCTTCTTCTCTCACATTAACACCTACGCTGTTCTTCTCTTACTCAATTTGCTTCAGAGACAGTGGGCTTCTCTCTGCCTTTCAAAAATTCAAGCCTATGTCTGTCTCAGTGTTTTAACAGTGGATTTTCCTCCATTTGGAATGCTCTCTCCTCAGCTGGCTTATTTTTATCACTCAGGTCTCAGTTCAAAAACCATCTATTGGCAAAGCACTTTTTGGTCTCTTAACTAAAGTAGTTCCTTCCAAGATGCTTTCTAACATGTCATTCTTTGTTATTGCCTTCACAGCACTTGCCACTTACCAAATCTAATTTATTTGTTCACTTGATTGACAAACTCCACAAAAAATTTGTACTTGATCCATCTTGTTAATTCAAAAATCTAGAACAATGTTGGGAGCATTCAGCACAGAGCTGAATGTATTTATGACAACATCTGACAACCATCTATTTGTGTTTCCTGCTCTGCATGTCCACAGCACTTCTATCATTCTGTCTTGTGTACCAGGTCTACCAGACCTATCTGTGTGTCTTCCCAGCCCTAATACAGTCTTTTCAAGAGCAGAAACTTCTTTTTCTTCCTAGCACCTAATAGAGGGATTTCATACCTGTAAATTCTTGGTGAACTCAATAAAGGCAAGCAAAAATAAAGAATTTCAAACATTATAGCAATATTGTTTTTTCAAAGGTAGAACAAAAAGGAAAAAAAAATCATGGAATTTGAAACAACTTTAAACAATGTTCAAAAAATAAATAAATAAATAAATAAATTGTTCTTAATGTTGAGAATTCCCCAAGAGATTTCATTATTTTGGTAAGGTTGACATAGGTGCCCTCGCTTTTTGGCATGCTCTATTATTATTTCTTCAAATTTCTACCTTCTATTATTTCTTAAGATAATGCCTTCTACTGGAGTTCACCCCCTACATTATGCAGTTTGTTTTTTAAATGATGGAATGAGACACACTATTTATAAAGTGTCAAATCAGAAAAAGTAATGTAATGTAATGTAATGGAGTTCGTCCCCCAAACTCCAATACAACAGGACAGAACTTGCAACTTCACAGGATTCTATTCCAACAGGAATACAACAGATTTACTCTCCTTAAAATGTCCCTTTCATTGTCCTGACAAAATAGAAAACTTTTTCATCTACATTCTGCAGGAATAAAATTTCTTATAATCCCTGAGTGAGGGCTCTGTATTTGTTCCAGGTAGTCAACTTACACTTGAAAATAAAATATACTTTATTTTCAAAGAACAGTGTCTAAAACTTTCAGAAAACACAAAACTCTAAGAAGAAGGTTTCAGGTAAAATGATCACATTTCTCTGTGGGAGACTAGACTCTTCAGGAAGTTTACCTGCTAGGAACTGGGCCAAACATTGTGCTACATTTTAACCTCCCTCCCCCACAGCATTTTAAGAAAGCAAAGGCATAGATCTAATTGGCCCTTACTATGATCAGCAAAATTTTCATTTCCATCTGTATGACGCAGAAAATCTGTGCAATCTGATTATTAAAAGTATTGATTAATATCACCCACCTACTCTTTAAAAAGGCTAATTTTATAATCTGCTGTGCTTTTCTCATCAGCGTGTTTCAGGACTCCAGTTTTCCCTACCATCTACCCATCTACTCAACTATCTACCTTGGATAAATAATTTTACCTTTCTCTGCCTTGATTTCTTTATCTTGAAATGATTAAACCCCTTGGGTCTAAATGAGGTTGGACTCAATGATGTGCTAAATCACACTGATTAGGCAGGTCCCTATTATGTGTTCCTTTTGATGTAATCATTCCTTTCTCTATCAAATAGTACAGAGAATCAAACTGCAAAATGCATGAAAAGAACATTTTCAAAGATTAAGAAATGA
This sequence comes from Camelus ferus, assembly GCF_009834535.1. NCBI lineage: Eukaryota > Metazoa > Chordata > Mammalia > Artiodactyla > Camelidae > Camelus > Camelus ferus. Next base: position 43,881,284 of record NC_045703.1, read on the forward strand.
GATGACAATGTTAAAGAGTAGTAAACTTACAGACTTCTAGTTAATTCTGAGGCACTCAAATCTCAACCCTTCCCTTCACAACTCTACCAAACCCCTCTTACCATCATGTGAATGAACCCTCCTTCCCAGCTCTTTCCTTCCTATTCTTTTCTAATCTTCCCTTCTTCACTCTTTCTATCTTTGGAATTGGATATAAATACACACTGGAAACACATATACACACATAACTACCAACATTATAAAAGACTCATAACTCTTAAGTTTAAGATCTCTTGTTCTATGATTTCTCTAATTACTGAAATCCTGGCCCTCCCCCTATGGCTCCCCAACCTGCATAGCTTTTATGTTATGTGGTACTAAAATGTTTTGAGAAGCAGCTGCTAAAATGAAAAGCAACTTCAGAGAGCATAATTAGAGTTGCATTACTCCAAAAGGCAAGAGAGTCTTCGTTCTTAAGCCAACTTTGTAATCCTCACTTACCCTCTCAAAGGGACCAAGACTGGAAAGAATATTGAAAGGTATCAGAAGGTAGTACAGCCTGAAGATTCTGAAACCTGCCTAATGACTGAACATCATACTAACAATTCTAGTCTGCTGTTTGGATATACCTTAATTCTGTTAATAATGAAAGACCAGAACTTAAGGTCAGTACAGAATGAGTGTACAGTATTTCTCTATTTCCATATAAATGGATATTTCCAAAGACAAAATGCTCTACCCAGCAGTCACAGTGTGTCTAGAGATATCAAAAAACTGTTTTAAAATTTTAATATACCATACCAGAAGAACAAGGCTTTATTTTGACTCAAAATTAAGTAACAAGAGTCAGCAATTACTCCTGAATAAGCAAATGGCAAGTAATGATCAATAAGAGAAGAACTCAGGTTGAGCAAAATTTCTCAACTGAGTTCTCAGGTTCAAGGATAATCAGGCTACAGGAGTTTAACTGGCAACAGTTGCTTCCTTTATTAAAGCCTGAAGTTCCAAGTTACAATAGAAGATACTTTATAAAAGATTTAAGAGGAAGAAATAACACTTATTCCACTGCCATCCAAGGGAAATCATATTCTCATCTATGAAATGGTTAAAAAATGCAGGCTCTGAAGTCAGAGACGTGGTTCTGCAGCCTGGCTCTGACACCACTCACCCCATCCCATCCACCTCTCCTCTGCAATTTTACTGATGAAAATCAGCCCCAGAAAAGATAAGTGTCATAGATATAATAAAAGTACTGTTTGAGAGGATTGTTGTAAGGATTACAGAAATGGGAACTATCAAAGTAAAAACATATTTTTTACTTTTTTTACTTACAAAATATTATCTAAACCAAAAATCTGTCTACTTGTTTTTGAAAACAGTGCATGCCTTAGAAGGCATAAGACAAACAAAGGAAAAGAAAAGCAAAAGAGAAGTAGAATATAGAATATGAGAGAAAATTGAGAAAATGAGTAAAGAGAAATAAAGAAAAGAGTCCAAGTGAGAGGAGAAAAAGAGAAGAAATAAGTGCTTACATTTTAGATGTAAAATGTGGGAAGACAAGAGAAAAGAGGGAGGAACAGGGTGGTGGATAAAATGGGGTTATGTTTATTTTCTGTCCCTTCAAGTAGCTTCATAAACCATCCAAATAAGATAAAAGAAACTGAGGTCCTATGAAATTAAAAACCAAAAGAGAATAGTACCATCACCTCAAATGTTAAGATTGTTGCTTTTGGTCACAAGATAATTAATCTTCTATAATTCAAGGATTTGATTAAAACTTAAAAAAAAAAAAAAATCCAAGATCCTTTGAAGTCTCCTGACCCTACATTAATTTAAGATAGCTCTAGTGGAATTAGTGGTTCCCAATACAAGAACAATGTATAATACTGAGTCATATTACTGTTCTCTAGGAAAAGCTATTCCACCGCCAATGCTGCAAATTCAGCTGTTATTTAAAAACAACAGCAACAACAACAAAAACCCACAAAAACACACCTGGTCAATTGTGAAACGCCATACTGGTCAACGGTGAAGAAAAGAAGAGGACGTAAATACTTCTCTGACTGCTGATATACAATTTATTCAACTTCTTAGCAAAAACAATCATTCCCTAGGATATTCCTTCAACAAAACATTCCTTTGAAACATAACCAGAAAAGCTGCACAATGCAAGTGAGCAAGTGACCTCCATTCCAGCAGTGCTCTTGCTGCCCTGAGAGCAACTGAGGACTGTACTTTGTTTACGTAAATGCTAACTTAAGGCTCAATGGGTGAACATAAACATTGAGAAATTGCAGAGTTTCAGTTCCCACACAAACTTTCAAAGCTTCCCTCTGGGATGTACTGTAGAAGCTAAAATAGAAAACAGTTTCAGCCAAAACAAGTAACAGTAGGAATTCTGACCAATAGTCAAGCACAAGTGTTTCCCCACCTCCCCTCAAAGGGCGAAAGTCGGGAAGGGAAGAGGAAACTTCCAATGATCTCAAAAATTTGACTCAATTCTCCTAATGAGATGTACTTTCAGGATTTCAGTGATATTCATAAGCTAAACAGAAGGACACAGAATACGGTCAAGTTTTTCTCCCTGGAGAATAACCAGAAATAAAGATACGTCTCCAACACTGGTTTCTTCTAAATATAGTACTTGCAAATATCTCCCTAGGAACGGTTTACATGACTTAAAAAAGAAAGTAATTGCTTTTAAATGGTCCTACAAGTAGTGACTAAACACTGCAAGTATCATGAAATGGAAATGATCATTCCAATCATGGTGATACCCATCCACTAGATATAACCAAGTGCATGCACAGACACAGATAATACCACATACTCTTTCTGGTCCTCAAAATCCTCACAGTTGTGATTCCTGCAAACCTTGTGATGCTCATTTGCCATGAATCACCCACATGAACTCATAGTTTACATTTCATAATGATACAATGCATTTTTGTCTAGTTTTACCCCCTCCTTTTTGCTTAGAAGAACTGCAGTATTTTTTTCTCCCTTGCAAACCCCAGTTCCTACCTTCTCCAGGAATTCTTATGATTAATCAGATAACTTGGCAGGTAATGAACAAATTTTACATTTTCTACCTTGTAGTTTATAACGTACAGTATTTTCCAAACTCGACTATAAATTTCTTAAGGACTACTGCCTGTGATTATGCCTTTCTGCATAGTGATCTACACATAGCAGATAGCCCATTACTGGGAATGATGTTGGAGGCTAACTGAAATATATAACAGAAGTATTTAAAACAGTAAAAATATCTTATTTAATTCATTGAATATTCCAGTGAGAAAGATATTGAGTACATAAAGTGTTAAATATTACACAAAAGAATGTGGGGTTTAGAAAAGTTAAGTAACTTAACTTGCTCAGAACTCTATCCAAATCTAGTACTAAAACCATCTTCTATAGCCTCTACATTATACTGCCTATCAAAGTGGATTAGTTACAAAGGAATAATATAATTTAAATATTTTAATTGCTTGGAAGACCTAGTGAGATGTCATTAAAATGCTCTAACAAATACCATTTTGGCACTTTTCCTTCATAGGGCTTTTCTACATTGATGAAGTAGACCAAATGACCACAAATACATGTCAAAGCAAAACCCTGGTAACCTCTTTAAAAGAGAGGTTGGCTATGAGATCACATAATGGGGTCCTTCTTTTCAGAAAAAGGAAAAGGATGGAATCTGAAGAAAGATCTGTGATCTGAGGAATGAGAGCTACAGCTGAAGAGAGGATAGAAGATCATTTAAGACATTAGAAACCACTTGTGCAAAGGACCTGGAGCAGGACAGATTATAATGAATAAGAGACTGAAAGATGGGCTCGGTAAGAGAAAATGGAGAAGACAAAGATGGAGATGAATGAAGTAAACAGACCAAGAAGTCCTTATATGCAAAATAAGGACTTTTGTCTTTATCTTAAGTGTTACAGAAAGCCATAGAAGAGATTTAAGATGGGGAAGCAGAGGTTGCTGTCCTAAATCAGATTTACATTTTGGAAAATCATTCTGGCTACAGTGTAGAGACCAGTCAGGAAATAGGTGTAGCATTCTCATAGAGAAAAATTGTATTTAATTATGGTAGTAGATGATGAAGATGACTTGACGTAACCATCCAAAACCTATACAAGAGGTAAAAACCAACAAGAACTGGTGGTGTACAAGAAACAGAAGTGAAGACGAGACAGGTGTCCAGAATGTACAACAATGTTTCTTGCCTATATACTCAAATAGACCGTGGTGAAATTCCGAGTCTTGGTAAATAGGACAAAATCTATTTGCGGGGAAAGTTCAGTTTGATTTTTTTATTATAAATGACAGAAATCTACTACATCATTTTCAGAAAAGAAAAAAAAAAAAAGAATCCTATTAAAGAACATCAGAAAGCCCAACAGTGACCAAAATATACCCCAGGACCTCTCCACTGGAGACCCACTGCTGAGCACAAACAACACTGCTCCCAGCACTTAGGCTGAATCACACTCTGCTATCCTCGGATGTCTATGCTTCCACTCTCTGCAGAAGTGAATCCTCATGATGCCTCCTTTTTGAAGCTTCCTAATAGCTTCCTAATCAAATCTCCTCTAGGTGGTCTGAATGGTGCAGATTTGGTCACTTGTCAATATCCTAAGCTATAAAGATGGCTTAAAGGTGTTTGACTTCTTTCTGAGGTCACGAGAAGTCATCAGGCAAGAAAATCACCAAATATAGGAAAGGCTGCCAAAAAGAATAATAAACATCATCTAAGGAAGAAGGGGCATTAATTTTGTTGAAACATTCCAGAGATTTCCTGTCAAGTAGGAAATTGGATATATGATTCTGTATCTTAGAGGAAAGATCTTGGCTATAAACACGTTTGTGAATTATCTCCACATATATTTACACATGTAAGTAAATTCCATAATCCTACTGTGTTTTTTTTTTTTTTTGCTCTCTATAAACTTTTTAACAAAGCCTTAAATATTTTATAAACATGATACTACAGAGTAAATTTAATTAATCAAATTAAGGTCACACCATATATTACTATGGAACATGGAACACAATACTCTGACTGCAAATCATTCTATTGCTAATATTGATAGAAATCCTACAGAAGACAGGAGAAAAATTCATTGTAAATATTTACCTTATATACTAGCTCTAATAACTAAGAATGTTCTTGTTATTTCAATAGCGATTAACAAGTTGGGTGATTTCCAAGACCTCCCAACAGACTCTGTCCACAGCTGGATGAAAGTTACTGAACCTTGCACTCACAAGCACACATAACTAGTTTGGGTATCTCGAGTATATTCACCTCTTGATCCTCACTAAACCCATCTTTGAATCTGAACAGCTGTCTCCTGATTTATTCTTTTCAAGTACAAAGCCAAAATTCCCTCTTGAGTGTGTTGTATATTTATCCTGATGGTATTCAATTTAAAAGACAATGTATTCTGAGGAAGAAGAAACTGACATGATGCTAAAACAGACAAACGTATCTGGACAAGGAAAATTGGAACTAATCATGATTGAAACACCATTGTGATTCTCCCCTCCACCATAGTTTTGGCCTAAAATTGCTTCCTAGAACACAGAAAAGCACATAAACATCCTTCTACACCTGAACAAATGAAAAGAAATAAGTAAATGAGGCTCAAACAAGTTCTTGGATAAACTAGCTACATTTGCTGAATGAAGAAATTCACACTGATATCAACCTTGGGCTTCCAGGAAGGACGTGGGGCTCAGGATTTCCTCAGATTTAGAAAAGGTCCCACGAGAGGCACTCGTCTTACCACACGGAGTCTGATTTTTCTTTTATAGGTTGCAATGGCCTCACAATCAAGTTCCTTTAGAAAGTAATGGAAGGAGTGATTCCACTCACCTTTCTAGATACCCATGATCAGAAGCAGGATGAAATCCAAAGTTCAAAGTTACTACCACTACCCCTCTCCAAAACAAAATGAGATATGGAGGGTGGTGATGGGAGAAATGCAAACTGCTAAGGAGGTGAGCAAAGGAGAGATACAGATGCCTGAAGAATCTAATTCTCAGATAAACTAAATAGATTTGTTCAGATGACCTACAAGAGGGATAAGATTTCTCCAGTGCGAGAATTTCCTACTAACATAAGTCATTTTGTCTCAGTTTAAACTATTTGTTGGTTCTCTAACAAACCAGTAAAAATAGCTGAGAGTTCACCGATCTGAACTGTCAGAGTAAACCCATATGGCTCAAAACATAAACATGGCAACCAGATAGGGTTTCAAGACATTCTTTGTTGATAAACACTTGTTTCAAACATCAGTCTCAGTGTGCCAATCACGTAAGGAATCCCCTCATTCTAGCAGACCCAGCAACTGGGCACGCATTATTACTTTTACTTTAAGAACCTTCAAATGTGCAGGAAATCATGACCTGTTAAGTCCCTATGGGCAGGAAACAGTTTAAGAGTAAACCCCCTGATTCACTGTTTCTTTAACAAGAGTAAAACACCAATCCTTAAAAAGGAAAACTTTCTCACAGACCTCAGTGTTAACTTAAACTAAGCACAGAATAATCTCTGAGTATTAACTTATTATGACAAGTCTTTATCCTACTCTTACCCATACAGAATGTAAAAAATCAATAAAATTTAAATTAACACTAATTTAACATAATAAATTATGTTTTGCAGAATCCATATTGCAAATATTACATTTAATAGTGAAAGCATATATACTTTGTTGTAGATTTTACATTTCATTTTTGGATTTGACTCGATTTTGATCACAATGAAACATCATTTGAGTCGGTGTTATCATATCTTTGTTATTTTTATTTGATAGTGATTTTTAGCCGCTAATTTATGCTTTTGTTGGACCAATGAATTTAATAATACTTCCTAAAATACAATATAGAAGAAACATAAAGTCATTTATAATAAGTACTTTTCTGATTATTTACTATATTTACTACTAGTGAGCTTTTTCAAGCTAATATATAAAAATTTAGGAGCGGCACAATATATATGGTAAAAAATTATATGATATCAGCTAATAGAAACATCATAGTTTACTCCAAGTTTCTCTTGCTCATGGCATGTATTATCTGCCACATAATAACTAAATCCTCCCATCACTTTTCTCTATGTGAACTGCTGTTAAACCTTCATTTGTGCCCTAAATTGTGACGCAACTGTACTTCCCCATAGCAAAGTATAACATCAACACAAATGCAAATAATGCCTCTGTCTACAAATGATAAATGGTGGAGAGGGTATGGAGAAAAGGGAATCCTTCTACACTGCTGGTAAGAATATAGTTTGGTGCAGCCATTATGGAAAACAGTATGGACATTCCTCAAAAAACTAAAAATAGACTTACCATATGATCCAGCAATCCCATTATGGGCATATATCCAGAGGGAACTCTAATTCAAAAAGATACATACCCCTCCATGTTCATAGCAGCACTATATACAATAGACAAGACATAGAAGCAACCTAAATGTCCACTGACAGATGACTGGATAAAGAAGTTGTGGTATATTTATATAATGGAATACTACTCAGTGACAAAAAAAGAATAAAATAATTCCATTTGAAGCAACATGAATGGACCTGGAGATCATCATTCTAAGAGAAATAAGCCAGAAAAAGAAAGAAAAATACCGTATGATATTACTCACATGGGGATTCCAAAAATATAAAAAGAAATTAAGAAAGGAAAAAGAGAACACTAATAAACTCATCTACAAAACAGAAACAGACTCACAGTCATAGTAAACAATCTTATGGTTACTGGGGTAAAGGGAGTGGAAAGGGATAAATTTGGGAGTTTGAGATTTGCAAATGTTAACCACTGCATATAAAAATAGATGAAGAATTTCTTCTGTATAGCGCAGGGAACTATATTCAATATTTTGTAAAAATCTTTAATGAAAAAGAGTATGAAAATGAATGTATGTATACATATGCATGACTGGGACATTATGCTGTACACCAGAAATTGACACATTGTAACTGAGTATATTTCAACTAAAAACAATGTCTCTGAATTATTTCTTAATCATCCACATCATCTTAAATGTGTATCATATTAATTTTAGTGTCACTAAAACATAATTTTTTAAACTTTTATAAAATTCAAAGAATGTGCCTGTAGACTGTAGTTTGAGAAGCACTGCCTGAGCTCACTTAATAATAAACTCAGCCTCAAAGATTTATCATTTACAATACAGATAACTGTAGAGTGAGAAAACAAGTTTAAAAAAAGCACATTGGAACAAAACTGTGTACAAGCCTATACTCATTTTCTTGGAGAAAAAAAGCATGTTTTAATTTTTCTGAAGAAAAATATTTTATAAAAACGTACCCCTTTAAAATAAGAACCACCACAAGAACTACCCCTTTATGCTCTATGGCTTCCTCTTTGCTTCCAGCTTTAGAATTTAATCCTAGGAAAGGCTTTGCTTCCCCTCAAAGTAGTAAAAACTAAATAACTGTATTTCCTTTTCAAGTTAGTGCCAGGAAGCTTGCCTCTAATTTGAGGTTCAACTAGAACAGCAACATAGGCCTCAGTGACTGAAAAATTCAGCTTTATTGGCTGTGAACTTGATTTTATAATAATATTTGCAGTCATACATAGCAGGAGTCTTTTTTCCTTATTTGTCTCTGCCAATTGGGTAAGTCACCTCTAATTATCTGCATAACAATGAAAGGTATATGAAGGTATATAAATTAAATAATAAATGATTAGTAAACGAAGATAGCCCCTACTTGTTGCTAAGATCATCTTCCATACATGCTTATATCACTTTGCCCCCAAAAGCCAATGCTACCTAAAATTGTGAAAGAAGACAGTCAATTGTGATTGCTTGCTAAGCTAAATCTAAAAAGAAATAAAACCAACTACTGGTTATTTTTCTCAATATTAAAAACTGAACATAGTTATGTCAAGAAAAAAAATGCCCATCACGTAGTTATACCTCTGCCCCAACACCACCTCATCTTCCTTAAATAGCTGCGTGCTGGCTATAGAATAGGGCATTATAAATTGCATAAAAATGTATTGTAAATTGTAAATGGATCCCCACTTTTTTTAACGAAGCAGTTACCCAAATTTAGAATAAAAGTTAAATGGTAGAACCACAGGAATGAATTGTAACAAATTCAAAGAAGACTTTAAAAAATCATCTTTTTATTTTAGAAAGTTCATTCTAGCAAATTTTCAAAGAAATCTCTTGATTAGAAGAAATCTTTCTTATTTTGAAAAAGCATAGCTCTCAAAACCTATACCAATCATCATTTTCATTAGCAAAAATTCACAAATATTCCTTTGAAAATCCAAATGTAAGAAAGATGTCCCTTAGCTTTCCATTGAACATTGTTCTGGATATCTGGACAGTACAGTAAGACACATGATATAAATGTCTATATAAAACATATTTAAAGTCAATGATAGTTTGTTATCATTAATGAAACTAGTACAAGGTTTTCTAACATTTTAAGAATAAAAATAAAATAAAGAAATAGAAGATCTGATTTACATAAAAAGATTATTTATATAGGCTATTTCTATAGTACAGTAAAACTTCTATTACAAATTCCCTTAAAAATTAAATAGAAATTCATCTGCTAAATGCTTTATCCAAAAACATTTCATAAATTATGTGAAACAGAGTTGTTTGCATTTTTAGCTGCTTGACAAAATATACAGGGCAAAGTTCTCATTTCTCCCAAGTTCAGTTGAAATAAACAGGACAGATCTTAAACAAAGAAACATCTGCAATGTTGTCTATTTTTTTCAGCATATAGTAAAGAGAATGAAATCCAAACTCAGATCAAACTTAGATTGAGTCTGGGCTCTACCACTTAAAAGTTAAGTGATTTTCACAACTTGCTTCCCCTTTTAGAGAACTGAGCTCCTTGTCAGTAAAAGAGAGATGACATCACCTGCTTTATAGAATATACACAGAATATATTTATCTCTTTAAATGTTTCAAGTCTTACATAGAAAAAAAACCAGCAACAACAAATTTCGATGTTGGTTTCTTGTATCAAAAACACTTCCTCACTCTTCACACCCCCCTGACTCCCAAAAAGCCCAACTCCCTCACATGGATTCTTCACTGTAAACAAGTCAGCAACTGTATCCTTATTAACAGTACCACGGTGCATGTCTTGTATGCCAGCCTCTCTGCATCCACGAATGGCCGCTCCCTCTCTCAGAAATCCTCCCATCACCACTCAGCTGAAGAAATCATGCCCATCTTTCAAAACCAATTCAAGTTATATCAGGATCCTTACCCTAAATTTGATAACAATTGGAAGTCTATGCTCACCAAAATACTGTAAAACACAAGGTGATACAACACAGTGTAGGATATATGCAGCCAGGCTCAACAAAATTAAACTGTGATTATTCGCAGTCTTTCTTCCACTCACTCCAAACATCGCTCATTTCTAAGGAAGCCTTTTGTTTGTATTTCTCAGCTTTTGTCATACCTCCATAGACAGGGAATGAATAAAGGAGGACATTTTAAAATTAATCTAGAGAAACTATAAATACATTTATTTAATAAAGGGTCAAAAGGTATCTGGGGAACAGACAAAAATGTATCCTGAATGTAGAAGAATGGGGGCGAAAGGTAGGTCTCTAAATACAAAGCCAATATAAAGATAATTTATTTTTTTCCAGAGATGCACAAAATTAGAACCACCACTATGTGATGTGGAACTTTGAGGAGCCAAATAAAGCGGTTTTTTTTTTAAGCAATTTTTCCATTTATATCATGCACACACAAACACAAATGCACTGATATATATATATACACACACACACACATATATATATATACACACATCAATCTGCAGGAGTCTTCAGTGAATGTATGCATGCTATTTTAAATGCTTTTTGATATTGAATATATGCTTCTCTTTGATGTGACACCAAAGGGAGTTAAGCCTTTAGGTGTGGACAAGAAGATGCATTTTTGTTCCTATTATATACATGAAACACTAAACGTTGAGACTTGTACCAAGGAAGTATCGAGTGAATGGTAGCTGCTTTCATCCTGTTGTCTCTTGCTTAATTATTTTGTGTGTGTCTGCCATCTCCTGAAGAAGACAAGTCATCTTGCTGATGACAATATCCTATCCTACTTCAAGCCACGACATCCAGCATTGTACTAAAGAAGAGGTCAAGAATCAGTAAGTATCAACTAATAGAATCACTGACATTTGAGAAAATCCCAACATCTGAGAAACAAATAATTAAGTTATGATGTGCAGGTCAGCTTCAGGGGAAGCAAGAATGTTTTCCAACACTATTTGTATCTCCTTCCAACACTATCTAGGATTCCTCCTCAGGATGTAACTCAGACTGGAGAGATAATATATGTGCTAATCACCATGCAAGGGAATTATACACTGCCTGCATTTGTATCCCTTCTCACTGATACATCTTGTTTCCATGAAGGTGTTTAAGACAACCTTGCCCATTATACCAAATGCTCTGAGATAATGAATCTAAATGTATGAGCTTTATTTCCATTAGAATTATATGTATCTAATCCTCAAAATAGAAGCACTCAATTTTAACTACAAAAGAAAGTAGCTGGTGTTCTTTTTTTTTTTTTTTAAATATCCACTGTATCTATTTTTTATGCTACATTTTAAAAGGATATATATCTCAGGCAATAAATGTCCTATTTATCTACTTTCACCTTTTTAGTGAAAAGCAGAAAAGAATGCAGTTTCACCTTAGTATATACCTGCTGTCTCAAAAATATTCCAATGAATAACAATCAGAAGCAGGAAAGAAAAGGGAAATACAAGGATATTATGTTGCTGATGTTTTCCTGTTAGGCTTTGAGTGGCTGCAATGTCACAACATTGAAGTTTTCAGGTCCTGAAAAGACCTTAGAGATCATTTCATTTTGCTGTATGTTTTATACATTAAAAATCTGAAAAACACTGAAGTTTAGTGACATATTTAAATGGCAAATACTTTAAATAGTCGAGCAAGCAAAGGAGAACAGAAAGATGAACACTGAGAAGTAGTCTTTTATTTTTGTCTGACAGTGAGTAATCCTGTCACTTAAAAGGTTGAACTTTTTTAGCCAATTTTCTGATACATCCTATAGTGTAATAAAACTTCAATTAATTTCCTGAGTATAATGATATTAATAGTCTGCTGTAAAGCCCCAATACAAAACACCTCATAAATTATGTGAAATAGGGGGGAGGGTATAGCTCAGTGGTAGAGTGCCATGCTTAGCATGCACAAGGTCCCGGGTTCAATCCCCAGTACCTCTGTCAAAAAATAAGTAAATAAATAAACCTAATTTAAAAAAAAAAAATTATGTGAAATAGAATTGTTTTCCTTTTTAGCTGCCTGACAAATTAATCCAGTGCAGATTCTAGTTCTCTCAATAAACAGAACTTAGGGAAAGATAAAACACTTACAAAGCTTAAAATTGTTCCCAACATACAGAAGGGGTCAGACTGACTCAGTTTAATACATGTTTATGCGTAACCTTGAACTATTTCTTATTCCTCCTTTGTAAAACACAGGTGCCTTACCTATGGAACAGAGATAACACAGCCTGCCTCACAGGACTGGCATGAAGATATCTCAGGAAGTATCAACAAAGTACTCAGTATGAGGCTTGGAACACAGTAAATCTATGAGAAATGATAATCCCATGCTTGCTATCCCTACAACAATAGAAAAGGAATAAAAAAAAATATTAGCTTACATGCATCAAAAGTCTGACCTTAAATGATACTACTTTGACTCTCAAGCACATTAAACAGTAAATGACGCTTTCGAGCAAATGATAATTAAAATGTTATCTCACTACGAACAATAATATAAATTACTGTTTTAATCTTTGATCTGTGACTGTGAAAGAAATCTTAGTCATTCACCAGCAAGCTTGGGGGAACAGTGGGAGCAATGAGAAGAAGACAGAAGAGGGATCATTTAAACCATGGTGGCACTGTCTACACAGACTCAAAGGGAAGTCTGACTTTGTCTCCTAGAGACAATGAAAATATCATCAATGAACTTTTTAGACCTTCTCCCTTGTCAAGGTGGTGCCACAAAAATGTTACTAATTCAGGCAACTGAAAAATGGACTAAACTCATTGCAAGCCAATATCTACCATTCTGAGGTATTTCTAAACTTGCAGAAATTGGAGTTTTTAGTGTATAGTGAAGAAGGGTCAATATAATATACAGACATTATTTTTCATTTGTTTGCTTATTCTGTTTTTAAGAAGCATAAAAGTCCATCTTATGTCAGAGAACGTTGTTTTTCATTCAATCTGTAAGTCTATCCGTGAGTATGTATGAGATGGAGGGGGCAACAGATACCTATGCAAAGGTAAAGCAATCCCATACCGCATATAATTTTTAAGCTTAATGACTGTTCTTATTCTCATAAAAAATAATAGTTAAATATATGTGTACTAATATTTAACCAGAAGAAACTCAGCTAGTGAATTCTTTAATCTGGAAATAAACTTTTTTAGGAAATCGAAAAGTTTCCTATAATTTATGTATTAACATCACTTCAATCTCTACATTATAAATGAATTAAAAGTGCAACCCAGCATCAAAACATAATATTCCATGAATTAGCATCATGAACTAGCTGTTTTCATTTTTGCTCAAAATTTGATTCTGAATTATTGAAATCTTGCCTTGTTAGAAAGAATTAGATTATGCCAATAATGCAAAGACTATGATAAAAAAAATATGAAGACGTGGTTCTCAATATAGATCATCTATTGTAGATTTCACACAATCACAGGTGCTTTGGTTAAAAAAACTGTGACAAGTAATAATATTCAAAAGCCGCCCTAGCATTAGTATGAAGACATTCAATTAAACTACATTATTTCCAAGTATGTATTTATTTACATAATTTACAATTGAAACTTCCAATTAACTCATATGAAAAAAATGTAATATTAACTAACACATCTGATTAAAGAAAGCCCTAAATAGTAAAACTTTTCCAAAACTGAGTTATTTTAGTCAAATGTTGATGAAGACTTCTAAATAAAGTTTTGAATTCCAAACCTACCATCTTCAGTCCAGTAAAAAAAGTACCTTACAGTTGCAAATAATTAATGGTTGCTCGAAATATTAAAATTTCTCTTAGTTATACTTACATAACAAGACTCTTCCCCAAGTCTTTAAAATATGATTGCAATTAAGACCTATGTTTGGGGGAAGGGTATGGCTCAAGAGGTAGGGCACACGAGGTCCTGGGTTCAATCCCCAGTACCTCCTCCAAGTATAAATAAATAAGCCCAATTACCTCCCCCCCATAAAGAAAAAAGAGAAAAAAAATTATTTAAAAAAATTTTTAAACTATGTTTATAATATTTTACTCATGGTATTAAAGCCATAACAATTTATAAAAATTTTCTATGAGAACTACATCCAAATGTCCCTTTGTAAATTGAAATATTTCAATTTATTTTGACAAAATATACAATCAATTTTTTATTTTTTCCTACTTGCATTATATGAGACATTTTACTGGAAACCTAATCCCAGCTGTCATATTGAAGAGAATTACTTTTCAGTTAGTTATTAAGTATTTTAAGCTATGCCTTTAATAAGTCATGTATGAAAACTTGGAAGGTTTATAATTTGTTTAACTTCTAAATTGGAGGTGGAGCAAATCAAACATCCTGTTGAACACTGATAAGAAAAATAATCACTAATTTGGCTACCAATGAATAAAAATATGAGGCACCACAGCATAGGAATGACTATGTCCTTATTAAATAAGAAAGTAAATGAAAACCCAACTATCTAAGCATGCCAGTAACTGCTATGGGCTTTTGCAAACAGATTTCCATACCATGTCCACCCCACTCTCCCTTATTCTACACAAGAAGGCAATTACAGGTAAAGAAAGAAATGAAGGCAAATAAGAAATCATGAAAAGAAATAAGAACTAGGCATAAGAGAAAATTCTTATTAAAGTCCCAAAGTACTCAAGAGTGAAATCCAGAAAAAGAAAAAAATTCACAGTCAACCAAGGGCAATGGAAAGTATTACAGCAAACCTAAAAACATGAGACGTTACTATTCCTCTACCTCTTAGGCTCATTCACTTAACCAAATGTAAGCAGGAAAAAAAAAATCAGAAGTAAATCTCCCCATCAATATTCCCCAGTGAACTTTTTTTTCAAGAATTAAATCCTTGGGACAGTGGTTTATAATTGAATGTACAACTGCAGATGATTGAACGTACAACTGCAGATGAGTAAGAGATTTTTATCAACAGGGAAAAAACAAATTCACTCTAGCTTTATGCTTTCATGATTTCTGCCTTCTTATCTTCTTTTTATTCTATCAAACATAAATAAATGAATAAATGAAACATGCGGTGAGAGGCCCACTGAGACAATTTAGGTAAAAGAGTTTCTGCTGTTTTACTGCCTTAGTTAACAACAAATAAGTATATCTTTAGAAGCTGATTCTCCTAAGAGGGAAAGATAACACAACTACATTCATACTACTCAACTAAAACCAATGGACATCATAGGCTTTATTTGTAAAATACATGGAGAATTTTGATGAGAAGAAGTACTGTTGAAAAGACGTAGGTGTTTTATTCTGTCTGTTTTGTTTTACTTGAGCAGTATGGAAATTTTATGCATTTGAAATCTGCTTGAGCAGTGGGGTTTGGGCTAGGTTTCCAACAATGGAAACTCGGCAATGATTGTAGAAGAAAAAGGTCCAGGGTGATCATTTAAGTCTTCCTCCTAACAAGAACACAGAGTGAAATGGGGCACTATAATTATGCCCAGGTTACTGGTATAACCCGGGACTGTCCCAGGAAAATAAAGACATGTGTGCAATCTACCCACCAGTTTCAGACAATGAAGCAGTATTTTCACTGAAGCCAGTCCCAAGAGAAAACCACGTACCAAGTCCACATAGGTGGACCTCCCCATGCACCATCTACTTGATGGGGAAGGCAGAAAGTAAGTACTAACAACTCCAGGCAGCAGGAGAGGAGCCAGAAATAATAGGCCAAAATGAGTCGTTAGATGATCAAAGACACTAAACGTTTATAGATATTTATGTACTAGCTCATAGTCAAGGAAAAAGGTACTGAAGGTACCAATCATGGTCAGATATCAAAATGTTCTTACATTTCAGAGGTGTCGGTCTGTTGTAAAAAACAAGTCAGCAGTTATATTTGTTGGGAGTGCAATGGTGGAGGATGGAGAGGAAGTTAACCTTGATAAAATTTAAGGACAAGACTTATCAACAGTATCAAAAAGCCCTTAAAGAGGACAGAGGGAAAGGATGAGTACCCAGAGAAGTATCCATCGATTAACGTAACACTGAGAAAGTCCAGTAACGTGTATTCTAGATCAATGTTTTCACACTGATAGATGAGGAGTACAATCTCTCCACAGAAACGTTTTGTTTGGCCTAACAGAGTATTTTATAAACATTTAAGCCAATTTTTTTAAAAAAAGAAACTAATATAAAAATCAAGATTTCAAGCTTCTTTGGTCTAACTGAAAGCAATAGAAACACTGGGCCTACATTTCAGCATGGCCAACAAACAAACAAACAGCTGTGGAATTGGAATATTCTTTAATATTTAAACTTCAAATGTAAAACTTATCACTAACCTCTCACTATCTATTGGCCTGGCAGATCTTTAAATCTGCAAACCACATTAACTCCTTATGACGTAGAAAGCTAGTCTTTCATCCCCAGTTTAATGCAGTATTCTTTTGCAACTTGCTCTCTAACCTAGAAGTTAAAAAAGAAAAAGAAACAAGAGAAAAGACAGCTCCAACTCTGTCTACTTCTTCAATTCTAGGGAACTTTATATAAATACAAGAATGTGTGATGGTTGAAAAATGACTCATTCAATCTTGAAATTGTAACTTCAACCACATCCTACTAGTTCAAGTCCAAAGGCCAGAAGAGTGAGGAATTTGATCAAGAATAAGTAATCTCAGAACATCAAGGAAATAAAAGGTAGCCCCGCTGTAGCACCGCTGTGTCAAAATGAGCGGTGACTTGATACAAATACAAAACAAAAACACCTGCAGGTCCAAAAACAACAGTAGTGCTACTTTATATTGGTGCGTTTTCTGCCATAGAAAATGAAGTGTGAATTTAAACACAACATGTTCAGACAGGCAGGATGGAGAGAAATCATCGCCATAATCCCTTAAAGATCTAAGAGAAGATGGGTAACTGTAAAGGACATGGGAACGTAAAACTTAAAAAAAAAAAAAAAAAACTCTGAGGACAGCTCATCACCTTCTCACATAATTTTCACTAGTCAAATTGATTAAATGAAAGCTCTTGATAGTTTGTTTTCTCACCTAGTTCTTACTAAAAATGTAACCCCGTGATTAAAATTTCCCTTCTCGAAGCTAGAATTTACCAACCTGAATTTTCAAAACCTTTACGGTAAAGATTTTCAAACATTTTCTCATGGAGATTTTTTAATAAAAATAAAATCATGCAATGAAACTTACACAAAACAAGTAAGCGATAAAATGTCATGGTTGAAATGGTGAGCAGCTTCTCTGCCACGCACTCCAACTTACAAGGGGCACTCTACTCTGTGCTTAAGCTTTGAAGAGTTGCACTCAAAATCCGATTAGAAGTAGGAATGGACAATCAGGTGATACTCTGGAGTCTAGACCATCCACTTTGATTTCAAGCAGAGTAGTTCAACTTTAACCAGTTTTACATTTTGGTGGGACTTCCTTCAAGTTCGTATGTAATCATTTGAATCATCCTTCAAATGAAAATCATCCACTGCACAGAAACACCAAAATAAACACAAACACAAACACAAAAACATCTTTGAATGTAAAACCCTTTTATGAAGTATTGAATGCCTTAGTTGTATTGTCCCACAATTCATCTTCCACACTGTGGTCAAAGGGATCTCTGTGAATTTCAGATTTAGTTGGGTCTCTCCCAGGATCCTAGTATAAAGACCGCGGGTTTTAACACAGACTATGGTATCTTTATGACCTTGCCTCCTCTTATTTTCACAGCTTCTCTACTGCTCTTTTTGCACCGTGCTTCAGCTGTACTGAACTTCTTTTATTTCCTCTAAAGTGCCATGCTCTCTCATACCTCCAACTCTTTGCATATACAGTTCTCTCTGCCCAGAAGGTAGCCTTCCCACATTTCTCTACCTGGCTCACTCCTACTTATTACAGATCCCACCTGAAAAATCACATTTGCAAAGGCTGTGAGCTTCCACACCATCCTGTGTGTCCCCTAACAAAGCACATATTTTATAATGACTACAGACAGTCCTCACTTTGCTCAGCAATATGGGGCTGTAAAAATGGGCATGCAAGCTAAACCTGTGCAAATAAATCTTTATAATCAATGAGGAAATTTATGATTATTCACACATCTTTAAAAATTTTTTGTCAAAAATCTAAAACATTCTTATTTTCAGTTAAAAGTTAAAAATTTACAGGGAAATGAAAAAAAATAAAACCAATAATTATTTAGCACACTTAAATACAAAGCATTAAAATGCTGAGAAAACTTATTAATATAAAGGACATTAAAAACTCAATATTTAAAAAAAAACAATTTAATTTAAAAATGGGCCAAGAGACACCTTACTGAAGATATTTTACAGACAGCAAATAAACTTATGAGTAGATATTCAGTATTACTAACCATTAGAGAAATGCAAATTAAAACCACAATGAGATCACTAAACAAAAAATCATAATGGCTAAAGTAAAAAATAGTGCTAATACCCAATGCTGGAGACGATGTTGAGAAAAAGGATTACTTATACACTACTCATAGGGATGTAAAATAGATGACACTTTGTAAAACAGACTGACAAACTAAACATGCATCTACCATACTATACAGCAGTGGCACTCTTGAGCATTTATCAAAAAAAAAAAAAAAAAGGGAAGAAAGAAAAGAAAAGAAATTTATGTTTACACAAAAATATGTAGAAAAATGTTTGTAGCAGCTTTACTCACAATAGCCAAACAACAAACAACATTGTCCTGCAATGAGAGAATGATTAAAGAAACACTGGCATATGCATGCATACTATAGCACATTACTCAGCAATAAAAAGAAAAACTATAGATACACTTGATAATGAGCATGGTTCTCAACGGAATTATGTAGACTGAAAGAGTCAAACTAAAAAGTACTTACCACACACACACACACACACACACACACACACACACATTCCCTTTTATGTAACATTCTAGAAATGATAAAATAACTGAGGCGAAATGATTAGTGGTTCCCAATAGGTACGGATAAAGAGGCAGGGAGATGTGGACAGAACTACAAAAGGTGGCCCAAGGGATCCTGGTAGTGACAAAACTGTTCAATATCTTGACCATGGTGATGGTTACATGAATATACAGAACTAATAAAATTGCACAGAACTTCATACATGGTGTGTACATGAACACACACTCATGCACACATACACACAGAGGAATTCACAGAAAACTGGTGAAATCTGAATAAGGTCTAGTTGCATCAGTATCATTTTCCAGGTAGTGGTACCTTACATGTAAAATGTAAGAGGGTATCATTGGGGTAAACTGGATGAAAGGTGCAGAAGAGCTCTATTATTTCCTAATATTGCATGTGAATCTACCATTATCTAAAAAGTAAAAATTGAATTCAAAAATTAGCAAAAGTAGTTTGAACAGCACTTGCCTTCTTTTTTTCTTCATAAATCTTATATATGGAGCTAGCATGTATTTTATGCCTCCCTAAATTGTCATATTCCTATCTGAATCTGGATTAACTTCCAGCATTCTACCCTTTGCACTTTCAGTGTCATGAAATAACTCCAAGAATTCCTTTAATCTGAATATTTTGCCAGTGTCGTATCTAGGACATCTTTTCCTTTTTGTCGCAACTCCTTTCCTAATTTATGATGATACGTTCACCTTCAATAAGTTTCTCTGACCACATATCTAGTCTCCTGAAGAGCTGGAAGGTCAACATTCCCATGGACAGCAATTTCTTCTATTAACTTCATTTAGGTTTTTGATTCAAATTTTACTTCCAGCATTACCGCTTTTTGTTTCTTTGCTGCACTTTCATCGTTGTCACACAATTTTCTCTTTAAATTACCCATGTTTATAAAATAGCATGTAGGTTGACCAGAGAGACAAGGAGGAAACATAACTACACTACATAACTACACTTGCTGTCTTCTTCAACTGAAGACAGATGAGCAGCAACCACTCACCAACAGACTTTGAAAGAAGGGATGTGCTTTGTTGTTGATAACGATGTGCATGTGTTATTTATGTAGTGACTTGTGGGTTGAATACCGAGCAATAAGTTTTGTGTTTTATGCAGTCACTCAAAGTTAATAGATCAGAGTCACTGAAATTTGAACCATGTTGCTGGGGGACTGGTAAACAGCAGTAGACTGCCTGAACTTGTTCCATGTACTGACTAGTATATGATGCCCTACTTCCCTAGGCATTCTGCCCAAAAAAATTCTTCATCCTATTCTTTATTTTCTCCTTAGGCAGATATTAAGGGAGGTTTCGATGTATGTTCTCAACAAACGTGAACTCTCTTAACTAACTAATAGGAAAACATAAGCCTGGAAAGGTATCACATAACAATTATGCTGGTATTAATACTGAACTCTAGTCAAAGAAAACTATCCAAATTCTGGAGTTTAAAATCGTCTCATGACTGATTATCTACTATTAATAAAGTAAGAAACAAAAAAACCTTCAGAAATAATTTATACATGGTTTGGTGAGGTTTTGGTTTGGTTTTGTTTTGTCTTATTTTAATTTTACTCTTCTTTACCCAGCAATTTCCATGCTAAAATGCTGGTTTTCACTTCTTGAACAGACACCTACTGACATTAGGATGAGCCATCTCAAAAGTGTTCTGCAGGGTAGCGAAAGAATCTTATCCCAGGATGTAAAATCTGCTAAAAACGTCCACTTAATTACTATGCTCATTGATTAAATCCAGTAAGTGCTTCAATTTCTTAGAAGGGAATTGCATTCCAAATATAAAAAGACTCATCTTGTATTCTTGTTAACTTTGCATTTGATTTCCAAATATTTCATATTTAGAATGATCTGTATTATTTCATAACATTTGCTACATACATTTTACAAAAGTAATACATATTACTCATAGAAAATAAGAAAAATGCAAAAAGCTAAAATTAAAAGCACTCATAACTATACCACCCAGAGATAATCACTGTTTATTTACATTTTAACATATTTGTTTTTTCTACATATGGAAATAATTTTCCCCAAAACAAAATGAGATTCCTAGGATACTCATTCTTATAAAGTGCATTTCTTTACATAATATATTCTGGATATGTTATGGTTTTTATTCAATTTTCTTTTACTGCCTAACACAGGAATCAATATAAATAGCAATAAGAATGGCTAACATCATTAGAAAGAGTAGGGCAATGTGCTAACCATTTTATAAATTTTAACACATTCAATCCATATGACAGTGTGAAGGTCCTATTTCATATGAAATATGAATCCTAGACAGTTTAACCTGTTTAAGATCACACAGCTAATGTATGATGGAGCTCAGATTCAAGCCCAGACTATTTACATCTGCACTGACCTTTAACCACATGTTATCAGTCTCTCATGGTCAACCCTTAACCATTCAAGGTCAGTCTGAATTAATTGAGTCCAAATTATAGTGTATTTTAAAATACAGTTATTTCATTGGCAAATATTTAACAGAAATTAAGCACAGTAGACACTGTAATGAATTTGATGCTTTACTGTACAGTTAAGATTATTTTTACAGAAATAAAAAGCTGTTTTTCCTAAAATTCTTAAAGGTATATTGACTTAATTATTGTAGACTATTTAAACATTGTCTCTTTAGTACTGTACCATCTGAATATTATGTTGCAAAGATAAAAGAGTTTTCCTATACCTACATGTAGAACAATTGAGTTCAGTAAATTACACTGTGTCTCAAAGGGAAGAGTACAGGCTGAAGCTGCGTAGCCAATCATTTTACCAAAGTTTATAGAAAAGTACGTTTCTAACCATGATGTACAAATTATCTGAAATTTAAAATAGCAGAACTGACATACTTCAAATTTGATACTGTGGGTCTTGTACTTTGTCTTTCCATTCTTATCCAAAGAAAGGTTGTTTCAATGCCTTTAACAAGGCATAGTCCACACATATTCATAGAGAGCCTAGTGTGTGTAGAGCAGTCTCTCTTTACCAATAATAATGTGTGGGAGTGTGTGTGTGTGTGTGTGTGTGTTTGGACGTATCATATTGTAAAATTCTACCAATGGGAGAGGAAAGAAAAGGATGTAAGTAAATTTTCTAAGAATATTTTCACTAAAGTTCCCAATTTTTCTACACGTAAACATTTTTTCTACTAGAATTTCATTTAATTTGAGATTGCTGCTAAATGCAGTTTTTCCCTAGTCATTCTCAAACCATCCATTCTCAGGTTGTTAAAAATCAGTGAGCCAACTAAAAGGCAAATAGCTCTGGGCAAAGTAAGCAGAGAAAAATCAGTCCACACCATGTGTTTAACTGAGCCAAGTGGAGAACTGTCTAAGCCACAGGTGTTACTCATCCTGTTCAAGGTTAAGCTTTCTCCCTAGGTTTAAGGCCTCACTCTCCTCCCCTACCAACAGTTAAACCCATTCTCTCTTGTCTCTTTAGTCTATCCCTCTTGACTGATTAGCCCCTGCATATAATCTCCTCCATCTTCACAACAATAGTCCCTCATTTCCGTCCAGATTCCTCTCGGTTACTTGTCTTTCTCCCTGCCTCCATCCAAGCTTACTGAAGGCACAGTCAATGGGGGTTCTTCACTTGCACAGCAGGCTCTTTTCATGCAGTCTTGCTCTTACCCCTTTCTGTGAGTGAAACGAGTTCCACCAAGGTCACCAGTGAGTCCTTACTTAATGAATCTATCAGGCATTTTCCCTTTCTCATCTTAGTTTATCTTTCCTTAAAACAATAGCAATTTATTATTATTCTACTTTCTTGAAACTCTTGTATTTCCTGACACTGAAGGATAATTAATAAAATGGCCACGCTTAGGCTAACAGATTGCTTATTCTTATGCTTGCTCTTAAACTGGCCAACTAACCTGACTGACCGGTTGCTCTTCTCTGTTCCAGGCCCATTGTTAAAATGAAGCTATTAATTTTACTGTCTCTGCTTTATTTCAGTAATCCAAAGCAATAATCATATTTGGTTTCTGAGTTGTTCTCCAGGGAGAAGGTCAGGGACTGTAACCTTACAAAATAGCCTGAATTACCAATAGGAGCACGCCTGGGCACTTACAAGATAAACAGATCCAAAGAGTGGGACAACCACTAGCCTCTATAGAACTGGTCACCTGGAGACACCATGACACCACTCTGAGTCTTAAGAATACAATTCTGTTGATTGTTATGGATGTTTTATTGTTTAAGCTATGGCTATATAATCACCCTACCCCATCCCCTTGGGGATGTGAACCTATCCCCAACATGGGTTCACAGTTTTGAAGGCAGTAGCCTGCTGTGAGTCCCCTTTGCCCAGCAGAGTAACAAAGCTGTCTGTTTTCTTCTATGCTCTAAGACCCTGTTTCAGTTTGGCTCGTCAGGGATGGGGCCCGATCTTTTGGCAACAACATAACTATTGCTATTTTTCCTGCTACCTCTCAGATGACCCTCCCTCAATTTCCTTATGCAAATTTTTCTTCTTTCTTCACATTGGAAATTGCAATGTCTCATGGACAATCTACCACACAATCATGGCTTCAGTCATCAATTTCTGCTGATGATGCACAAATCTCTATTTATACCTCAGATCACTTTCCAAACTAGTATGAACAATGTAAGCCTGGAAATACTTCAATTTATTCTATATCACGAAGATTACCAGGATCAGAGTTGAAATTGTAAACATGACTCCTGCCTCCACTTCAGCCCTAAGCTTTTTCTTACGTGGTGTATAGCTTTTCTAATTCTACAAGGGAGGAAATGCTAAATCTCAAAGAAGGAGCAGAAGGAACATGAATTTCAGGACTTTACATAAGGGTAGACTTCATGGTGAAGCTGAGACTTGGAAACTAAGAACGTTTAAATTTTCTAGACACAATTTAAGAATGAGATGGAGCCTGGAAATGTTAGGAGATGAAAGAGGATATAAAGATTCATACCGTATAAACTAAGAAACTGAGTTTTTTTTTCATCTTCCATTTTTTCTTTTGCTGTACTTGCCATTACAGAACAAAACAAAGTGAGGTGGCATCTGTCATGCTATTAAATCTGAGCTTCAAATGCATGCATCCTGTAGTTGTAACTTAGAAACTAACCAGCCATGGATCAGAGTTCACATTTTAATAGTCTCATTTGGTATCACAAAATTAAACAGCAGGAAAAAGGCAAAGACAGAGATCATGGACCTCTGATTACTGCCTTTAACAAGTTGTATAACATGATCTAAGATGTAGCCCTTTCCCTTTCAGGGCAAGAAAGGCAGGAGTAGAAAATAAGTATGGAGAGGAGGTCTGTCTTTCACTGCCTATTTGGGGAGCCCCAGCATCCAGATACCATGTGTGTTAAGAATTCATAATTTCTGGCCACTGTCACAGTACACACCATTCCCAGCCTCAGCCTATTTATATTTATAGAATAGCTAGCTCTCTGTAACCAGAAAAATAGATCAACACCACCCAGATAATTATAAATATTCATGCTTAGATGAATGATCATGAATATTCATAATTATCATTCATAATTATAATTAATTATAAATATTCAAGAGCAACTGTCTTTATTTTTCAAAATGATAGAAAAATGATACAATATTTCCATTTCAAGCACTCTACTATAATTATCCTACTATTGATCATATTATACTGGTTAATATCTTATTATGCTGGAATTACTGTTTATGTCTGTCCGTCTAACGTGACTATAAACATCTCTTTTATCACTGCATGCTTTTCTAGAAATTTAAGATGCAGCATCATATTTAGGAATATATGAAGTACTGATATACTGTAATAACAACTAGTAGTGACATTGTATAGCCATTCAATTACCTCTCTTTGCCATGCCTACACTCTTAAATTTCTGTGAAACACATGAATGATTACAGAGAATAAGCCCCCTTAAAGAGGTTGCATCAATTACAATTTTGTTTCAGACCTGTACATTTTTCTCAAAATTAAATTCAAAGTATTTTTATAGTCTTTAATACTCAAATACATCAAAACAGGTTTACTTATTTGGAAGTTAAGAGTGGTAAGAGAAGCCAATGATAATCTAAGCAGTTGTAATAAAGCAGAGACCAAATTCCACTTAATCCATAATAATCACTATTTGTTTTAACAGTCCTTAGCCCTGAAGGAGAGGGGGTATTCAGATCAGAGCCTACAATCTCCAATTCTGTACAGATACTGGCAGTGGAGGGGGCTGGCAGTCCTCTCACACATCTTTCTGTGCAAGTTGACCCTACCTCTCTTTGCACCACAGCTCACGGCTTCTGTGGCCCTTGAAGAATTCAATACCTGCTACCTATTCAGAACAAACCAGCTGTGTGTAGCAGAAATCAAAACACTGCTCCAACCACAGAGAAATGTTAGGAGAGGGGCAACACCTCCCTACGTTACAGCCACAAGAGAAGAATGAGAAAAAGATGAAAGGGGAAAACTCGAGCACAGCTCTGGTGCATTTTCCAAAGGCTGGGAGGTTTAGTCTAACAAAAATTATTACTGGACAGTGGAATAACTCAACGATACTGGGCTATCCTCAGTAGCAGATTACCTGGAAGTGAGATGTCTTTCTCAATCTGCTGTTTCAAGGCAAATAATTATTCTGACAAATCATGCAAATAGAACTCGTGTTCAGCTGAATGACAAAAATATCCAATGCATTATCTCAGTACATGGGTAGGCAGAAAGATAATATGAAATGAGATGCTTGTTTCAATTTTTAAATATCTGCAGGCAGCAACTAGAAAGCAGCAATATATTTCAGTTGGGAAGAGTAGTTCCTGAAATTATAATAGACTGCTCGGATTTTAAAGCAGAAGGAGAAAAGTTGGAAGACTGATACACATATGGATAAAAAAGTCTTTACCTATGTGATATTTATGCTCAGGGTTTTTATCACATGTGCTAGTTAGAAAGGATGTATGTGATGCTGACAAAATCCTACCTAGCCTTGCTTTCATTAAGATACAGACTCCCCATGGTATTGGTACTCAAATGTGGCACAGGGTTCCAGCTGGAAGGCAAGCACACAACCCACTGGTTGCTCATTAATAAGCACGATTTTCAGGTACCACATGCTGATGTTTGGGCCCAGGAGTCTCCCTTTTAAAATAAGCACCTAAAGAAATTCTGATGTATGGGGTCTTTGGGTCACACTTTGAAAAGGAGCAACATGATTTCCTAGTACTCTGTACCCACTCCATCCCTGGCAGTCCAAGAAAATAAATGATGGATAACTTAAAGCAAGGTTTAGGAAAAGTGACTTATACAACATGAGAAAAATCATTGTCTTGCTGAACG
This sequence comes from Camelus ferus, assembly GCF_009834535.1. Classification (NCBI taxonomy): domain Eukaryota; kingdom Metazoa; phylum Chordata; class Mammalia; order Artiodactyla; family Camelidae; genus Camelus; species Camelus ferus. The sequence goes on from NC_045703.1 coordinate 43,907,841, forward strand.
TCAGGGAGTTTTAGCAAGTAAGAAACAGTTAATTTTAGAAATGGGTTTCCATTTTCCAGTCTGATTGCCACGTGATATTATTTAACTTATTTTATGCTTGAATTTTGTGCCTTGTGGATTATTATATTGTATTTTATACACATGATTGAATATTTAACAATCATGCATTTCAACTGCCTGCAAAAATTCTTCTTTTAAATTTGCAATAGTACTTCTACTCTATAAATTTACTAACATTTTCATTTTATTTCATTTAAAAAGAGTATTTTCTATCTTTGAGTATAATCTAATGTTATTCCCTATATAGTAGCAGAATTTAATTTTCCCTAAAGAATAAAATTTTTATAACATATAGTAGCAATCCAAAAGTGAAAATGTGTGTGTGTGTGTCTGCAGTTCAACAAAAAGTCTATAACACATTTGTGAGTGTCTGTCAACTAGGTCAATTGATAAATGAGGAATTAGCCATAGGCTACACAGTAATATTTGAATAGACTGCTCAGCTGGCATTATCCTCTAGTCTAGAATCAAGGGAAAGCCATTGCCCATTTGCCCTATTCAACACCATCTTCTTGAAATTTCATCAGTCAGAGTCAAAAAAAGCACTCAGAGAACATTAAGATGTGATGACGACTGCTATTACATAATGTCATGGTGAATCACTAATTAGCATTTGAGAAACACATCCAGAGTATTAACCTAATATAAATGGTAAGTATGGAGCCAGTTACTCACCTTCAAATTCATTCTGTCCTCTACTTCCCTTGGCAGAACTCCTAGACTACTTCTCCAAAATGTTCATAATCCTTTGAACTCTCATGTGATTCTCTTGATATTGATCTGAGTATCAATAAACACTGATGAAACTAACAGCTAAGAAACAAAGTTGGACTGGATGGTAATGTTATTTCACACCCCTAATGACCAAAATTAGCCTGAGCTTGTTTTTAATATAACATTACTGCACTAAAATATTTTTTTAGTTTCAGATATATAAATACTGCCAATCCAGGGCTCTGAGTAACATAAAATAACTTTTCTCACAATTCTGAAATAATATAATTTCAATAAAAATCAGAGAGTTTCAATATTTTGCTAGAATGAACACATTTTATAATGGTAAATATACAATAGTCTTCAGTTTTTTTTTTTTTTGAAGTATTAAAAATGGGACATAGGACACCCACTACCCCTATTTTATTGTTTTCCCACACTTAAGAATAAAGAGCATATTAAGAATCATTAACTATTTTAAGTGAATATGGCTAAGTATCAAGTATCTAAATCTATATGGACTAACTTTTCAGTTATTTAGAACGTTTCATAATTAGCACAGTTTATGAGGATTCCAGAAGTTCTTTCAACAATACAATTTATGACTCTGCATATAGATCATCCCTGAACAAAACCATACACATAAAATAACTGTCTTAAAAAAGAAAAATACTTACCTATAAGAAAATTTACTTTCCCATTTTTGCCTCGGATTGGTTACTGTCTTCTTCTATGAAGCTAAACCTCTATTTTGCCATTTTTTTTTAAAAAGTGTCTAGTTACTACTTTTCATTATTTTATTTTGTTTTGCTTTATAGCACAGGTTTGACTCTATGAGGGCTATTAAACACAGTGGATTATCCTTTAACTTACGTATAATTTTCAATAAATATAGAACATTTTATATATTTAAATAATATATTAAGGAAGTTATTTAATTCATCTAAATAAAGATAGTTTTGTCAAATAAATGCCCTGCAAATAGCACATTGCATAGTTTCCAGCTTATCCCCACCCCCTCATACACTGTCTTGACATTTTAATAGAGTAAGATATAAACCAGATTTTATTAAAATAAATCCATCTTTAATATCTTAGAGCACAGAATGGAATACTTTGTGTACCTAATTTGTAAAATTGAGTGCACAGATATAATCAGGTCATTTTAAGTATACATTATTCTGGAGAGGATTTATAAACAGGATCTAAATTATACTCTTAAAGTCATTTACAAAGGCAACTCTTTTGATTCCTCATTAATCATTGAGGAGAATTAAGAGAAAGAATGAGGCTGTTTAGCTTTTTACTAAAGAATAATAGAAATCCTGGTTTCTACGTTTACAAAGACAGATTAAAGACCTTTGAATTTCCAATTCTACTGTAATGAATTTTAAATGTTGAACTAAAATTTTAAAAGGGCCAGTATCAAATAAAATTGCATTTACAAATAGAGGTAAAAATCACATTTAATGCCAAAGCTGCAAAGAGAAAATTTACAGAGGATAAATATAAATACATGTGTAAATTTTTTTCTACAAAGACCACCAAATAGAGGTCATGACAATAAATAAATAAATATCAAATACATATATACTTTCCTTTCAGAGATGTGAGTGTGCTAATGACACAGTGTAAATAAGAAATTGAACTATCATAAAACAGGTCATCATAAACCAAAGAGAACTGGTACCAAAACAGAGAAGTCAAGATAGGGAGGAAAAGAATTACTGTGAATACAGTAATAAGAGGTCAAATTTGTTTTAGCTAATACAACTGTCTAAAAAGGTAGAAAGGGGTAGGAAACATTCTATAGCGTCTTTGTGTCCCAGGCATTGGTGAGTATCAAGCATTCCATCTGCTGTCCACATTGCCCATCCCACTTGCAGTTAGGTGGTGTAATGTGACTTTTATGACCAATGAAAGAAGCAGCAGAAAGCCCATGAAGATTTTCTAGTCACTGCTGTATCACTGAGATAGAGAAAGTTCAGTGTTCCAAATGGTGCAACTACTACTAAAACGCAGAGCCTCAGTGAGCATGAGTCTCTGAGGGACTACAGGGTACAGAGTTCCCAATGACCTGCTACAGACGGTGACATAAGTAAGAAATAAATTGGTATTGTCTCTGAATGCCATGGTTAGTTAGGAACTACAATATAATCCGCTCTAGCTCAACCAAAAGACCTTCCAAAATTAAAAAGATAGTCATAACATGGACTGTTCTAAACTACTTGGTGTAATAGTGTCTGCTTCCATTCCTATCTGCACATCTGGAAGGCTTCTTCAGGTCCCTCCTTATATTTGGGCTCAAAAATTTATCTTACTAGAAATAGGCATAGACATTTCATCTTTATATGGGGATCAGTTTTCTGATCACTCATTTCTATCTATCACTTTTACCACTGGTGTCTGGTCAAATCATGGGAAAGTAAAAATATTCAAAAAGCAATTCTGTCATCCCCCAAAAAGCCCAACAAAGAGGAAGCTCCCCTTTTGACAGACAATACTCTTCCAAATGACAATGCCATACTGACAGTCACAGTTCATTACCTCATCAACGTTAACAGCATTTCAGAAGTACAAGGAACAAATTAGTCAGCCCCCCTCCCATTATATAGATGAGGAAACCAAACCCCTCAGTTAGCAATGAACAGAGCAAAAACCTGAATTTTTTGGTGTTATTGTAACCTGCAAATTAGATAGCTAGCAATTTATGCAATAAACAGACCTACTTAAATTTTATCACCTCATTTATTATGTAATTAGAGTAACTCAATGTAGAAACTTATTTTATACTGTGTTTTATAATAAAAGTCTAACACGTGATTCTGAGTCACAATGGATTTGTTTAAGGCTTAATTTTTCTTAAACATTTTCAAAGCTGAGTTTTACATTTTGATATATTTCTTAGAAGCAAATGGCATTTAAACAATTACATTTTATTTCTTGTCCTATTATGGGGGTCAAATGACCCATACATAAACTTACCAGATATTTATAGATGTCTGCATTACTTTTACTGAATTCAACACATATTGTGTGGTAAATACAGGATAACTATGAAAACATATCATTAGAAACACATAACTGATTTCTCACCTGCATGAAAACAGGTTCAATTTATTCTCATGAGTATCTCTCATATTTTGACAAGCTATTGGCAACGTTCAAAAAGGAAAGTGAAGGCATTACTAAGTAAGCTTCTCAACAGAATCAATAATGATCACTGACCTCTTCAAAACAAATTAAACAAACAAATAAATAAATAACACTTCCTAAGCAAAATGCTTAGATAACTTACTTTAAGGTATGTGGATAACAATTCATTACCTCACCTGTTCATTTCACCTGTATAAACACAGTTTACATGTGCACATTTTAATTTAAATACAGTAATGAATAGTTCTATCCTTTCTACCACATACTGGTTTTCCTAATAGGGTGACCCACAGCCCTATAAAGTCTTTAACATTCTGAATCAATTTAAATCCTCTTCCTGCCATCTCATATCTGAATTTATTAAACAGGACTGTGGTAGTAGAACCAATGATCTCATCTTTTCCTAGTCACGGTATAACAGTGATAAGCCACATTTCTGTATTGTTAGTGGCAAATCTGAGAACAGGTTATTATAAATATACTGTATCTACATTATCTCTGTATTAGATATATTTCCAAAATGGCAAAGAATGTCTAGTGAACACTGTGATTCAAGCCCAGCTCCAATTTCTTGGAAGTGTCTTACACAACCTAGCACAATAGGCCACAGGAAGTAAACACAGACATGAATAAAAGCTCACAGGCACCCTAAGCCAAATTCATGCTCTAATTGGGCGCATAAGCCACATCCTCAATTTTCTTCTTCCTAACAATCTTGGCTAAAATCTCCATAGCCAGAACAATCAAAGATATGTAGTCAGTTTAAAAGTCATTTCTGGGTTTAAAGTTGAAGGGCCTGTTATTAGAGAGTTTGTTTCATTTGAATAAAGGTAGAGGTGAAAGGAAATTTGAGGTGATATTTATCTAAGAACAAATTTACTGGCAAAATGAAAATACTTTCAGAGGGTCAAAAATTAGATTAGGAAAATCCCTCCAAAGCCATTTATAACTAACCTGAAGTGGAAATGGCTTTAGTCGGTGGCCATTCACACTCACAGACCACCAGGGCTTCAACAGTACCTACCCACCAGCCGTGGTGGGCCTACCTTCAGCTACTGATAGCATTTTGGCACTTTGGGACTGTGCTTATGGGGTTTTTATATAACTTATCAATATCAGTCTTTTAGAACAGAAAGAACAGGTCCCTCTCCTAGTTCCAGGGTTGGGTGTTTTCCAAGACAGTGGTTTTGTGTAATGTTTAAGTTAAATCAAGAACAGAGAAAATCTGATAAGATTGGTTTAAACCCTGATCGGGTTTAGTATCTAAATGCCAAGCCATTCTTGAGTATTCTCAAAGAAACTATCAGCAGTGTTGTACCTTGATACCTATTACCCATATCTCAAGCCACAGAAAGTAGTGTTTCCCTAGTTTCCGAATCTTTTTGCAAACACTGTGGAAGAACCGAGCCAGGAGATTTCCTCTGTGTTCACATCAGTCACAAAGAAATGAGTTATTTGAGTAGAAGACAGATAAGGCTTTCCGTAGAGTAAACCTGATGGACTAGCCCTTACCATTAGAGACACTTGTCAGTATAGGGTCAAACAAAGAAGCCCAAGGTAAGCACAGAAATGAAATGACCCCTACATGCTTCTGTGTGGTTTATCACTCTGACCAGCTCTTTAGCTGCTAAATTATAGATGTTAGAGAACTCTTTTGGAAAAGTCTGTGAAAAAGAAAGCTTGAATCACTTGGGCAAAAATATTGTAGCTATCCATAGCAATTCTAACCAATGCAACAGATTTAGTTAAAACACTCAAACATTGGACTAAAGGATTTACACAAAGGATATCCCACACCTTCTCTGCTATGGTGCATTAAAGTTCTTATAATTTCCCTATTTCTCCATTTTAGGGATTAATTAAAAATTGCTGCTCCTTTCCAAAATGACACAAATATTTCTGTTCACTAAGCATCTATACATACCAAGTCCCAAGCTAAGGGCTTTCCATATGTCAAACTTGCACAAGATCCCTACAAAGTGCATGTCATTTTATCAGCTTATGGCTGAGGAAATAAAGGCTTAAAGAAGTTTAAGGGAACTATAGGAGACAGAGTTGAGACCCCAGAGACTTTGTGTTCAGAATGTCTTACAGATTTACAGCAATAATAATAACATACAATGAGGATGTGGAGTCAGCTCACGTATGTACTTAAATTTTATCAAATTAACTGTGTGGGTTCAAGAACCAGAAAAGATAGTGAATTAGAATCATGGTGGTGGTTTGCCTGCTTTTAGACTTAATGAACGTGCATATGAGTCAACAAACAAGGATCTGTTTTTCCTTTCCTCTTGTCACTTGCTTGCTCCCTCTCATAGTATCCGCTTCTTTAAATGCAGAGGATGATCTCAGTGTCAGAAGATACATGTCTTCATAGCACTGGACTTCTAACTCCAAGCAAACTACTTAACTGATGCTCAACTGTTCCAACACTAGCAGGGTCGGGGATGGGGGGCATAAGGGATCGGAGCCGTGTTGGACCTGCTATATGAGAGCACCTTGGTCATTATGTGGCATCTTCCTCAAGGACCTAAATTCCATAGGTGCAGAATAGTTTACTATCTTACTGACTTTTCTAATCTCTGTGTCTGGTACACAACAGGTCCTAAATATTTGTTGATGTGATGTATGGTTAAATTAAATGCAATTCTACTGTATGTGGTGGTCTTCATGCTGTTTTTCCAAGCATTGACAATAAGCGATACTGAATTATCCAGGGCCCCCCACAGCCCTTCTATCATCTACCCACTCTGACAACATTTACTCAAAGAAAGATTACATAGAAATGACAGGATTCTAGAATTTTAGAGATCTGTAACACACTCATGAGAATACCCACTGGGCCCAAAATAGGAGACTTCTCAAATCCAAATCTTGTTGAATTCAGAGATCCTCCCAGTGTATCCAATATTCCCCACCCTGACATACCTTGGAGTACTTTTAAAAACACCAATACTCTAACCCTATCCCTGGAATTAAATTTAATTGGTCTCAGGTGGAACCAAGCACAGGTATTTTTTCAAGCTCCCTTAGAGTCTAAGCAGTCAGATGTGATCACCACTGCCTTTTGCTGAGTTTCTGAGTTGTGTTGACAGAAGGCCTGTATTAAAACAAACGATAATAGTAAGTATGGCAATAAAGAGTATCTCTCCTTCTAGGTTGTTTCATATATAAATCAAACCCCTAACTTGGGCCTCATTAACACTAGGTCCCTACATCAAACACAGGTCTCTCGGCACGTAATAGCAGGGCTAAATGGAAACCATTAACTACTATAAAAAAAAATACAAAGTAATGCCCTACTTGAGAGTTTGAGAGAACCTTGGTGGGGGGTAATATTCTTTCTCACTTTAATGGGCTGCAATGTTATTTCAGTTTTACAAAGCAATTAAAATGAAGCGAATCCAGTGCCTCATTTTTAAGTTGACTGTCAAATGTACCTGCATACCCTTCCCCACTTCCACAATCAAAAATAATGCAAAATGCACAGATGCCATCTCACTCCAGAATTGCTGAGCTTATTTTTATGTCACTGGCATTAAATCTACAGATGTCAGGAAATTGTACGTTCAATCTCACCGAAATTTAGACATGGAAGAGGAAGGGTGTTAGGGGTAGGCAGGGAAACAGGAAGCAGAGACCAAAGGGAAGAATAACTGAATTTAGGGTGACAGAGAGCAGAGAAAATAAACTGAATGAGGATCTGGGATGGAAAGAAAGGGACAGGGCTATGATCCGCACTGACTCTAATTAAACAAACAAAACAAAATCAATTAATGTAAGAGCAATTCCACTAGAGGGAGAGAGGTGCCTTAACAACTCTCTTGTTAAAAAATAAAATAAAATAAAAATGCAGGCGAATCGGTGACAAGGCCAATGAGCAAGATCCTGTCTTTACCAGTTGCTTCCTCTGACTAGTTGTAGCTTCCTCTGAGTAATCCTAATGTTCCCCCAATGAAGCTTTATCTTTATTTTCGTGTTACTTCCAATTTATTTTTAAAACAAAGTAAGCTGCATTGAAGTGTAACTGGAATGAGGAGTATCTGACTCAGAAGTCATTTTCTTTAACTCTTTAGGGTCACAGGACCAGAGTGAGGGGCCAGCCACCCCTATTATAACCTAACTCTAAGTAGTTCTATGCTCTTCACCAAGCAAGTTCTGCTAATTCTCTGGAACTAAGTTTTCCTGTCTGTAAAGTAAGGAAGTTGAGCTAGGTTTCTAAAGCACTCCCTAGTTCTAAAGTACTGTAAGAGTACACACTACAATAATGGTTTTTAAAATTCACATACCAGAAAATCCTTCCATTATTCAGAGAATATAGAAGAATGAAACTCTCCACTTTTTTCCAGAAGAACAAAAATTACCAAAGAGCTAACCTGTACAGTTGACTTAATTTACTTTTTTTAAAAGAGCCTTGGCTTCGTATGCAATTTAAATTCCACCACTTCACAAGTCAAGCTTTCTGCCTTTAAGATACAGTAGGCATTTCACTCGTGGGAAAAAAAGGTATCGGAAAGCACATTTATATACTGATTTTGCCTCCCCAATGTCCCACCACTTTTAACCAAAGTTTCACTCAGTAATTTCCTACTGATATATTCCTGAAGAAGACTCGCAGTTTGCAGAAGTGCACTAATGATTTTAGAAAGTTAGTTCTTTTCCAAAGTACAGTTTAGCTTTAAATAGCTCTGAAGAGAAAATGAAAAGGTTCCATATGTAAATAAGTTCCAAAGACTAAGGATTCTAAGTAGAACCTCACTAGATAAACACAGTATAGACAGACACCTATAAGACATTCAAAATATTCAGGCCCTGGTCTGATAAATCTAGATTTAATTTTGCCTTTCATTTGGTGAAATAAAATGCTATGGGTGAGAACTGACTATTCTTCATCCTTAAATTCCTGACATAGAGGTGGATGGATATTTAGAAGAAATTTAGCTGTATTCCACTTCCAAATGATTAAATTTAGTAGATCAAATTTTAGTAAACCTATAGAAATTACTTTCTTCCAAACTCAACATACAGTTATTGAGAAGCTGGTTAGATTATGTAAATTTAATAAATTTAAACAAAAAATGAGCTTTAGAAATTCTTAAAAATTTATTTAGATTACATCTCTTCTCTTGGATTTCAGAATATGGTAATGTGACATATGCCATACAGATGTGGGTGTCATGTTTCTGAAATGTGTTCCAGGACTGGGCACTTTGTTCTGCCAAGGGAAGATAACTAGAAAGTAAGGAACACGAGTCCCTTTTGTCTAACGCTGACAGCCTTGTAGAGGAACAAACCATTTAAAATTAGGGGGAATACAATTTGGAATAAAACAAAAGCACAAAAGAGATTGAAAACTTGAGGGTAAAGCAAACAGTTTAATCATGAAGGAAATAACAGTAAAGGCAAATAAAGTTTAGAGCTCTTGTTCAAAGCAGAAGTTCCTTCTAATTCAGTCCATCTCCCCCATACACACGCACACAAACACACACTTCATGTCTTCAGGCATACTTATAAGACTACATCATCCATATTTATGGTCTGAATAAACATTTGCTGATTATTCCCATGCAGAAGATTCAAAGCAAGGTCTTGAACAGACAGGATACAATAGTGAGTAAAAAATGGGAGTTGCATTTCAGTGGCTTAGAAAATACCAGGAAGGACATGTCACTAGGTCCCTTGCACGTAACAGACCCAAAATAAATATCTTTTTAAATACACATTTAAAGAAACAAGCAATTCAATGATAACAGCTTAAGCTCATATTGTAGTACTTGCCTTCCCACCTACAGAGCTTAATGTACTAAATAAACATTATCATCCAACAGGGCATCCCTGTTATTGATGTAGCTGGAAAGTATTATTCATTCTTTATCCAAATGAGGAAAAGGTTTTGGAAAGTTAAATTAGTTGCTCACAGCTACAGAATTAACAGTAAAATAGGGAATAGAACAAAGGGTTCCCTAAGCTATTGCTCCAGATTTTTTTTCATTCCCTAAATAAAATATTTCTCTTTTATAGGTCTTTAGGGGTCTTAAATAGTTTTTCATAGTAATATTATTCATGAAGCAGTGCCTTTTTAACATCAAGATAATTCATCATATCAAGTTTGCATTTTTCTACTTTAAAACCTATTTAAATGGACAGTACTTTTCTGATGAAAACTTTCCATGAGAAAACTCTGAAGTTTTCAATTCAAAACTGTCATATGGAAATAAGTCAGACAGAGAAAGACAAATACTGTACAATATCATTCATATGTGATAGATACATTAAAAATGAATAAATAAGCAATAAAACAAAATAAAATAAATGAACAAACCAAACCAAACACATAAATACAGAGAACAGAGTAGTGCTCCCAGAGGAGAAGGGGTGGGGACAGAGGGGGCAGTGAAATGGGTAAAGGGATCAACTGCATAGTGACAAATGGAAACTTAATTTTTGGTGGTGAGCACAATGCAGGGTTTGCAGAAACAGAAATGTAATGTATACATGAAACTTACATAACCTTACAAATGAATGTTACCTGAATTAAAAAAATTAAAATAAAATGTGCCCTAGTAGAAGAATAAATAAAATAAAATCAGTATATGGTTTATTAATTTGTGTATCACATTTTCAAAGTATAAACAATGATCTGTATTAAAAAATAATCTGATTTTAAAAAAAGCAAAAAGTTATCACCTAAACATTTCAAATTCCTATATAAAAGTCCCACCCCCCCAAAAAAAATCATCAGTTTGTAAACTAGTTTTAGACTTTTGTTACTATATTTAAAAAAAAAAATCCACTGACTACATTAAAAAGAACTTTTAACATGACTTTAAGGATAAAAAGATTACCTTCATGATTTATTGCAAAAAAAATTCACTGTTAAATTAAAGCCTGTTTGCCTTGGAAATAATTTTAGGTATTTGGTTCCAAGCAATCGCACCAACTCTACTAAATACACATCGAGTTTTCCCATTTTGCCCTTTGTTAGCATGGGCAATAACTTTCCCGTGTCTTGTGGCTATTGTTTCAGTATAATTGAATTCTTAGATTTCATTTGCCTCAGAACATTTCAGGCACAATATGAACAACTCAATTATAATCAGACAACTCAATGAATTGAAACTGAATAAACAGAAATACTGGGATTTGTCTATGAATTATACCATGCTCTTCTACACTGCCCCTCCCATCACCTCCATCAACAAGACAAGACAGTCAAAAAACACTTGCTTTGTCTTCGATACTTCCCCTATCCATTATTATCCTGACAATTCATTTTATTAGTTACATCTGTTTAATCAGTAGGTCCTCTCTCTGTACTATAATGTGGAGTTAGTAAAAATAAATGGCTTCTTCCCTATCAATCACATGAAATAACGCTTTTATTGCAAAGCATTTCTAACCCAAATTGGATAGCTTGTTAGCATATGTTAATTTTATATATTCTCATAAAATATTTTAATGCAATCTATTTAGATTTTGACTACAGTTATAACATCGTCATTACTCTTATAGATCTCAAGGTAGTTACTATAACTTGGGACACTTCAAAATCCACTACAATCTGCCACTGTCCTTCTTATACCTCATCGGCATATTTCCACCCTAGCTCATTTCTTTGCTACCCAACCTCCTTCCAAAAGGTCAAAACTGGATCCTGGGAGCACCATAACCACTAACTCACCCAACCAATCACAGACCTTTGCTTCCCTGAATAACAAGTAAATATGTGCTTAATCCCAAGGAAGGCAGGTCATTCCAGATTTCGTTCTTTAATTCAAATTCTCAGTTCTTTAATGAAAGTGTTTAAGCTATGAGTTCAATGACATTTTATTGCAAGGAAAGATGCTTAGAGACAAAACACAGCTGCGTGGAATGATACATTGTCCTAGTGGTCCTAGGTCTGTCCCTGTTACCTTGGGCCTATCCAATTAGCACTCCTTTCTCTCACATAAGTTAAGTGGTCTACCCAGTCTTAAGCCCAAATCTTATTCTATTTCCAAGTTACGACTATTAACTTTTAAACTGCCAAATAAGGCCTCTTAGGAATAGCTCTGCTACCAGGTGTCTCTATCATAACAAAGGAATGGACTTCAGAAGCATGGCATAAGGATGCTAGGTAACAGATGGTGATAAACTCAAAGTAGAAATAAAGAAGCAAAACTGAGGGAGAGTCTGTGGAAAAGATTTTCTAAATGCTTAAATGTGGTGGTTCATACACACATCCACATGATCATCCAAGAATAAGAGAATTAGACCAAACTTTTGGTTTCAATCAATTCCAACATTCATTGTATCCAGGAAAACCAAAGGAAAAGTAACAGAGGAACAGTAGGCACATTGTACACATTATTTATTTAATCCTTGAAATGAATTTCCTAGGAGGTGAAGAGTAAGCCAGAAACCTAAGGACAAATAAAAGCTACCTGGAGTTGGTCTTGTTTTACTTGAATTTAAGTTTTTGAGGATAGATAATGATAATTAAGACAAACAATTTTAGTTGGGCTGTATTTTAACTGCATAATATCACACATGATAATTATGATGAGTGTGAATGATTGGTATGAAAAACTACTCCCTGGGGCATAAAATAGACCCTTACCCTGCTTTCAAAAAAGTGTGTCTAGCTTCTTGATATATCACATTTCTAGTAAGTCAGTGTCATAAGGTTTTTCAATTCCCTTTGCCAATGTTTGAACAGAAACGGAATGGGAAAGTGAATGAAAAGACTGGCATATACGTGCATATGAATTTGGGTGTGTATATAGCCCTGTGAGGACGCACCATACACTGTAAATGTTGCAAAATAAGAGAAGTAATTTCAAGACAGGAAACTGTGACCTAAGACTGGAAACGTTCCAATATTTTTAGTTACTGTGTCAAAATAAAAGCAAGGTGTACAACGGCACACCATAATTTCCCACCAAAATTTCTGTACTAAGGCTGCTAGTTAACCAATTCAATTTGTTCCTAATATTCACGTGTTATTTTTAGAATTTTTTCACCAAGTGATGATATGCTTAAATACAATTCCAAGGCTTGGGCCTTAAACTTTGTTCCCTGATTTTATTCCCTACATAGCTATGTCAATTCACATTTTGATGTGTAGTACATAGACATCAATCAGGCAATGATGCATATTCAATACACCTATAAGCAAAACAGGATGAGCCACTGTAATACAAAAGGATAGAAATGTTTTTCACAAAACACATACATAAACATGTCCTTTACTTCCATTATCTTGATGTTTATTACTTTGATGCTGCACATTAGACTCTCCTGTAGGACTTTAAATAAATATCTATGCCTTGGCCCTATCTCAAACCAATCAGATAACGGTTTCTGAGGGTGTGGCTCTGGTCTTTTATAAAGAATCCCCAGTTATTTAATTTATTTTTTTAATTAGTCAGTTACAATGTATCAATTTCTGGTGTACAGTACAATGTCCCAGTCATGCATATATATACATATACTCATTTTCATATTCTTTTTCATTCAAGGTTATTACAACATATTGAATACAGTTCCCTGTGCTATACAGAAGAAACTTGTTTGGTTTTTTCCCAGTTATTTTAAAATGCAGAGATCTTTGAAAACCAGCATTCAATAATTGTCTTAAAACATTCCATAAATGTTACTAAAATTACCTTCCCTTGTAGATCTAGTATCCTAATATTCCATTATGCTAATAATAACATAACAAATTATTAAAGACAATTATATAATAAATATGTGTCCATGTATAATGATCAAGGATGTGGGCTCTTTCATCATCCAATTATCTTTGTGTTAGTGGTCACTCCAAATTTGTTTATAAGACAAATCTTACACCTGCTTATGGGTATCCCCTGGTCTCAGTTCAAGAACCATATCCTGAGAAGCAAAAATGTTTCTACTGCAAGTATGATCATATTTCATCATATGTTGCAATTAAACTTATTTCATTTTTCCCCTGATACATAAAAAAGATAGAAGACAGCCACAGAAACAAATATATAGTACCCATCTTCTGATTTTCCAGGACCTCCCCAGTGTGCATTTTAATATTAATTTCACACTTTGTTTCACGCTATTTTCCTTCTTTTATTGATAAAGGTAGAAAAGCACAGATTTTTAAACCCTATTCTACTCTAAATTCACCTGCATCATTCTCAGTATCTGTTGCTATAGTTGTCAGCATGGTGCATATTCCTCTGATGACACAGGCCACTACTGCTTAGTTCTCTTTGCATATTTCTCCTCATCTTTGATCTCTAGACATTGGAGTAATGCTTGATTTAGTCCTTGGAACTCTTCTGCTCTCTATTCATATCTACCATTGGGTTATTATCTCGTTTTCATGGTTTCAAATGTCACCTATATACTGAAAACTCCCAAACAGTCCTCTCTCCCAAATATCAGACTTGGAAAACAAGTAGGTATTTCAAATTCAATGTCTCTAAAAGTTAACTCCAGTTCTTTCCCAAACATCTGTCCCACCTACATTCATCCCCATCTCAGTTCATATCCATTCTATCCTTCGGAGTGCTCAGGCCAAAATACTTTTTATTCATACTTGACACCACAAATCCAATCTATCACTCAACCCCATTAACCCTAATGTTTAATCACCTCCTTTGACTATCTCCTGGTCCCAAGTCACAATCTTCTCTCACTTAGATTATGACAACAGGCTCCTAACTGGTCTCCCTTTTTCTACACATCATCCCAGTATCCACTCTTCACATCCTTCAGGCAGTTTGACCCTGTCAAGATTTAAGTCAAATCACGTCTCTCCACTCAAAACCCTGCAAAGTCCTGCTGACGGGCCCATACAATCACTATTACTGCCCTGACCTTCTCTCCTACCACAAACCCTGACGGTCACTCTTCTTCAGCCCAAATGCTGGCATGCTCCTCCTTTAGGAATTTCCCACTGGCTGATCCCTCTGCCTGAAATGCTTTTCCTCTGGATATCTGCATGGCTTGATAAATCACAATCTTTTTAGTGTTTAGTTTTCTCCATGGCACTCAGAAACACTGTGTATTTTACTTCTCACTTTTTATTATCTTTCTTCTCATCAAAATTAAGCTCCTTGAGGGTAAAGAATTTCATCTGTTTCATTCATAAATTTATCTCAAGTGCCTCGAAGAGTGCCTGGCACATATACTATTAAATGAATATTTATTAAATGAATGATTGAATGAATGAGCTGGTAATAGATTGTCACTAGAACTGACTGAATTATCTTCATCATAGTACTTTGATTTGTTATCCAAAATCATGAGGAAGGTCAAAAGGGATCTGAAAGTGATCAGCTTCATTAAAGCAAGAAGAAGCCAAAAAAACAGAATCAAAGTTTACTAGACAAAGAAATGTACTTAACTACAAAATAAATGAGAAAAAAAGTGTCCTAATTAACATGGAAGGTCAACTAAAATGAGAACTACATGCAATTTCCATTCACCCTACAGACTTTAATCAACTTCAGAACTGTTATAAGCATATAAATTAGGTTGTATTTTAAACACATTAAAACTCCTCCTTTCTTAACATGAAAAAGAAGACTTGTTTCTTGCTCTGTTTAACTCCAGTACAGTCAAGAAATATGTTTCAAGTGTAATCTGTGGACACAGTATGCCTTTTTGGATCTGGCGCTTCACAAATCTTTACAGAAATAAAACAAATTAACTACACATATTAAAGGGAGAGTTATAGTTCAATAAATAAGAAATATAAGTTACTTTCTTATATATATAGAAATTATTTTGTTTTACAGTAGAGGATAAATATAGTAAAGTAGGTAAATGAAACATAAGTTCTGCTTTGCCTCTGGACAAGTCTGACTAGTTCCTATTGAATCAGTCTTCCCAAAGATGACAATTATAAACTATATAAGTTTTTGGATACTCATTACAGCATTAATTATAATAGGAAAAAAGAAGAAAAGATATCAGATATGCCTAATATTGTGGAAATATTTTAAAATATATGTTACTTTTATATGACAAAGAATCTCTATATATTACCCATCCCAAAATTATCTTGGAAGATGAGGAAATACTGGTAATGTATTAGGTAACAAAAACAGAAGGACTCTTATATCCTATAGGATCATTATTTCATCATGTAAACATGTATATACATATACATAAACACTACATACACACCATATAATACAGCGTGCATATAGACTCTCATTGGGAGGAAAATAAAATAACATCAAATATTGACAGTGGTTTTTCTTGGTTATGAGACTTATTTGTGATTTTTATGGTTTTCTGAGTTATTTAAATTTTTGTATACTATACATGTACTAGTTATAAAATCAGAGGAAAAAATGAGCATGACAAATCTCTACTGAAAATAAAATAAAGAAGAAATGTTGAGAAAAACATCTCTCAGGAATCTGAAAACAAAGACTATTTTCCAAAACAATTACTCTTACTATTTATGTAGAAGCTCTCTTTTTCAAAGAAGCCAAAGTAATTTCATGAAATATTCTACATAACTAAAAATTATACATATTTCACTCGGGGGAAGGAAATTTTACAGAGCAGAATTTTGTCCCTTCCTGGTGTCTTCTATCTTCCTTTTTAAAATGCTATTATTACCTACATATAATTATCTTCTATTTTTACCTTCATTTCAGTATAATTGTTACTACATAAACTATGTAAAGTTCAAATAAGATTGAAAATAACAGAATGAAACGATGCATTATTTGTTATGACTAAAATGACCTCAGAAACTAAACTGCAAGAAGCAATTTTAATCACTAAATGTTTATCACAGTAAACTACTACTGTAGGCACTATTAGTAAAAGAAAATAAAACACAGTACCTAATTACTGGCCATTTGTCTCATCTCCCTGAAATTCTTCTACTTGGCTGTCTAGTTTCTGACTAAAAGCTACTCTGTTCTTTTCGGAACCTGGTCAACTCCTATTTCAGCCACTTTATTTCCATATACTTCAGGGTACTTGGTTCTTGCTTCCCACTCTCTCTCTTCACTTTGCCGTTGCTACCTACAGTCATGGGATAAAATATCATGAGCCAATGAAATGAAATATGATGCACTTCTGTGAACCATATAATTCACTCTCTCCTTTGAAGTACTGGCTATTAACATGACATGGAATAATTAAAGATACAAGGCCAAACCATTTACATTACTAACATGAGATCCTTAGTACTGAATACTGGGGTTATTAAAATCTGCTTTCACCATTTCACAGTATGTTCACAACCATGTGTTACTTTGATTCTTACAGCTACCCTCTGGAAAAAGAAGGGCAACTATTGATGTCCCGATGTTACCTTTAAAGACAGGATCATTTGCCCAAATCATGTGCACTTAGGTCCAAGTCATAAGTGTTAGAATATAGAGCCTGAGTCTTCCAAAATAATAAGCTTATAATAAAAGATGCTTCGATTACTTCCTTTTTCTGCATAAGTTATTGGGTGTATCTCCCCAAAACACTAAATCCTTTACAGGCTTGTAAATATTCTCACCCTTGGGAAATGTGTAGTAAGTCATATGGTCCTCTCTAACACTGGTTGAATAGATCAGGGAGAAAAAGCTTTGAATCGAAGATATTGAGTCCAGGGTATTCACGGCATAAAGCGGAGCACAAATCCCTTCAGTGTTTATTTTGTTGTTTAATAATGTTTGCTATCTAATATTTTGTTGTTTGATGATGTTTTGTTCTTAGTTATTCTGCTTGTTTTTATTTATGGTTTTTCCCGCAATAATGAGTTGCAGGAAATGGAGAACACAATGAAGTAATTTATTTAAGCTTTTCCATGAACAAGTATGAGGAAGAAAATGTAGGGAAGGGAATTTCCAACTCCCGTTCATCCTGTATATAAACCCCCCAAAATAAGGCTTTAATCCCAACACTGTGTGGCAAGAGGAACATCAAAAAAGAGTTCGTCTAGTAACAGAAATAACCTACAAACATTGTATTATTGGGAGGAAAAAAAATTCTGAGAAAAATCCTTTGAAAATAAAGGATTTTTAAATCCTTAAAACTCTGGATATGACTAACTCTCTTTGAAGTAGTCAAGATGGAATTAAAAAGACATAGAGGAGACTTTGTAGAAAGATAGCATCTTTGATTGAGTCAGTACAAGATAACAGGCCAAGAGATGAGCAAAGGGTGAGTTTTATTCCCTATTAAAAACTCAACTTTCCCCTAAGAACTGTGCTTTAGAGAACTGTCCAATTTAGGGGAATCTAAAGAATTCTGTACTATTATGTGTGGTTCTTCTGATATTCAGCATCTAACATCTTTCTGGAAAATCACATACATACCTATACACAGATACATACAAACACCACCTATATGACAATTTTAAAAGGTTCATAAGCCCTTAAAATTCATTATTAACACCATATGTAGATGAGGTATCTAAAGAGCAGAGATAACTGAACCTACCTTTCGCTCATTCTTCAAAAGAAGAAACCAAGGCATCCAAAGAGCCAACACAATCTGTTTTCTCATTAGAACAAGAACACACAACTAGCAACCTGGAAGTATCTCTAGTCTCTGGTAAAAGGTTCAAATTTTTCCCAAATATGTAGGTGCTGAATAAGTACTTGCACAAGTTTTACTTTAAGCTAAAAAAAAAAAAAAAATCAGTTTGCATGATAGAAAACTGATTTAAAAAATAGTAACAATAAACCATATCAGACAGAATCAGATGCAAATTTTCAACTCTAGATATTTACTGGTGCTTGCTTAAAGTTATTCGTATACAAATAACAGATACTCAATTTTGGTAGCAAAAGAAACTGTTTTAAAATGTTTTCAGTTTCTCAATGTTTCAAATGCTGTTGCATATCTTCTTCTTATGCCTTTATGACATTATAGGCTGCAGCTGTTCCCAACATTAAATAAAATTCAAAGTAAAATAATATATTTCATTTTTCAGATTTTGAAATGAGAATGATCACAGAACAATTCAGTAAGCTAAACAGAAAAATAATTACGTAGACAGTCTTAAAAAGTTGAGAAGTAATAAAGCTTTTCCAAAATTATTTCCATGTCTTATTCTATCCTTGTTAAGAATAATATTTGAAAAGTTCAAGTTGACCTACAATACTGTTGTATGGAAATCATTTTCAGATATCATTATGTGTCATAGTGCAAAGCACCTGCATTCAGTGAACAATTATGTAGGAAAGGTAATTTTCTGAATTGGACATAAAATAATTTCTAGTGAGTTGCTGAAAAAAGTATAATGGGGAAAGGCAATTTATTCCTTGCTAAAAAAAAGTAAGTGAAAGAAATCCAAATCAATTCCTTACAGATTATTGAGATTACTAACCAGCCATGTCACCTTGGGCCATGGGAAGAGAAGAAATAATATTTATTAAACACCAAGTACATGCTAGACACTACCAGATGCTGCACAAACATTTCCTTTCACTGATATTGCAAAATTGAGGGAGAGATGGAGAAGAGAGAGAGAGAGAATAAATTTTACTATTTCTAATTTACCGATGGGAAAATGGAAGCTTAGATAGGTTATGTGTCATGACCAAATAGCAAACAATAGAACCTGGATTTGAATTCAGGTTACTCTGACCCCTGTGTCAATTTACCTATTTCTACATTATTCTATTTGTAAAATGAAAGTCTAGACTAGACATAATCTCCAAAGTCTCTTTTAGACTTAATGGAAACTCATTTTGATGATGTTAAAGGTACTATTCTGGCACTACTACTCAAACATCTTTTAGAATGCGTTGAACTTGGGGATTCAGGAAATACAGAAAAAACTGAGCACAAAGGAAATTATCTCCTTCTATGGTATACTATTGTTATTATAGTAGTATAGTATAACATTACAAGTATAGTTGTGTCCATAAAAAAGGGTAGTGAATGTTTAAAAGCAGCATAAAAGGAACCTGTATGAAAATTAAAAATCATTTTTGTTGACCATGCATTTCTCTTTATTCATTCCACTCTAACGACTTCTTGGGGCCTACAGGCTTTCACTTTCTAAACACAGATATAGAGCATTTGAAATTCCAAGTAACTTTTGGACCACTGCCATCGGTCCAGTAAAAAACTCCTCAGCCTGCACAAATAAGACAGTAACATGAAAGCTGTCCTATTTTCTTTTAATGGACTTCTGTACAAAGGGTTTATATAAACATTGTGACTAGAGAGAAACCTGGACTTTAGGATGAGGAATGTGACATATAACAGCAATAGTCAGCTCTTCCCACTGGCTTATTGTCTTCATCGATTTTAGTTGTGAGTAAAAGAGAACAGAAGAAATAGTCACCTCTACCAAGCTAAGGATACCCTTTCTTGATTTCACTGGCAATGAATCTACCTGAGTAATTCAGTAAAAAGAAAAAAAAAAAATCAAAAGCAGAGGTTATCACATAAAGCAAGGTTTCACAATTATGTACTCTCAATAGCCAAGTTAAGTTATAAAACATAACATGAAATATCATCTTCCAAAACTGCTGCAATGGTCTAAAATTCCAAAGATTTCATATAGCACACAGAAAAAGTACAAACACAATGAAATATTATAGTGTTAACCATTAGTATAAAAATGGTAACAAAAGCACCAGAGATCATTTCTACACATAGAATGAGAAGAAACTAGAACAGGGTTGGAATTAAATCCATTCAGATCATCTTTTAAGTAGACCCATCCCATTCATCTATGTAGAAAGGCTCAAAGAGCCCAATTTAGCAATGGCAGAGTACATTAACAGCAGTTAGCTCAAATCATTTTCTAAAATACCTCCTTTTCTCTTTATCAACATTATCATTTCTTCTACTTATTCATACAAAAATAATTTGAATTTCAAGGTAATTAATACATGCTCTCAATAAAAAAACATTGAGAAAAAGCTCATTCTTATATTCAACAATTATTTATTGCAGGTCTATGTACCAAACAGTGCACAAAAGTGAATGGTGGTATTGTTTCCTCTTAATCTTAATACTTTAATGTTAAGTAACTCTTAACTTTATTTTCAAGAACTCTATTCATATTCAATATCTTATAATAACCTATAATGGAAAAAAATCTAAAAAATAATATACATATAGCTGAATCACTTTGCTGTACACCGGAAACTAACACAACATTGTAAATCAAGTATATCTATCTGAAGAAATATTTTTCTCACAACTCTGAAACACAACATGGTATATAAATAAAACTATGCATGGCAAGAGTTGTGGGCTACATTCAAATACAGTTAGTAAAACATCAGAATTGTATAAGTATTTTGAAAAGCTCAGAGTGACTACAAGTGGTATGTTTGCAGATATAATGAATACAGAGCATTGTATTCCATGCAAAGCAACTCTAATTTAATTATTTGAATCATATTAATTATTTGGATCAGGAAAAATATTTTCAAATATTGTCCCCCCTACTTTGATAATCTATCATGTATGCTATGTTTTAACTAACTGATCAGGCATTTTGGTTGGCAATCTAACACATTACAATTTTTCCCATTTAAAATAATAGGAAATTGACTCCTTATTAGCATTTTCAACAGAGTATCTGATTTTCAGAAACAGATTTTTGACATTAAGTGGGAGGTGCCCATGAACCAAGGGACAACCTGTTATATGCCAAGGAAGAGAGTAATTTTGTCTTAAAGGAAAAAAAAAAGTATGATTATTTCAGAACTTTGAAAGAAATTAATCCATACAAAATTTCAATGGCTATAAGAAGTTCTAAGAAGTTTGCAGAGAAAAATTATTTATCTTGGAGTATAATATCTGCAAATTATAAGCCCTAAAAAGAAGCAATGAATTGTGTTGAAAACTTTGGCTCAGTTTTGATAGGCTTTTTTGTAATTTTTTCTTAGCTTCTACTGCCAAATATCACATTAATGCCAGATTGTAATTATGTTTTCTTTCTGTTAAAATAACAAATTGATCTTAGCCATTCCAATCTCCTCTTAAGAAGCAGTTGTAAAAATTATTCCCAACCTTCTGTGTAATTTGAGCAGAGATTCTGTATCTTTCCAATATCTTTTGTACATTAAGTTGATTTTATTCTAGTTTTGATTATTTAAAAAAAGCACAACTTTACTACTTCTAGAAGAGTTTTCTTACAATTGTGTTCCATTCTATTTTATTTTTAAATACTAAATATTAATAGCAATTGACATGTTAATATAATTACTAGCATAATCAATATTTATATTAGTAATATACTGATATTATTCCTTATTCTCAGGCACCTATGCTACTATCTTAGTCAAGTGATCAATCTGCTGCAATAAGTCTTTTGATTCTGCCTGAATGGTAAGACTCTAAATTCAGAAAAATAAAAATTTCAAGAAGTCTTTCCTGGTAAACTGTGACGTTTCCTATAGGCCTTTGGACAAACACAAAGGTTTGTTGTTCCCTTACCTTATGAGACCATGGAAATAGCATTATTTGTTTGATGTGCTCCATGTATTTTAACCGTCTTTTGTTGTTTTTAACAAGAATTATCTTTGGAGAGTATTTATGATCATAACGGGGACCTGTTAAAAATTTGGAACTAGGGGGAAAGAATGACTACATATCCCTCACTTAAGGATTATTCAATCCTTTAATAGCATTGTACCTTTGTCTGAGTCACTGCTCATTAGTGATCAAGATGTTTTATAAATCTGTAAGAGAAGGTATCAATTTGCAGAAAGTTCATGGCAATACAAATGATATTTAAATGATAACACTTCAAATAAATTTTGTCTTGGAGAGAGGCAAATAACTTCTGTTTGGTAGTAAAGATAACCTCAAAGGTTTCAAATGCATTGCCCTGTTAGACATTCATTTACTTAGTATAAAATTAGGAATCTTACTCCAGCAATCTTCCTTTCAGTGACTACAAATGCTTCCGTTGTTTCCATAATCTTTTGAACCAGCCTTACCATCCAGCTCATTAATGAATTAAACATATCTTTAACATGTGGTCATCTACATTACATAACAGTTGACTCATTTTTAGATTTTGAGTTTATATAAAGTATGTTACCTTATTTCTTCTATGTCATAAAACTCAGGAGGAAAACAAGATTACAAAAACTCTGGGTACATCTGCAGGTCAGAAAACTAAAATAAATTTATTA
This sequence comes from Camelus ferus, assembly GCF_009834535.1. Taxonomy (NCBI): domain Eukaryota; kingdom Metazoa; phylum Chordata; class Mammalia; order Artiodactyla; family Camelidae; genus Camelus; species Camelus ferus. The sequence continues at coordinate 43,930,865 of NC_045703.1, forward strand.
AGGGCATGAAGGTTTCCCACTTGTCAAGTTACAGATACAGTAAATACTTTGAATTCACGAAAAAATTGATACTAGGCTGACAATGCATTAAGAGACTCTCATGCTACTTTAATAATTGCTTTATTTGTCTAACTCTTCCAAATCCCAAAGCTTCTGAATTCTACTACCTATATATCCATCCTACCATATCTATACAAAATAGTTCTGTAATAGGCACTGTTGTTTACCTAATCAATATCCTCCTCATCCTTATTCCATTCCAATCTGGCTAGCCATGTGCATCAGGGGAAGCTGGCGCTAGCTTCAGCTTCAGCTCCAGCTAGGGGAGGAAGGCATAAGCCAACCATGTCTTATTCTGCTAACTGCTGATTGGTTTAGGCATAGATATGGGACTTAATTTTGGCCAATTGGACAAGAAGACCAATCTGTTGATGGGCAGCTCAGAAAGGTTTTTTATGTTTATTTTTAAAAAATAAAAACAGGCATAATGAAGAGACAACCTCTTTATCTTCATATCTGAAATTAATACCTAGAATAGCTGCAGATCTTATACCCATGAGGAGAGCTAGCCTGAGGTTAAAAGATGACCTCCAAAAGTGAAGGAGCAGAGAGACAAATGAACCCAGAACCTGAGGACATCACTAAATCGTTTAAGTAACCAATCCAGGACCTCTTGTTATGTGAAAGCAGCTTTCCACAACTATGGTTTAAAGACATTTTGAGTTGTGCTTTCCATTATTTGGAACTGGAAAAATCATGAGAGAGATAACTTTTGCCAAACTTCCAACTCAGCCATGAAGACTGTTTTGTTTTGTTTTTGTTTTTGTTTTTCTGTAGTCTCTAAAGAAGGAACTCAACTGAAATTTGCTTATATAGAATCCCAAAGTGAGATCTTTCTCCTATAGCTCTACATACTTGGATTCTCAATCTTGACTGTCCAAAGACATGAAACTTCTAGAATTTACTTAACCACTCAGTTCCCTCATCTATAGCATGAGTTAATATGTACCTGAGAGGGCTTGTATGAGAATTAAGCAAAATGACATATTTTAAAAAGGCCTAGGAATAGATAGAAAAGCATTTCTTAAAATGACCCACGAAGTCTAACCTGGCTTGGATAAAAGTCATACACTCAAAATACAATTTTTAAATAGTCCCAGATTTACCATTCCACTTTTCTATCTAATTCATCAACTACATCAGAACTGAGGGGAGGAGGCAAGGTACAGAAATATATAATTGACTTGATGAAATTTGTGGAATTGTCCTATTTCATTTATTCTTATAAACTATAAGAAGCAAGTCAGCATATCATTTTAATCTATGTCCTTAGGTGAAGACTTCATGATGTAGCTGGCATTTGTAAGTTGTCATGTGCTCTAATATACAAAAATTTCACTTCATTGAGAAATATTTCTCAATCAATAATTTCCTCTCTGAGAGAGGAGGAAGAGGTCTGTACAACATAGCATTGTACTCTCAACAGAAATAAGGTTGGAAAACTGACAGTCTTCCAATATTTTCAAAGCATCTTTTTATGCAATGATAAATATATACACATAGTTCTATATTTTTCGCAATATTAACTTATGAGAAAATTAACATAACCTATTTTTAAAGACTCTCTAATTTAATCACTTAGCTTCCATTGCTTTTCTGTATAATTTCTCCTCTGACAGTCTTCTTGTGCTTGAAAGACAAAGCTTTAAACTGAGTGTCTGAGACTGTTCTTTAGCCATCATGAGGCAAGCTTATTTTTGGAGAGCAAAGTATAAGGTCATAACTGTACTTTCAGTCACACTCCCCTCAAGGAAAAGTAATTTTGTTTCCTTGGACTATGTATTGATTTTAAGGCACATGGTAAAGGTGACTGTATAGTGTTTGAAATTACTCTGTATTCTTACCCCTAATTCATTTAGGAGGTTGGAAGTTCTCTAGCACTGACACCAATATTAATTTTTTTCTTTTTTTTTTTAACACAGGGCTGTTTTCTCCCCTTGAGATATATTGGGACATATCTAACTTAGATATATTATGTACCTGAAATAACAGAAAAATATTCCTGTCTCAGCATGCCATTTCTGTCCGCTGTAATTTAGACATTCTTCATGGTGCATTTATGTCCACAAGGGTAATAGTACTCACATTAAAAACCAGCCCTTATGAAGTGGCTCACCCTTCACGCCGTCCATTACAGCCTTTCACTCTGTGACCCTGCACTGCCTCCAACTCCCACTGTTTTTAATAAGCAACTCAAAAGTGGTAAACTATCTTCTCTGTGCCGAGGGCAAAAGCACCAACAGACACATGATAATATGGTTTGGAAGAGCACATTGAAATAAGCCCATAATTCTAGTCCTAAAATACCCCATTGCAAACAAAGTCTTAAAATTATTTTCAAACCCTAATCTTTAGTCTGAGTTCTTTAGCCCCCAAATTTTTCTTCTACTATACATGCTCTAATGAGACAACAGATAATAGATGTGTTTCTAAGGGTTTGCTTAGATAGCCATGCAGCAACTTTTCATCAAATAACTAAAAATAACATACAGGTAAATCAAAGAGAGGACAAAGCATTTCCGTAGCAGGTGAGAATTTCACGGAGGAGATCCCAAAGCTTGGCAGCAATTCTAAACAGTGAGTCTCAGATTCCATTTCATGTGAAGACTAAGAGACAATCAGTTAAAGCTTTCAAATTTTGGAAAGAAATAGTATTTTACATGAAGTAGTACGGATTTAATCACTATGGATTAAATCTAATATATAGCTCATTTTATAGCGGATTTAAAGATCCAAGACCAAGTCAAGGAAATTCATCAGCTACACTACAATTATGAAGCAGGATGGTACTATGGCGAGAGTAACTTTTATATTAGACAAATGAACCTAAGTTGAAATTCCATCCCTAGGTAGCTTTAAGAAAGTTATGCACTCTATTTATCTTTAGAATGTCACTAATTTTGTAGGGTTCATGTGAGGATTAAAAATATAGATCATGCCCCTGGTAGAGTAAAAGCTGGTAAACTACCATCAGTCATAGCTAATGGTAGCAGGTACCTTCATTTCAGAGCTGTTTATCTGAAAGTGCTGAATGTGCATCTAACCACTGTTTTCAAGCCGTCCTTTGGAGCTTGGAGAGCACTTACTTCTCTACGTGTTTTTTCAGAGAAGCCATCTTGCTGGAGCTGGGAGGTAGGGAGGAAAGGGGTGGGAAGTGGGATGGCGGGAGTAGAAAGTAAGCAAGTTCTGGGACCAGTGGCTCTTTGTTATCAATTTTACACATCTGAGTGCTGAGAACTCCTGCTTTCAAAAAAAGAATTCTACTATTAAAAAAAACCCTGAAAATCATTGAATGATGCATAACCTTCCAGATTTAAACTTCTGAGGTTTTCAGGATCTGTCACCTTCTTAGAATCTAATGCCTGTATCCAATACTTACAGGTTTTCCCACCTGTGTTAATGAACTGATGTTAAGCTATACTCTCTTCTTCTCCTCTGTTTCCTTCTGTCTTCCCTTCTTTTCCCCATGACCACCCATCTCTCCGTTCTCCCCAGGACAACCACACAGGTTGACACACCACTATCTTTGTTAGTATTAACAGACCATAAGAATTAGATGACGAAAAGAAAATAAACCAACATTTTGGCCTGATGTGTTCAATCCTCTAACATGACAAAATTAGCCATAACATTACAACTCTCTCTCAACCAACACTATATGCACCACTTTCTGCCATATTTTGACTCTGGTAGATTTGCTGTCAAATAATTCTGTTAATTCAGATGTATGAGAATTTAGCAATTATGATCTTATAGAAATATATGTCTTATTATCAACTGTCTATAAGAGAATGACCTGCTCATTTTAATGAGTGATTAAGGTTCCCAGAGAGATAGACTATAGGTTAGAAATGGTAAGATAACACAAAAACTCCCTTGAAATTTCTCCTCAGATATATTAAAATGTGATACATTGCCTACTAGTATTATTTAGTAAATCATTACTAAATCTTCTCTTAGAAACTAAGAGACCATTATCATTACATAGAAAACTTAGCTGACATTGTGTTACATATTAACACTATTAAATGTCATCATATAAATCAAATATTTTATTTGATTTTCACTGTATCTCACTATCAGAAGAAAGCCAAGCACACAATCATGTGACTCACGCATGTTCACTTTTGAATACAAAAAACATTTAGTCATTCCAAATAAATATGTGAGGAAGGCAAACCTTATTTTAACAAACTGGCTAATAATTCATGTTTAAAACTCTGAGATTAAAAAAGAAGAAGAAGAAAAAATTCTGCCCCCTTTATAAAGACACCATTCTTACCAACATTGTTCATTCCTCATTCTTCTCTGTGTAATGTCATTTGCTCTCTAAATTTTAGTTTGAGGATTTGACAAGGGGGCAGAATTGAGATCTAGTAGTACCTTAAACTAGTGAATCACACCTAAGTTTTACAACAGAGGATGAGTGGCCTCTTACTTCAGTCTTAAGATCAATTTAATGACAGAGGGCTTTTATTTTTAAGATAGAAAGAAAGAAAGGAAAGAAAGGAAGAAAGGAAGAAGAGAGAGAGAGAGAGAGAAAGAAAGAAAGAAAGAAAGAAAGAAAGAAAGAAAGAAAGAAAGAAAGAAAGAAAGAAAGAAAGAAAGAAAGAGAGAGAAAGAAGGAAAGAAGGAAAGAAAGAAAGAAAGAAAGAGTGCATTGTACAGAAGGAACTCTGTATAGTGATTTACAGTATTGTCAGTGAAAAGTACCAGATTGAAAGTGGGATACAATGTAGTGTAATTTTAAACTGTCAAATGAGTACTCTAGAGACTCTAAATTAAAATTCAATTAGTCATTTTATAAAAACCTGTTAAAAAGAAAAAGCAGTTATAATTACAGTTGAAGATAAATGTACTGAGATGTCAGCCGTGATCCCTATGCTCAGAGCTAGGTCAGAACACGTGGTAAAACAGTCCAGCGAATTTGTTTCATGATGTTATAAGTATAAAGGAATATCTGACAAACAAGCTCATGGACACAGACGTATCTGAGATCCAAGAACAATTTCTAGTTCGCTGTAACATGTCCCATTCTCTCTAGATTTGATTTTTATAGACCAGACTTTTCAGAAGTAGAAGACTGGGATTAATTTGATAAGCAAAAGACAAAAGAGAGACAGAGAAAGATCTTAAAAGGGAGTTTCTTCTTGGTTGTATTAATAACATTTAAAATTATATCCAAAAGAAATAGGTGAAATCATTTATAAAGGCAAAAGCTAAATATTAGTAAGTACACGAAGGTCTTCTAATTATATTAAAATCTGAACTGAATATAATGCTTGGGAAATGGGTTTTTTTAATTCAATTAATCTTTTAGTAAGAGAAAGAAAGACCTTTTTTGTTAAACCCTTGACCAAAATATTTTAAACCACATTATTTAAATTGACATTTTCCCTAAGTAAAATGAAATTGTGTCTTGGGAAATCAAAGACGAAAAATACGATTTATATTCACAAGGACATTATAGTTTAGTGGAGAGAAGAATATATTTTAAAAAGCACTATAATAGCCTGCAATTGAAATACATACTAAGTACAGTGGGGAGCGTTTGAATGTGAAGATAGAAGTATTATATAAAAGTTTCAAGCCAGCCAGGAAAATCTTCCCAAAGCAGATGGAACTTAAGTAGACATAGTAAGAATGGGTAGGAGTTTGGTGAGTGGATAAGTGAACAGAAAATTTTCTAAACAGAGGGAAGACTCAGAGTTGTCAAAGAGCATATTGTCTTTGAATGTGGGAGAGGGGTCCAGGTTGGTGAGAAAAAAAGGAGTTTGAGCCCATCTGAGGTCTCCTATGTTGTATCTTTCATTCTGATTTATAATATGCTTTAATTTTTAGTTTAGTTCCCCCAAAGCATCCTTGTGAGCACTGGTTTTATTTACTCTATTTTTTGCCATTTTCTATTAACATATAAGGTACACAGAAAACAGTACACAACTCATCACTGTACAGCTCAATGACTTTTCAGTTTAAATATACCTGTGAAAACATCATCCAGCTCAACAAAGACTGTATTACCAGTATCCAGAAGTCCTCTTCATGCCACCTTCCAAGCACTAACATCCCCCACCCCTGCCATCCCCTCCTGCAGAGAAATAATACCCTGACTTATAACATTATTAATTTGTTTTGCCTGTTTTTGAAGTTTATATAAATGAAATACAGTACATACCCTTTTGTGTCTAATTTCTTTCCTTCAAGATTATATGTGTGAAATTCATCCACACCATATATAGCAACAGTTTATTCATTTACATGGCAGTGTAATATTCCACAATATGAATATATCACCACTTATTTAACTCATTGCACTATTGCAGACATTTGGACTATTTTCCGTTTGGGACTCTTATGGATACTAATGCTTTAAACACTCCAGTACATGTCATTTGGAGAACATGTGTACTCAGTTCTTCTGTTTCTGGGTATAATCCAGATCTGTTCAGTAGTTACATTGTACAAAGCATCTGTACAGATTTATACCCAATCATAGCACAGTATACGAGAGTTTCACTTGTTCCATCCTCTCACCAACACTTGAAATTTTGATTTCCATCTTTCTGCTAAGTGTATAATAGTGTCTCATTATGGTCTTAATTTGCATTCCCTTAATCACTGAGTTGAGCAGGTGCTCACATTTTCAAATGATGTTTGGCTGTTAGGATACACTCATTCTTTTGAATGCTATTTTAAATGTATGTAGTAGGCCTTTCAGTCACCATCACTGTCACCTGACAAAGGTAGTTTTGCTGAAGAACATTAAGCAATTATTGATAGCATTATGTCTTAAAATGAGGTGAGATAATTTCCTTCTTTTCTACCCATCTTCATTCTTTTCTTAATCTCATTTATTTATTCACTGTCTTTATCCCTCCAAAAAGATCAATACACAGAAGCCAATTAACAATGTCCCAAGTACTATATAGAGAGTTCAATAGCTGAATAACAGGTGTGCATCAGAGACCCAGCCTTTTTACTTTAGGGTTGCCAGAAGTTTGAGCTTTTTTTTTTTTTTTTAAAATATGAAAAAGGTAAGCATGCCTGACCATTTATTTAAAAATAAATGAATCATTCATAAAATTTTAATAGGATGTATCTAAATGTCTCCTTTTTTCCAATTTATGAACAGATAATGTTCAGTGAGCATTTTAAAGGAATATCAGAAGGAAAATGGGAAAAAATAGTGTAGATTGTAAAAAAAAAAAAAAAAAAAAAGAACAGTGAAAGAAGAATATATACATGAATGCTTTCTTTCACCTTCTCTGAAAACCAAACACAACCGACATTTGGCAAAAATAAAGTGGCCATGACCTTTTTCCCTCCTCTGCATGATTAATTACTTAATGTCCTATTAATTGGAAGATGTGGCTGAATTTCAAACACTTTCATCTTCTGTGCACATCATCCTGTACTGTAACCACCGATTAAGCTGTTCATCAAAGGTGAACCAACAAGGTCATCTGAGCAGTATCTCTTCAGCTATTCATTACTCAGCTTCAATGGTAATTAACAATGGTAACATTTCCATAAATCAACACCTTTCTGATTATTCTCTGATGATAAGCAGTCAAAATATGTGCATCCCAGCCAACATCTTTTAATTTTATATTTAAAAAATTCAGTCTAAATATACCACAGAGAAAACTCAGGTGAAATATTAAAGGAGTTTCCTTACTTCAAATGTACCAGGAAAATAAGGTTTTGTACTTTTAAAAGAAAAATACAAACCTATGTACACAACTAAATAAGTCTGCTGGCACCATAAGGGCCAAACGTAAGAATCTAAGGGTATCAGCCACCAAGTACCAATTCATTCCTCTGGCAAGCAAATTATGGCTCAATTCAGCTTCAGAAGTATCCATTTGCCTACTCAGCCACAGAGTGACAATTTAGAACAGAAGGCAAATTTAATTCTCCCTACTCTCAAATAGCATACCACAGGGTGGACCAACAAAAAACTTCCCAAAGAATTTAGAAAATTCAGAAAACTAAGTTATGAAGTATTTTAAAATAATAATTAAAATTTTAAAACTTAAGTTACCAGTAATAGGCAATCAGCCCATCAATTACATATGATTATATACTATAAGAAAATGATTCTGTATTATCCTATAGTATTATACAGTATATTGTTATATTGTGGATTATATGATTATATATAATTATGTAACATTTGTTTATTTTTAAATATTAGAAAAATAATTCATTGTCTTTAGTACTTTTAAATTTCTCTTTGCAATTCCAACTTCTAAAATTTAGTAAGTTAAACATATATGCATAGAGCTTAGAATTAATTCCAAATTAATATGTAGAATCAAAGGCACAAATATTAGTCTACGTGTCTATAACATGGTATATATGGATTAATATCCTATGCTAGTTAAAAGAAAACACAATTCAAACTGGCTTAAACAGTAAGAAAAACGTATTATTTCACAAAACCAAAATTCAAAGGGTGTAACAAGGCCAAGCTGAAGAAGCAGGTCTCAGCTTTATTTTCCTGGTCCACTCGTAAAAGACCTTTTCCACTTGATGGTTTGGTCTCCAGGCTGCCTCTTGTCAGAACCACTGGCATTGCTCATGACCAGTGGGATGAGAGAAGCTCTCTCCCTACTATGAAATAAAAATGTTTCCCTTCCGTCTGATTAGATCAAATCCTATGATTTAATAGAATAGGTAGTAAGTGAGCTGATCTTAGTTTTTAGACTGTTTTGAAAGTATTTTGCTCGTTCTTCATTTTATTTTGTTATTTCTTGGTTTCATTTCCATTTTGCTTTTTTATTAAATGGGGGGGGGGGCAAAAACACTAACATATACTTATCCTAAGTCAGAGATCATGAAGATATAGTGAACATCCTTGAGGAACACAGGATTATATACAGTTATTGAGGGAAAAACAAAGAATATATTGAGAGTCTGTGATGTGGTCAAGTAGTTTGACCACACTAGTTTACCATAACAATTGAATTATGGTATTATACCTAACATAAGAAAATGCTACATATTCCAAAGGGATTTTTCCAACACTGGGTAAATGGAATGATTCTTACCTTGAGGCATCTCGGGTGGCAGATAATGAGGTTCTTGAGCACTAACATGTACCCATTCAAAGTCATCATATAGATCCTGGTGGTAATCACAGGCCCCTGGACCATCATCAAAAGTACAGCCACCTGAAAGGGGAAAGGAAGGACCTCTGTTATATTCTAAATGGATTTACTAAAGATGAAGAATGCACGGGACAAGAAAGGATTAAATTGAAATATGTAATGTGGAACTCATAATCTGATAATAAATGGTACTCCTATTTATCACTATTTTTATTAAATGTTCACATAAAATGAAATTTCTACCAGTATCTTGTTTGAATAAGAGACTGGTTTGAGCCTCAGAAGTAAGGCTGAGGCAGATATTTCTAAATATGAAAAATATTAGAAGATATACGTAATAGTGAGGCTTTCCAGAAATATACAAACCACCTGGAATCTAAATGATTGTTAACAACTTTAGTGGGAAGAGGGGAGGAAGGAAAAGAGTGAAAATTGTCTTTCTTTATAATGCAAGTTCAGAAAGGTGAAGTTAATATTTAAGTTTTACCAAATTCCTTGCTTTTGAAGAACACTTTGCAATCTATTCATAACAGCAAATGAAATACTTAAAGCTTCATTAGGCCTAAAGTGTTTGAGGTCAGTAAAACACACTTCCATATTTTATTTAGATTACTTTCATACATAATTATGACTTTAAAGTGGGGAAAAAACTGAAGCATAAAACTAGTCAGATTAGCCTACAATCATTCTCACCACTTCCACTTTATTTAATAACCTCTCTTTTTTTTTTTTTAAATGCAGTAACCTTTTCCCTTTACATCAGTCATTTTTCCTGGCTTTATTTTCTGGGATAATTTTAACGGCAGAAGTAGAATAATTACTTTTGCTTCTCAGCCTACCTATCCAGGCACACACAACTCAACGTATTTAGTTTATTCAATTCATGAAAATAAGAACTGGCCTATATGTGTAATCTTGAAAGAAAATGGATTAGAACTAATGAAAATCCAGCAGTGGGTTTAATGAGAAAAACCAATAACTTTTCTCCTTTCAAGTAGCTTATTTGCTTAGTTTCCATGGGGATCTTTTTGAAGAAACTCAGTGAATTCTTTGACCACACAACAGGCTAGGGGGTGGTAAACTTCAGGCCTATAAATTCTTCTCTGTAAACAAAGAATTCATTTTCCTCATCAAAAGTTTGTCAATCTGAATTTGAATAAAAGTTATATTCCTCACCAACGACAGAGACAAGTCAGTATCAGAGGTGAGGAAGGCAGTATCAAAAATGTCCAAACAACCTTTTTCAAAAGCAGAATATGTATACGGGTGAACTTGAATCACGCTACGACCACATCAGTTCTTTAAAATAACCAAACCTCATCAGCTTGAAAGTTTAATACTGCCTTTTAAATATGTCTAAAATAGCTTTTATATAAATGTTCTCATGAAAAATGATGTGCTTTTTAATTTAAAATTAATCAATGAAAAGAGGTTGCTAGGAAATAAGTCTTTGCATAGCAAGGGGAACATTTTTCTCAAAATGTAATTTGCCATCACAACCCTAAAATGACTTAATGCTCTGCAACACATACCTTCAGGGCCTCTACTGACCTTCATAATAGTGTGAGTGACCTCCGTATATAAATTTAAACTACCAGTGGAACCTACAATGGCTCATTTGGAAGACAAATGGCCTTAATAGCTGTCCTCATAGCCATTGTTAATTTTAGCCTCCAGGATTCTTATTAGCAATAACAACTAGGTGGAGCTCTACAAAATAAGTGGGTCAACCCCTGTTATTTGTTGCACATCATTGCCGTATCAGTCAGGGGTCTTAGGAAAAGTTCCTGGTCCATCTGACTTGAGTGGTAAGAAAAACTGTAAAAGATGACTTTTTTATTTTATAATTACCAATCAGTTCTAATCTAAGAGGTACAATGTATCTATCTACCACATATATAGCATATGAATAAATCTTTGGTAAGAGGTGTTTATGAATCTTTTTGTAAAGAATTTTGTATTCCAAGGTTAAGATCTAATACAGTGTTGGATTAGTGAGTAAGAAATACAAAAAGTACTACTTACTCCTGGCCTGATGGATGGTATAAGCAGACATGAGTAAGGGAGTGTATATAATACAGTGTGTTACAAGGGGTAATACCAGTATGACCAAAGTCACAAAGAACACAAACGACAAATGAATTCGCTACCTACACCTGAGTTGGTTAGGTAGCTTCATGGAGATAGGCCTGTAAAGACGAGCAAGGATATGGCAGGCTATAATGGAAATAGAATTGAAATCAGAGAAAAAGCAAAAGCAAGGGCATACAGATCTAAAGAAACATGAGATGTTAGAGAATCTCAAATAATCTCAAACAATTCTGTGTAATGAGCATTAAAAGTATGTAGAGAACAAAAAAAAAAACTAAGTTTGAAAGATTTTTAGATACCGTGTAACATTTAGATTTTATTCTAAAATTGTATGAAGCCATTAAAGGATTTTATACAGGAGTATGACACCATTTAAGCTACATTAATAATAATAATAAAAATAATTAAAAAATAATAATAATAATAAAAGCAAACACAAAAATAACAATTCTAGCAGCTATGTAGAGTTTAAAGAGGAATGGGGAAAAATGTAAGCAATTTGGCTCAACCGTTCAACAGACAGCATGTAATACAACTTGGGCTAATTCCATTTTACCTAATTCCAGCTTACCACTTAAGGCTCACTAGAAAGCCCTAAAAACAATATCTTCTTTAATACATAGTCTTCTATACACATGTTTCTCTGTTCAAGACATCTTTATAATCTATTTGAAAGAGAAATTATCTTAGCAAGGTTCTAATTGATAAATAAAAACATAACTCGTGAGTTTAAAGTTTCACTGAGCTAGACAAAAGGAGGCAATACTGAAATGATGTTCAAGAAATTTACTTAGGCAGAGGGGATGAAAAATGAACAAGGAAACACTTTACATTTTCAGTTTTTGTATTTGCTACTGGTGATAAGACTACGTGCAGTAGCGGGAAAATCATTTCAGAGGAAATGGCGACGGCAAGTTCCTCGACCCTTGGAGGAAAATTACTTCTGAAGAGCCATTTCACAAATCGCTAATTCCTCTCTGCCAATCAATCAGCTAAGGGACAGATCTATCGCTGCAAAGGTCTGCCTCCTCTGCCGCAACCCATCTATAGGGCTCTGCAAGCTGTTCACCTGAAAATTAAAATCAAGCTAACTCGGACTTGCCTGAATTTCTTTCCATTTCTAAGCAGCTCACTGAAAGGACTGGTACTAAGAAACATCAGGTACAAAAACTAAAAGTATTCCTAGCCCCAGAATCATATTGCCTAAACACCTAGCAGTTAGATTCCTGAGTGTTTATTTAAAACAGATGGTGGTAGCTCTATGCGAGAACGTGGTAATAGAGATCCTTTCTGTAGAACCATAAAAGAATCAATACTAAACTTAAATCCTTTCTGACGTCAAACTTTTCAATAAAACCCAGGGTTGGGTTAATTTAGGACAAAGTTGAACTGAAGGAAAAAAAAAGTCAGTAGAGCCCTGGACAACTCTGAACATTTTATGGAGGACAGTCTTTGAAAAGATACTATCCAAGGATCTTCCACGTTCTCCCCACCTATGCAGTCTTAATTCTCTGACTGAGTAAAATAGCAAGAAACATACAGAAATATCTTTTAAGGTTCTTTACAAATTGTAAAGAGCAAGCTTTGTTTAGCTAAAGATACAGACCATTTTCGTCTTGATTTTTCTAAATTGATTGGAATATACATCCTTTTGAAAAGTAAGAGGAAACTCCTAAGCAAAATGTATTGAAAAATGTAATATTCTTAACACTGTTGTCCTATGACCCTCAAAAATGGATAAATTAATCTTTCCCAATTGTGAATTAAACTGTGACACACAAATTTGCTCACAAAGGTGATCAACTTTGAAATTATCTTTCTTCCATTAAGAACACAAAGAAAGATTAATATACATCACATTAGGACACATGCAATACTGAATTAAGCTAACTTTGAATAGATCGTCTTTATCTATGCTAATCAGAACTATAACATAAGTTTACTGGTGTAAGCCCCAAAACTCATTGCAAAGAAGCCAATAAACACATTTCACCCAAAAAAAAAAAAAAAAATCAAAAGAAGAGAAAAATAACTTATTACTGAATATCTTAAATGTAATTCCATTTATAATGAATCAATATAGTCTATTTCCAGAAAAAGATTATTGGAAAAAGTGTAAAAATTGATGCTTTTTAATAAAGTTCATATTTCCTCTGAAATCTACTGGGATATCTTAATAGTTTTTTTTTTCCTTTCAACTGGGAATATTGAAGATACAAAATAAAAATTGATGTATCATAATCCACATTTAGATAGCTTACCTCCAGTCTAAGGATAAGCAATGCTTGTTTTCAATTTAAGTACTGAAATTCAAACAGGGAAAAAAAAACAAAATCCAAGTAGACACAAAGGACAAATGCCTTTGAGGACAAGAGTATGAGTCACTGGTCATAATGTATCACTCTGGTTCTATACCAAAGAAGATCTATTGAAGAAAATGAGAAAATTTATGAGTAAGAGTTCTTTAAAAGATGATAACTTCAGATCCAGCAAAAAAAAATTTTTTTGCCCTGCTAGTAGTTAATTAGTAGAAGAAAATATTATTTTAGCCTAGCTCCTTCATAAAGGAAAAGGAACTCGAAAGATATTTATGGAAATCCAAACCCATCATTTATTGATAGATATAAATGACTCTTAATGATGAGAGAAGAGCTCATTTCAAACACACCCATAAATTATCTAATTGTTCATCCCTAGAGTTCCATCTCTAGCCAAGAATATATGTTTAATATATATAATCCAAGATTATTTAGCCAGTAAGACCTTTATTCAAATTGTCTATGATTTGAAGCAAATGCTATACTCCAACTGACTGAATAATCTTCCTTTAATAAGACTAAATTAACCAGAATGGAAAAATAAGTCCAAATTCACTCCCCTCCATCTTTGCAGAGAAGCAATATTAAAATCTCCTCAACTTCAATTAATAAGCCTTAAGGAATTTTAAGGAACTGGCCCAGAATGCCACCTAAGTGGTGGAAGAAAGAGATAGCGTTTCCAGATGAAGCATGGAGAGATGGCAAAGTACATACACAGCTTTACTATTTTGTTTCTTTGTGAGTCAATCTCCTTCCCAATAAAATCTAGATAATAACAGCCACAATACAGTTTGTATGAGGATTAATGATAATGCATGTAAAGCCTCTAACACTCCACAGGTTTTTTTTTTTTTAACACTACCCTTATTTTTTCATGCTCCAGTCTTAACAGCGTATTCTGTATATATGCTCTATAGATGCAAACCTAAGCACATATTTAACAGCAGAAGTCTAAGAAAGAAACTTATGGTCTTCATATAGTTTATCCAGAAAGACTAGAGAGAGTTCCCATAAAGACAGTATTACCACATTACAATAACCAGTTTTCCTTTAACACTTATCAGTTATGCTTTCAGTAAGAAAATACCTTCCTTTAGATCAGGGGTCAGCAAACTTAACCTATAAAAAGCCAACTAATAAATACTTTAGGTTTTGCAGGCCCTACCATCTCTGTTGCAACTACATAACTGTTGTCATGGTAGCAAAAAAGCAGCCACAGAGAATATCTAACAAATGGGCAGCGGCTGTGCTCAAAACTTTTATTTACCAAAACAGGTGGCAGGCTGGATTTGGCCTGTGGGTTCACCAACCCATTAGATCACTCTGATCTTAAGTATTCTTGAGAATTACAAGAAGTACACAGTCTGGTTAAAAGCTTGCAACCAAGAGTCTTTGATTTCTCCATTACCTCCATATGCCTTGACTTTCTTTCCCATATATCAAGACATGTAGCAGTAGGCTGGAGCCAGGAAACGTAACTGAAAATGGGATCTGAATGACAGTAATATGCCCAAACTAAATCAGATTGGTTGGACGGAGGTCTAAATCAGGAAGTGAGAATATGAGAAAACTGAAGACATTTTCAAGGTCCTCTAGTCTGGGCTTCAAGTTTTTAGGACCATAAAGGGAAATATATTTTACATTGTGACCCAGAATATACATGCATATATGCATGCAATTATTTATATACATAGTATATGTGAACACAAATACATTAATTCACTTAGGTGTTTGTTTATCATCTTCTACTATGGGTGCTCCTTCTATAAGTAAAATAAAATTAAGAGTAGTTGTGTGAATGAGGGAAGTAGAGATGAGAAAAGAAAACAGGACAGCAATCCACTGCCTCAAATACACACAAGCACATATCCATTTGGGAGGGGACCCAGAAGACAGGCGTGAGCAACCCAAGTCTCTAAACCTAATTTTCAGGTCTCAGGCACAAGTTGAAATCCAAAAATAAGCCTCTGAGACCTAGGCAGTCCTGACAGTACATATGTGACTTCATCCCTCATTTTGGAGCTAATGGTTGATTACATGCCAAACAGCCATAGAAATGATTTCACAGATGAAGAAAGCTTTATTAAAATGTAAAAGGGATACATTAATGAAAGGACTTCACAGTAGAAAAAATAAAAATGGCTCAGAGTTACAGAGCAAGAAAGTATCAGAGTCAGGATCTGAATCCAGGCACTAGAGGTTCTTTAACTGTTGACCATAACACTAAATGGCTCCTCAAAATGAGGTGTGTTTAGACATTTTCAGAATCATCCGGGACAGCTCCCTCCAACCAGCATAACCTCAAGCTATTACTCAACAAAGACAGCATTACCCATCCCACTCAGGTGATGGTGTGATGGTGTCGCATCCTTTGTCGATAAAACATTAGTAAACTTTGAAACACATCAATTGTCAAAGTCTCTTAGGCGTCAGGCCAGCAAAGGAAAGGTTCTTTTTTGGACAGAACTGTAAAAGCCTGAATGATTAACTAGTAATTTCAGCAAAGAATTTTATTTGAATAGGGTGACTTAGGGCTCAGAACGCGTATGATCATAGCACCGTCCTATCGCTCTTGCTTGGCAACCTTCACTTTCACCTCATCTTCCTCCAAAATATGTATAAACAAGTGGCTTTTCTATCTTTAAAAACATTAAAATAAAAATACTAACATAAATCAAAAACAATTTTGTTATGGCAATCTTTGCCATCACTCTTACATGAGTTCTATGATAAGAAACCAGGTGTTTTTGCAAAGATCATGAGTGTATTTACTCAAGTTTCTTTTCTTATTTTTTATCCTTTTATCTATTCCAGTAAAATCTTACCTTTTTTTTTTTTTTTGGTTTAGTGTTAGATACACAATCCAGAGAAACCCACTGAACAAAGTAATAGGGAATAAATGTACTGAAAAATAAAATTCACAACTGAAGCCATATTTACATCTCGGTAAAATTGGAAACCACCCAAGCTTACATTTAAACACTTCTTTTGTTTTGTTTTGTTTCTCATGGAGGGATTCCTGGGGGGCTCCACTTCACCCATATCAGACACATTCTGGCTTACTTCAGCAGTTGCTCCCGACTCAGCTCAAGCATGATGGGTGATAGATCATTTTTCATTTATGAAGGGAGTTCTGCAAACTGCTGAAGCCATGTAAAACAGAATTCCATAACCCAACCTCCTACAGGAAGGGCAAAGATCTGCCTTGAGGCTTTGAATTTAAAGTTTTATATCAGATTGGCAAAGGAATCTTAAATATTATCAGCTACATTTTAATAGGTCAACAATTTAGTTTTGTAAGACTTTGAAATACCCTTCAAGGAAATGATAATCAACTAATTTAGATAATTAATATACATCTTGAGAATAAAAGAAAAATTATCTTTCTATCTTTTTCATTAATATGAAGGTCCTTTCCTTTTGAAATGTTTCTAGACTTCGTGTAATGTGAAGGTATAGAGGCCAAAGTTTGGGTTTTCCAGAGTTCTTAAAACATATTCTTAAGAGTTAAGACTTAGGGCTCTTTCTGCCATTCTCTTTATTAAAAAAAAAAAAAGGTTATTACCATTTCAATCACTATATTAACTACTGATTTCAGATGTATCAACCAGTTCTTTCACTCTAAGCATCATTTAAACAGCCAGTTTGGCCTTTTACCAGAGGTCCATAGCAAACAATCCACTCACCCAAACACAAGCAAACCATTACACTAATATTGAGTGATGTTAGAGACCATGTTGTCAGGGATCTCTGCCTCCTTTCTTATAAAGGAAGTAGCCTGGGCTTTAACCAAAGTTTTGGTGAGACTGCTACTAGCCTCTGACGACATCAACCTCTGACCAAGTCAGTGTTGAAGTCTGTATTAACAATAACTTTTCTCTTCTCAAATTTCCTTTCTCAGGAGAATGCATGTGGTTACCAGGCAGTGGAATCACCATGTAAAATAAAGATCTCTCAACCAGTAAAAATTATGCTTTACCTAGACATTTAGGTGATATGTAAGGCCACTCTAACCTAATGGAGAGAGAGTCTTAATTGGGAGAATGGTGAATAGGGTTTTACACAGGACCTCACCAAGATTCAGGACTGCCTGTATCCTCATTTTCTCATTTCTATACCAACAGAAAAAAAGAATTTGGCTTCACTTTCCCATCCTACTTCGACCTACTATATAGGAATGCTGTTCCAATTAATTTTAAAAATCTGTCCACAATATCCTATAACTAGTAAAGCTACATGCTATGCACATTTAAGGCATCATTAAGTTAGGAATTTAGTTAGGAAAACATCTAGGTGAGATCCTTATTATTGTTTAATAGTTGCATGAAATTTTTAAAGTAATATGACCAAAATTTGAAGGATTAGAAAAGAGAAGATGAGCTTACAACAATATCCCATCATTCCTGGGCCTTTATAAAAAAGTTAAAGCAGCTGTATGATAAAAAATTCAGTTACATGTCAGAAATTCATGCCACCACTGACTCCACTCCCTAGTAGAATTCCTAAAATGTAAAGTGCCACGATTTAACCATTCTTACATAATAAAAATATTTTAAAGATGTTGATTCTGCCTATATTAGAATTTCATATGAAATTCAAAAATATAAAAAAATGCATCAGTGCAGAAAAGGGGTCTGGGCCTAGAAGAATAATTTAATAAAGTTAACTTTCTTCTGTTGCAAACTCCATGCATTATCAGGGGCTCGTGGTTCCAAAGAATAATAGGTATAAAAATATCTACAGACTTGAAATATCCTCATCTCATCAAATTTAGACGATTGGCTGAAGCATTATATCCCATTTATTTAACATACTTTAATTTTCCCTCCACTTCTTGCTCTAAAAAATAATGACTGACTGTAAATCTATTGAACTGTACAGTTTACAGATGAAAGGCAAACACATTTCTTCAGGATGAAACATAACCTGGAAAGTTTTTATTTTCAAATATGAGGGGGTGAGAAGCTGGCACATAAGATTTGAATAATAGATTAAAAGCAGTAACAGTATGAAGATAGCATTTGAAGTCTGGTATTTGCTGTGCAGTAGGACAGCTTTCCTGCTTCACTTCTCACCTCAAGCCATGGTATATATTTTGAAATTGTTAAAGCTCTAAAAATAGACAAAATAAAAGACATTGTTACAACAAGAAGCTGACAAGGCCATCTTGGCAAATAATTAGTAAAAACAAATTGCCCCTAATTAATGTCTCAGTAAATTTAAGAAAATTTGCCATCCTCACTATTCAAGTATAAGCAAATGCCAACAAAAGTGAGCATTTTTTTGTCCATATCATTTGCAAAACTGCAAAGCATTAATAATATACAGTGTTGACAACACATGGTCACAATAAGAGGGTAACAATAGGAGGGCAAATGACATTTTGGGATTGGGGGAACTGGTTTTATTTATCAAACTTTTTAATCACTTGCCTTTTAATCTAGCAACCACACTTCTAGAAATCTGTCCAGCACAAATGTTCACATATGTGCAGTCCTGAGTCCTACAGACACAAAGTAGGGCAACCAACTTCCAAAAAGACAAAAAAATAAAATTAAAATAAATTTTGTATGGGTCTTTTCAATAACATCCAAAGACAAGGACTACCTTCAATCTTGAAGGGCACTTACAGCAAATTTTTCACATATAAAATCACAAAGTCTGGACTAATGAACACTAGTAAGGTACTGTAATAATTCACGAGAAACATAAATGTTCAACATTATCAATTTGTGAAGATAAAGTCAAAGCATATTTTAACAGGCAATATAGAATCTAGCAATTATTTGGCAAATGTTGAGACAATAAAAAGATCCAAAGATAGAGGTAAAGAATTGTTGAAACGAGTGCGCAAAAGAAAAGAAGTGTCATAGAAGATCAATGAGGGAGAAGCATCCCTCCCCAGCCACCAGTTCTTTCAACAGGCTATTTAACCAAATTAGGAAAACAAAGAAAAACTACTTAAGGGAAATAGCAGTTTATGATAAACCACTCAAGATAAGACTGATTACAGCCATAGTATTGTAAATCAGCCCAAAATAAAATTATCTAAAAGAATGGCTTTGAGTATAACTTCCTTGTATTCTCCTGACATCTAATAACATTACTTAGTTCCTTTTCACTTATCTTTCAGTAAGTTCAGGCTTCATGTGAAGGTAGAACCAGAATACAAATAGAATAAGCCCTAACAGAGAGCTAACCATGTCAAAAGCATTTCTGATGCTACCTCACCTGCAAAGGAATGGTTAATAACTTTGTCAGAGAATGCATTCATAGACATATTTCCATACAAAATGTCTGAACCATGATTATGACTATCTGGCTATTACTTACTATTTAACTCCAATTTTTTCTAATAATATCATAGTAATAAAATAAAATCTATTCCCAGAAACAACATTTTCAGTGAGTGGAATACAATTCAACTAGTGAAATCATATGTTAACCTTATTAGGGGCAAAAGGAAAATACCTTTCAACTTCAAGTATCTTCTTAATACCTCCTCTTATCTCTCCATTTTGTGTCTAATTTTAGTCTACAAGTTGGATGTCAACATAGATTTTACTTAGATCAGATGACGCATGGAGGAAACAGAGCTGCAGGAACTAAGGCAGGAAAACCATGGTTTAGCGTAAGTAATCAGCTGATATTCCAAGTAGTTGTATTTGACTGAGATTCTTTCGGGAAATGCTCTACAGAGTGGGTAATAACAGAAAGAAGAGCTGTTGGGTTACAGAAAGTAGGTGACAGAGATTCATAGGAATGAAAGCATCTCTTGGGGAAGAAACAGGAGACACTTGGGAGGTGTCAGAGTGGGGTAGCTTGCTAAAGACTAAGGGCTTGATGGTTCCAAGGATAGTTGAGGGCAGAAACCACTGAGGTGAGGCCTAGATGAATGTGCTAGTGGAGTCTGTGTCCTACTCAGTCTAAGTGGCAAAGTCATAATTAATAAATGGCCAACCACTCATGATACCATGAATTGTATCAAGTTGCATCTCTTTAAGAGCTGCCTGTATATACACAGAAGGTTGTTAGATAAGTAGGAGGTATTCAGATTCTTGCTAAACAAGGTCTTAACCTCCAACCTATTATGGACTGCCAAATCTAAAAGGAAATGTGTGAGGTTGGAAACCTTCCCCTTGCTATGATCAGGTCTATAAGCAAATATCTCCCCACAAGATGAGAATTATCCATTTATAGGATTCTGCAGTCCACTCCCACTTCTTCCCTCAGTAAACCAAAAAAGGAATTGGCTACGTTTCATATTAGGATTTGTGTTTCATGTATTTGAAGCATCTTGTAAAACAGACCAAAAGACTTATTTTTGCTGTGGAGATATTGGCAATAACATGATCGTGTTCTCAAGAAAAATTATTTCTACCAAAATAGTAAAAAGTCATTAAAAGCTAGTGACTTGTCATCTGGCCTTGCCCCAGGCTGCAGCAATGTCTACAAAATGCAATCTCAAACTGGGTTATCTGTGACTTCTTTAAAGTCCACAAAAGCTCAATGAGTGAAAGACTATTGAATCTGACTCAATGGCATTAATTACACCTCCAAAGGTGAAGTGAGAATTGTGTAAGTCAAGGAATAAAATTTTATAGTACTATAAAACACTGGTGTAGAAGTCGCAGGGGAAGGGAACTGCAGAGTAAGTAATTGAAGGCAGTAGAGTTGACTTCCTGCCCAATCAGTAACTTGGCTGAGACTTCAGTGGTAAAACTTTCTTCCCAGACTTAAATTTATAATCACAATAACAACCACAGCCTCCCAAGAAAACCAAATGAACACACTCCTCTTCTTAAACATTTAAGACACCAAGTAAATCTCTCTAAGGACCCAGCATGTCAGCCATATCTTCTTTCCCCCCAAAATTCAATGTTACCATGGAGAAAAGTCAGACTTAAACCAGTCAACATGATTGTATACATTATACATCAGAACATATAAACATGTATTTTCACACCAAGAAATGAGAGTTTTCAAGTTCCCACGCCTAAATTGAGAATAGCTTCATTTCAATCCTGTGATCAAAACTATTCTCCACATACTGACAGCTTCAAGAAGACAAGAGTAACAGGAAAGTTTTGGTATACAGTTTTGCATATACAATCTTTAGATGCAGTAGAATTCACAAACAAAACTCAGAAAGGCTTTATGGATCTCAGAGGGGATTAATGAAAATATTTGGTCAGAATACAATGTGTAAAGCTAATAGTTACTTTCTACATGCAAAATACATTGAACACACTTCACAGCACATAGTAAGCACTAAATAAATCACAGGAGTTTTTTTAATTAAAAATAAATGACATATATTCCCACCAATCAGAGATAATCAGTAAAAACATTTTACTGCATATTTCTTTCTAGGGTTTCCCACATTATATTTTCTTACTGCTTATTGCTAAAATTTAGGAAAGCCACCACACTTTTTTTAAAATTTACGGTACCCAGCCATTTAGCCAATGCCCTAAATCTAATAATGTTACAATTCATGCTACCAGGACTTCTAAGTATAAATTCATAATGTCTATACAACACAAAGTTTGTTTTTCTTTGTGTGTGTATAATTGTTTAAATCCACAGGAATTTCTAAAACAATATTTATAATGGTGATATTGAACAGACGTTAATTTCTTGGTGCTCTTCTATTAGCTGGAGTGTTCACTTTTTTGGTGGATTCATCTCCTTCTCCATTTATCTCCAACGCTACTTCCAACGCTAAGGAACATTCTTTAGACACAAAGGAAGAGTAGCAATAGAAGTATAAATGTGTCAGAAGTAGTAAAAGAAACAGACACCACTACAGTAGGGTGAACACTGCAGCAATAAGAGTACTGGTATCAGCTAACAATGGCCAAGTGGCTACATGGGTGAAGTACTGTTCCAAACACTTCATGGGAAGTCATCTACTTAATCCTCACAAATAAGATGGGTACTATCATTACTTCCATTTTATAGATGAAGAAGCCACAGTAAGCTTAATTTACCTGAGCTTCAGTGACTTCTTAAAGGTCCCTGCTACTAAGACATCAATCCAGGATCCAAATCCAAGCAAAGTTGGCATTTTGGAACTTTCTTTAAATGGATGAGAAGATGTATTTCAAAAAGAAACGTAGCATCAACTCGAGGAGAAAGCCAACAAGCAAACCAGGTATTATTGAATCAAAACGCAGACTAAACAAGCAGCCCGCAACCCATATGCCAGATACCACAAGCATTCCTACAAACACAGGAAAGATCTCTGGAGAAATAAGATACATTTTTGCACAAACTATGACCAATTATAAGAGTTCCCTTAGGTAAAGCAGATTTCACGCTCCAAACGCTCCCATGTAGTCAAGCAATGGCTTCCTCTTGGCCTAAGACCCTCACAGACTTCTCAAGCCAGTGAACTTTAAGTAAACTATTGGCAAGAGTTCTCTTTCACCTCTTTCTTCATTTCTTCTCTTGGCAAAGGGGAAGGAGGCACGGTCTCATTTTAGCAGCTGTGACTCAGCTGTCTACTCTACATGCCCGCACCAGGAATCTGGACATCCCTTCAGGGATGTCATTTACAAGTGAGAAATTGTTGGGAGAGCAAGGATACGTGCTTCCTTCCGTTACCATCTCTTTTGTGTAATAAATATTTTCAAG
This sequence comes from Camelus ferus, assembly GCF_009834535.1. NCBI lineage: Eukaryota > Metazoa > Chordata > Mammalia > Artiodactyla > Camelidae > Camelus > Camelus ferus. The sequence goes on from NC_045703.1 coordinate 43,954,086, forward strand.
CCAGTTTATTTCAGCATCTACAACCCATATATTTCCTCAGTAGTAGAGGGCATTTAATTTACTAGAACTAGCTATTTGAGGATGGTGACTGTATTTAAGCCCGCCTACATACCACTGAAGCAGAACAAGGCAGTGACATTCTAACCTGACTCCTGACAGAGTTCAAAGCAATCCCATAAAGAAAGAGAAATAAAATATCAGAGGTATCTGCCAAGTGTGTATCTGCATAGAGTGCAGTTCAGGCCAATATATTAAAAGAATAGTTAATCAGTCCCTTACCTCAATGAAGTCTACTCTAGTTTTCGAGGAAAATGCAGGGCTCCATTTGGTCTAAAAGCTCATTTATTTAAAATGAAAGAATATGAGCATGTGAGGAGTTGCAAACGCTCCTCAAGCCCACTGAGTACAATTCTCCACCCAGTATAGGAATGTCCTCTAGAGCCTCAGGACAGATGGCCTCTCTGCATCTGCTTGGATATTTTCACATCCTTCATCTTAAGGCAGGACCTCTGTGGTATCAATGGTATGGCACCGAGACAGCTTTGAAATCACTTGACAGTTCAGATGGAATGACATGACATTCTTGAGAAAGTTTATCTCCCCAAAGGTTACACCCTATTGTGTGTAATTACAACCATTAGACTTCAGAATTGGAAAAGACTTTAAGGATCATTTAGGCATAGATCACTTTTTGTTTAACCTAGACTGTAATCTAGGTTTAGTTAAGTAGGAGGTCTACAGGTGTGTATATGTGAAGCTTGGCCTATAACGATCACCGTATGAGGATTACCCTCCTCTACTGAGCCAACTTTTCAAAACAAAGCTTCATTTCTGTTGACTTTTTTGTGTTCAAACTGATGTTTCTTTCTTAATTTTCCTCTTTTCATCCTATTGAATTGACCTTAAAACCCTGATTAAAAAAAAAAAACTAATAAAAGTTAATAGGCCCCTAAAGGAAGCAGAAACTACAGTACTGAGATTCTGATGCCCCACGGGTCACAACTTTGGGGAAAAAAAGAAATTTGATCCATTCAGCCTTTAAGAGAAACTGCACATGGAGAAACAGATTCTATGTGATACTCTCCAAACTCAAAGGCACAGGCCTATTTGCACTAAATATATTTATAACATTATGTAAAATGAATGCTCATAGGAAAACACTCCATTTTCTCCGACTCCCAGCATGTAAGAATCAGAACTAAAAGGGACATCAAGATTTTACCTGCACCAGCTCTCTTCCTCCACGTAGAAAGGTGTCATAGCCTCCTGTCACACTGGGGACTCCCTAAGGTTAACTGACTTTCCCAAACTCAGTAACTGATGAAAGAGAGACTCTATCCCAGGGCCCCTCTCGCCTTCTCCAACAATTCCTTTTCCTCTGTTACATATCCCTCTGCAATGTTTATTGTTCAGCTTGTCCCTGCCAGCCAATTTAATTTTTAACAGTGTATTTTTTTGCTACTGTGCAAAAATGAAATTTCCTCAGAGTGGAAGACTTTTTTAGATAGCAGATATTGTTTGTCATTCACCTAATTTTTAAAAAATGAATCAAATAGAAAGAGGTTGGATTGCTTTGCCACTACTTATTTTCAAAACTTCATCTTCTGAAGGAGATTAGTTCTTTTATTGCTCTGTCCAGTTGATCTAATGTAATAAAGCCATTTGTGAACTTTTCCAAATGTAGTTTAGAATATGAGAAACCAAACACGTCAAGGAAAGATCAAATTTTCAGAAAAGAAAGAAACCTAAGTATTTGTTGTAAATCACAGCGTGTCAGACACTGTGGGCAGTACTATCATTTAATATTTACAAAGATTTTGTTTAATTTTATATTATTTTAATATTTACAAATGTTAACTTCTATAATCTTTTCATTTAATATAACAAATCCAGTCAGTGAAAATGTTCTCATTTTATAGTTCAGAAAACTGACAGTTTGTTGATTCGGCCAAGGTCATATAGCTATTAATCGGTAAGTGGAAATCTATATATCTTTCATTCAAAAGTTTGTATACTTTTCGATCCATCTGAAAAACAAAAGCAACTGCGGTCTTGATGGATACACACAGCAGAATGAGGAAATGGCAAGAACTCTTCATAAACACACAGTTGAGATTAGTAAGTGTTGCTAAATCAGGTAATCTTGGTTTTTCTTCGATAGAATTTCTTTAATTTCTGCTCACTTGCTCACATGATTCAAGGGTCACTGTGCTCTACCGCACAGCCTGGTAGAGCTATTCTCCACATGTCACCTTTCAAATCTCCTCCCCAGCAACCTTAGAATTCTCCAGTGGCAAGGCTTCTACGTGAAAAATAACAGGAAAAGAGATTTTTCTCTAAGAATGTAGCTTTTTACTCTTGAGAAAAATCTGGATGAGGCATCACATAAAATCTTTTTTGTTTAAGTTTTGTTGGAATAATATCAGGTTGAATTTATTCTAAAGATATCTATGACCATTGCATGAGAGAAATGGCATACAGGCAGAACAATGTAAGAAGTATCTGTAAACAGTGAAAGGTGGGTAAGACGAGGAGCAGGTCAGTTGAAACCACTTGAATTTCAAGGTAGAAAAACTGCACAAATCATCTTATTTGACTTCTGTATTTGTTACAGACAGAAATAAACTGGGAGTCAAGAAATCTGGGTTTTATTGCACTTCTGCGACTGTGTAAGTCACTAGGTCCATCAGGACAAACAAAATCTTAATTTGTGCTTACTGCCCAGGGCCACAAGACAACTGCCACAACTAAAGAGAGTGTTTCCTTTTAATGAATGATAGCTTATTATTTTAACAAACACAAAAAAACTGCACTCATATTTCAGTAGTGAAAAGGGCTCCATTTCAGATGCATACTGAGTGAGGGGAAAAAAAAACATTTTCACAAATCACTCTCACAGACCACTTTGGCAGAGATGACTCTTGAGGATAATTTCCAGTTGTCAAGTCCCCTTTTCTTCTGAGAGAACAGACTTGAGCTAAGAAGCAGCACCTGAACCCGAGGCAGCAGACGAGCCTTGGAGAAGATATTGCCATGAAAAAAAGAACCAAACCCAACAATTGTTACGATTAAAATAACAGTAGTCTCCATCTAGCAAAGACTCTTGATGTTTTTTTCACTCAGTCACAGTAGCACTTGTGAATATATAGCAAGGTACATGAAGCATAGGAAGGTTTTAATAAAAATTGTTGCAAATAATTGAAAATATAAAATGAAAATCTTTATTCTTACATGTATGATTTAAAAAAAAAAAAACTTGGTTGTGTTAAGTTTGTGATGGCTGGGATTAAATGTTTGAGGCCAATAACATCTTAGGTGATATCAGAACTCAATGAATCTAGTTACCCGTAAAGAATTCAATTCAGTAACCATGATGTAAGTATCAGTACTGCACTAGATACTGGGCATGTGGCTGCCATAAGAGAGGGCTGGAGAAAGACAAGTAAGCAATTACAGTATGAGAAATACACACCATGTGCATAGCAACAGAGGAGATGAATAAACACTATCCCTGGGTAGGACGTCAACAAAGACTTCACAGAAAATCTGACACATGAACTAAGTTTTAAAGGAAGAATGAAGACCGCCAGATAAAGAAAAGAACAGGTACAAAAACAAGGATGACTAAAATCGGATTTTGTTTTCAGGGAGTATCAGGTTTAGAGAGGGATCCTAAGAGAAGCACTGGAGATGAAAACAACACTCAGTAACATCTGGCCTTGTGTGTCATGCCAAGTATCCCAGACTTACCTTAAGGGGAGGGACACCACTGAAATCTGTGTTTTAGAAAGATCATGCTAGCAGTCGTATAAAGGACAGATTGTAGAGGGCCACCGACCAGGGAGAAAGACAAGATGTGACGAAGTGATTACAACAGTCTGGGTGAGAGCTGGTGAAGGTCTGAACTAACTAACAGAGGTTTAAAATCAGATTTACTATTAGTACAGTGGTGCATAGATACTTCCCTTTTTGCAAACGATTAGGGAAAATAATAATAATATAAAACTAAATTGAAAACATTTTTTAATTACAAAGTTTACATGTTCAATGTATCTCGGCTTTCCTTTGGAATTAAAAGAGAGTGCATAGGTGCCCCAGAACATACCTATGCATGTATACATACATGCATGCAAAAAAAAAGACGGGAAAGATAGATGAAACTATTTTGCAGTATTTCCCTCAGACTAGTGGGATTACCAGCTTCCTTCTATTTTCCAAATTCCTTACTATAAATTCCTTTATCTTAAAATAAAGATGTTATATAGTTAGCCTTTTCACTCTCCAAATTAAGGGAGAAAAATTTTTTAAAACAAATGAGAATGTACACATCATTCAGTAAATATTAACTAAGACATATAATATGTTTACATCTGTCTTATATATGTATATATATAAATCCTGTGAAGCAGAAATTTTATCTAAAATCCCATTTTCTTCTCTTTTTTTTTTTTGTATATACTCTGACATACAGAAAAAAATAATTCCTGTTTTTTCCTTCGGTTAACGTTTACGTTTTCAGAATACAAACTGTTTAGGTTTAACAAGTGGCCCAGGATTAAAGACAGGTGTGGTATGTGTGAGGGGTAAGGGCGCTTAGGAGTTAAAGTATTAAGACAAGATGCGCCATCATGAGGTCATATAGAGGAAGACAAGAGAGGGTTAACTAATTTCAAAACTGCTCTATGGATAACACAATTCTCCCTGCAACCTTACACAAGGATAGGCCATTAATATCAGCACCTCCAAAGAGAAATTTACATAGTTTATACACAGAAAAATATAATGGTTAATAATGCAAATTAAAAAAACAATAATGTTATAATGGAAAGCATGGGAGTCATTTAATAATGTTAATAGGCACAGATCACTTTAATACAAGAAAACTCATTTGTTGATGGATCATTAGAGGTTCTTTCCAGATCTATCACTATTATAAATCACTCCAACTTCATTATCAAATATTTGATAGTTGGGCAATAACACTGAACCTTCCATCTTGATTTGCTTAATAGCAAGAACGTTTCTTTAATCATAGCGGTATTCTTGTCACTCAGACCCTCTTCTTTAATTTCCTCATTCCTAATAATAGTGTCATGAATTCAGAGCTCACCATTCCTCCCTGAGAAACAAACTTCATGCCACAGTAAATCTTATTCACCTGAGGGATGAGAAAGCAAAGAGAACATGCCCTTTTCATCTCATTTCCAGAGACATTCTCAGCAGCTCCTCTCCCTCTTGTCACCGTCTGCGATTACTTCCCACCCATATGCACAAGACGAAGAGGAGAGTAAACAAGGATCAGGTGCAAGTGGATGTGTTTGTTCTGTAATTAAGGTTTTTATAAAAACATATAAGATAGATGCTAACATTCCAGAAGACACTGTTATCTCTTGTCACGAGAAAAATAATTAAAATGCACTTTTACCGATACTACATTTAATGAATTCTGACCATTTAAAATCCATCAAGTGTCATTTTCTTAACAGAGTCATAGTTTCTTCAAACTCTCCCTCCTCAAAATTTCAAATATTCCAAATAAAGTTTTTCCTTTAGGAAAAGAATGTGGTTTGAGCCAAAGACCATAGTCCTTACTAAAACATTTTTTCAGTGTTATGCCCTAAATCTTGCACCACAAGCATATGTCTGCAGCACTCGTGTCTTTGCAAAGGTGTCTACCAGCCTCAGTACGAGAACACTACTAAAAAGCAGCAGCAGGTAACCAACTTGGACACAGCACAGCTCTGCCACAGTTTAAATGCTGTACAGAGTGTCTGTGACTTTTTAATCAAACCACCTTCTTGCCTACACCATTCTCTTCTCCTATCCCCATTTTTGATGCCTCCCTCGCTCACTAATACTACACTCTAATGATTACCTCCAGCTCTATAAAGCACTATGCCATGTCACCAGTCCACACCACTCCCTCAGTATCCCCAGTCAGTTACATAAAGCCTTAATCCTCCTTCCCTTCTGAAATTCTTATCAGGGCTGTAGGGAGAAATCTACAAATAACTAGTATCCAATAATCCCAAATAAAGTATGAACAGTAGCATCAGGGTTCTTTTTTTTTTTATTGTACTATGTGAAACAAAAAAACATTTGAGAGTAAAAAACATTTGGGGGAAGAGGGCTATTTGAAACACAAAAAAATCTATTCAATTTATGTATTATAACTCAAGAAAGGAAGAAGGGAGACTAAAAGGAGTAGATGTGGCCTTTAGCTGCCTCTTTCAAATAACAGAAAGTGGAAAAACAGATCATAGGAATTCAATAGGAAACGAATCTGAGAACCTGCTGAAGACCTGAAATTTCCAATAAGCCTGCTGCTCTGGGCACCCCTCTCCGCCAGTGCTGAAGAACCAGGATTAGAACGACCCTGGGGTAGAAAAGGATCACATGTTGCTTGTGTTTTCAAGAAAAAAATGTTAAGCAAAAATGGTGAGAAAAACATCTGTTCCTCCAAAATCTTCCCTCCAGAAAGAAGTACCAAAGGATCCAAAAACTGTGCTTCCAAAACCCCTGAGATAACCATTTTCCCTTGTGGAAACTCAGGAGGTTGGTTTAGTTAGATGTGAAATCCTTCGCAACAAATGCTTCATAAGGAAGCCCAGTTAATACACAGCAAATGAATAATCATGTATAACAGTGAACATGTGTAAGAACATGTACTTCATGGTGAGTTTATGCCATTACATTTCCAAACATTGTTCGTGCATACTCAGTCTACCTTACCTATTGCTTAAAATATCACTACCTGTTCTCCCTAAAAAAGGAAAGGGATTTGATGTCATTGGCTATGAAGTTTACAGAGAAAAGTAGTCATTCCAAATGACTAAATCAAATTAGAAGATAAAAATATAAATTGTCTCAATGAAGTTGCAATTCTGGGAATTATCTTTTTTCTACACACAGTGAAAGTAATTGTTATAATTAACACAAAGTTCTAAACACAAAGCTATAAATTTGCACAAAGTTTGCCTGAAAGTCTTCCTAGCAAAAAGCTAAAATGTACTGTTTTATTCCTTCTTTGATCTGTGAATCAACTGTTGTCTTGAATCAATAAATGTTTAATTACCACCTATTAAATCCAAGACCCTACATTTGATATGTGGACCTTGTTTTGACCAATGAGACCTTGCTGCTGCCTTCAGAGAACTTAGAGTCCCATGGAGAAGCCTGGGCACGGATGCAGAACAACAACAAGCAATCTGCAGTAATTACAACAGAAAATACAAGCAAAATCATGTAAGTCTTAGAAGAAAGCAGGAACACTTTTCCATTTGCCTCTAATGGTCAGAGTTTTATGGAAAACTGCAGCACTGAGATTAAGCCTTAAAAGGTCCTGCCAACTAGCACTGAAGGAGAACATTCAGATTGAACAGTACAGAACCAAGAGCCACAGGGTGTGTAGCTTATATTTGAATCAGAAAGATAAAAATCAGGTGATTGTTCTTAGTATAAATCATCTTCAACTCTGGGCAAAATGATAAAATCCAATTTTGGTATTTGGAAGCAATTTTCTGTGCCCAGGTGAGAGACCCTACCTTCCTGTCTCAAGGGCTCATCTGCCTCTCCCAAACTTCCACACAGCCTTTCCTACATCAGGTTGCAGTTGCTTGTAAACACACAAGCATTTATCCTCAGATTATTTTAAATCAATATTCATGAAATCAAGCATTTTTCCTACTTGTCATTTTTAAACAAATAAATGTTTATTGTATTTTTAGTACATTAACTGGCAAAGAAAACTAGTCAAATATTTTGACTTAAAAATGACTAAAGCAACAAAGTTTTGCAGGGGAAATCTCCCCACATAAAATAAAGTTGGAAAATAGAATTTCTGACCAAAAAGGAAGGTGGGAGCAAACGCGGTGATGAAAAGAGAAGAGGGGGATTGGTTGTCAGAAATAGTCCGGTTAGTATTTAAAAAGAATACTGGTGCTTAGGGCAGGAAATATTAGCTACTTTTTGGATAAAATGATTCAAAAAAGTGGATTCCCACACTTTTTTTTTTTTTAGAGGAGATATGAGTGGGGAAATAAGAAGTATTTATTGTTTGGTTACTTTTTTTCTCTTCTTTTTTTAAATCGAACAGAAAAGCTCTTTTGAGAGAGATTCAAAACTTGTTGAATAGTAAGAACAGAATTTTTTACAAAGCATTCAAGACTATGTTCTTGAATATTCATCCTTTCAGAGTTACAATCCATTTCAGAAAGGACAGACTCAAATAACTAAATAGGAAAGCACCTCTCTGCTTCCACCCCACACAATATACCCAAAATGAATTGTTAAATAGTAGAATTAGTCCTGTAATTCTTTTTCAGCTGGAATCACAAAGATCTTTATATAAAAACAAAATTAGAGTTAGAGGCTGATTATAATGACAGAATTATCATCAAATATTTCTTCAAGTTCCACAATAAAACTGAGAAGCTAAAATTCTGTTCTTAAAAGCCTTCTGGTACAAAAAGAGTCTGAGTTTGGTTACCATTTTGGCAGGCTCGTAAGAACACCTTACTCTTGTAAACTAACAATTCATGATTCATGAGAGGAGATCCATTTAAACAAAAAACACACATTGCTAAGCGACATACAAAGGCTCACCCACCTCAGAGCCCAGGCCAGCAATCAGGAGCCAACAGAGCTGCTTTGTGCCTCTTCTCAGAGTTTCCCCTGCCTGCAACCCTGTTTTTCTAAAATTTTTTTAAATTGCAGTACCGTCAATTACAACATGTCAGTTTCTGGTGTCTTACCACATTAACCCTTTTTTTATACTGTAGATTTTTTAAGTGTGTTGATAAAAGGTTAGGTTTAATTTTTCATGGAGCATTATTTTTCCTCATGCACACATTTTTAATGTTATTAAAGTATGAATTTAATGTTGTAGTTCTCATGTGTATGTATGCATGTGTGGCATACATTTTTAATGTTATTAAAGTATGAATTTAATGTTGTATGTGTATGTATGCATGTGTGTGTATATAAATTGACTTTAATACCTTATAATCACCCTCAAATAAAAATCCACTGCTCTTCTCCCAACAAATATCTCTTTCCATGAAAGATCTGAAGTACCACCAAAATGTCTTACACTTACTCTGAAAACAAAAACAGTGCCACTAGGAAAATTCACCCAGATACAATAACTGTTAATTTATTCAGAAAATTTCAAATCAAGTAACAGATGCAAGTCATTATTTTTGCAATGACCACATGTGGGATTTTTGCCTGTCTCTAGGCTTTGCAGCATCCTTACTCCTAATGAACACAGTTACTCAGGGAACTGCAGTCAGTGATGCTGACCATTCCCTTACCGCAGTGAACTGGCACAAGGGTGGAACCAAACTCAATACATCAGAATTCCCTGCCTGGAATCTTGTACCTGGTGAAGACTCACTCTGTTGCTAGAAATTAGGATATAAAATTTAAGAACTCTCAATGGTCAGACTACTGCATGGAGAAAAAGAATGGTCCTCAAAGAAAGAAAAATGAAGCTAACACAAAGAAATAGAGAAACGAAATGAAGATGGCACCCTGAGGGGTTCTGTGTCTCAGTCCTACTTGTTTCAGAGGTCAGACTGCAGGCTTGACCTCCTCGTGGCTTGTTGTTTATTATTTGGCTTATCCTTAGACTTCATTAGATCCCCGTGTAGTTTTCTAACATATTCTCTTTCCCCTTCAAACAGTCAGACCTTTGTCTAAACCCGAAAGAGTCTTAACTAACACAATATTGGTCCCATTCATTATGGCATGGGAGAATGATTTTTTTCCCAAAGAACTCAAAATAGTTTAACATATCACAGATGTTTTAAAAAAAATTAACTGAACATTTTTGATCTTTAAAAATGTTAGAAAACAGGTTAAAAGACTAACAATAACCTGGGCAATCTGAGGTATACACACTGTGCTAAAATAACAATCTTCAAAATGACTCTTCTGTGTTCCCTAATCTATGTGGTTCAAACTCAAGACTAGTATACAGTCATCTTAAAACAAGTTCAGCTCCCTCTGGCAATTAAAAACCCTTTGATGAGTAATGTTGGGTGTGTTCTTTTTTGAATACCTAAGATCAAATTAAAATGCCTGGCTGAAAAACCTTGAGAAGTCCAGCTTTTTTTCTTTAAAACAAGGAAACTGAATTTTTTCTCATTGTTTTAATGAGAATCTGATCATTGGTTACTGACAACAGCTATAACCAACAATGACTAAAAACTTTTTCAGTTTCTCCTCGTGACCTAGGAACACTGTCAACCTAAAAATTTAAAAAAGGGGAAAAGAAAAGCTTAATGTTTTATAAAATGACTTAACTCCATCAAACCATTATGGACAAGTTCTGGGATTTTAATAGTTTTTGTTGTTGTTTCATTGAGGTGGCAGGGGAGTAAAAGAAAAAAATACAACCATGAGTTTCATGACATTAACATTTACATGGGTATATAGAGGCAAGCAATATATTTCAGAGCAATTTAAGCATTAAATATTGAATAAACCTTATGTTTTTTCATAATAATTTACTGGATCAATATTTCTGTTAGGGTTGGGGAGGTTGGTATTTTCTCTTTAATAAACATTTCTTGAGTTATTTAGGCTGTAAGAATAGAATGTATAGCAGTGAGCATGTATTTTAAATTTTTTGAATCTTTAAGAAAAAATAGCATAAATTAAATTCCTCCTAAGGGAACTAACTCTAGCAAATAAAACGTGGTACAAAATTTTTATTCTTCCAGCAAGAGTAATGATCTTCTGAAGAGAAGGAGTGGCCACCAAAATCATTTTGAGACAGGAAGTTTAAGTCTGTTTATTTTGTCAAGTGAATATCTAGAAGACAGGGTAAGATCCATATCTCTCAAGTCACACTGCTGACAGCGGCTGGATAAATAAAACAGACTTAGAAAGTAAGTGATACTTGTGGACGGTCAGGATTCCCTCCCTTGTACTGACAGCTGGAGAAAGCCTACGGCAAAAGCCCTGAGGGAATGCTGGTTCTGATACTCATTCACTCCTTTTCTCTCAATCATATCTGCATTTCCTTTGACCCAAATGACTGGAGGAGACTCTTCCAGTGTCCTCTCTCTTCCAAAAAGGACTAAAAAACATCACATTGTTAACAAACTGCTAAGCCCCAAGTTACTCTCAGGCTACAGTCATTATTCCTTTACCTGGAAAGCATTCCTGACAACAGTGGTATTTTAACAATCTACCTTTGAACTTGGTGTACCACTAAAAATGAAAGTCACTGGCAGCTAAACAATGACCAAAAACTAAAATACTTCCAGATTTCAGAGGTATCAAAATGGGGGGGGGGGGGTGTATTTTAAAATTAAAAACCAGTCTCAAGTCTCTCTCATATTTGCCACAGTTAACAGACATCAAAGAAGTGCTGGTTCTACTTCTATAAGACCCTTTTCTTTCAAATCTTTCCTCCTTAAAGTACCACCACAGTCACCTCAGGCTAGACCTACATGACTTCCAACCTACTGGCTTAAAAAGACTTAACTACTGGAAGACCCTCCACAAATCTCTTCCCAGTCTCCAATCCATCCCATCTTACACAGTCTCCATTTATCTCCTCTAGAGGGGACACCAGATCGTGGCTCACCCACATTAGAAAGCCTCACTGATGTTCACACCTCCCACCACCTGCCTCCACCAACCTTCACGGACCAACATTTCCCAGTAAGGGTCTCCAAGATACTGTTTCATAGCATTTTTGTGCACTTTCCTAGTAAAGGTTTCTTGATTAAATAAACTACTACAAATAACATAAATATATTTTATAATAGAAGATTTCTCAGAATTTTTAATGTCTGAACATCGCCAGGAGGTATATATAGTATCCGAAGTTTCCCAAACTAATTTCACCATAGAAACTTCTTTGTGCATGTTATCTCTTGGGACTAGTACTCTTAGAGAAATGAACGATGACTTACTGATTCCCACAGATAACCCTCTGATTTCTGCCTCTAGTCCTTGAACATTCTAGTCCCTTTGTCAAGGACGCATTTCCCCCCTCATGGACTCCAGTGTGTGTGTGTGTGTGTGTGTGTGTGTGTGTGTGTGTGTGTGTGTTTTTATCAATTCCAGGTCCAGTTCAAACACCAGCTCATTTTTAAAGCTCTTCTTGAGGTCTGTAGCTAGAAGAAATACCTCCCAGAGAACACTGATTCTACCTTTCTTTCAGTGTCTACCGCCTTCTATGTTCTATTAAAGCTATTTTTCTAGTATTTTATTCAATCCCTGTAATCCCTTTGAAAGCAGCCATCTGGGCCTTATTCACCTTTTTTAACCTTCTCAGCACCCAACAGTGGGTTTTAATTATTTCTTAAGTGAAAAATTCAGATGTAGCCTAATCCTTATAACTTCTTGTAACTCCCGACCCCGTCACCATGCTCCTGCAAGTGCCTTCTGCTTTTAGAAAGATGAATAAAAAGAATCAGCATTTCCAAGACTCACCACATCTTTACAATTATATAGGAACAAAATCTAATGTCTTCAAAAGAAAAGGTTGTAGTTTTAAAGTGTTGTTGAACATTTTGTCATTTCATTTTGTCATTTGTCACTAAAAAGATTTTATAACCCATGTTTTTAGGGAGGAGGCGAAAACAATAGAAAAGCATTTGTTCCTGCATAAGATAATCTTATAAAAGCCATTTTTTCTTGATTTACCTGAAATTAAAGATACCATTCCTATTTCAAATTAGTACTGTAAAGGAAACGTTTTTTTTTTTTTTTATAAAATGATCACACTCTGACAATTTCAGAGCTTTGACTTTTTCAGGTATGCATCAATTCCAACCTTCCGCAGGGACCCTCCACTTAGCCAGCACTGCAACAGCTGAAGCACAAGTTATCCTTTCAAAACATATAACACTGATAAGTTGAAAGATTATGTATCTCCTCATGATGTGTTCTTCTGTGCATCAGTACCAAACAGGCTCATGTTAAGTGTAGACCTAGCACTGACTGTATTAATAATAATAGTTATTGCTACTCACGATGTGCCAGGGGAATGCTGATGTGCTTTACTTTACATACATTGCCTCACTTACCCAACACCACAGCTCTGTGAAGAAAGCACTGTCATCTCCACAAATAAGAAAACCTAGGGAGGTGTCGCATAATGCATCCAAGTTCACACAGCTTGGATACTAACCATAGTTAGCGACTTTAACCCAGGGAATCTGACTCCAGAGACCAAACTCTTAGCCACCACTCCTCCTACCTGCCTTCTATTAAGCACACAAGGAATTCTCTGCAATTCCATTCCTGGTTGGAGAGCCACTCCTCTCAACCAGCACACTTCCTGCCATTACTGACAGTCCGAGGATATGTCAAAGATACTGGAAAGCTATCATTTCTGTACTCCTTCCTAGACAAGTGAAATGTGTTCTGTAGGAAAAAGACAGTGCAAAATACGAACACAATTTTCAAAATTTTTGTGATTAATTAGTCTGTTTATAGATTTAATTAATTTAATTACCTCTATGTTCCTCAAAGTAAAATTGAAAAAACTTCTGTCAATTCTAAGATGATTGCCACACCAGAATCAGTCCTTTCTCCTTGACCTCTTCCTCCAACAGCCTCCCTACTTCCTGTACCAACTACCACGATCAGCTGGCAAGACAACACATAACAAAACATTTCGCATTGTCCTTTCCATAGACGGTGAAATAGAGAATCATATAAGAATCTGTGGACACTGTGGACTGATGAATCTTCTTCCTTAGGATCCACTTGCTCGGGGCTCACACTGAGCCTATTCATCAGCTGAAGCTGCTTGGAATTCTACCGCAGGATGAAGCCCATCACTGAGCATCGCACCCCTAGGCTACGGGAAAGCAAGCCTGGCACTCTAAACATACACATCGTCAGCAGACTCATAAAAAGATCTTAAGCCTAATTATCTATACAAACTTCCAGTTTGTTCTGTAACTATTTATTAAATGTCAGTCACTGTTCTGAGCATTTCGAGATGAACAACACAGCGAAATATTCAGAGTCTACATTCCACAAGCAATGGCAGGTAAAATGTAACACAGAACAGTAGTGGGGATGCATATCTCCCACAGGAGGAGCAGGAATGACAGGATGAAAGATTCCAATGTGAAGATTCATGGTTAAGAGTCATTCCAGGCAGAGCAAACATCACATCACATACAAAATGCCTGAGGTAGAAGCAACCTTTCAGGAACCACCAAGTGGTCCATCAGGCAACAAACCAATGACTTCAAATTGATTACTATATTATTTGAAACAACTGAGGTAATTATGAAAATGAAAACCTCCTTGGGTTTCTGATAAAAATATTCCCTGATCCTGTCCTACTAATTCAAAAATAGTAATCTGGAAATAAGGCACTAAAACCTACCTTTTTAACAGCAAGGGCTAGACTATGATGAAATAAAGGTAACAGTGCCACTTCCAAAGAGAATAGCAAAATAAAGTCTGACATCTACACATATCCCCATCCAACTTATCTATAAGATACATCCCCTTACAATGCATTCCAGTACATCCTACTGGTGAGACACAGGGGCAGAGAAGAATTTTAAAGAAAGGTATCACTGTAAATAAATATATAAATACATACACACACACACACACACACATATACATATATATATGTAGTAGAGGCCCTTCTAGGAGCTTGTCTTAGTGATTCAGATTATAAACCTACTCTACACAATGCAGTATGCACTATTAACTGCATGACTTCTGCCCTGAGAGACTTACAAAAATAGAGATAAAATACATCTGAGAACATCCACAATGATGAGATACGTCTCATAATTTTCAATTCTATAGAAAGTTTATTTTAAATTGTGGGGTTTTTTTTCATTTTTGATTCCCTTCTAAGGTATTTTAGTCATAAAAGATCAGAATTCAAATGGCAATTGCTTGCAAGATCCATGTGACTGTGATGATAGAATGGTCACTTGTAAGAATAATGGAATCACCCTGATAAATGAGTGTGAAATGGGTGTGTTTTTATAATCTGAGCAATTTAAGTGAAGGAACTTCGGTTTGAAAATAGTAGATTCTACCATCTGAGTTTAGCAACGATTTAAGAAGGAAAAGGGGGGGAAAAGCTGCAAAAAAATTCTCAGTTGACAGCTTAATACAGCTTTGATAGAAGACGGAAGAGGAGAAAGCCTGGTTCTAATCTCGCCAGCCACGTAGTTTCCTCATCGAAGGTAAAATGGGTAAAACAGGGACAGTACCTCCTCTCTCCCAGGATCATATTAAACATTATACACCATGGAATTTTCAAGTAACTAATGAAGAGTTTAACATATATTAGTCAATCAGTACATGCTCGTTCTCTTTCCAAGTCACCCTCCTTTGAATCCTGTTAGATTGTATTTGACTCAACAGGTATTTATTGAGTGCCTGTTATATCAGGGAACATTTTAGAAGCTGGAGATGTAACTAAAACATGTTACATGCCTTTAATGATTGTAAAAAAGACAGAAAGGACATAGTAACTAATGTAGCATAGTAGACACAATCATGAGAGTGTAACAAAATACACATAAAATATTTGTTTCTGCTGAAAAAAAGAGAAGAAGAAGAGTCACAAAGAGGTGACTTCTAGGTTTGACCTTGAAATATAAGCAAGACTCTGTCATAGCAAAAAGACAAGAAAGGGCACGTCAGGAAAAGAGGAGACATTAATTCAGTAAATATTGATTAAGCAGGCTAGAGTGTGCCAGGACCTGGACTGGCACCAAGCATGCCTAAACAAGCATGCCTAAACAGAGGTCTGGAGATATGAATACACATGGCATCCTCCAGAAACAGCAAGTACATACTGGGCACTCCCTTCTCAATGCCTATCACACACCCCCACAGAAAATAAACATCAATCAACATGGTGACTTTTAAAATATTCTTAATTGTTATGCAAATATTCAGATCTTTGTATTGTATTTAAAATGTTCTTTAGAGAGGTTCTTTATAAATTTGAAATAATTATACAGTCTTAAAACACAAGTGTCTATTATATCTAAAATATATTTTTGAAAAACAATACAAACTATCCTGTGAGCTAAGCAGTCTGAAAAATGTTTTATTTAATAAATTACTAAAACAGATTAGAATCTCTCCAGCTCAACTAGTGGTCAGACTGATGATATCAGAATGAAATCATTTTTTTAATATATGCTTTAAAATGTTTCAGTGCTATAAGCAATGTCAAGAGGGTATCAACAGAAAGGCAAGCCTCATTATGAACTGGAAAAGCTCAAGACATGTTCATGTTAAACCATCAAATATTCTAGCATCCTGCTGGATCTAATCACTTGTTTTTCTTTCTTTCATTTTTAATGAAGCAAGAGTCTCTTATAAAATCTAATTTAAGTGCTCACTAAAACTTTACGTGAGATCTCCTTTTAAATCAGATACTCAACAGTAAAACTGTTTCCTTGTAAAGCCAAGAGAAATATTCAAATGAGTAAGACTTGGCTTAAGGAAGGGGTAGAGCTATCAGGGTACCCTGACATTTTTTATGAAAAAATCTACTGTTCTCCACCCCCAACACTTGTAGAAATAATAGGAAAATGTAGTGCGTATATTCTTACCTTTGATACAGGAAGGAAGGGAGGAAGGAAGGAAGAGAAAGGGAGGGAAAAAGGGAGGGAGGGAGGGAGGAAGGTGGGGGTAGGGGAAGGGGAAAGAGGAGAAAGTTTTGAAAACATAGCTCCTTCCAGTTTTAGCTAATATAATTTGTTAGAATTGTCATAAACCACCACAGATCACCACCTTTATAACCACCATTTTCAAAGGATTTTGTTTTTAAAAGCTCAAACAAAAATCCAAAAAGCCCACTGAAAAATAAACACTGCTCCTCATACATAAAATTGGTAAACTGTGATAACTTTTGATTGTACGCATACTCTGGTATCTTTTAAATAGGATTCTGTTTAAAAGAAAAAAATGCTGATATAAACTAAACCTTTTAGAAATTACTATTGTAATATATAAAATCAAAATGCACCTTTGGTGCATTTGCAAATACAAAAATATAATTGAGAGCAGTTCTTAGAGACAAAGGGCTAAACAAATGTGAGGTATTAGTATTGTAGAACTACAGTTATGTAGCGATAGGGCTTGAAGATCTAATATGCTTTATATAAAACTGTAGAACCACTGAAACTCATTACAAACCATAAGATCATCAGCTCTTACCTGAACCACACAAAAATATGCCTATGTCCCTCCCTATTTTCCTCCCAAGATGAAACTATTTAAGGTGGGTCATCAATTCAAGATTTTCAAAGTCTAAGTAATATTCTCACAAAGAACTCAGTTGAGTCATTTGACCAAAAGCACAATGAGGTCAGTCTAAACCAATGTTAACTTTAGCACATAGGTATGTTGTGTTCACAGATACATGCATGTGCGTGCACACGGGCACACACACACATACATATCTAACTCAGTGCAGTTTATTCAACTTACTTTTAGATTTTTCACTATAAACTTTCATTTAGTATTTATCTTGTTACTTTACATTTTCTTTCCTTAATACTTTCCTTAATCAAAGAATTCATTTAGCTGAATTTGTAACTTTATCTTATCTGGATTTTAATATTTTAAGTATTTTATCTTCTAAGTATTTAAGTATTTTATCTTGTATTCTTTAATTATTCAACTTCCATAGCATGTTTTAATATTTTTTAGAAAGATCTAAGAAATTTTTATCCTCTTTTGAATAGGTATGAGGAAGGCACTAGAATGGAGCAGATAAAGTCACAGGAACACAATCCATAAACTATAGTAGAGAAGACAGAAGGACATCCTTCTTTTGAGAAGTTTTGCATACAGCCACCGACCTCTCAAGTCAGAGATCTTCCAGGCAATCCTAGAGAAGACGCCTGATCTTAAACATCATTAGACAGTAGGGGCTGACACACCTATTTTTTTAACCCATTTAGACAACAGTCTAGGAACAACATGGTATAGGAGTAAAAATCACTCCTTTACAGGGATGACAAAGTAGCCTACAAAACAGGTCAGATGAACTGAAGTGACAGTATTATCTTGTCTCTGGGACAACACACAAGCTCTCTGAGGAGGCAGGTAGATACACTAAAACCCACAGTCTCCGAGCACAGTTACAGGATGTGGCTTTTTCTTCTAAGCAAACCAGCCAGGATAGACAAGAAGGCATATGGGGCTTTCCCAGTAAGTCATTTTACTTAGTTTCAAAACTACTCATATTAGAATGTAAGGAGATACTTCTAAACCTCCCTCCTACCTTTTTCGGAGAGATGTACAATACAGAGGGCAGTACAGCAAAGTTTGTGAGCCACGGCAAGGTCAATTTATCACTTTAATAGCTATGTGACCTTGAGCAAACTGCTTAACCTCCTGAAATCTCAGTTCATTTTACTTGCTATGAGAACTTGCCTCATATATATACATGGAAGTATTAAATGAGATTGTGCACGTGGCAGGCACTTCAAAAACTAGTAAATGTTACCTAGTTTATTTAAAAAAAATCAAATCTAAAGTACTAGAATCCCTCTTAAGCTGGCCCATTCCAAAATAATAAATAAAAAGAATTAGTTCACTCAAAGAAAGAAATTTAAATATTCCTCATGTGTAAACCTCTTGTGCCTTTAACATAGAGAAAATGCCTATGGTTAAAATTCTCCCAAATAGGTTCCACAGTTGTTTAAGAAAATTCTAAAAGCTTAAAACTTCCAAAAGCTTGGTTTGCAATGGCCATTTTGACAGGGTCTAGTATTATGAGTCCCACAAATGTATAGCTAAATAGCTTCTCCTAGGTTAGTCGGTCTTCTGAGGATGAAACAGTCTCACTGCAGGTATAATATACACCTATCACCAATAGTGATAATTTTATTTTCCTGACATGGAAATTATCTCGACATAACTAACCAATGGCTTAGCTCTGAATTTACTACAGCATTCAGGACGAGGCTAGGCAAACACCAAGAGCCACACAGAACAGCCTGAGTCAGCTGATGAAAGTAGAAGAAAAATGATAGTTTTCTATCCTGCGAGTGGGTGATGTTAAAGCAGTTTCTTATCTGTTACTTGAAAGAGAAATGCTGACCCAAACAATGACTAGAGAGTATTCTCAAGGTGCAAGTCACAGAGAGTTGATGGATCAGGGGCAGGAGTGCAATCATGACTGTTTGTGAGGAAGTAAACTAAACTCCTTTCCGTATTGTAATAGCTTGGCCAGTATGTGAAGCTGGACAAAAACTGCCAGAAAAGCCACTACTTAATAGAATGAAAACAACCTGCCTTTCCTAGTCATCTGATTGAGCTCTCACATAAACCAAACCAGAAAGAAATATTTTGGCATTAGGACTAAAGGTAGTTTAAGAAGAGAAGCCAACTAATTGGCTTGCCAAAATGGGGGAAAAGAAAGACAATATAAAAGGCAAGAATTAGACTTCTTAGAAGTTTTGGAAAGTCACAGGTAAAGTAACCCCTTAGGCTATACACAAAAAGATCATTTGTAAGTTACTCTTCAAGGTCTCAACCAACATTTTTTCCAAAATGTTGTTTAAAACCGTGATTACCTTCCCAGGATAGCCCCCTAAAGATTGGTAGGCAGTTTAAATCCAGTTTTAAAGCATAATTTTTAAATTCTGCATTTAATTAGAAAATGACAGAAAATAATAAAGTAGCAGTATTAGCAATTAAAATGGTAAAAGAATCCAACTGAAGGAATCTTTCAAAATATATCTCACCTGCTGGAGCTTAAAGAAAGCAAATTTGAAAATTTGTGGAGGAGGAGTATTTGGAGATATATGAAGTTTCTGAAGACAACTTTTGACAGTTCTGCTCACTTTAGAAATTGCTGTAAAGCTACTTTGTCTAAAACACCTTTTCTTTTCCATGCTTTGAGTATATACTGACACTAATTTCATCAATTGAGATTATTTCTGGCACACAAATGAAAGGGCACATTGGCAACTAAATAACAAAAGCTAACAATCAGTGAGTAACTTTTCTGCATAAAATGATATGCTGGGAACTTCACATACATTATTTTATTTTAGCCTCAAAACAACCCTGGAAGGTAGGTATTATATCCCCCATCTTATAGAAAGTGAAGGTACAGAGTATAAGCTAATTTGCCCAAGATTACCAGGTAGGAAGAGGATTCAAAATCCAGGCCGTCACACTCCACAGCGTTAACCATTATGCATACTGCTTTTGTGAAAGGTTTTCCTAAAATTTAGCTGACCAAAAATGGGAAGAGAGAATAGAGATAAAGAAGTTCTTGCTAAAAAGAAACTAAATGAGATAAAATTAAATGAGAGGCAAGGGGAGAAATAACAAAGGCGCACCCAAAAGCAGCAGTACAGGCAATGCTGTTCCCAATCGGGTGGGGCCACAGGGATACAGCCCAAGGGCCACCAGGAGAGTGAATGAGTGGAACTTAAAACAGACATTTCCCACCATTGGCCAGAAGGCGTCGCTATTCGCGGAAGTGCAGGGTTCAACAGAATACATGCTAGGGCTGATTCATTGTATTTAACCACTTCACATCCCAGGGATTTCAAGAAAGCCCTGTTTCTGGGTGGCCCCCACGAACACTTCCAGCTCTGCTCAGGAGTGAAGGAATAAATGAAGATTTGGCATGCCACTTATTGAAAACAAAATTTTCTTTCCTTCCTTCCTTCCTTGCTTCCTTTTCTTCCTTTCTACCTTCCTTCCTTCCTTCCTTTCCTTTTTTTAATTGAAGTACAGTTTGTTACAATGTGTAGATTTCTGGTGTACAGCACAATGTCCCAGTCATGGCATGTGACTTTTAAATGGCTGCCAGCCCCTGGTTCCTCTCTCTACCTACTCCTACACACACATTAACACTCTAAATCAAAATGATTCTTCTACTCTAAGTTTCTTCTTTGAAATGGCAATTGCCAGAAGGTATTTCTCTAAGAGGAATGTGCTCTATCACTGCCAGGGCACAGAGAAGTCTGAATTAAGGAAACAGCTGGCTGCTTGCCACAGGCAGGGAAAGAAGAGAGAACAGTATTCATCTCCCCACCTCTGTCCAACTAACTACTTCTAGCTCTCTCCATCTGCCTTCATCTTACCTCCTTTGATTTGGGGATCAAATCAAAGAGCTGTTGCCCACCTCTGTGCAATGCATTATCAACTTGCAAAGAGAAGATACAAATAGTGATCTAGGGTTGCCCCAGGTGCCAAGGTAGGCTGAGGGAAAAAAAAGCCTGAAGAAGGAGAGATGGCTCTAAAAGTGAAACTTGAACACAACCAAATATAAGTACGACCTCTTAAACTCTTAGTGATCAGCAAGCTGCTTTTGAATTAATCATAAAATAATGGCTAGCATTTACAAAGCTCTTACTGTATATGCCAGGCATACAACATACACCTCCAATCTTTACATCCACTCTGGGAGGTAGCTTTTGCTTCCCCACTGAAACTGAAGTTCAGAGGGAAAAAATGACTTAAATATGACCAAATAATTGGAAGTTATGGATCAGTATTCCAATCAGATCTCAAACTCTTATGTTCTTTCCATTACATAATGATATATTTATAATATAAGGGGCACACTGAGATTTGCTTACAAAGTACTTAGCAGCAATCAAGGAATTATTTTTAATTTTAATTCTCATTTTAAAAATGAGAAACATTTCTTAAGAGATCAAGATTCCAATAAATGGTGATAAAGTTCTTTCCTAAATGTGAATTGACTATTTCAGAGAGAAACATCAGTTGAGTAATTACGCATCTTCCCCTCTCCTCCTATTTCACAATATTTTATAATTAAATTATCAAAGATCATGGCGAAGCAGTCACAAAGGAACGAAGTAGATAAACATCTTTTTCTATAAAACTACAAATTAAATGGCACCAAAACTCTGTCTGATTTACCACTGAATTCCCAGAGCCATAAATAAATTCTGGCCCATGGCAAGTGGTCAATATATTTTTTAATAAAAAAATTAATTAAGAAAAATGAAAAACTATTCACACTGATATGATTTGAAATAATCAGCCTTAGTACATAGGGGTAATTCAACTGTGAAAAAATTACAGTAGGTTTACAGTAATAGAATCTCCTTTAATTTATTACCTTCATGATTCCTAGTATGATTTCAGGTTTCTAAAATCTAGGCTTTGGGGTAAATTATAGAAAAAACAGGCCAAACAGCAAAGAGTAAAGTCCACAATGAATGAATGACAGGGTCTAGGACCCTGCAAATGATTACATGCTGTTCCTAATTACTCTTCTAAATGTTTGAGAGTGAGTTTATTGAAAGTGAAAACTCATTGCAACCAGACACAGGCTTGTAAACATTAGTGAGGTTCCCAGAGTAGGTAATTAAATATATTTGGCCTGTACTATACCTCAACCATGTGCTAATTCAAAGCTGTGCTTTAAATCTTGGTTCTGAATCTGATTTAAATTCTGACTCACGCAAGAAGCAGGCAAAGGGGTAAGGAAGAACATCCCCATCCTATTTTTTGCTTTGCTTAAAGTTAGCTGGCTGCAGGCAAATTTTCAAAGAAATTTAAACTAGCCTTTGGCATCATTTTACCTCTGTTGTCTTGCAAAGTTCCTACTACATAATTTTCAAACCTCCCAAGGGCTCCAAGGTGTCCCCATTGTAGGGTACAGGTGGTATCCTGCCTCACCTGAGGACTGAAAGTGAGGCAATTGCTAAATTCCTCCTCTTCCAAACTTTCAAAACTTTTCCTTCACCTCAGGGAAACTCATTTCAGATAAGTGTTAGGAAGGAAACAATGTAATTAAATTAATTCATACTAAAGTACAGTTTTTAGTTTAACTTACAATGATAATATAGGTGCATATGCATGTTTTAAATTTTTTAAAAATTTAAAAGGATGTAGTGAAAATTTCCCCTTCCACAGGTAACTGCAACCGTTAGTATCTTCTGGATTCTTCCTAAATTTGTTTTATATGTATATGTATATGTAAGCAAATGGGAATACGCTTTATTTTATCTCTTATTTAATAGAAAAGCTAGCAAACTATACATGCTGTCAGGCACCTTTCTTTAATTTTTTTTATCTTTAATAAAATGTCAAAGATTTTTCCCTATCAGTATATAAAGGACTGCCTCATTATTTCATTTTTTCTTAACAGCTGGGGAGGATGCCAACTGTATGAATGGACCATAATTGATTTAAGTAGTTCCCTATTGGTAGACATTTAGCTGCTTTTCAATCTTTTGTTATTAAAAACATACTGCATTGAGCATCTTGCACATAGATATTTTTAATAAATTCCCAAGGGAGGTGTTATTAGATATACTCATCTGTATTTGATGGACATTGCTAAATCACCATCTGTAGTGTGTGTTCCAACTTATGCACCATACAACAGCATGTAGGAGAAAGCCTGCTTCTAAAACCTTTGCTAACAGTGTTATCAAATTTCAGAATATCTGCCAATCTGAGAGATTAAAAAAACACCATTTCTCTATAATATTAATTTGCATTTCCTTATTATAAGGCTAACTTTTCATCCATTTAAAAGTGTGTATTTCCTTTACTGTAAACAGTTTGTTCACATTTTACCTACAACATGAATTTTGGGTAGCCACTTAAACCCCTGAAAAGCATTTGATTTTTTTTTTTAAGAAGACTTAATCATCCACATTAGCCCTTAAGTGGTGCTGTTTTAGAAAACATGCAAATGTAAAATGAAAATTTCAGGCAGTGCAGGAAGAACATATTCCTGGGCAGAAGTAATCAACAAAGAGCTAGGTCAGACTGGCCTAGGTGTTCTGAAGTACTCTTTTATGAATAAGAAAACCGAAGACTAGAAAATTATATCAATTGATGAAAAACATTTATTTTCATGCTAGTGAGGACAACACTCAAGGCTACTCTTTCAAAGGTCACTCCTGGCCTTCCTACATTAAGGCCTTATGTTTCTCCTCTAGACAACCCAGAAAAGCACAAAAATGTGTTAGCCTGGGAGTCAGGCAGATCTATCTTTCATAAAGAAAGATAAAATAATAAAGGTATAACACAGTTCAAAAAAAATTAAAATTAACGAGACAGATTCACTACTATTGACCTCCTAAAAGGTAATCACAGATTAGTAATTTAAGCAGACATGTATAGGGTGGTTACACATGAAAGCTAGGCAGCTAGGGTTCTGCACGATTACAGTAACAAGAAAAGGTTAAGAAAGCACAAATGGCCTCTACTATCAACCTAAAGAGAATCCATTAGAAAAGAAAGCCTAGAAACAGCACAGAAGGGGCCACAGCCACCACTAACACTCAGTAGCTACAAGTCCCACATCCAAAGAACAAGCGCAGCTAACCCTCGGAGTCCTCAGACTTCCAAATCTAGACCAACCAAGTCAAATCTCAGGTACTGAGAAGATGCTTGAGTAAGTATCAAAAAAGACAGCAAAGATGAATACTATTGAACATGCCCTCGGAATACGTCCTAACACTACCACACTACTGACAATTCTCAAGAGCGATGCAAAAGTGTAAATAAGCAAAAGTTAGTTCTAGAACCATGAATAGAGCAGGAGGACTTTCCTCACTGAATTCTCTCTGCCTTGCCAGATAGAATCCTTCTAGCCTGACTCTTCTGTTCACAGTCACCTCACTTTTCTGTGCGCTGTCTACCTTCTTTTGTGCTACGTCCCCTTTGTACGTCTCTCTTCCATTATTTTATCTCTCCTTTATCTCGTCCTTTCCTTCAACATTGGTAGGACTGGAGTGTACTAGGAATATAAAGTCTAACACCCCACCCTCCCCTTCTAATGCCCACCAAAGCACCCCAATTAAATTACATTCCAAGTAAATAAACACGAGCTTGCTATCAAACGCAGCTTCCTAACAAGCCCCTTGGCCTCCTGCCCACAACCATATGGCCAATCATGCGCCTCTCCCTTAGAGAAAACTGGGCCACCAGTGCCCATAAAATATACCTACCTGTTCCTAACCCGAGATAATTGTCCCCTACCAATCACCTATGTCATTTCTCCTACACAATGAAGAGATTTCAAGGAATAAAAGATGTGTCTTCACACATGGTTAAAAAATACATATACTCAAACTAAAATTATGCCAAAACAGTAGCGCAGTCTCCAGTGTGTCCTGAGAACAAAAGAGGACAGTGACAGGCACAAAAAGGGATGAGAAAAGCTCTAATTCATTCATCGATTGACTTCGCACTTTCATGGCTCTAATCAGTATAGCCAGTACATTAATACAGTATTCATTAAGTAACAATCAGAAATCTCAACGACTAATTGAGAAGAAAAATCAAGATTTGTTGTAGAAAGCAATTCAAATTCTGACAGCACCGGTGAACAGCGCACAAATGTGCATCTTTAGCGAACTGTAAAGCTCAAAACTTTAGAAGTTGGTTGCAATTTTAAAACCAAGCTGGCAAATCAAGTTGTAATAACACCATAACATAGCAAGAGAGACTACCTTTCACAAAGAAAAAATAGAAGAAACAAATAGGTTAATTTCTTGAAAATGGTGGCAGAGAAAAACATTCTAGTCATTCTAATAACAAACAAAAGGTAATTGGTACTTTGTCTTTAAATAAACTCAGTCTAAGTCATGAATAAGGACCACAGCTGCGTTAAACACATAAATCTTTATCATTCCATTTGCCCAGGTAGCTGGAGAAGGGAGCGCTAAGAAGATGAGAGAGAAGGAGTGAAGAAGAGGTTAGGAAGAGAAAGGCGAGGATCCAGGAGGAGACAGAGGACAGGGATAAACGAGAAGGGAAGGGAGGGAAAGGGGTGGAGAGAAGGAGGGAATAAGAAAAGTAAAAGGATCATAATTACAATTCAAAGATATATGCTCTATGAAGAACGGATTTGAGGGAATGCTAAATAAATTAGGGAGCAAATACTGTAGTCTAGATGGCATAGACTAAAATGGTGAGGTTGGGGTAAATGTAATAAAGTAGAAAGACCAGATAAGAGACTAAATAACTCTTAATGCTTGAAGGCAAGGCATGAGGGAAGAAGTTGAGATGAAGAATGACTCCCAGGTTTCTGATGAGTCAAGGCTAGCAGGGAGGGCTGCAGAAGAAAACACAAATTTGTTCAGGAATTTGATTACTCCAATGTATTATGCCTAGGAAATACCAAATGGAGACATGGAATGAGTGAAAGGAATGTCCTGGGGCTTGACCAGGACTATCTCCTCGACCAAACTTTAGACAGGCTCCTCCAAGCCCTTTTCTCCACTAGGTCCCACGTTTGCCAGATCTGCATAGCCCAATCTGAGCAAAAATCCTGCCCCAACCTGGGAAATCTGATCAACCTCAACGTTGGATCAAATTCCTCATCTCCCACCATTTCCCCTCATGATATCTGATCTCCCCGGCCTGCCTTCAGCAAGAATCCCCCTGTCATGTAGTTTCAACCAGAATCCCCCACTTACCCTTGATGTTTCCTCTTAGTAATTTTCCGTCCACTGACATCCACCTGCTCCTTGACTATGAATTTCCACTTGTCCATGCTATAATCTAATTAAGTCCAGTTCTAGACTGAGGTCTCTGTTTCCCTCCTGAATAAAATCCGTTTTACCACATTAACTACTGTCCAGCTCTGGTTTTCTTTAGCAGTCCCAGAAGTGAGATCAGGACTGGAGTTATAAATTTACGGTAATGAATGGGTTTATAGATGGTACGTAGCCAAGAGATTAGATAAAACTATCAAGGAGAGAGTATAGAATAAAGAGAAGCGGGCCATCATGAGACTCCAAGGCCATCAAACAAAAATTTAAATTTGAAGAGATAATGGGCTTCCCAGTTTAAGCTAAGCAGATGTGGCCAAAAAGGAGAAAAAAACAGAGAGTAAGATCATGAAAAACACAGGAAATAGCTTTCGAAGGAGCTTGTTGCCAAAAGAGTATTGTCCATTCAAGGAATGGCAGAATGTCCTCCAAAGTCAAAATTTTCAATACCACTTACGTGGGCAGGTAGTGACTGACAGAAAAGACAAGAATTTGAGCCTCAACTCTTCATGTGTAAAGAATACTTCACTGGGCTGATAGGAAAATGTGTGTGTGTATATACATAGTCTGTGTGTGCATATAATGTATAAATAATTCCTGGCATATATTGATGCTCAAAAATGAGAGTTCCTTTCTATTAAAAACTGAAAGGCTGAGAATAAAAATACATTAAATGAGTATAGATCTACATTTTTTTTCCCCTTTGGTCAACTTGTAGAAACAAAGCAAGGGCAACAGGCATTCCCATATCTTGATTTTTAAAAATGCTTTGAAATTTTTGGTTTTGCCTTAAGAATATATATTGATGATTATATTATCACTATAGTTGTATGGCCCCAGTGAGAAAAACTGTATTAATAATAAATTGTTAATTCTAATTTGAGAGAGTCCCCCAAATGATTGTTAGATGGGTAATACACTACCCTTAAATGCTGAATTATTCGCCTCTCTTTCCCTGTGTTTTTTGCAACTGAGCAGCAACTGACCTTGGGACAGTTGCCGGAAACCTCCATGCTTATGTAGCTAGGCCTAACACGCCCCATCTTGTCTAGGTTAAGACTGGGCCAGTTTTCTTTGCTTAGAATCCTAGGTTGGCCTCTTGCCAAAAAGACATGTTAACTGAAGGATCAGACCAAAAAACAAAACAAAAAACCTACAGATTCCCCTAAGTAATGGTGATGAACTCATGTATTACTTTGCAACCTGCAACTTCTCACTAATGTTCCAAGATGTCTGGCTGGATAAGAGATTTCCAGATAAACAAGAGAAAGAGTTTAAAAAAAAAAAAAAAAAAACCTCTTACAGAAAACTCCCTCAATTAGCAATCACCTTCCTTTAGCAGCAGCACCTCCACTATGCCAGCTGCAGGGGAAATTAATTAAATTTAATAGAAGCCATGGGGGAAGTAATTAAATTTAATAGAAGTCATGGATTTCAAATGAAGATAAACTGTATTTGTAATCAGACCTACTGTGTCACTTACTCATTCCTCGTTTGTAAAAGCTTGAGCCAAACCACCTTCCACGGGAACAAAGTTACCTGGAACTCCCTCATTCTCACTTCAGAATATAAAATGACTGATACAGTATGCTATGGAACACATCT
This sequence comes from Camelus ferus, assembly GCF_009834535.1. Taxonomy (NCBI): domain Eukaryota; kingdom Metazoa; phylum Chordata; class Mammalia; order Artiodactyla; family Camelidae; genus Camelus; species Camelus ferus. The sequence goes on from NC_045703.1 coordinate 43,982,180, forward strand.
CTAATTTTTTGAAGCTCTTTTTTCAAAATAAAAACTCTGCACCACCATAACATGTCAATTATGTGTAAACGAGCAGATCTGAATAAGCACAGAAGCCATAACACAGACAAGAAGTAATGAAAGGTTGGCATGTTTGCTTTGGGAAGGAAAACTAGCGGCCCATTCATCTAAATGCAGTTATGTTTCAATTTAACTAAATTACAAGGTTTGAAATTAGCAATGCTTCAAGCGCTCCGGGCTACCGCTCCCACCAGAACACTTCATCTTTAATACCTGCTCCAGCTTGCAAATAAAACTAAGGAAAACAGTAGGGAAAAATGCTCAGAACATCTAACAAAAGCTTTTCTAACGACTACAATCTTAAGGTTTTTCTACCCCTCAGAAATCTAAAGCTTAAATGAGACAAAGCTAAGTAATACTTGATTCTCCTTTTTTTTTTCTATATGTTCAATGCATCATTATTTAAATATTTATCTTATTTATCATGATAAAGTGTCAGCTTCTTAAGGACAAAGATAATTTCAGTTTCAAGTTTCTTACCTCTAGAATATTTAGCACAGCACTATATACACAGTGTGGGATTAGAAAGTATTTATTATCCCACTTTAATGGAAAAGAGTTGGATAGCATTGCTCTCTATGAAATCATTACCAACACTAGTTTGAGCAGGCAAGCTTCTCTTGTTGGTAGCACAGGGCTAGGCAAGAATGCCAAAATTTCCACCTGACCTGGGAAATAAAAAAGAAGTCTATTTCAGAGTTATTTTGAGGTCTAATGGTTATGTGATTTGTTAAAGTGTTTTAAGACAAAATAATAATTGCTAACATATAACAAGCATCTACCATATGCCAGGCACCACCATGCTAAGAACTGTGTATAGATTATGTCATTAAATGCTCACCAAAACCCAAGGAGTTAACTACTATATTTATCTCTTATTATAGTTGAATAAAGTAGAGTTTACAGGTAACATAACTGATCCAAGAACCTAACAGCTAATTACTGATGGGATCAGGGTTTGCAGCAGGCTTAACCTGTTATGGGTGCTTGAAGGTAGTAGGAAAACCTTGGCTATTTTCCAGTGTGCAGAATCAAGACCATGCTCTTTTATGATAAGAAATACGCAAAAGCAAAGCCCCTCTTTTTATTTAGAGATGTTGGGGCCACACACATAAGAAAATATTCCAAAACTCAGTGAACATTTGTCTTTACCTTTTATCAAACACCAACGTCTTGTTGATCTGGCCAGCCGCTGGCCATGTTAAATGCCCTTCTGAGCATTTCATCCTCAGGGCACTTACTATATTGAACCGAAATTACGTGACTCTCCCACTAGACTGTGGCCTAGTCAGTGATAAGGGCCATGCCACTCACACCAGCCAGCATCACCAGGGCCTGCCACATAATATGGGCTACAGATGCTTAAACTTTTATGGACTAAACTATTAATTTTTTAATAACCTTGGTTCTAGAGTTCTAGAGAATCAATAAGCTAATGCTAACTATAATTATTATGTCATTTAAGTACATATAATTCCAGTTGGTTACCTGTTCTGCAAAGACTTTTCTGGTCTTTTCATTTCACACACTCTCTTCTCTATAAAGTTAAACTCTCAGTCTCCTGTACTTTCTATTATAGACCTCATACCACTTTTTCCTCACTTACCGTCCCCACTGTCTCCCTCTGTTAAACTATGAAGACCTGACCTTGCTCCTCTTTTATCTTTGGCACCCAGCACAGAGCATGGCATCTACGAGGCCCTAAATAATTATTGAAAATAAATTATTTATGCATGCTGCTCTTTAAGATGCTAGCTCTTCGCCATCAGGAATCAAAGATGTTTTACTCTGTATGTTTGGAGTGGGATAGGGGCAAGAAATTACAAATATCATTTACAACTTAAACCTTAATCATTAACCTATTGCACAAAACATTAACCAAGCACAATGTTTAAAATTATTTTATCTAAGTGGCAGTGATCACATCAATTTCTTGTGTGCTTCTTTCTTATGCCATCCCAGTTTTACAACATGTGTTTAAATGTTTATACTGGGTAATTTTTAAACATAAACATGCATATGCATCAGAAAGGGGCTTCACAAAATCTCATACTGTACATGGAAAACAGCTCCTTTAAAACACTTTTAACAACCTAGTCCTTTATCGACATAACTTTGCATTATTTAAAACACAGATTAGTACCTATATTTTATTATTTCATTATAAGTTACTATTTTGATCATTTCTGATGTTTGATGTCATCCTACATAACTGTCTTAAATTCTGCATTGCAATGAACTGTAGGCATTACTATTGTTAGAAGGACACTTCTCTCTTGATTCTAATACTTTAATGTTGTTTTCTCCCTCAACAGGGGAAACCTGAAAGAAAAGGGCCAAAAAGAGAAAATACTAGAAAGACTTACATAATCTGATCTGTTTCCTCAGTTAAAAATAAAGGCTTTTCCCCCCAAAGGTGGTTTTTTAAATTGACTGTTAACCACAATCAGGAATAAATATTTAATACTTGTGTGTAGATTAGACCCTATGTGAATGAAATGCAATAACCAAAGAGTCAAACACATTTACCCTAATTTTTGTCCATACACTTAACTGTGTGCAACTGAACTGCAGTAGAATAAAAATCAAACCAAGAACTTTACAAGCAGAGAAATGATTAACATGTTGACTGTGGAGAAGTCTGTCACCTGCTCAACCAGTATCTGCTTCTAAGGATACATACACAGTGATAATGATAAGCGAGATCATTATTAAGAAATGCACTGAGAGGCATTATTGTACTTGATTTATTTGAAAATTAAAAACAAATTATCCTCTTCTCAGTAATAGCAATTTAATTTTTTCAAGCTGTTAATGAACCAATTAAACAAAACCATTTATCCTGATGCATGGGAGAAATTCTACTCTTAGAAATACATACCAAGATAATTTTTTTACATATGAGAAAAATCGCTTTACTTGTATATGACAACCACATCCCTCAAGTAATAAACTCAAAGTATGAGTTCCTCAGGACCCAATCATGAGGTCAAAACTGTTTTCAAAATCATACTAAGACACTATTATCCTTTTCACCCATGGTGCAGAAGCAGTGGTAAGTCAAGCTGTGGAGGCCATTAGTATGAACCAAAATGGGCACTAAATTTTACTAGTAGTCATTCATTGATATGCAATCACAGTAAATAGAGTGCAGTTTCACTAAAGAAGATCTTTGATAAATCTGTAAAATTAGTTAATTTTTAAAATCACAATACCATTCTAATATTCTACATGATAAAGAAGGGAAGTATTGTGTAAAGCATCTCCGCTCCATTATCAAAATACAATGGGAAGAGCCCTTATGAAACAGAGATACGGGGTGAACTACCACTCTTCTCATGAAACATTTTTTTACTTGAATGAATGACTGAAGACAAACTATTCAGAACTGGGTATGACTGACATTTTCAGGAAAAAGCAAGTGAGCCTGTCACTGTAAGGAAAATAACTGACAGTGTCTGCTGGCAATGATAAAAATTGAACTTTTAAGTGAAAATTAGTATCCTGAAAATTTTATCCACCATCCTGAGCCTGACAGCTTTCCAGCATTTAAAACACCTTCTGATATTAAGAAACGTTATTGTTTGGTTATATATATATAATGAAACATGTCAACGTCTGGAAGATCTGCATAACTAGTGAATCAACATTTTCCAATTGACCAATTGACCAATCAATGCATGATGTTACAAAATGGGACAAAAAATACATAGAGAAATACCAGTCTTCTCACTAAATACTTTTGGAAATGTAGGGGTTTTTTTCCCATAAAAATATACTTTATGTTTACATGTAAAGGATTTTTTAAATTATTATTTTTTTAAACTTTTCAGTTTTAATTTCTTATATGTTATATATTGGTAGACATAATCCACATAAACAAAAGTTCTTTGGGGTCCTCAGTTTTCAAGATCATAAATGGATCCTTATGGATCCAAAAAGTATAAGAACCACTGACCTAATCTAAAGGCTCATTGTTTTCTTTATAACATGATTCTCAATAGGATTTTTACCAAACCCCTAATAAAGATACACTTTTCCTATGTACACTCAACAGAGCCTATAAAATGCCAAGCACTGTGTTAATTCCTCATGATACAAGATAAAAGTGCTTAGTTCTTGCCCTCAAGTCACTTACAGTCTCACAAAGAGATACCCTAGTCATGACAGGACTATCTGGGGATAGGCCATGTGGCAGCTTGAATCCACTCTCAAAGTCGGCATCACTATTCCGCCGGTTCAGAATGCTTGTTACCAGTTCAAGTTGCCACCATTAATCTCTCCTTATCATATTTCCTGTGGTTTTGTTTGTTTGTTTGTTTTGGTCGCCTTTCATTTTGCTAGATTTTCCATCTCTCACATAAAGGGTCCCCCTTCCCCACTTTTAAATAGACAAGGCCATCCGAGTCTTCCCTTCTTTTCACTTAAAGTATACACAAGTGTGTTTGGTATAACCTTCAAATCACTTTTTCCCCCCAAGTTAACTTGCTGCTGGTTACTAACTGTGTCTTTGCTACCTCAGAGTGTTGTAGGGATTCACTGTATTCTCTTTATGAGCTTCTAGACTTTAAAAACTTTAGATAAGGTAAAATTATGTACCTCTAAAACCTAAGCTTTAGTCACTGGAGAAAATATTATGAGCATACTTTCTTAAATTTAAATTCTAAAATGAGGCAAGCCACTGAAGAGTAAGATACAAGACCTCTTACTGAGTGCTCACCTCCAAACAATGAGCAACACTACTGAGAAACCAGAGCAGAATTCTGAGCTGATCATGATTAGTTAATACCCTATTCCTTCTCCGTTCAACTCTAGGGAATAATTAAAAAATGAAAAAAGACTACAGATCTATGACCAAGTTCTGACATGGAGAAAGTTAATTGAACAGTTAAGAGTCTAAAATTCATGCTGTTTGTTGCTACGTAGGTCTCCTGTACTGGCCGAAAAACAACCTTAAACGGCTTCTGGAGAAGGTTATGTGCTACCCTCCAAACCACTCTTAATTCCTATTAACTCTTCTTCTGCCTCATCAGCATAAGGTGGTTAAGAATAAACACTGTGCAGAGGAGCCTTGGTTCAAAGTTCACTGTGTGACACTGAGCACTTAACTTCCTTAAGCCTATTTCCCCAGACATGCAAAAGAGCTAAAAACAACTAGTCTGCAGAGTTTATGATTGAATAATATCATAAAGATAAGTTACCACATTATAACCATTGGAAAAATGCTAGTTATAATGATCTAGTAAAAATTCCAACCATCATAGACAACTATACATATGACCATTTTTCTATGGCAGAATCTGAAGATGAAAAACATAGTCATTCCATTTCCCTGACACAGAATAAAAGTTGAAAAATCCACAAAAAGGATGGAATGGGATTAAACACATGAAATATCCCACTCTGAGAGGAGCAGAAACTGGGTTCCACCGCACAGGCTCTGGGTCTCCCAGCTGTCCACACCCCTCAGCCCCAGCCCCACCCTTTGCTAATCTCATGACTTTACACAGATAAATTTCAGCTTCCAGTTCCTCCTCCATTGCATGAAGAATTAGATTCTCTACTTCATAAGGTGCTATGAAGGTCAGATGGGCTAATGATTGTACAGGGCTAAGCACAAAGCTGGACACAGTCTAAACTTTGAAGAAATGTTAGCTAGTATATTATTATTTTCAGGCTGCCTTTAGAGTGCTTCCTCTATGGTTCATTTAGTTTGCAATTTAACAAAAATAAACAAGCACCTCCCAGAACACTCCTATATAAATTGCTTCGAATGAAATCCATATGCTGTGATAAAGTTTGGCAAAAGAATATATCACGTGGTAAAAGCAATAGTTATCTCGTAAATTTGCTTTTATAAGAAGCAGTAAAAGTCTGGGATCTGAGATATACCCAAGCTCTAGACTGGTGCTTCTCAACCCTGGTTGCACTTAAGAATCATAGGGATAGAATTCTTAAATACAATAAGTACTGAGGATTCAACTTAGTATGCTGAAAACTGATATATAAGGAAGAGAATTGTCCCACCTTCCCATTAAGAACTGTATTTCAAGGTAACCAAATAGCCCAAGCAGATAAAAAAGTTATTCTATAGAAAATAATTCTAGGTAATATACGGAGAAGGAATGATATAATAAAGATATCTCCAGTTTTCAACCTTTAATGGAATAAGGCAATGGTCATCAATGAATGACAAAACCATTAGGGATAAGGCTGATGAGAAATCCTATAATAAAATGATCAGGCTTTTACCACCTTAAGGCATTGGTCAATCTTACCACCACTAAATATGAGGCTATCTGTCCTTATATCCCTTGAGATATGATGCAGCAGAAGTACTTGAGGGGGAAGAGGGCAATAGGAAAGGAGAAGAGATTTGAGAAGAGGAGAAGAGGAAAAACAGAAAGGGAAAGAGAAGAGAAAGAGAAAAGGAGAAAGAGGAAAAAGCAGTCAGAGAAAAGGCATGAAGAAGAACGGGGAAAGCAGAATAAGGGAGAGCAGGAAGGAGTGGGGTATACGAGAAAGTGTTAATGGGGAGAGGAAAGCAGAAAAGAGAGTGTATGATGGAAGCATAGACTGCAAAGAAGATAAACAGGCATAAGTCCTGACTCAAGTTGATACTGAAACTCACCAGGTTCTTGTCCCTTAGTAACCAGGCACCCCAATTTTCTTATAATGATTTTTATTTATTTGTTCAAGACAGCCAATGTCAGTTATATTACCTACAATCTTCAGAGTTCTGAATACAAGTAGAATTTAGAGATTCAGAACAGGGATCTACTTTATTGCTATCTTAAAACAGTGTAATAGTCAATTACAGGGACTATTTCAGACTAATTCTACATAGATATCTCAAATGACAAACTAGACATTTCTAAACACTAGAAAACAAATGCAATAAAAAACTTAACCACATTCTGAAATGATTCAATCCAATGAGCATAAATTTGAATTGTAACAAGAACTTAAACAAAAAATTTAAATGCCCACAAAAAAATTAAAAGCAGAAAATCTGCTTGAGATAAACATGCTCTGCAAATTTCAGAAATATAAATCTTGATTAATGGGTAATGGAAGGATGGAAGGACGGAAGGAAGGAAGGAAGACAGGGAAGGAGGGAGAAAACACAAGCTCAGATACTGCTAAACAAACTTTGATAATTCAAAAAGGATTACCTAGACAGTATAGATTTGTGCAGTGATAATAAAGTGCCTCAAATGACACAAGTTCTAGACCAGGCTCTGGCTAACCAGCCACATTGTCCTGAAGAAACCATTTTACTGTTCTTCTTTCACTACAAATTGACTAGACTGAAAAGCAAAGTTTCTTGTGAGTATCGAATGTGATGCTGTATATGAAAGCCTTTTATAAAGATCTGATCTCTATGTAGAAAATATTAAAGTAATTTTAAAAGCAATTAATAGCATAAACAAGATTGAAGACAGACTACTAATGTAAAATAAACTATTCTCGTAAGTAACTCAGAAGCTTAGTTTCCTCAGGTCCTAATTGATAGGCTAATTATATGTATCAGAAAAATAATAAAACTTAATTTCTATAAAATTATTTTACGATTCAGACTTTGTTACTTGAGACAGGTGTTGCCCACAATTCTTAAATTAGCAAGATTTTACTGTAATGCTATTAAGCTGCATGGAAAAAAAAATTAAATGATCCCAAAATGGGTATATTTGCTCATTTGAAATCTCATTATAAATTCTTATCATTAAGTACACTCATTTTCTTTTTAGCCTCATGCCAATTCTCTGCCTCTGTGACCTTGAAAGCAGGGAAACTGCATGTAGGAAACTACCATTTCCACTTCGGCACTACGGTGAGGCTTTCTACGAAACAAGCTCACCTTCCAATACTGAAAACAACAAAAAATTAAAACATAAGCAGCCATCCCATCTTTAAAAAAAAAAAAAAACTATCAATCTGTATATATAAGCACAATGGCAGGTGCCCTGACTCTGGAATCAGATTCAAATCCCAGCTCCTTCACTTATTCCAGGATGTGATTTGAAGCAAGTTCCACTGCACATTTCTCCACCTCTCCTTCCCACTTTGTTATACAGGTAAGCAAGAGTAGTTATCTCCTAGAGTTATTAAAACAATTTGAATGTGATGATGCACATAAATGCCACACACAGAGTAAACCTTTGACATATATCGGCAATCATCGTCACAGGGTCCCGGAGTGTATTCTCAGGAAAGTTAGAACATGACACATAAGCCAACTATTACAAGTTTATTCAAACTCTATTGTCTGAAGTAATAATTAAAGGAAGGGTAAAGATGTGCAAGTCATTTTAGGGAAAGAGAAGAACATAATTATTGGTGGTTGTATGAGTCAGCTTTTCCAAAGAAAGAGCCAAGTGGGATACATAATATAATATACCATATATACCAAATAGCATAATATTGCAATGTATTATACACACACACACACACACACACACATACACACACTTATTATAGGAATTGGCTCACAAGATTATGGAGGCCAAGAAGTTCTACAATCCGCCATCTGCAAGCTGAAGAACCAGGAAAGCCAGTGGTGTAATTCAGTTCAAGTCTGGATACCTCAGAACCAGGGGAGCCAATGTTAAATGTTCCAGTCTGAGCTTAAAGGCCTGAGAATTGGGAGGCCAATGGTCTAAGTCCTGGACTGACTGGGAGGCTCAAAAACCAGGAGCTCCAATGACCAAGAGCAGAAGATGGACTTCTCAGCTCAAGCACAGAGCAAAGGTTTTCTTCCTGTGCCTCTTTATTCTAGTTAGATCCTCAAAGGACTGGATGATGCCCACTAGCACTGGTGAGGGTGGTCTTTACTCAATCTACCCATCCAAAAGGTAAATCTCATCTGAAAACACCCTCAAGAGATACACAGAAATCTTTCTCTAGCTATGTGGGCACACCCTCAGCCCAGTCAAGTTGACATACCAAATCAACCATCAGTGACAGTGGTGTTCATCCAGTACAGCTCAGAGTGAGAAACTCTTTTGTCCTAGGGATGGTTATCAGGTAACTGGACAGAAATGTCCAGAGACAATTTATCCAGTTCAAAAATACTTCTATACACCTAATTCACCAAGTTCCAGGACTGGTTCATCTAGAAACCATCTAGTCCAGAATGTTATCCCTTTTGTGGACTTGGTCATCAAAAGAAGTTAATAGAGAGAATTGGGGAATTATCTTCAATTACATATCATAATTCAGTCTCTTTTCAGTTTACTTATGATGAGTCAGTCTCCTAAAAATAGATTAAACCAAAATTTTAAATTTGCAAAACTCAAGATCCAGCAGTAGAATGGAGTGACACCACCCAGGTCTAAGAATCTGTAATACCCTGACAATCACATCTATTTTTCAAGAAACAGACTTAAAGTACCCACTATGTGCCAGACACTGAGAGTGTAAAGACATAGTCCTTGCCTTCACTATCTAGTCAGAGAGGGCAGAAGCCCAAACACACTTGAATATAACCAGGTCAGCCTTACAACGAGTTACATACAAAGCGGTATGGAACAGGGAAGTATCAGAAATAACTTTACATTCAATAGAGAAGTTTGTTTATAGGAATCAAATCTAGTTGTTTCCCCTGAGAGTTAGCAATAAAGAATGGGTAAAATTCACATCTGCACTAAGTAGTAGCATACGAAATATTTTAGTCACTGGAGCACAAAATGACACAAAAAGGAAGGCAAAGTACCACAGAATCTTTGAAGTTACTCCATCCATACAGTGTGAAGGATCATCTATATGATATCCTAAATCAAAGACAGAGGACATAACTTGAAGCTAAGGTACCACACATGACTAGTTTATACACATTACTTAACTAAAAGTAACACGGTTCTGGACCTTTACTGTTCTGTACTACTGACAACTGCCTGAATCTCTAAGTCTTTTAAGTTTTTGAGTGAACATTAAATCAGATGCAAACTCTTACTTGCAACTGTCACACAGAGAGTAAACGCCCTTATTATGTCTTTGTATATACAGAAAGATAGAAGAATCGTAGTCATACACTTCATGTATAGTTTTATACTTTTCCTCTTTAAAAGTACACTCATTTTTTTAAGCTTAAAATTATTTCCTAAAAATACTTAATTCTCTCTCTTAAAGACCTGGGCTTCAATAAGAACTCCCAATCCACTCCAGTAATCCAAATTCTATCTGGTCCTGCAGTGAAGTCAAATGTGAGATCCTGACATCAATTTGTTGCCATGGAAATAATTGAGATGTCAATGTTTCTGCATTACGACTGTACCATAGGAGCAGATGGGCTGACAAGGGGAAAAAATCTTTGCAAATATCCCTCGAATAATTAACCAAAGCGTCAGGTATTATTTTAAATTTACATTATTATACTTGGGTAAGATCGATTTGAATACAACCAGTTTTAACTTCTGAATTTTTACTGAGGAAAACATGTTCACATTATACAAACAGAAGGGCTCATCAGAGTGTTTTTATCCATTTGAGTGTGTTTTCTTGCTTGTTGCATCACTTTTGTGCTACATAAAAATATATATAAACAAGTTCAGAATAAATGAAATTTGACAAAAGCAAACTATCCCACGTAGAGAAGCAGTGACAATGTTAGATGATGAAGAGACACACTCAGTGCTTGAACTTTTTTCCACCATCTTATTGAAAATATTCTCCATCTGAGAAATACTGAACTTGGCTAAGTAACTCAATGCAACTAACCACTTACAATATAATTTTGCTATAAAAATGTTTGTCAGGTCCTATGTTTGCCACTGTCCCATGAATTTGTTCCAGAAAATTGGTTATTTGAATATAAAGGCCAAATTCATTTCCAGATTCTCCACAGTACTTAGCCATGTCTCCTGGACTAAGCTGAATTCACTTACAGAGTTTTTCTTAAATCTATCAAGGGCTAGTATATTTTAAAATAAAATAGGCTGAGAGATTATGTATACCTACATGTATGCACAATATATGCTTCAACCACAAAGTATGGAACGGTCTGTCTCATAATCTTTATAAGGCACTGTCATTTGGAACCTCTTACTCTACCACCCACAGAGAGCCCTTTTTATCCAAACATGAAAACGCTGTTCCTCCCCATCGTGGGCTAATTACACCATCTGTTTAGTCACAGTACTATTAATGTTAACTCCTTAATATTTCCACATGTACTGCCCTCAAACACCTTAGACTGTCAAACATACGAGCAGTAGACAAGGCCAGCAAATCAGTTCCCCGATTTTACTCTCAACTTTCTCTACTAGGGCAACGCTATGCTTTCCACAGGGGCAGGAGCTTTTGGACAATTCCCCTCCATCTCACCTTAGTCTAAGGGTGAGAGTTGTAAAGATAAACAATAACAACTACCACCACAACAAAAACCAATCCCCTTCCCTCATTAAAACTAGAAATTGGGAAAGATGTAAATGTTTTGGGGAACAGGTGGGAACAAAGCCAGGAAAGGGAGGAGAGTTTTTTTTAAAAAAGAGTAACTCATCTAACAGGCACTGCTTATCCTTGAAATTAAGCCAAACAGTTTATTGTCTTTATCATAAAATAAAGACAAAATAAAGTTAATAAAAAGCTACAGATCTCCTCAGAGTAGGAGTGTATAGCCATATACCTGTAAGACAGATAGATAAATTTCATACAAAGAAATTAAAAATATAACTTCAGAAAAGATCATACACTAGATATCTGAATGTTGACTGGAAATAAACGGTTACCTTATTTAAATTGTTCACAGTAAAAAAAAAAAATACCATTTGAAAGAACCAGAGCATTTTTAAATGTAATTCTTTGTTAAACATATGAAGGAATTTCATTGTATTCATCTTCTCCTTACTGTTCCCTAAACCCATCTCTATCATCAATAAAAAGGCAAATACATATGATCAATACTTTTCTCATGGCCATTAAATAATAAATATATTCCTTTTATTATTAAAGCCCACTGAATTTTGAAAATACATGCATTATCTTAAAATCTAATGCATATAAAAATCTATCCTCACAGCTTGAAAAATGGAATTTTTTTTTTGAAAAGTGGAACTTTTAAAGATGGGTACTATGGATTAAAATTATCAGGAGTGTATTAGGAAGAAAGGGGGTTCTAAGTGCAGAGCGATGTTTGATAGACTCCTCATCAAGAAAATCATTATCTCTGTGTTCCTTCAAGTTGTAATATCCAATAAATCAAAACATTTCCTTGCAGTTAGATTATGACACTAATTAACATACCTGGTTTCTACGAAAGTCAGGACATGGTACCATAACATGGCAAAGTTCACCATATCCTATAGTTTTTAAGCCCACTATTAGGAAAAAGGAAAGGAACTCACAGTTATCAGTGCACATTTTTCTACCTCACCATGTTCCACCTTGGAGGCAAATGATACAGGCCATCCTCCCACCATCTGAGTCCGTTCTAAGGACTTTGAAAAGATAACTTTGAAACCTTTGTACCCAGGGCTGCTATTAAAAGACAAGATGACACCCACAGCAACAGCAAACAGACTCATTTGGTCCAGTGAAAAAGCACAGACCCTTAGGCTGGCCCCTCTGCCTACAGACTATAAGAAGCTGCCAGTGCAGGCATACCTCAGAGATACCAGGGTTTCAGTTCCAGACGACCGAGATAAAGTGAATACTGCAATAAAGCAAGTCACACACATTTTTTTTGATTTTCCACTGCATACAAAAGTTACATTTACACTAAACTGTAGTCTATTAAGTGTGCAATAGCGTTATGTCTAAAAAAGTACATATCTTAATTAAAAAATACTTCATTGCTAAAAAAAAAATCTAAGCCTTCAGCAAGTCATAGTAATAATGTCAGAGATTACTGATCACAGATCACCATAATACAATAATAATGAAAAAGTTTGAAATACTGCAAGAATTAACAAAATGTGACACAGAGACACAAAGTAAGCAAACACTGTTGGACAAACGGCACCAACAGACTTGCTCAATACAGGATTTCCACAAACCTTTAATTTGTGAGAAATGCACTATCTGTGAAGTACAATAAAGCAAAGCACAGTAAAATGAGGTATACCTATAGTCCGTTACGATTATTAAGTTCCTCCAAGTAATAAACTTTAATTGGTTACCATTTCTAATAATTAAGGCAATAATGGTGCTTATCTATCAAAATAACAACATTATGTTGAAGATAATAGCAGTGTCTCAGTCTATTTGGGATTCTGTAAGAAAATACCATAGACTGGGTGGCTTATAAACAACAGAAATTTCTTTACCACAGTTCTGGAGGCTAGGAAGTCCAACATCAAGGCACCAGCAGATTTGGTTTCTGGTGAGAGCCCACTTCCTGGTTCATAGATGGTTGTCCTCAGATGGTGGAAGTGGGCAAGGGAGATGTCTGGGACCTCTTTTATAAGGGCACTAATCCTATTCAGGAGAGTTCCACCCTTGTGCCCTAATACTAATGAAGACCTTACCTCCAAATACCATTACACTGAGGTGTAATGTTTCAACATATAAATATTTTGGGGAGAAACCAACATTTAACAAGTAGTCTATAATTAATGGGAAAAGATGCAAAGAGGTAGAGAGTCACAATACATCATTGATTATTTATCTATTATATGGCCCAACACTGGCTTGAAAATCATGGAGAACATCCTTTTCCTTCCAAAAAAAGTAATCATTAAGGATGAGTAAGTTGCAAATTTGGGGGTTCCCTTGCTCATTAAGTAACTGGCACAATTCAGGTGATTATAAAATTCTTCACTTGGGAGAAACAAAGCACAGCTAATGTAGTGGAGACACCACTATAGCTGAGGGAAAAGATGTAAGAAAAGGTTTCCCCATTAAAGACACCAAGCCTCTATAAGAAATTATTGAACTGTCAAACTTTAATTTCTCCACTTTTTTCTGACTTAAGGTCAAAAAGATCAAAGGGGCAGGTACCATCTGTCAAAATTTATATTAGTTTTATAACTGTTTACTTACATATTTATTTTGAAGGTTAGAAAAGTAAGCACCTCAAAATGGAGAACAGATATAAAATACTATTTACAGGCATAAATATAAAAAAATACTTTCTTAAGATATTGCAATTTGCAGCCATCTTTAAAGGAAAATGGTGAAAGGAAAAATGCAGCTTGGAAGAAATTGTTTAAAAACTACTCTTTCACACTAATCTTTTTTCATTTTTTATAATGGACTAATTTAATCAAAATGTTTCTCTTTAGCACACAGACCCATTATTGTCCAGAGTTGTTAGAAAAAAATACGTATTTATGCACTTACAGTATAAATAGATATGTGTAACCATCGTGGAAATTTTTTTTTTCTCTTTTGTTATTTTTTCATGTTAAGAAATCCAGATGTCCTAATGAAAAGCCACAATTCATCAAATGTTAGAACATCAAGGAGGTATAAAGAAATAAAAAAAAGCTATACAAATGCATTAAAATGACACTTAAGTACATTTGCCTAACAAGTCCCCTTGGGGGAAAACTATTAAAATAACTACTCTGCACACATCAATTTTAAAAAGGGATTGTAACTGCTTACAAAAGTTCCAACACACTTTGACCTATTTTTTCCTTTTTTTTTAAGACAAAAGCACTTGATCACTACTAACATTAACAAGAGCATACACTTAATTTCTAGGAAGGTTAAATTTATTAATGAAGAATAAGGCAAATTTGCCCTAGTAAGTAGAGAAAGGAAAGCAGAACACCAAAATGACTGGCCCTGTGACACTTGGATGTGATGAGAACGATCTAATATTATTTTAATAGCTTTACTGAGATATAACTCGCATCCCATAAAATTCAGATCTACTCTGTCTCTACAGATTTGCCTATTTTACACATTGCCTATAACTGAACTCACGTAGTGTATGTACTATTATGACTGGTTTCTTCCACTTAGCATAATGTTTTTGAGGTTCATCCATGTGGTAGCATGTATCCATATCCGTACTCAATAGCTTGTTATTGCTAAATATTCCATCTAACATTTATTTTTAAAGACAGTTTCAGGAGATTTGCCATTTTTCTAATTTCCGACCTCCGTGAAAATATCTGAGGGAGGAGAATGATGGTAAAACAGGAAGGAAGGTGTGAAAAGAGGATTAGTTTAAAAAAAAAAAATCAATGAAAGGATCTAGAGCAGCACTTTCCAATAGAAATATAATTAGATCCATATACGTGACTCTAAATTTTCTGGTTAATTGCATTTTAAAAAGTAACAATCTGATGACATTAATTGGAACAGTATTTTATTTAATGCAATATATCCAAAATATTATTACTTCAATATGCAATCAATATAAAAATGGAGCTATTTTACATTATTTTCTTCATAACATAGCCACCATGTAAGACTTACATTTACTGCAGATCTCAATTTAGACTAGTCACATTTTAAGGGCTCAAAAGATACATGTAGCTAGTTGCTACCACTTGGACAGCACAGATTTAGAGAGTGGAGTAACTGGAGAGGGACATCAGAGAAAAAAGAATAGTTAGAAAGAATGAGGAATGAGGAACATAAAGTGAAAACAGAGTGGAGAATGGAAGACTATCGGGGGGAAACAGGCATATTTTAATTCTACATGAAACATTTTTTGAGTCCCACATCTATTGTACTCACCACAGTGTATGACACATAGTAGAATTAATTAACTGGGTTACCGAATGAAAGGTACAATACATGCCTGTCCTCAATAAAATAACACCAAGAAAGGGAAATAAAGACTTTTTAAAGCTCTAAGTTAGAAGGCAATACTCCCTATATGAAAATTGCAGACAGTGACTGGAAATGGCTTAGAAGTGATAGAATGTATTCTCAACTGGGAGAATCCAGTACTGTCCTTCCAAGTTTGTTCTATACTCACTCTGTGCTCTTTTACCCTTGAATCGCCTGTATTAGAACAGTTAAAATTAAAAGTCTGCTTGATGTTGGTGTTCTCATCACCTAGTAGACTCTACCATGTGATTCCCAGGGTTATTAATCAGTCTAAGATTGGGTACTCTGCTTACGTACAAACACTGCATATCTGATGTACATTCACTTTTTCAAACTACTTATAAGCCTCAGTTTACCTGTATGTGAACTGTACCTTCATGCCATATGTAGCCAACATCCACCAACTACTCTAGATTTTTTATTGATCTGTAGTCCTAGATCACTAGTATTCAACCTCAAGTAGTTTTACATAGAACACATTAACACATTAAAGTTAAATAAAGTGCCCTTCTAGACAACTATAACATAAAATTAAGGTAGTTATTAGAAAGCAAAAATGGCTGTATTTTAATTCAAATTCTATTATTATTTCTGCAAAATAATTCAGCCTTCTCTATAAAAGTCAAACTTTGCTTTTAAAAAAATGATTTCAGCCCTGAATTCTATTACAAACTTAGAGACAGACTAACTTATGCCTGGTATGCAAGCACCTATTCATTATTGCATAATATTTTCGGAAAAAAGCCAAATTACAATCAACACAAAAGCTTTATATATCTTTACATAGCTGAACAGTTGTTTCAACTGTGAAATCATTTAAAAAATCACAAGCTATTAAGTCAAAGGGGCAATCTAACTTCTAGATGGAAAGAAAATGCTAAGTCATAAACTAGATAAACACTGGCATAGAAATCAAAGTAAATGCCTTAAGATCCCTAGAACTTTAGAGAAAGAAAGGCACGTGTTAACAGCCCAAAATATCCATTTGTGTGATCTGCCTTTGTAGGCATTAAAGGAAGCTAAAAGTTAATTTGTATAAAATCAACAAAGCAGATCTAGGAAATCTCAAAAAAAATAAAAAAAGTTGTGCTGATACAACTCTAAGGAAAAAAGCAGTAGTCTTTGAATATCTCATTATTATGTATATCATAAAGAGCCCTTTAGAAGCTTTGTTTTTATTTTTTAAAAAATACAAAAAAATACAACAGATGGCCACCCAATGGCTCCAGCACATTCCCCAGTAAGAACCCGTAACACCAGCAGGATCAACTCTTCCAACTTATGACAGAGAGAAAATCCAAACAGAAACACCAATATTTTTCAAATTTAGAAATAAAGTTATTAAAGTTAAAAAAAAAAACCAAAAATCAAAAACACTGATGTCTACAGGAGTGGGAATAAAGAAGTCACACAAGTTATGGATGGAAAGATTAAATCCAATTTGTTTTCTCTTTCTCCTGGGTTTGATTTTTATGCTGAGAAAGGGTTTGAGAATTTGCCCTGGGCAGCTCCACACCACTCTTATCTATATTAAAAGGCCTTGTGCAAAGCAAATATGACCTTCAGTAAAACAAATAAAGTCTATATTTCCAGCAAAAGCAGTTTGGTCACTTAAGTGAACTGAGGGTAAAAGAATGGTGTAATGCACAGTGGGGGCCAGGGAGGGGCAGGGATCACACTCAACCTAGAACTAAGTCTCCCAATACTAAGTCATGAAGTGCAGTCATAATTAAAAAAAAAAAAAATCATGACAAAGACTTTTTATTAAACCATTACTATCAAACAGCTTTTTCTTCAACAAAAGATAAACATAATTGTACAATGTTTGGTGTTAAATTTGAAAATATATATTTTAAATCCAAATTCCTTTTGTTATTATTGTGAGGGTATATATGTATACCCTCCATTTCAAAAATCTGTCTTCTTAATGAAATGTAAATCGAAAGACTAACAGTATGATCTGGGGAAAAACAACCACTATAATAAAATATTTAGGTCCTAAGTACAGCCAAATCCATTAATACACTATGTTTCAAAAAAAGAAAACTGGAAAAATTTTGAAAATGTTTTACCTCATTTCTAACATTGTAATACAATCAATAAGTTGCAAAGGTGAAGTTCGTTTCTGTGCATTAGTTCACTATTAACAGTAGTCAGGGCCAACTATATATTTTGACCCCTGAGCAAAATGAAAATGCAGGATTCCTGTTCAAACACCAGGAAACGTTTCTTTTTCCTTTCTTTCCTCTGCAATATCTTAACTTGTCATGATATTTTTTTATTTGCTATTGAATGTCAAGCTCTCTTGGGTATGGGAAGACTAATAGGGTGATTACAAGCCCTCAGAGACGCCTGCGGCCCTGTACTGTTATTCAAAAGCAGGAGCACGCACTAGATTCAACCCTCCCCGCACCAGCACCAAGCTCCCATCAAGGACAGAGAGCGACAAATCACTGGACTAGGTGGAGCAGGAGAACAGGTGGCTGAGAACCCATCCCCAGGGGTCAGGAGGCAATGGGAGGTAGACCACACGTGAGCTGAAGGTCCAGGCCTTAGTGTCTTGCTCCACTGGTCCCATCAGGCTTCATTTACAAAATTCAAATCAAAGATAAAATTAATATGAATTTTGAGACCATACTCACAGGGAATTAAATCCCAAATGTGTGCCCTCTTCTTAATTCGAGGCGCTGTGTGACTGCATTGCTTGCCTGTGCATGAAGTAAGCCTAACAACTGTGATTCAGACAAAGTGAAAAAATTACTGAACTCTTTTTTTTGCAGCAGCTTCTGCCACTTTACTTGGTTCAATCTGTCTTCATAATCTAGCTCCAAGTCTTTGTCAATGCTACAATTACAAATAGGAGATATCTAACAAGAAGAAAAAATACACTGGATATACAATATCTTATCTATCAATTTATGTGTCAGACAATCCACATTAACTGCAATGCAAGTTAGTCCTGAAATTTAAAGAAGACAACAGTATGGGCAAGAACTGCAAATATACTAACAAAGAGATTGTTTTTTAAATCTAGAAAATACAACAATTACAGTTGAAGGGCTTCCTATGCATAATGTACAAGGCTCCTGCTGGCCCTAGGGTAACCACTGGCAGTAGCAGCATTTCAAGCCTTTGAAATGCTTAAAATGACTAGAAATTTTTTAAATTTTTGAAAATCTTTGAAATGCAAAGTGACTAGAAACATGGGAGAGAATTAGTTTCCTTCAAATAACCAGGGAGGGGAATAGAAGCTATGGTCAGATATACAGATATTTTTAAATAAATTATTTTTAATTAGGGGTCGGGAAAAAAAAAAAAAAACTAGTAACAATTTTACCAGTACAGAAAAATGGGAATGAGGCTCATTCTAACAACTGAATATGAGATTAAAATCAATCAGTTAGAAAAGGTAGAGTATGCTTAAAAGCAATGCACACAGTACTTTCTTTGGCCTAAGGTATTCAATATACCACAAAATTTAAATAAAACTAAGAGAATAAAATTATACAAATGAAATGTACCCTCCAAATAATGTCTGGAGAACTAAAGTTGAGAATGAATTATGATTCCTAAAAGATGCTAAAAATAACAAAAGAAGCTTTTACTATTATATTTTGCACGGGAGGAACAAAAATTACTTATGTTCATATAAGGGCAAATAGTATATTGTTAATTAACAAGGACAAATCCTATTTTGGTTTTGAGAGGGTAAGGTAGATGGAGGAGGAGAAAGAAGAAGAAAAGTAAACCCTGCATACAGATGAGAATTCTATAAAATAGCAAATGACCACTTCTTGTAAGTTTAAGTATCTACTCCCAGAAGAATTACATCCCACCATAAGAAATCCTGCAAGTTCATGTCATCGAATCCACTTTGACTACAGTGATGACTTTCACATCACCCATGCAGTGCACATTTTTCAGCCCTCACTATTCTTCATGTTTCAGCAAAATTCAATATCAATGACCACTCCTTCCTCTTCACATTCTTGGCTTCCATGATATGGAACTACTATTTCTTCCAACCTTTCTGGCCACTCCGAGGTTTTCTTTGCAAATTCACTGTCATCTCATTGGCTGTTAAATGCTGGAATTTATTATCACTATCAATAATAGCTTCAATTACAAAATAAAGCAGATGTCTTATAAAGTTCTCTAATCCAAACATTTCCTTTGCACTCTAGACATATACCCAACCACCTAGCTGATCTCTCAACTTGTCTGTCACAAAGGCATTTCAAACATACCCATATCCAAGCTTAAAACCTACATCCGCGTCCTCACCCTCCAATGTGGTCGTCTTTCAGGGCTCCCTCTCTCAGTAAATAATATCTCCTCTCATCCAAATTTACCCAGAAAACCCACGGTACGATTTTGACTCCATCTTCTCCCTCATTCCCCCATCCAATCCATCACCAAATCTTGAGATTTTACCTTCTAATTTTCTCTCAAATCCATCCCTTTTTCTCTCCATATGCTCCAAGACTAACCAAGTTACCAACTTCATTCTGCTGGATAACTGCAGAGGTCTCAACTCACTTCTCTGTGCCATTGCTACTGTTTCCTTTCTGCTTTCTACATTGTAGTCAAAAGGATCTTTTGAAATGGAAACCCAATTTTATCACCACCACTATCACCCCTTATTACAATCCTTGAATGACTTCCTACTGTCTATCCTTAACCTGGACATCATCTGCTTCTCTTCATCTCACATGAAGAACACTTTCTCCCCACTTTGCAGACTCCAGCACCTTCAGTTAGTCACATAGTCTTTGTAAATATTGTTCCCTCAAACTAGAGTGCTTTGCCCTCCCCCAATTCATCTCTCTTCACTTTGTTAACTTCTGTTTCTCCTCAGACCACAACTCACCTTTTGGAGGAAGCTTTTCTAGGTCCTCATAGCAGCATGTATCTTAATTAACATGCATCTTCCCCATTAGACTGTAAACTTCATGAGGTCAAGGACTAAGTTTGCTTATATTCAGTATCCTCCATCTACCATTTAGCATTATACCTGGCAATCAGTAGACACTCAAGTTCTTGACAAATAAATAAAGACTGTTCTAATTTGAGAAATCTCACTTGATAATGAAGAGGACAAGTCTCTTTTATTGGTGATTGAGTTATCAGGACAAACTAATTTGGGATTCACAGTGTCTATGAATATTAACAAATCAATATTCCTCTGTTTACTAAATATACATGCAAAACACACACATTATCTTGGACAAATTTCAGTCTGGCAACATCTCACAAATCTTGAATTCCAAGCTTTTAGTTAACTGCATTCTTCAGCAGGAGTTTATTAGGACCCTCATTTAACTGCCTGTCAATACCACAACTGGACACTTCTTATCATATAAAGTTTATTTTCAAGTAGTGTAATTACTCTCCATTTAGACTGACTCATTTTTTCAGTGTTCAAGTTGATAATACTGTTTAATCTATTATCTCTGACACAAAATTTCATGAGTACAAAATTGCTCTGGAATAGATTTAAAGAAAAGGATTTCCCAACAAACTCACCAGCACCCAAACCTCCTCATTGGTCACTCATTTAAAGACACGTCCACCCTCCTCCCTCACCCTAGCCTCCCACCAAGAAACAGGTTGCTACTAGTTCTGTTTATTTTCTCTTATCTTCCACCTAACTAGTGTTTGTCACTTTCCTTTAATCAGAGATTTCATCAAACCTTTTAAAGTTAAAATAGCTCTCTCTAAATCTGAAATTATTTTCTAAAATCTATGTACCAAACAGAAACACTGCCTCAGGCTAGGGAAGTTTAATATACACATTAACTACCTTTTCCAAAAAAAAAAAACAACAGTCTTAATGTTCCTTTCTCACAGAAGTTCCCTTTGATAAATAAATCTCACAACTTTGAAACAAGGTAGTTTGTTGATAACAATGATAAATGTACTTTTCACAGTTATAAAAAATAAGATCACCATAGCCGTGGCAAGATTAACAAAACCAGACCAGTATCTAATCTTTAAAAAATAGAAATGACCACTATAAATGAGTGCTTTCTTCCATTTATTTTATCTAGCTAGAAAGCATATATTAAGCCATCTATCAAGATACAAAAGGTTATCTTGTGTGCTTAGCTGTAGATACATGCCAAGGGAAGTTGCTGTTACAAATTATTAAGGTAAGAATGCCACAAGGAGAGCATGCCTGATTCGCTCAACTTCCAATAACTTGAAAATACCTCCAAAATAATTTATATCCTGACCTGGAAAGCCACTTCAAATCCAATAAAATAAAATGCTGGCCATTTCTTATATTGTTGTTATTTATTAAACGCCCCAGAGTACCTTTAAGGAGATGTTCTAACACAAGGCCTGAGAATATGGGACGAAACAGGAACATTAAACAATCAAATCAGTCTGTATCTGTGCCTCCAAACAAATCAGCATTTAGGAGTTTCTGGTCACATTTTTATTTTAACACAAATACTTAGATTAGCACTTGTGATAGAATGATGGCCCCCAAAAGTGTCTGTATCCTAATCTCTGGAAAGTGTGAATATGTTAGATGACATGACAAAGAGGAATTAAGGTTGCTAATCAGCTGACTTTGAGATGGGGAGACTATCCTGAACTACCTGGTAAGCCCAGCGTAGCCATTAGTGACCTTAAATTTGGAATAGGAAGCAGAAGTGGAGAACCAGAGAAATGGCAAGAGCTTGGCCTGACCATGCTGACTTTAAAGACAGAGAAAGGGGACCATGAGCCAAGGAAAGTAGGCAACCTCTAGATGCTGGAAAGTGCAAGGAAATTGATCTCTTCCAAAAGCTTCCAGAAGAAACCCAGACCTGTCTTGATTTTAGCCCAGTGAGACCCATCTGCCCTCTGAGCTCCAGAAATATAAATTAATACATTTTTGTCATTCTAAGCCACTAACTTTGTTGCAATTTGTTGCAGCAGCCATGGAAAATTAATAGAATAAATGCTCCCAGCTAACCAACTAACAAAATATTTTATGCATTCTGTCATTCTTAGAATGTATAATAGTAAACAATACTGCATAACAGTAAACTAACCATTTATCTTACACCATAGAGTTAAAAAAGCTAAAACTCATGGTCTACTTCAGACCTCACCAAAACAATTAGTTAAGTTACTTCTCCCTGGGCCTCAGTTTCCTTATTTTTAATACAATGGAGTTTATTGAGATGTTCTAAGATGCCTCTGAACTCTAAAGTTCTTTGTTTCCCTGTCTCATGAATGCTAATAAGTGTTGTCTGAGCTTTTTTCCCCCCTATGAAATCATTTTGTTAACCTCTAGTGAGCTTTTCAACAGAAGTAATCATGTTAAAGTAAATCCGATGTAAGTTCACAAAAATATTCATTGTAACTACTGCTTTTCACTTTAGGTCTCTAATGATTTCTCTGTTTTACTCTTACACTTCTCTCATCTTTAAGAAAGACCAAGTTCAAGTAAAAGAATGCTTCAGTTAGGAGTTGCAGGCAGCTCTTTTTGTTGTTATCTTAGAAGAGGCAAGAAGAAACAAAAATCAATACAGTGAAGAATTTTGCTTTTAAATAATTTTTAACATACAGATCTTTACAGGTTCAATAAAGCATTATCTAGAGAAGAAACAATATATCTTTTTTTTTAATGGCTAAAAAGCCTTTCCTATAAACTATTACAAGTCCTGGTTATATTGCTTAATATCCACAGTTAAAAAACAAAAAACAAAAAACTACTCATTTTCACTGCATTTAACCACATAGTGAATTTCTTTCTCTTAAAAAAGAGACTGTGCCACTAAACTAAAAAGAAATCAGACAAGGAAAGTTAAGACCAGACTACATTAAGGGCTAACTTAAGCCTCCTTTAAGTTGGAGTCAAAGTATCAGGAGAATACATGATAGTGCCTTCAACAAATGCCATCGAAGGACATCATTTAAAAACAAATTTTATGCAACAATGTTCTCTTGGCTTCAAATGAATTTAGTATGCCTGAGAAAAATTGACAATTTAGGCCAGTAGTTGAAAACATTCAGAGAGTACATTTATGCAACATTTTCCCAATCGCTGTCATAAATATGCCAAATTGTAAAGGTATTTGCAGGATATCCAGTTTTCTGATAACTGTGTGATTGTATGTGTGTGTGTAAAATTTTACTGAACAAATAAAAATGTTTGATTTTCAATTCATTTCGTAGCAAAAATTGGGGCAGGAACTGAAAGAGGAAAAAGAAAAATGAATTGGGCAGAGCAGTCTAGATATTATGGAAGATGAGCAGAAAAGGTTGGGACAATCTTGTTCCAGAAGAAAACCAATAATGATTAAAAACAAAAAGTCAAACTCACAGAACCAGAGAATAGGACAGCAGTTTCCAGGGGCTGATGGGGGTAGTGGGAAGGGAGGAAATGGGGAGATGTTGATCAAAGCAGACACACTTTCAACTGTAAGATGACTAAGTTCCATGGATCTAATGTATAGCATAGTGATTATGTATAATTAATAATACTGCATTGTACACTTGAAATTTGCTAAGAGAGTAGATCTTAAGTGCTATCAGCATATACACAACAAAAATGGTAACCATGGGAGATGGTGAATGTGTTAATTAACTTGATTGTGGTAATCACTGCACAATGTGAATGTGTATGTGTATTAAATCATCACAATGTACACCTTTAAAAAATAAAATAAACACCATTTTACATACAAAAGAAAAGGAAAGAAAGCTGACAGGAAGAGTTTGGGGCAAGGCACAAATGGATATAGAGATGTGATAAGGACTATGTTCATGGGGAAGAAAGAGGTTTTAAAGAGAAACAATTACAAATGAGTGAAAACTGGAAATCAGAGAGGCACTTACTATCTATAAAACAACCTCCAAAACACACACACACCAAAAGCAGGCCCATCAATAAGGAGAAAGTGGCCTGATTGTGAAATGGACCAGACTAATGGACTCACAGTTGAACCACATTCCTTCTTATTTTTAATCACAAGCTAGAGGTCCAGCAGGTATACGTGAGAGTGTGTGAGGCTAACGCTGGATATTTTCATGTTGCAGTTTTGAAGCTGGGTTTCAAACAAGCTTTGAACATAGTTGTGCTGGTTGTGGTTTCTCCACAATGATTTTAGCAGAGTTAATGTGTAAGAACATGTCAGAAGCAAATTCACGTGTTACCTTAGGAGAGGGAGCTGAAGAGTAGAAGAAGAGAGGGAGAAGACTAAAAGGCCAACAACAGAAACAAAGAGGGTGAGGAGGGGGGCGCAGTGAGAGAGAAAGAAATTGGGAGGAGGATGAGGAAGGCAGAGCAAAAGCACAAGCAACACCTCCATATCGCGCTTTCTTCCCAAGGCTCTGTCCCTCCAGAGAGCAGAAAAACCAAGTGAAATCAGGAGGTTCTGCTGAGCCTTTGTTCGTATTTCTGTTCTTTGTGGGTTTTTTTTTTTTCCCTTCATGAATTCTGCCTTTTATTTGAATAGTCCCCCAGAAGCCTGGTCTTGTAGCTTCTGTTTATTCACGTGGCTCTGCAGGTCGCAGATGGTACAACATAGCCAAATGCAGCGAGTGGTGTGTGGGCAAGTGTGCGCTGACGGTTACTTTCGTTTTGTGCTTCACTCCCCCCTTTCAGTATAAGGAACTCTCTGAAATTTGCTTTTATCTTTTTATTTTGAAACAATTTCAAACTTACAGAAAAGTTGCAAGAATAATACAAAGAACTCCTGCATATCCTTTAGTAACCAGACTCACCAATTTTCAACATATTGTCACATTTGCTTTCTCTTTCCATCGATTTCATAGTTATTCTATATAAGTCTATACAATCTATTTACGTTTCCTAAACAATTTGACAGTATGTTGCATACAATATGCCCTTCACCCCCCAGTACTTCCATGGTATATATTTCCAAACCACGAGAATATGCTCTTACATAACCACAATACTGTTATCACATTCAGAAACTTTAACATTGATACAATACGATTACAAAATGAAGTGTTCGGCAAACCCTTGGGCCAAACCTGACATGCCAAGTGATTTTGTAAATAAAATTTTACTGGAACACAGCCATACCCATTCTTTTCTGTTTTGTCCCCAGCAGCACTGTGAGCAACAGCAGAGTTGGGTAGTTGTCGCAAGAGACACAGTATGGCCTGCAAAGCCTAAAACATTTATTATTTTGTCCCTTACAAAAAAAAAAAAACAAAAACTTTTGCTGGTCCTGATATAATTCAGAGTTCATATTCCATTGTCAGTTGCCTCAATGATGTCCCTTTTACCTATATTTAATTCTCACATCTCTCAGTCTCCTTTAATCCAGAAGAACAATTCCTCAGCTTTCTTTGTCTTTCATGACATTGTCATTTTGAAGAAGACAAGGCAGGTATTTCGTAGAATTTTCCTCTATTTGGGTTTATTTGCTTTTTCTCAGGATTAGATTCAGGTAATGCACTTGTCAGAAAAATACAAAAAAAAATTTGTGTGTTCTTATGGTATCCTACCCAGACGCATGTGGTATCTGTGTGCACTTCCTTAACAATGTTAATTTTGATGTTCTATCTCTCCACTATAGAAGTACTTTTTTTTTCTTGTAATTAGTAAAATGTCTGTAGAGTGATGCTCTAAGACCACATAAATATTCTGCTCTCCATCAAACTTCTTTTGCCCTCAATTTAACATCAACTGATGATTCTTCCCCAAGTCAGTTTTTCACTATTAGGGATGCAAAATAATAATTTTCCTAATCTGTCTGTGGTATCACAGAATCCAAGATGGTATCAGTTTATGATCAGAAATCAGATGTTCAGAAATACTAAATGACTCATCAGTTGCTACTTATTTTTCAAGCAACTCTTAGAGAAATTTCAAACTTTTAAAACTGAATTTTTCATGGTCCTAAAGTATCTCAAGCTCCAGAATACCAATTCAGGCAAATGTTTTCAAGACTCAAATAATCAGAATCCCTTGCTCATCAGCGCATGCACACACACACACATGCACACACACGCACACACACACACAATCTTGAGAAGCTACCACTTAGGTTATATAAAACCTATCCTGTGACGCTACCAGTTAGATTAAAACACCACATTTTTTTAACTTTCTTTGTTGTCATTCAAAAATGAACATTCATTTCTGCAGTACAAAGTACAAAAGAAACATCCAAGACACAAAATAACACAAAAACCAAATCCAGCATTCTGTATAATCTCAGCTGTGAGTCCGTGCGTAAACCATTCCTTTCCACTTAACCCACCAGGGCCACGTGGTTCGATAACTGCTGTTTTGGGCTTGAGGAATTAGGACACAAAGTTTAGGAATATATTAGTTTATTAAGGCTGCCAAAACAACATACCACAGCCTGTGTGACTAAGAAACGAGAAATTTATTTTCTCACAATTCTAGAGATAGATAGAGGCCCAAGATCAAGGTGGTGGCAGATTTGGTTTTTAAAGAGGCGTCTCTCCTTGACTTACAGATGGCCACATTCTCACTGTGTCTTCACATGTCTTCCCCTGTACTTGTCTGCCTGATCTCTTCTTTTTTTTTTTTTTTTTCCTAATCTCTTTTTATGAGGATACTAGTGCACTGGATTAGGGTCCAGCCATAAAAGCTCGTTTTACCTTAGTACCTCTTTAAAGGCTGTATCTCCCAATACAGTCACATTCTAAGGTACTGAGGGTTGGGACTTCAATGAATTTTGGGGGCACACGATTCAGACCGCAACAGGGGCCAATAACTAGGTTCCATTTAAGATCTCTGCCACTGATATTCTAGATGACACTAAACCATATCTACTGATTATATATTTGAGTTTTCTAATTCAAAGTGGGACCTGCATGGCAAAATAAGACATGAAACTCATATGTTGTGGGAGGAACCCTAACATTTACTTAAAGGAGAGGTGACACAAGGGGACATGATGGCTATCATCAAATAGATGAAGGGCTCTTATATGGAAGATACATTAGACACTGACTTGTTTGGTCGGGTTCATTCACAAAAGTCTGAACTATGACCAGGAAACACTACATTTTCCAGTGGAAAAAAATGATCTTTCTAACATAACCTGACACTACAAGGAAATCAGTAACTTAAGAAGATAGGATAAATGTTTATAATAAACTATGGATTCAAAGAATGGCAAGCAGTTGACAAAATGAGACTGTATATTTTTACATGTATATTCCTTTTCTCAAATCAAACTTAACTTTGAGACAGAAAGCTTTCAATGGCTCTGGCCATCAAAATTTAAGCTTTCTGAACTCCTGCAACAACTGAAAACTCATGATAGCCTCAGGCAGGAGCAAGAAGTGAAGTATCTTCATACCAAGGCTCAGTGTCATTATATTCTTCTCTGGAGCAAAATGTATACACTACACTATCAACTACTGAAGGGCAGAAAAAGGCATCTCTAAAAGGGAAACAGTGCTGCAAATACATTTTAAATGCCTAATACCTCAACTAAAACTGAAGCCATACAATGTACCTAATAGTTTAAGACCATTAGTACTTATGAAATACTAGCTCTCAGACCAAGAATCGTTGCATTCCCACACTAAAATGTAAAATTAAAACATCCCCTTTATAGGCAGCGGCAAGGCAAGCCACACACACACGGGAATATGATGATATAAAATGAGTATATCCTCTCTCTGTTCACTCTGGATGTCAAACCCTGCTTTTATGAGAAGCTAAGAAGTTAGAAGCAATACAGCATAGTGCTGACAGATAGTGGGTCCAGCGTCAGGCTCCCTGGGCCAAATTCAGGCCCAGACATTATCAGCTACGCGACCCTGGGCCAGGTACTTAAACTCTCTGTGTCTGTTTCCTCATTTGTAAAATGGAGATAATAAGCATTAGTAAGTACCTCATTTACTTGCTGTGAGGATTATACAAGATACTATATCTAAAGAGTGCCTCAAACATAGAAACCATTTAAGAGGCAGAGCTGTATACCTTTGGCCACAGGGAAGCAGTGAACATTTAAGACGGGACTCACACAATCAGATTTTTGTGTCAGACAAATCACTTTGAGAGCACAGTGAAAGATGGATTGGTTAGAGGAGGTCATTTATGCAGCCAAGGCAGGAGAGCAGATAAGGAGACTACTGCAATAGACCAGGAAAGATATTCTGAGCATCTTGGCTAAATGGTATTGAAATAGGCAGGAGGTGCAGGTATGGGGAATTTTAAAGAGACAGTGGAGGTTTTGGTGTAAGGAGGGAAAGGGGAAAAGCAATTGGGTAACTGGAACTCTGAAGGATTGGTATGAAGTATACTGGAGAGTGAATAATGCAGCTGCTTTTAAACATATTGAGATTAAGATATACTCCTGGGCATTCTTGTGGGTTATTGCCTTAAATAGATCTGAAGCACAGAGGTAAAGACTGAGCTAGGATACCATTTTGACTGAGAGTTGATCATATTTCACTGGTGAGAAAAACATTTTAAACTGATTTTTGAGAAGAAACAGATGGCACTTCCTAATAAAAAAGAGTGTATACAGCCACATCCCAGTGTGGCTAATGTTCAGTGTCAAGTACTTCTGTACAAAAATTTTATACTTATATTAAAGTTGTCCCATCAACATTGCATCACATTTTGAAAATCAGCGCTGGGTTTTGACAGACCAAGTAAGTCTTTTTCTTTAAAATGAGAAAGGATGTTTTACCAACACAAGTTTTCTGTTATGTTTCATTCATTATTTCATTCTGTAATTCCTGAAAAAGGGCACTCACAGTACAGATCTAATTCTGCTGCCCAAGAGTTACACCTCCCCATGGCAATCTTTGTGTTCACCAGCATCTTTCCTCTCACACCAAGAGGTGATCTTGTTTCTATCGGGGTCACGTAAACAGACCTTCAAAAACATCTCACAGAGCATTTTGGTGATCAATATGTCCAGCACGTCCTGTGCTCTGGGAAGCATCTTTTTTGCCTGAGGTCAACTCATCCAAAACTATGTATGCAGTATTATCAAGCAGATGTAAATCTTTGGATAAAGTATGTATAAATAATACACTAGAGGATCATTTATTTTAATAAAATAGGTTTGGTTTAGTAATGTATAAAATATGTAGATTTAGTTTTATTTCAATACTCGTTTTACTATGATTTGGTAGACCATTTAAATAATTTAGTTTCACTCATAGGTTAAAAAAAATGTCAGTTCATTTTGATTTGATTCAGCAAATGACCACATATTTTTCAGGTTTATAGTTTATCATTTATTTAAGTTCTAGAAACCTGCAAATAGTTATTGAGGAACCTAGACTATGTGAAATTAAGGTCTAGATGATGATAAATGTCAACAAACATGGGTTCTTTCTAAACTACTTTAAAAAAAAAAATTCTTGAAATTGAAAAAAAAATCTAATTTTACTAGGGTGTTGCTACCAGTATGTAAAATAAGGATGTTTCCATGTGTTTAGTTTTCCAAAAACTTAATAAAGAGGCAAAAAAAGTTACAATGTGATTTCCAAATTGTACAAAGAAGTAAAGCAAGCAAGACAGCTAGAAAGAATAAAAATGTTTACTCATTTTGGTGTGAAACTACCCTGAATTAAATGTTAGAAAAAGTAACACACTTATTGACAAATAAAGCAAGCCAATTTTATTTCAGGAATATAACAAATTATATTAAAAAAAATCCATACATTAACACTTAGGAATCTCTAGCAGATATATTATAGCTGAGAGAGAGAGAGAGAGAGAGAGAGAGGAGGGAAAAAAAAAGTAACACTGTTATTTTCATGGTTACATTTAACATTTACTACGAAGCTGCAATCTCCTTTTTGTAACCTATCAATTAAAGTCTAAAAGCTAAACTTCAAGAGAAGTAGCCACCATAAATCAACTAAAATTATTTAAAAGCACTAAAGAAAAGGCTACACTTATCTAGTTCTTTCTAAAACACTCAGAAATGAAAAACTCTTTTGTGTAAAAAAGCAGCTGATATTTGTAATGTAAACTTGACACATAAAGAACATATTAAAATATACAAGTTAAATACTGACAATTTTTTTTCCATTAAGAACAGAGTAAAGTTGATGATCATAAAGTTCCTATTCAAACATCATCCTCTTTCCCTAGGTCTGAGAAGAGAACAGCTCAACTCTGAGGCGTTAACAGCCCCACCCCCGTCATCATTCTCCATATGCCATTGTCACTGCCATTAAATTAGAGAAAGAACTTGGGATATAAAGGGATGTTGAAGCAGCAGTATACTAAGGGCAGATGTGTTGATGCTATTTAAAACTAACTGAAAGAAGGGGTGAGACATTCCTCCCTACTTGGAATTAATGAATGTAGGCGATCTTTGGAGACACTGTTTTGATATCACTGTTCAAAGAAAAGAAGAGTAAAACAAAGATCCAAGAGTTTCAGAACTGGCACAATTTCACTTGTGGTTCATGGATTCCTTCCCACCTTACCCACATCTCTCCTCCCTGTGCCATAGTTTTCTGATAGCGATACCAGACAGATATACCCAAGGATTTCACGTCTTCCCTCCTCACTGGATCCAGTCCAGAGCCATCACTGTGTCTGAGCTTTGGTGGCTGCAAAGGGACACAACCACCCATCAGAGGCAGATTCTTGTTTATTCTCCCTCCCTATGAACCGTCTCGTACCTGTAGCACTGCTTGGTATTTTATTTAAGATACTTGTTCTGGCACTGCTCTCACGTGCCCTTGGTCACCCGTCTCCTCTGGAATACATGTTTTCAGGGAAAGCTAACACGACCTTTATCCTCACAAAGGCAAACAAAATAATTCTGCAAAACAAGAGTGGATACAGCCCATTCTGCGTTTTTAAGATGCTTTTGCCACTCTAGGAGAGAGATGATCTCAAATATATGTCGGATTTTGTTTGTTTTTCAGCAAAAGGAAATATAATTGTGCCTTGGGTTATCAGTTAGAACATTTTCATAGTTCTGCCCACATCAAAGAAAAGAAGTATTATATCTAGAAAAAATTAGTAAAACAATATTTTGTTAATTTACAGGCAAATTAAGAAGTGCATTCAGCTGTAGGATATATATTGTTAGGAATAAAACTCCTGGAATACAGAATTGGGCAGCCGTTCCCTACAGCACTTCCTCTCTCTGGACTAACAGATAAGTTGCACATTCAGCTCCATATCACTTCACTTTCACTGTCCTCCAGGCTTAATCTTCCTCACCCAAGGTAGTGGGGTTCCCATTCCTTCCAGCAGAGCCACAGAGAAAGCCATGTATTCTCAGTAGGTAAAAGGAGTGGGTCTGAGGCTGGGCTGAAGACTCAGCAAACACTGATGGTACACAAATGGACCTGGTAAGGTTCTAGTTAACAAAACACTGCTCAGTGACTGGCCCAGCTGAGATCCAGAAGACTTCTGGTCCTGCCACAATGTTAGTGGTGTACTCAGTAGTCCAGCTTTTACTTCCCCAGCCTCAATAAAACTGTACGATTCCAGCGCTGAGTTGTTGAAACTAATTAGATGCCCCAAAAGGGGGAAAAAATCTGCATTTTACTTCTGAAATGATTATGACACTAAAAACTAGTGGGAGGAAACAGTAATCTTGGCCATCCTCAGATAGATGGTTTTCACTGGAAGTCCTGCTTTAAGTTCTTATTTACAAATTAAACAGCGTCATAAAGTCCTGTATTGACTCAATCCCACTGTCCAAATTCCACTGTAACAAACTCATATGTAGTGTTTAAAGATGGGTGATCAAACAAAGCTGGCCTGGGGCCCATCTGTAATAAACAGGTTGAGAGAGGGTGTATTTTTAATCTCAGTAGTTGTCACAGATAGGTTTTTTCTCTCTGCCATCCTGCAAGGGATATGCTTTGTTTGGATAGACGGTAGTGCAGTTTAGGGATGATTTGAAAGAGGACTGATTAGAAAGGACTGTTAATTGCTCACTGAAGACAGACTTAAAGGGGAGAAAAACACTTTTCTTTTTTCTTGGCACACTAAATTGAGTGTGTTGAATTTTACTTAATACTATTTATTTTCCTACTTATTAGAACATCTATACTCCGTCTTGTGGTTAAAATAAGGAGTCTCTATTCTTATCATTTCTTACACTTTAGAATTCTTTCTTATGCTTTGATATTCTGGAAATAGTACAAGGATACAACCCGAGGCCACCTACTACCTCAAAACCTAACTCAGTGGTGTTCTCAACCTCCTGGGTCCCCTGGGCCTTCTCCCATTTATCCAACTTGCTATTGTCTTTAACTTCCACACCCACTATTGGCTATAAGTTACAGTAAGGATTTTCCCCCACCCTGCCTCCAGCCTTAGGTCCATGCTCTTTTTTTCCTTCCTCAATGAGCTCACTTACTCTCAGTTCTGAAGACAGTCTGTGGTTGACACCTAGGAGCCACCACCAGGCCCGACTTCCCTGGTTCCTCTTTCACTCTGGTACTTCCAGATGCCTACAGGACTTCTCACTCAGATGTCAACTAAAACTTGTCATGCGAAAACCTGAGCTCTGTCTTCTTCCCCCAGCAATAAGGAAGTGTTTGCAAATTTCCCGTAACTGTCAACAGTGTTCACTCTTCCTCCTAATCCCCTCAGCTCCAAAATGTAGTTATTTCTGACTCTCTCCATCTTCATCCTCAAAGCTCAACCTGTCTACAAATTCTGCCATTTCTGCCTCTACCATATGTCCCTGATCTCTCCTTTCCTCTTCATTCTTAAATATCAATCCAGCCCAAGCCCTCATTCCTCACACAGGAATTAACAGTAAGTCCCTAGCACATCCACCCTCCTTCAGTGTCTTCTACTATACTGAACCATAAGAATACCCTTCACGAAGTACAGAGGGCACCTGAAAGATCAAGTCTAACACCCTTACTGCCTTGATGAAAAACAGAGGCTCAAAATGGGGAAGTAACAACTATGTTTGCATATCCAGTTGGGAGATGGAGCTAAGGCTACAGAACATAGTCCAGTGTTCTACCCACTGTATCAGGATGCCTCCCAAATAACATCAACCACCATGGCCAAGTCAACTCTCAGTCTTAATGCATCACATTGTAAGGCCTAAAATTTTACACTGGTCCACTCAAAGCCCTTCAACACACTTTCATTGCTTCTCCAAACCCACTTCTCCTTACTCATCATTCTACCCCTCTTCTCTAAGTCACTCTTTTTGTCACATCCATACCAACATAACTTCCAACCCCGCTGTAGAGTCTCTGTGTATACAACACCCTGCAAAGACAGTCTTCCATTTTTGATCCATGGATGAGCCCTGACAGCAGTTTTAAAACAAATATGGGACTCAAATAGGCTTGCATTTCCAATTCCAATTTCAAAAAAATTACTTAAAAGCTTTTATTATACTTTATCTTTTGAAGTAATTCTGAAAATGCATTTTCATCATCTCATACATATTTTTAAACTCTATTCTACCATTAATATATAGACAATTAATTAAGTTCAACTGTTAACTGATCACTTAACCTTACCTCAGGTACCAGTATCTTTGAAAGATTTAGAACACAAAATCTTTAATCTCTTTAAAATTTTACAATTCTGTATGCCAAATGCTTTGTATTTGTATTGCTTTACAGTGTTGAATGCTTATAACCTACAACAATCACCAAGAGACTAACAAGGCCAGACCTTGAGACAGTGGGCTAAGATAAGATGAATGAATGGAGGCTTACTTTTTAAGTGATGAATTAACTTATTATTTTCCTGTTTCCCCAAGCAACATCTGCAACATTGTATTGCAGAGACTGTGGTATCAAGGCCCCCTTTATTAAGAAACACTTTCACACCTTTTCTCCTCTAAATCTACTTCCTTCTTTCAACCAGATTCAATAGTCATTCCTCAGTTACTTTACAGATATTTTGATCGCATGTCATACAGTCCATCTGTTTTAAACTGTTTTACTGTTAAGCTAGTGTGAGCAAGTCTTCAGTTTCCACCAAGAATTTTTATAAATATACATTTCAAGGATCTCCAACAAAATTTACAAACTTAAAGGAACTGGCTGTTACAGGTCATTTACCTTTTCCAGGACTATACAGCATCCTATTTTCCAGAGACAAGCACTCAGTAAAGGCTTGTTAACTAACACAAGTGAGGTTCTAAAATGGACCATCTGGCCTTTGTGCATTTTCTTCTCAGAATATAATTTTGTTTTAATTGAATCATTGTCCCCCCAAAATAAAACACACAAAAATAAATGAATGAATAAATAAATCCTGCTGCATGGATTTCAGGTATTAATACATATTAGCAGTTTACAGGGTTTCTTATATTCTGTTGTTTGTTTGCTTGTTTTCAATCCTCACTCTTAGTGACAGAAACATGTTCTTACTGTCATCAAATAAGACAAGTTAATGAGGAGCCCTAATAAGACCTGTGTTGGATGACACTGAACAATGTTCCCCAGCCCTCAGAAGACGTGAAGTACAGAGTGACATCACCAGGCTGTGAAATATCCATCCCAGGCTGTGAGTGAAATCGAAAATAAATTCCTTGTGGTCTGGTTGTGGTCTGGTTGTATCTACCTTTTCTCATCATTCATATTACACTGCACTGTTTGTTTTTAGCTACAATGTATGGCTTAAACTATTCTGGAATGGGAATAGACTGAAAGAAAATCCTGATTGTGAATGACGCGTGATTACAGGATGAGTAATAGGAGGAGGAGGTGGAGAAAAAGAAGGACTAGAAATAGAGACCTGTTTAAAATACAGTGTACATACCAGAAAAGACAAATAGAAACACACAGCAGGAGACAAGCTCAACAGAAATGCTAAAAGTGAACTGGCAATGTGGACATTTTGGGATACTGAGTGGGTACAGCACAGTAATAAAGAACAGCCAAATCACCGAAAAGCAGTATCTTCTCTGCCACTGATGTGCTCCCTCAGTTAGTCAGTCAATGAACAGTTTCTGCTACCAGGGGACAAACACAAACGAAAAAGCAAGGTGCAAGAGAATACAGAGAATTCCCTACTGTTTGCTATCAACAAGACACCGATTGTTCTTGGTTGAATGGCTTATTCTGGGAATTCTTCTGACAGGAGGGATCAGATAGCATCTGTCTCTTACAAGCAGAGGCACTGAGCCAATGAACAGTTCTCATTATCCCAGACAACAAATGAAGTCAGAGCAAGGAGGAACCAGGTGGTATCCTGCTCATAAAACCACTTGATGCGTCCACATCACACTTTTTTCCTAGCTGAGCCAACATAGGGCTAACTTCTTTAGATGCAAGATTCTTGATAAAATAAAACTTTACTAATCTGAATATCTAAT
Source organism: Camelus ferus (assembly GCF_009834535.1). Classification (NCBI taxonomy): domain Eukaryota; kingdom Metazoa; phylum Chordata; class Mammalia; order Artiodactyla; family Camelidae; genus Camelus; species Camelus ferus. The sequence goes on from NC_045703.1 coordinate 44,018,224, forward strand.
TATTAAATATTTAGACATGGGCTCTGAATAGTGTGGTTAATGCCACCAACACTAGGACCAGCAATTTTTCTGTTTAGTCATTTTTGAATGCTTGTGCAATATATTACATTATCAAACCCTACAAGACAGGATTTTTTTTTCTACCAACATATTTTACCCTTTTGACTCCTTGACATCTTATTTTCTACTACTCCGAGTGTTTAAAAGCAAAAAAGCAGCCTGTCTTTTCATAAAACTAACATAATTCAAATACAATACAATTCAGATTTTTCCTTCCTTTTCCTTCTCATCTTCTTCTCCTCATATATTATGAATGAGTGTAGTTTAAGTGTCGTACTATTGAGTCTGCCTCTCTTTCTGAGAACCTATTTATTCATAAAGATGAACAAGGGAACAGAAAACAACATAGTAACGGAAGTCTAATGTATTAAAGGAACTCACACACTTCCCTGATGTTCAGCTCATGGACACTATGCTGTGAATTCAACATCATTCTGCATGAAGTCATGGCTAGCACTTTATATAAAGAGCCAGTCTTAAGTAAAAATCTCTGTTATCATCAGATAGTGCCAACAACTAGTTGAGAAATATACTGCAATTAAACTGAAACTCTAATTAAAAGAACTAGGCTAATGCAGTATGAAATGTCCTTTATCATCACAGGCCAATTATGTCTTAGTTTGCCATTGTCCTCTGGTGTATATAGATTTTATCTTTTTATAAAAATAACGGAACACAGATTTGGTAATGACATCCTGGGCAGGATGTCCTGGTAATTTCCAGGGTCAGTCACTTCCTTTTCAATTTATTTTCCCCTCTTCATGGTTCTGTTATATATCCCCAGTGTCCCTTGATTCCTCAGAAACACATCCTGACTACTGACCAAAGTGCTCTTCAAATATAGTAACTGATGAATCCTCGATATACACGTTACAATGGCCATGCTTATCAAATCAAATCAAATCAAACAAAGAAAACAAAAGCTGGTTATTCTCATGTAGAATTCATGGGTTTATCCATCACCCTTTGTCTTAAATTATTTCCAAGGCAGCATAAAACAGGTTTAATGGGCAGTAATCTTGTATCAAAGTTAGTTTTTCCCAGGAATAGTAGGTTTCAGTTCCACTAACTCTTCTTTCTACTTCCTTTTATAGAAGCCTTCACAGCAAATGCTTAGCAACATTTTAAACTCCTAAGAGAAAAATTATAATCTAAACCTTTTCTTTTTAAATGAGGACTTTCTACAGGTTATTTTCAAAGCTGTTTATAATCTTAACTACATTTTCAAGTGTATTATTAACCATCAATAAACATATGCCTCTAGTTTTAACAAGTTAAACAATCTAATACCAGCTTCAACAAATTTAAGTAAGACTGAGTCTGTGAGGCTAATTTCACTGTTGATGAGACAGTTATCAAATGATAATACTAACACATATTTGTTCCCAGGGTCAGAAGTAAACTAGGGAAGAAAGTATTTCCTGAGTAATCCTTTGTATAATAAACTTTAAAAACACAAATAAGTCACTTGTAAATGACTTCTTGTTAATGCTCTATTTAAAAAACAAAATGTTAAGAAAATATTGAGTTTTACTTCAGAAATGCAGAAAGAAGCAATGGAAAATTATCCTCATTTATAATTTTTCTACTAATACTGTACTCAAAAATAAATTTAATTAGCAGAGTTTGTTCAAATCAAATCACATTTTAAAACCCAACAGTTTCCTTCCTTTCAGAAAATACAAATCAAATCTACAACCCTAACTGCTGTAATTTTAATTTGCTTCAAAACACATACAAACCTCATAAAAATTAAATTTCCATTTTAACTAGCAGACAATCTCAACAGGAAGTTCATAGGATTAAAACCATTAGAGTGGAGTCTCTGAACCCACAATAAAAAGGGAGAATGATCTACATATAACAATCTCAATTATGTGAAGTTTTAATGCTACCCACAAATAAATACAAGCTATATAATTACAATTCAACTTTTCGATCAAGAAAATTATCCTAAGTACCCAGTAGTATATTTTTGGCTTTGTTGCAATCAACCCAGGATGACATTAAAAAAAATAACTTAAGCAATGACATTCTAAATTGAGAACAATTGTTTACAACAGCATACATTACACGTTTATTGTCAGGTTCTAAGCAAGTAACCAGTGCTCATGTTCATAAGTCTTCACTCAGTTATGCCACCACCAAATTTTTAACAATTTCCTTCATTGGGGGAAAAATAAAGTGAAAAGGAGAAAACCTGCCTGACATTCAATACTAACGTAATCTTATAAAGATCCATACCATTAAAATGCTTTATCTAACAATTCATTCATTAAGAATACATAGATGACTATACTTAATAATACTGTCTTGAATACTGGAAATACACTAAGAGAGCAGATTTCAGGTGCATCTATCACACACACACAAAATGACAACTATATGAGGTGATATATTAATTAGTTTGTAGTAATCATTTCACTATGTATAACATGTATCAAATCATCATGCTGTACACCTTAAATACAAAGTCCCATTCATGGAGAAGACACACAGAGATAACTCATGTATGTTGCTATAATAAAATGAAGTAAAACAAAGGAAGAAGGAAAGACAATAAAAGAAAAGAGAACTACTTAAGCTGCAGCTGCTGTCACAGTGAGGGATCCTAGTGAACAATGAGAGATCCCTTGTAGCAACTGAAAGCAGCTCGTCCACGGGTACAAAGACTGGACACAATGACCATGAAAGGATGCAGAAGCAGAGCAGGAAAGTTGACAGAGTCCAAGAAGAAAGAGAACAGTGATCCTGATAGAAACATGTTATTAAAGAATAGCAATAATCAGACACGCAATAATGGAAAATACCTTCTAAGAATGAAGAATCAACAGGTTTTCTTGAGTGCTGAACATATTTTAAAGAAAATCTAGGTAATCATTTTTCAGTTAATCTTTATAATTTAGGCAGAAAACAGGTATTGTTATCCCCATTTTGGACCAAGAAGAAGGCAAACAATGATGTAACTAATGTAACTTAGATAGCGACTGGCAGAGTTTGGATTTGTATTCAGTTTTATTTGTGCTCCAAAGTCCATGCTCTTTCATTATTCTGAATTTTGTGACAAAAATCAGTAAGTACCTGCCCCCCACCTCCAACACCATTATACTTACACATTGGTTTTCTCTCTAAAGTCAACAGAAGAAACCTAATGTGAATAAATATTCTGTCAGACTACTAGAATTTAAAGTATTCTAAAAATTTAATATTTGTCTCTATATTCTCTTTGTCAGTGACTCTTTACCCTCTGAATAACTATGAATTAAGTGTACTCAAAAAGGGTTATGCAAAGAGTTATGTAAGGATCCTGCCTAGAGAGAAAAGACACTCCCAGGAGTAATGAAACCATTTAGAAGTCAGCAAAGACAAATTCCCTAAAGGAGGTAAATTATATGATTTCAAGGGGAGGATATATTATCCAGTGCATAAACTTCTTATAATTAACTAACATTCTACATGCCAGATACATGCTAAGTATTCTACATACATTATACCATTCTAAGATAGGTACCATTGTTAACCCCATCTAGATGAGTTAATAGAGGATTTAATACTTTGCTCAAAGTTATGCACTTAATAAGTGGTGGACATGAAATATGAGTGGCAATAGGAGAGAGTGGATATATTAAATGTTGGCTAGTAATTTATTGCAATTATACAGGAGTAAGTTGATAAAGGATTGAAATAGAGTGAATGTAGTAAAAAATTAAACGGGAGAGATCACAGACACTAAACAAAATACGTTAAGATTTGACAAGTAATTAAAAACAGAATGTATTATTAAAATTTGTGTTAACTTAAAAAATTATAATAAACAAAGCTGATGCAGTTGTAGATAAATGGTAGAAACATACATTGCTATTTGTCACTACAAATGTGAAATATCCCTTCAGGAATCCAACATGGAATTAAACACTAAAATCCTCACCTTTTTTCAATAATCAAACTTTTACACATTAACCCAGGGAGTACTACTAAAAATACACAAAGTCCCTTGTTATTTTTAATTGTTTTAAAAAGTTTTTAAAGGTGTGAAAAGAAACCTAAACATTTAACATAGGTTAAATGGCAAACTATAGCACAAATTCATGTATCATACAGATTTTTCTGACAAATAAAAAGAAAATATTTAGGAAAAATGCATTTATTAGATGTACTTATTTGGGGAAAAAAGCTTAAAACAAAACTGCATCTCTACTGTGATTATAACTTTTGAAAATGACTTATGCATAAAAAAGAGGCAAAATACAAACACAGAAAAAATTAATTCGATTGAGGTGATTATCAGTTTGGTTGTGAGACTTAAACTAGCTTAGACAAAAGGAAGAATGTATTGATTTGTGTAATCAGAGAAAATTTTTAAATAATAAGCCATAGAATATGCAAGGAAAAAAGCTAGTTCTCATAAATAGTTGAGTTAAAATACAAAATTCAATTGAGTAAATTTTAAAGATTTTATTGTCTTTATTCAATAATTCATGAATCAGGCAGCACCCAATCTAGCAGACAGATAGCAGCTCCAAGGACCTGTACAAAATGAAAGACTTTTATAGTTCCTATCAGGAACAAGGAATACTAGGCAAACAAGCAGAATGGTTATTGCAAGGTTACTTTCCTTTAGGGTTTGGCAGGGGTCTATCAGGCAGATTACCTAATTAGAGGTGACCAGGCATTCCTGATTGACTGGTTTAAGATTCCACTTCTGGGAGATAAAACTGATTAAATCTTGCTTTGGTGACCTGAGGCTTAGAATAAGCAACTCCATTTTGGGTCTGTTGACTTCGTTTTAATAGTTAAAACCAGGGATTTTTAACATGGTGTGAAATCTTCAGTTCCTCTCTCTAGTACTCTTCTACTGCTTTCTCCGCAAGGCAGGAAAGATGGATGTCATGAGCTCTCACATTTTAAATCTTACAAATTTCACCAGCTGTTAGCAAATGCCTTTCTTGTCTCACTTTAACAATCCTAGGGTAGGACTCATTTTCCAAGTGTGTCTCAGCCACCCAGATCTGGGTAAGGGACACCCTGACTAAAAGTCCCTTCAAGACTGCATACAGTGAGGAGGTGTAATCTCACAAAGCAGAATCTGGAAGCTCCTGTCAGAATAGGGAATAGATGCTGGGCATCCACAAACCACTACTACCTACTCTAGGTTCAAAAAATATATAATATTAAAAAAATATATAAATGAGGAAATCAAAGCTGAAATTAAAAAATACCTTGAGACAAATGATAATGAAAGCACAACTACTCAAAACCTATGGGACACAGCAAAGGCAGTGCTAAGAGGGAAGTTTATAGTGATACAGGCCTTCCTCAAAAAAGAAGAACAATCTCAAATAAACAATTTAACCCACCACCTGAATGAATTAGAAAAAGAAGAACAAAAAGCAGCAGAAGGAAGGAAATAATAAAGATCAGAGAGGAATTAAATACAATAGAGATTAACAAGACCATAGAAAAAATCAACCAAACCAAAAGCTGGTTTTTTGAAAAAGTAAATAAAATCGACAAACCTCTGGCCAAACTCACAAAGAAGAAAAAGGAGAGAGCACAAATTAGCAAAATAAGAAAGGAAAATGGAGAAATTACAACAAACAAAATAGAAATACAGAATATCATACGAGAATATTATGAAAAACTATATGGAACCAAACTGGATAACCTAGAGGAGATGGACAAGTTTCTGGAAACATACTGTCCACCAAAACTGAATCAAGAAGAATCTGAACACTTGAACAATCCGATCACTAGAAAGGAAATAGAAATAGCAATTAAAAACCTCCCTACAAATAAAAGTCCAGGACTGGACGGCTTCACCGGGGAATTCTACCAAACATACAAAGAAGAACTCATACCAGTCCTTCTCAAACTCTTCCAGACGATTGAAAAGGAGGGAATACTCCCAAACTCATTCTAGGAAGCCACCATCACCCTGATACCAAAACCAGGCAAAGACACTACAAAAAAAGAGAATTATAGGCCAATATCACTGATGAACATAGACGCCAAAATCCTCACCAAAATTTTAGCAAATAGAATCCAACAACACATAAAAAAGATTATACATCATGACCAAGTGGGGTTCATCCCAGGGACACAAGGCTGGTTCAACATACGCAAATCAATCAGTGCAATACATCACATCAACAAGAGAAAGGACAAAAACCACATGATCATCTCAATCGATGCAGAAAAAGCATTTGATAAAATTCAACACCCATTTATGATAAAAACTCTCGCCAAAGTGGGTATAGAGGGAACATATCTCAACATAATAAAAGCTATATATGACAAACCTACAGCCAGCATAGTACTCAACGGTGAAAAACTCAAAAGCTTCCCACTAAAATCTGGGACAAGACAGGGATGCCCACTATCACCACTCTTATACAACATAGTCCTGGAAGTCCTAGCCACAGCAGTCAGGCAAGAGAAAGAAATAAAAGGGATCCAAATTGGAAAAGAAGAGGTAAAAGTGTCATTATATGCTGATGACATGCTACTATATATAGAAAACCGTAAAAGGTCCACACAAAAGCTACTAGAACTGATTGAAGAATTCAGCAAGGTAGCAGGTTACAAAATTAACGTTCAAAAATCAGTTGCATTTCTTTACACTAACGATAAATCAACAGAAGAAGAAAGTAAAGAAACAATCCCCTTTAAAATAGCACCCAAAGTAATAAAATATCTGGGAATAAATCTAACCAAGGAGGTGAAAGAATTATACACAGAAAACTATAAACCATGGATGAAGGAAATTAAAGAAGACTTTAAAAAATGGAAAGATATACCATGCTCTTGGATTGGAAGAATCAATATTGTTAAAATGGTCACACTGCCCAAGGCAATCTACAGATTTAATGCAATCCCTATCCAATTACCCAGGACATATTTCACAGAACTAGAAAAAATCATAATAAAATTCATATGGAACCATCAAAGACCTAGAATTGCCAAAGCATTACTGAAGAGAAAGAAAGAGGCTGGAGGAATAACTCTCCCAGACTTCAGACAATACTATAGAGCTACAGTCATCAAGACAGCATGGTATTGGTACCAAAACAGACATATAGACCAATGGAACAGAATAGAGAGCCCAGTAATGAACCCACAAACTTTTGGTCAACTCATCTTTGACAAAGGAGGCAAGAATATACATTGGAATAAAGACAGTCTCTTCAGCAAATGGTGTTGGGAAAACTGGACAGCAGCATGTAAAACAATGAAGCTAGAACACTCCCTTACACCATATACAAAAATCAACTCAAAATGGATTAAGGACTTAAACATAAGACAAGATACAATAAACTTCCTAGAGGAAAACATAGGCAAAACATTATCTGACATACATCTCAAAAATTTTCTCCTAGAAGAAATAAAAGCAAGAATAAACAAATACGACCTAATGAAACTTACAAGCTTCTGCACAGCAAAGGAAACCAGAAATAAAACAAGAAGAAAACCTACGGAATGGGAGAAAATTTTTGCAAGTGAAACCGACAAAGGCTTGATCTCCAGAATATATAAGCAGCTCATACGACTCAATAAGAAAAAAATAAACAACCCAATCCAAAAATGGGCAGAAGACCTAAACAAGCAATTCTCCAAGGAAGACATACAAATGATCAAAAAGCACATGAAAAAATGCTCAATATCACTAATTATCAGAGAAATGCAAATCAAAACTACAATGAGGTATCACCACACACCAGTCAGAATGGCCGTCATTCAAAAATCCACAAATGACAAATGCTGGAGAGGCTGTGGAGAAAGGGGAACCCTCCTACACTGCTGGTGGGAATGCAGTTTGGTGCAGCCACTATGGAAAACAGTGTGGAGATTCCTCAAAAGACTAGGAATAGACTTACCATATGACCCAGGAATCCCACTCCTGGGCTTGTATCCAGAAGGAAATCTACTTCAGGATGACACCTGCACCCCAATGTTCATAGCAGCACTATTTACAATAGCCAAAACATGGAAACAGCCTAAATGTCCATCAACAGGTGACTGGATAAAGAAGTGGTGGTATATTTATACAATGGAATACTACTCAGCCATAAAAACTGACAACATAATGCCATTTGCAGCAACATGGATGCTCCTGGAGAATGTCATTCTAAGTGAAGTAAGCCAGAAAGAGAAAGAAAAATACCATATGAGATCACTCATATGTGGAATCTAAAAAACAAAAACAAAAACAAACAAACAAACAAAAACAAAGCGTAAATAAAGGACAGAAATAGACTCACAGAGAATACAGACTTGTGGTTACCAGGGGGGTGGAGGGTGGGAAGGGATAGACTGGGATTTCAAAATTGTAGATTAGACTACACTGTATAGCACAGGGAAATATACACAAAATGTTATGATAACTCAGAGAGAAAAAAATGTGACAATGAGTGTGTATATGTCCATGAATAACTGAAAAATTGTGCTGAACACTGGAATTTGACACAACATTGTAAAATGATTATAAATCAATAAAACATACCAAGGGGAGTGAATAAAACATAATATATTTATATATATATAATGTTGTATGTATATTTTGGAATTAATTCTTATTTTGTGGTTGGCTTTATTCCTTTGATAACTATGTAATTTTTAAAGCTAAAGCTCTAAATGTTCTTAGAAAGAATGAACAGCACATATATATAAATTTAAAAAATCTATGTGCAGCAAAAAAAAAAAAGATCTATCAAGCCATGAAAGACATGGAAGAAACATAAAAGACATATTACTAAATGAAAGAAGCCAGTCTGAAAAGGCTACGAACTGTACAATTCCAACCAAATGACATTCTGGAAAAGGCACAGCTACAGAAACAATAAAAAGATCATGGTTTCCAGGGGTCTGGGGAGACAGAGGGAAGGAGGAATGACTAGATGGAGCACAGGGGATTTTTAGGGCAATGAAATTATTCTCTATGCTACTGTAATGGTGGCTGCATGTCATTATGCATTTGTCAAAACCCATAGAATGTACAACATCAAGAGTGAACCCTAATGTAAACTATGGACTTTGGCTGATAATAATGTGCCCATGTTGGCTCATCAATTGTACCAAATATGGCAGACTGATGAGGGATGTTGATGTAGGGGAGTATATATGTGTTGGGGGGAGGGCTATGTGCAAACTCTCTGTATTTTCTGCTCAATTCTGTTGTGAACCTGAAACTGCACCAAAAGAAAAAAGTCTATTAAATATATATATATACTATATAACATATATTATATATCTTAAAGATTTTATTGTCTATATATATATATATATATATATATATATATATATATATTTATTTATATATATATATAAAAAAATATTGGGAACCTGAACAAAAGCAGATAATTATCCTTGAAACACGGGTTCCACCTCACCTTTCATGTTGAACACTGTGATATTATGACTTAAAATATGAAACATGTATTGGTCTTCATCCCTGTTCTAGCATAGAGCTCCTAAAACCCTTGGCATTTCCTAAGTGAAAAGAGCAACAAGGGTCTTGACATTCATAACAAATCCCTTTCAATCACATCTGAGTTTATGTTAATGAGATGATCTTTGGAAAGCACCTAGGGAAGCGGGATGGTTGCCACAGGAACCCATCATGTGATTGGAGTGTTGGAACTTTCAGTCCCACCCCTTCACAACACACACAGCTCTGGGGAGGGAAGAAGCTGGAGGCTGAGTTGATTGGAAATGGCCAATGAATTAACCAATTCTGCCTCTGTAATGAAGCCTACATAAAAACCCAAAACAACTGAGTTCAGAGAGCTTCCAGGTTGGTGAACACATGAAGATCTGGGGAGACTGGGGCACCTGGGAAGGATGGAAGCCCTGCATCCTTTCCCCATATCTTTCCCTGTGCATGCTTCCTTCTGGCTGTTCCTGAATTATATCTTTTCATAATAAACCATTAATCTAATAACTACAATGTTTCTCTGAGTTCTTTGAACTGCTCTAGCAAATTAATTGAAGCCAAGGAGGAGGCTGTGGGAACCTATCTTTAGTCTATCAGAAGCACAGGTGACAACCTTGACTTGGAAATGGCATCTGAAGAAGGGGCAGTCTTCTAGGACTGAGCCCATAACCTGTGGAGTCTGATGTTATTTCCAGGTAGACAGTGTCAGAACTGAGTTAACTGCTTGGTTGTGTTAGAAAAAAATGCATATAGGGATTGGTGTCAGAATCAGAGGCATGTTAGATAATTCCATGTTAAAACTGCTTGGATGCAGAGGGGAGAAAAACCCTACTTACTGTTAGTTTCGCCAACAGGTAGCCTGGAATTAGCACTTCTGAGAGTGGGTATTGAGGGAATGTTGCTCAAGAAGAAAATCATTATACCTGTATTGGTGTAGTGGTATTGAAGTGTTTCAACAAATAAATTTAAATGTCATTTAATTCTTTAAAATCTAATGAGAATTAAGTGGGTTTCCGCTACAATGAAAAATGCAATAATTACTTTCACCTTTCACTGGCAATTAAGATAGTTTAAAACTAGAACAAGTTTACAGACATAAAAAATAATTTTACACTGTCATAAAGCCATTGATCTCTAATGGGAAAGAAAAAACTCTAACGTATGTAAAAACAATTTCTTTTTCTCATAAATCTCATCCTTTTATTTTTATTGTAAGTAGGCTTGAGAAAAGAGCATACTTTAAAAAAAAAAAGAAAAATTTATGTGATTCTCTAATATACTTTCCACAAATCATAAGCCTAGGGTTCTGAAAATACTTCCACAGCAACCAATTTCAGTGCCATAAATTGAGGAGTTTACATTCAGGTATTAAATAAGATAACTATATTAAAAAGACAAATCTCTTATTTTGAAAATGAAATATATTTTCTACTAAAATTATACACAGAAATACAGAGATAACAAAGTGGTTCCATGATAGAAAAAAAAAAAACTTCATTAGTCATTCTAAAGGCAGTTTATATTTAAAGTTTCACATTTAAAGTAAAGCACTCTGCTTTCTCTTGTTTCTCCTAATCCTGGTAAGAGTTCTGCACACAGAGAAGGTAATGGGTTGGTTCATAAGCTGGAAGAAACCTCAGAAGGAAATAATCCTATTCTCAAGCCTCTAGCATAATAACAAGTCAAGTGATATTAACATGGTTTCAGAAACTAAAGTATCCTCAACATGTAACAGTCAGCCATACAAAATTAAGTAAAAATATAAAATCTAAAGATTAATCAATATAATGTAATTTTTTTCATTTTTATCTGTTTCTAAATCTGTATCAAATTATATTTATATGAAAGGCACCTGACAGAGTATTCAAACATCTTTTAGTTACATCTTAAAAGGAGGATCAGGACAAGAGTCCAAGTATTCATTTATTAGTTTTGTTTTCCTGTACGACCTACACACTTGCAAATTCATGGGAAATGGTTAATAAGCTCAGAACTAAACTATTATTTCCCAGACCAATCCCAATGTAGTTCTGTATGTAATTCATTCTTGCATGTATTTTCAGGCAAGACTCGACAATGTACCCTCAACAGTCACTGCATTTTTACAAATGCACCAATTCTTTAGGTTTACTGAGGTGTAAGTAGCTACCAAAAACACTATCCTATTTTAAAGACTGTTTTAAAACAGAGAGCATATTAAATATATTTTAAAATAATTAAAAAGTGCTCAATTCATCAGTTAGATCAGTGTTGGGTATTAATATAGGCACTTTAATTCAAGCAAATTCTCTAATTTCTCGACTTCTTCTTCCTGTCCTTTCCCAGAAATTCCTTTCCATAAGATGGCAGTCAGGGATATACCACGAAAGCAGCCTTTAACAGAAATAATCCGACTAGTGCTGGGAAAAAATGAAGGTGAGTTTTGCTATCATTTGAAAAGTTAATGCATGACAAGAAAAATTTCAACAGTGTTTGCTGACCCTGCTCATTCTGAGCCATGAAATTGCCTGAGCCACGCAAATTACTAACCATGATAAGAGTAAGGGACCCTGCAGATATATCATTCCTGTACAGAACAGCCTAAAGTGAAGAGGTCCTAGGCACTGTGCACCAGAAAGCAAGAAGTGGGCAGAGGAAAGGAAGAAAGGGAAAATGCCAGAGGCAGTATGTAGTCACACACCTAGGTCCAGGTAGTGGGAAGCTCTCTCTACATGAGAACCAATATAGCATAATGGTTAACAACACTGACTAAACAGTCACATTTTTCAAGTACGAATCTTGACTTGGTCATTTTCTAGCTGTGTGACCTTAAGCCAGTTGCTTAATCTCTCTGTGCCTCCATTTCCTCATATGCAAAATTTGTGTGTTTTAATCTGCAAGGGCTGCCATAACAATATACTGCAGACTAGATGGCTTAAACAATAAAATTATTTTCTTAAACGTCTGAATGTTGGAAGTCCAAGACCAATGTGCTGACAAGGTTATCCTGAGGCTTCTCTCCTTGGCTGGCAGGTGGCTGCCTTCTCCCTAGGTCTTCACATGGCCTTTTCTCTGTGTAAGTGCATCCCTGGTGTCTCCTTTCTTTTAAGGACACCACTCCTATTGGATTAAGGCCCCACCTTTATGACCTCATTTAACCTTAATTAGCTCATTAAAGGTTCTACCTTAAAATGCAGTCACATTGAGGATTAGTCCTTAAATATGAGAATTGGGAAAGTTGGGGGTTGGGGGTGGACCATGATTCAGTTCGTAGGAGTGTTTAACAATAATACCTACCTCAGGTAATTGGGGTGGAGATTAAGTGTGTTAATTTACATAGTGTCTGGCACATGGGAGGTGCTATATTAGTGCTTACTATTAGGCTAAGTTCCATTAAATTTACATTTCTAACAAGTACCCACAAGTCACACATCAGGTGGATGAAAACAGACACTGAAACAATCTGTCCTTAAAACGTCTTCTATGGGAATGGTGGTATCTTTGGAGAAAATGAAGGAGATATCTTGCTGAAAACATTTATCTCAATTCAAAACCAGGGTGGTTAACATGGAAATGTTAGTAGTTCCTAACCAGGAGCAAAACAGAGGCAAAACCAATATATAGACTTGATTTTCTCACATTCCCAGTGGGACACAAAGGCTTTTTGTGTCTCAGGATTATGTGCTGATAAAGAATGCGGAAAGAATGTTTATGAGGAAGGAGACAAAAGCAGCCTAGCTCCCGTGTATCCACACTTGGCAGCTGTAATGTAGCTGGGGTTATACCAATAATTTCCAATTATTTTACCTGAGGTCAATTCTCAAGCTGGGAAACAGTGATGAAAATGTCAGATTAATTTAGACAGACTCAAGTACTCATACGAACACCAAAATCTGCCACCAATTTAAACCTTAGGCTTACATTAATATGTAATTTTTTTACCTTGTTACTTTTTCAGTTGCCCTTCATGATCCTGGCCAGGGCTCTGTGTATCACAGACATGACGGATACAGAAGAAAATGGGTGATAGCAGCAAGGACAAGGGTAGCAAAAATTACCACAAGCACAGGATGCTAAAAGCTAAGCAAGGCTGCTAGGTAACTTAAGAGTTCAAGCATTAAAGCAGGAATAGTTCTAGGTGATAAAGCTTCCCCCTGGGAATTGATTCACCAATGTTCCCAATTTTTTTTTTTAACATAATCTTCATAAAGCTTCCCCCTGGGAATTGATTCACCAATGTTCCCAATTTTTTTTTTTAACATAATCTTCTAATTGTGGAAGTCCCATCCTATCATCCCCCTGCCTAAAGTCCTTCAATGTTATCAGCTTGCCTCCAAGATAAAGTCAACATTCCATGGCACGGGACCCAAAGGTTTTACCACCTAGCCCCAATAAATTGCCACATTCATCTCTAGTGTCTTCACAGACACCAGTGGCAGTTCTTACTGCTTAATTTCTGGGCCCTTCACAGGCTACTCTCTCTGCCTAGAATATCCTCCTTGGCTCTCTTACCCTTCTAATGCCTGCCTGTCTTTAGATCTCAAAGTTGGTATCACTTTTTTTTCACTAGGTAAATTCCATATATCCAACCCCCCTCAATTGAGTAATCTGCCTCTTCAGTTCCCACAATGCCAAAACTTAATACTATTTTTGAATTTATCATTCTGTTACACTGTAAATATTTAAGCCACTCCCCTGCTCTTCATCTGGAAACCCCAAGGGTAAGACTTAACACAACTGTTCCCTCATCTGTGATGCTTTTCTCAACTTTTCCAGGGAGAGACAGCTCCTCCCTTATCTGTCTTCTCCCAGTACTTCATGCCTAAGCAGGTTAGAACGTTTATCACCATGTCCATTCCTCTTAACACACTGAAGTTCCTGGAGGGCAAAGTCTCAACAGACCCCAACACGGTGCCTGGCATACACTCGCAGCTTTGCACGTTTGCTGTTACTTTTAACGGTGAATGATCCAGAGTGGCTGCCAGAACCCACTACTGATGAATTTGCTTGAGGTTTTGTAGACTAGGTTTTATGTTGAAGTTCATCATAAACATTTTTTAAAAGGATATAATCATTTAATTAAATGAGATTTTTTATTAAAATAGTAAGATGAGCTGCGTTTTGGTTAAGTTTTGATGAAGGTTTCCCTTCAAAATATATCCCTTACAGTTTGTATGTTATACTTCAGACAAGACTTAGGAAGTTTTCTGATCAGCCAGAATTACACTGTGTAAATAAGGAACAACTTTGAAACTGCTGCCCAACAGCTGGAGGACTCAGCAGGAGCACCAGAGTAAGAAAACACTTTTGTTTCCTGGGGGGTGAAAGGTTAGAGCCAAACACAATGGTACAACAGAAACAACAAAACGAGAAAAAACGCTTACAGGATTTAGCTTGACTCTTTGGGAAAGAAAATAAAATATTACAAGCCTTCAATCGAAGCGGCACCATGCCGTCATGCAATCCAAAAGCATTTTAAAGTCTGCCCATGATGTTTTCTAGTAAACATTTCCGAGAGAGCCTGAAACTTGATTTATGTGCGTGAAAGGGAATTAGAGTATACCTCCTACACTTTACAATCCACATTAAAACTGTCATAACGCCCTGAAAGTACATGGGAAAAACAAGAGTCATACTCATTTTTCTGATGTTCGTAAGCAGCCAAATGGTAAAATCTATTCTCCCCACTACCAAAAAAAAAAAAACAAAAAAAAAAAAACTCAATTCTCAACCTTCTAGTATGTGTCCATTTTCTAAGACAAGGCATTGAAGAAATCTTTTTTAGGTTTTCTTCCTTTCTCCATATCTTACTATACAACAACTCAGTGCAATCTGGAAAAAAAAAACTGTGTGTATATGTGGACTCGTTGAGCCATACTTATACATATATGTGTATTTATACATATTCTAAAGAAATGTTGCCTTTAACAGGGTAAGACCTTCAAAAAGAGAAAAGGTTATCACTCAAGGAAGCTAAAGTATAAAGGAGAGAGAATCAATATAGAAAGGTGCCTGGGGTAAAGAGACAGCTGTTTGGAGCCGAAATGGGTAATCTTCAATGACTACGTTTTCAACAGACACACAGGCACACATACCTTAAACCATAACAGAAAGGGAAACTATTTTGAAAAGTAAGAATATTCAGTCATGATACCTAAAACAGAATTACACACGGGAAAGGAACATGCAAATTTGTTTTTAAAGTCTCAGGGAGGCAAAGGTCCAAAACACCCAATTTTCATGTTCCCTATCTCAGTAAGTGTTACAGATCAAACCAGGTGCTTAGGCCAGCATTTCTCATCCTTCCCTCTCACTAAGTCCCCACAAACCTATTAGTAAGCTCTCTAAGTCTCACCTTCCAAACACCTCTCCCGCCTGTCCACTCTCCCACTCTAGCCTCATCCAACCGCTATCATCCCTCAGACTACAAAGATGTCCTCCTAACTGGTCTCCTCAAAGTCCACATGGCCTTATCCAAACCGTTTTTCATACTGTGCTCAGAGTGATCCTTATAAAGTGGAAATCTGATCATGTCTTTCTCCCACTTTGGTTGTCCTTTTTCCTTATGACAAAATCCTCACAATTATTTACAGCCAAGCTCCTCTTCCCAGTCTCCTCTCCAATGGTGGTGGGCTTCTGTCAGTTGCTACAACACATCATCTTCTCTCCAGACTCCCCGAGCCTTCACGAAGGTTGTGCTCTTTGCCTAGAATCTCCTGCCCAGCTTTCCTCATGTCAAGAATTTCTGTTCAATCTTTGGTTCTCAATGACCCCAAGGCAAGGGCAATCTTCCTGAGAGTACTTCTCCTTATATTTCTCCATATACTTCTTTACAGAACTTTACAAACTTATGATTACTTAATTATGTTTAAGTATCTGTTTAACATCTGTCTACCCGAGACTGTAAGGACCATGATTAGAGGTCCATGATGTAAAGGACTGTGTTCTCAGTCCCTAAAGCATGCTATAGCCAAGGCGCTCAATGTATATTTAAAAATTCATTGAATGTCCTTTAAAATCTTGGGAGAAGAAGCAGGCCTAACGAGGAAGTCTCATCTTAGATTCTAACAATTAGATAGATGGAAAAAACATCTTCTTAAATCTTAAGGTTGAAAAGTAGGTCAGACAAAGAAGGAGTTAGTCCTAAAACCCTGTCTGGTAGTAAAGTGAAAACAAAGAAAATCAATTATAAAATTCTTCCTATGATTATTATGTATTTCATCTATAAAAGATTTTATCACATACTTTATATCTTAACAGTTTCTCACTAAATGCTGAACATATAGTTAGTATTTAACCAATGATTTTTTTAATATAAAATATTAAGCCAAAATAAAGTAATTTAAATTTAATTTAGGGCGTGGGATTTGAGATCAGGTCAAGATTTGATCCTAACATGGTATTGTCCTGAAAGATCAGAAAGACAGAAATCTTTGAAATAATGCCACTTCCTTCATCTTGACCATTAATAACAACATACACAGCCTTTAAAATTACTACCATCCTGTGCTATTCATTATCTCCTAAATGAATAAATACTGTACAAAACAACTTTCACTGCTTCTGAATTTATAGGAAGCATAAATGTTACACAAGGCATGATAATGGTCTAATGATGATACAATGTGACATTTTCTGATGTGGCTTGTGGAACTGCTCTCATTTTATAATAAAATTCTTTATAAACAGCGGAGATGATAGTTTCCCTCAGAAATCTTTACTCAAAATATTTTTATAGTGCTTGGCATCACAGTAAACTAAAGAAGGCCAGGGTGGCTCTGAGATCAGTAAAAAACATTATGGGTAACAAACATTAGATTACTTATAAACTAAAAAGGATAACATCCAAACAGGGTAACAAAATGACTCGATGCCATAATCCTCCCACATATACAACAGCATGGGACTCATCACTTATAAAGCTGCCTTATGTTAATTGTCCAAATTGGAGATGACTGTATTCTATACTGCCGGCAGTTAAGTAAGCTTTCACTTCAGAGGTACAAAAACATATGTAAGTGCTATCAGTAACAGAACAGTAATCTTAATAGTTTTAAGCTGCCAAAGAACAAGGGAAATTAATAATGTTAGTAAACTCCCTTTTAAAATATTTTAACTTAATTAGCCCTGGTGCTACACTGAAAAAATACTTTTAACACAAAGTAGACAGAAATAAAATTGCTGTAAATACTTGAGTTTTTAAATCTTGCTTTGAAATGAGCAAATGTAAAAATTTCACCCTTAAACAAGTAAACATCAAAAATGAGTCGTACACTAAATACCTTGGCTTTCCTGTTTTTCTGAATCCTTCCCATTCCCCCTCCTTTATTTCTTACTCAACCACTCTCTCCCAGGATTAATTCATGCACATTTTGAAGAGACCTGTTCTCTTAGTTTAGATCCAAAGTTTAAGTCATTATCACTTATCAGAAGGGTTTTTTTTTCTTCCCTTTCTATTAGATGTAGCTAACATATAAAACAGTAAAATCTCATTAACTGGAGGTGGGTATGAGGCGATTCTGTGAATCAGTTTAAAATCTGAATTGCTAAACACTTTAAAAGACTTTTTTTTTTTAACTTTAAAATATTTTTTTTCTAACAGTAAGAGTTTCTTAACATGTTAACTAACATAAGTCCTCCAGAGAATTTTTCTCATGAATAGGTATGGATGCTTTGTTATTAGCATACTGTTTATATCTGAAGTGTGAAAAGTAAAAACAATTAGTTCTCTTAGGAACTGTAAATAAATCCCCTGAAACTGTAGTCATCCTATTTCCTTAACACTTTCTTCTTCGTCAGGTTGTTAAAAGATAAATCACAGCCTCACTTGCTTTCCAAGGATCCTAATTTCCAAAGTGCAAACGAACAGTTTCCCGATTACAAACAGGTGGTCTTAACCTGAGCTCCTGGATGGGGAGGAGCCTGTAGCCTGTGCAGGGGCCCAGGGAATCCACATTTGGGGAATTTCCTTGAGATATCTCAGCATTTGGGAGTATGGGGGCTCTTCCTGCCCACTTAAACTAACCACCTCCCTCCAACCCACTAGGAGACAGTTACTCAGCTCAATAAACAACACTTGGCAAAGAGCCTTCCTCCACCTAATTTGCATCCCAATACCCTCCTATGCTTTCAGTAGGGCTAGACTAAGGGGTTGCTGGAGAAGAGGCATCAATGCTCCTCTGTCCAGAGAGCTGCCTGTTCCTCTAAATGTTGAGAAGTATGTTTAATGATGATCATTTTCCTAACCCTAAGCCTCAGGATGTATACTGAATCATAAGGTTACTCCATATTGATGTGAAAATACAAAATATATATGTCTCAATCATTATATCCTGAAAGAAGGCCACAGAATAAATATGGAATAAAAATGTGTATCTTAGAGAGATGTTTGACCAAATGGCCACATAGCTAGAAAGATAGATGATTGAGGGAAGGGAGAGAGAGAGACCGAGAGAGAAAGAAAGAGTGAAACAGTGAAGGAGACAGAGACAGAAGAATAGAAGACAGACAGCAGACCGCTGGCTACTTCTATTTATTAAAATACCTTCACTCAAAAGTTTTACAATCAATGGGAGGTATGTCTTTGTTTTTTGTTCCATTATTGTTTTTCTAAAAGTCTTGGATATATTTTTATTTAGAACTTTTTAGATGTTCCACTGAATATCACCATTGGTATTTCAAATTTTTGTTGAAAATCAAGTTTAATTTAGTGTTATTTTTCTTTTAAAACCAAGGTGCAGGTTTATTTGAAGATAAATGTGAATAATGAGCCTTGTACAGGTATGTCCAAAGTACATTTGCCTTCTGCTTTTTTATCAAGAGTAACACCAAAATAGGAAACATAAATATGAATAAAAACCATAGATGCCTTATTTACAACATCTTGTCATAAACAAGAAACAAAAAATCATAAAAAGTACTCACCAAGAGTGATCTCTACTCATGAAGCAATGAATTGTAGACTTCTGAGTTTGAAAAATATCTTATTAGGTATTTAAATCCAACTATCTCTAGTCAAACCTGGTAGTCAATTAAGTGAAAAGCATAGAGCGAGTTACTGTAATAATAATGTCTACATGGGTACAGCTCCTTTAAGGTTGGAAAAGCATATTCTCATGAATTGCCTTATTTGATCCTTACAACCCTGTAAAGAGTTAGGGTGCTCATGGCAGCATTATCCCCAAACTGAGGTTAAGGAAGGAGTCCTAGGTAAGTCAAATCAGTCATTTACCCAATCAAGCAACCCCTGTGCTGTTTACAGTCCATCAGAAGTGCCACAACATAATAGCTAAAGGATATCCTTGGAGTCTATAAACCATTGATCTGGGATGCATCCTAGACCTTGGATTACTTCATTGGAATGTAGTGAGCACTATATGACAAAGTATAGCGGCTTTCCCACGTTTTGGTCAGACCCACAGAGAGAAATTCATTTCACACTCTGACTCAGTACACTGAAACATAAAGATACGTAAAAATCTATTTAAGTAAAGCCAAAGTTTTCTGAAAACAATATTCTCTCTGTGAGATGCATACTTATTTTGATTATATGTTATTATATTCTCTATTTCATTTTTTTAAAAACTAGTTGCTGTCAACTAAATTGAATTTGGTACCCACAAAATGGGTGACCACATGCATTTTGAAAATACTGGGCTGAGGCTTATAAATTCTTAGTTAAGTGACAGACCTAGTAAACACTAAAATGTCAGTTACTGAAAATAATATTTTTAAAGTAAATGTTATAATAGGTTAGTGGACCTAAACATTAAAAAAGGATATATATTTTGCCCTTGAAATAACAGTCTAGACAAGATATGTAAACAGCCCAGGGAAACACACACTAAAGGCTGCAGTTACGGACACAGAATCAGGTAAAATCCTGATCCTCAGGTAAGATCATTGTTGTGTCGTGTCATCAGTCTTTGGTGAAAAGTGGCTAAATATAGTGAGAAATGAATTACAGATCTTGATCAAGACCTGCTGAATAAACAGTGTTGAGATACAAAAATACAAAGTAGAAGCTGTTTTTCAAAAACACATGCTCTCAAATGGGTTGTCCCAGGCAATACAATCACGTGAACTAACTCAAATTGTACGGGAGGGAGTCTTTCATTTTAGTCACTGTGACCACTACTGGTAAGCTTTCCAGCCTTATGGACTACAATGTACCTAGCATAATTAAATCTCTGATTCTGTTTAGCTAATTCAGTCATCGTTGCAAATATCAATTAATAGCTAGAGTACTATAGGAATAAAGATAAGAGATTGACTTTAAATTCTACTGATCCCAGGTTATACAGCAGAAATTGATTTTATAAAGTAAATCCCTGAGGGTTTATATTAACATATACCCCTTTCCCATAACCATATAAGCACAGAAAACAAAATGTCAGTCACTTTTGCACTGCAGGCATACCTCGTTTTATTGCACTTTGCTTTACTGTGCTTTGCAGAAAATGCGTTTTTACAACGTGAAGGTTTGTGGCAACCCTGCCTTGAGCAACAGCATTTACTCACTTTGTGACAATGTGTCACATTTTGATAATTCTGATAATATTTCAGAATTCTACAGTATTATTGCATTTGTTATGGTGATCTGCTTTCAGTGACCCCTGATGTTACTACTACAACTCAATGAATGCGCAGATGATAGCATTTTTTTAGCAATAAAGTTAATTTCTTTAATATTTGCAACCAGTTGTGTTGCTTTTTTAAAATTTCTTTTGTTTGGATTTTTTTTTTATTTTGGGGGTCTTTTTTTAGGGAGGGGTGTGTGTGTGTGTGTTTAATAGAGGTACTGGGGATTAAGCCCAGGATCTCGTGCATGCCAAGCACACACTCTAACACCAAGCTATACTCTCTCTCAAATAAATTATTTTTTAATTAAGGCATACACGTTGCTTTTTTAAGACATAATGCTATTGCACACTTAATAGATGACAGTGTGGTGTAAACATAACTTTTATATGCACTGGGACACCAAAAACTTCATGTGACTCTTCATTATTGTGATGTTCCCTTTATTGCATTGATCTGGAACCAAAGCCACAATATCTCTGAGGTGTGCCTGTACGTGTTCATTAATACTAAATAACATTTATCTGTCTTTTCCCACTTGGCTTCTTCAAGGAAGAGAGACCATTAATTGAGAAAAATTAAAATCTATATTTTGTTTTGAACAGACTGGGAAAATTCTGCTATGAAATCTAGTTTCAAATTGTAAACTTTGGAATGATTCCAAATTCTTGAAATTGTTCTTATATGAGGGAAGATAGATTTTTCTTCCCAAGTATGAGATGAAATATTTTATATAAAATATATAGAGAAAAATCATACAGGGAAATCTGTTTTGCCAAAATAAGTCACTTGGGCACTGTCAGCATTTCATCATATATTAGCAAACTCAGTGAACACATACACACTCTCCTACAAAAAGGGAAAAAACATACATACACAACATAGTCACAATCTGCCATATTTACAATCTCTACAAGCTGCAAAAATACCTTGCAATATACTCTGGAGTATGCATATCTTACTTTTAGATACTAACTTCCTTCTGGGCAGAGCCTACCAAAGGCATATGGGGCACAGGAATTTTCCTTTAACACTGCAGGCTTAATCTACAGGACATTTTTTTAGAACATGGATTATTGTTGTTTTATAGAAGTAAATGTATAAGAGCGTATGTTAAACATTTCACTTGTATGTGACATTGGTAGAGGTTAAATAAAGAAAAAAATGTTTAAATCAAGTAAAATAACCAGAAGTAACTTAAGCTAACTGTATAAGTCAGTGGAAAATAACAATAAAATATCATTAAACCAAATAAATTCAAGACAAGAAATACATACTTTACATAAAAATGGTAATTTTGAAGATGTTAATTTCATATACATCAAAAAAAAAACCCATCAAAACAATAATGTATAGCAGAATGCGACGCAGACCCATTCACTTTCACTGACATTTTCATTCTTCCAATATTTCTGAATATTGCAAATGTGAGGTGCTTTTGTGGGCCACAGAGGCATGTTATTACAAGGATTATATAATAATTTCCAAGTTATATTGGCTGGAAATCCACTACCTACTGTGTAATATTCTGGAAAAGATGGTGCTTAACATGAAAATGTACATAATTCAAATGTATTGAAAAGCTTACTCTTCAAGTAGACTTAGCAGGACTCTAAGTTAACAGTCCTTAAGGAGAGCTTGACTACTAACATCAACACCTACAACCAAAGATATTCACCCTGTACGGTGAGGAAACTTGAGTTAAGCAGAAAGACAGTCTTCTTGGTACTTTTCCTAAGATAAGGCTCCACAGTGGATGCTCCAAAGCCTCTGACATCAGCATTCTGTATCTGTGAATCCAAACCTTGCCGATAACCAAATTCTCACTAATGGGTTTCAAGGTGGACTAGCCTTTCTCACACTAAATTCTGATCTTTGGGAAGAGTGTTCTAGAAAGACCCCGTAATTAAAGTGGAGAGGAGTCACTCACTGGGCCCCTCACACCCATATCCAAGCTTATAATGCACTGAGTGATATGCTAGAGCAAGCCCATACCAGCACCTGACAGTCATTTACTAAAATTTTCAGCAATTTTTGTGAGCTGGTTGTTAGTCACAGCCACTGGAAACATTAAATTATAGAAACTTACATTTGAATACAGAGATATTAACTCAAAACTCATCATTTCCCAATTATTTTGTTATATTTTACTATTACTCTTTTATGTCCTGTTATGTTTTGAGGTTACTTACTTCTCTTGTATCTGTAGGGTAGAAATGCTATATAGTGCTGTGCAACTATGCACCTCTTCCCAACTTGTGTTCGGTGACGTCACATCAGTAATTTGTAATAAGCCATAGTGGGGAGTATTTACATGGTGGAAACTGGCAAATGCTAAAACTTGAACTTTGGTGGGGTTTTTTTGTGTGTTCTGGAATCAACTGTTAAACATTTACCATCATCACCACTACTCCCTCCTTTTTCCATGAGCAATGTGTGCCCATTCTTGGGAATTTTGCCAAGGATGGCATTCTGATCCAGAAAGGCCTAACTAGTCACCCCAGGAGTGATGACTGTCCTTTCCCCATGTCCTGATGGTCTTTTCCCCATGTCCCTCTCTCACTGTACCTTCCACTCTGATTTGTAACATTTATTTCTAGACCACACTACTTGTCTGTAGGACCTTTTTTATCTTTTTGACCTCTGGGCTAAACACACTACCTGGCACCCAAGGGTCAGGCACTAAATGCCTGGTGAACTGAACTGAGTTAACATGAGAGAACTGAGACAAGCTCTGCTACGCACATCTCAGTGGATGAAGAGACTACTAGCTCACCAGCTTCCCTAGCTGGGATCCCAATCAATCCTATGAACACACATAGCACTGCTATCTGCCCCAGCAAGGTATTGCCAAAAGGAACGTGCTAATAATTTAGACTAGTATCTCCAATTTTAACAAGCTCAAAAGGATATTATATTTGACATGCTGTCATAAAAGATTAAGTCTACTGCCATAATGTACAGAATAGATATATCCTTTTTGTCACTGCTCACATAAAGGACAATGCTTGGTGTAGCTGAAATCCCAACAATAGATGGGGGTGTCAACAACAGTAAGTCTCCACCTCAACAGAAACCTCTTACTACTTTCAAGCCATAAGCACCTGAAAAATTAAATGCTGATATGACATCCTGCCCCTTCCTTCTCTCCTCATCTTTACTTGACTATATTTGAAAGCAACATGAGACACTCTTAATAAAATCCAATGCTCTTCTAAAATGTATTGGCAACTGGGGAAGTATGTGGTATAATTACGAATTAGGGATGGGGATGGATGGAGTGCTTCTACCTACTGCTATCCTGACTCCAAACTGCGAGCAAACTGCCAAGAGACCAAGAAAGATCCTAAATGGATCACTCCACTGAACAGCACATACCTGTGGGAAACCCAAACTGCCCTATGGGTTCTAGTACCTAAACTAAAGGAGTAAACAACATCTCTCGAAAGCAATTCCCAGGCCTTACCTAGGATCTGCATTCCTGATCATAATGGACCAGAAAAGACACAGTCCACTCTGCAGAATCAAACAGACTTTGCCTTAAGAGCAAGGAGACAAAACAAGAAGTTTCTATTGACTAGCACAGGGAACTAATTTCAATATCTTGTAGTAACCTATAATGAAAAAGAATATGAAAACAAATATATGTATATATGACTGAAACATTATGCTGTACACCAGAAATTGACACATTGTAAACTGATTATATTTCAATTAAAAAAAAACTATGAAATACTTAGGAATAAACTAGAAATACATAAGACCTTAGTGTAAAAAATAATTAAATTGTATTGAAAGTCAAAAAAAAAAAGCACGGAGACAGAGCACCTAGTTCTTCAAGAGATATCTGCTCTAACACTTCCTGGTCATGGGTTTCTCCAAATCCCTCATATAGAAGGATTGCAAGCCACAGTCTGAACCACACTAGTTAGAACTTATTGTTCCTATACATACTATTATATTAAAGTATACTGTCTATTATATAGTGTTTTCATTCCATACATAGGTCTGCCATTCTCAATCTTCTGATTCAATACCTTATATGTTATGAAATATAGAGGATCCATCAGCTTTCCAAATAACTGGGTCATGATTCTGGAGCACAGAACAAACAGTCCAGGTACATATCCCTTCTTTCGAATGGATCCATATTTAAGATCACACGTGCTGCAGAAGTTTGTTTTATAATGCTCCTTTTTATTAAGACATGAACCTGACCAAATAGTGTACCAAAATGACACCATCTTAAGAAACTTACCTTGTAAATGGAGAGGAGCTTATGAAGGCACCTGCTGCCACCAGAATCTCAAAGACCCCTGTCAGTAGGAGCATCCAGTCAGGATACAAAATTGAACTATTATAGTAAACTGGATATTATAAGAGCTTCTATTTTAGTGAGATTCAAGCCTGCAGTGCAAAGAGCTTCTCTGATTAGAAAGTTGACAGGAATATTTAATTATATCATCTGGAGAGCAAATATTTTCACAGGTATAACCCATGGAAAAGGGAAGTTTGTTTCAGTTAAAGTTAGAAGAGATGCAGTAAGAAGGTGAAAGGGTCTAAGAAATCTGAAGCTTGAATTGGACATGCAATCCTTGTTCAAGTTTAAAAAGGCTTTCCTCCACACTGACTTGCCAAAGTGAGCTCTGCAAGTGAGCTAAGAGTTGTCAAAAGTTCAACCAGCCCCATGCAGAACTCTAAAATGGCTTTGCCCCCATTGACAATGATTGAAAAAGCCTGGGGTTTTAAAAGGATTTGAAACTACCTGGGCTAAGGACGATTAAATATCAACAGCAATCTTCAAAAAGAAAACAAAAAACGTTATCTAGAATTCATAGGTAAATAGCTGTTCTAAATGCCAGTACCGCACTTACTTACCAAGTGTCAAATGCAAATGAAGCAGTACACATATCCTTTTCTATACCCTTTAGGGAAACAACATTCTTTAGGAGCTAAGGAGGCCTCCCTTATCTCTGCTTAATTCTAATGATCTCATTTCTAAATCCAAGTGCTGCTCCCAGGCAGGATTTTAGTCTCACTGAGATGGACACTTCTTGAAGTGGTATAGATCTCACTCCTCAATTTTCTGGTCAATTCCCACTTTAATCCTATTCCCAAATTAGAATTTTCATATTTTAACTGAGATTAAATCTCTCCAGGGGGTAAGCAGTTTCACCAATGCCCCATATTCCCCACCTCCTCCAAGCTCCCTAAAAAATGTTAAACATATTTTCCAAAGATTGTTTCAGGTATTTTATACCAAAAACTTGATCCTTTTCACACATTCACTCTAGCTTCCCCACTCATGACTTTTACAGGTGTTTTTGTTTGTTTATTTTTGCCACTCGTTCTAAGATTTTGATCCTTAGGAATCAATGTAAATTTGCCTCTTGTTTTCATAAACATTGAATTATATTCTTTATAGTGCTTGCTGTGGTCTTTGTTAATCCGCATACGAGTTGATCTATTTCAGGCAGCCTGTTACCTACTCTCTGCTGGTTTTATATTAAAGTGAAAGATAATGCAGTTAGACATTTTAAAAGATAACAGCATGGTATCAAGATATTCTGCAAACAGTGTTTAATTTAGTCCAGTAATAATGATGATGATAGTAATAAAAGCGAAAGTGGATGAATTTTATTAGAGCACCAGGCACTCTTTTAAGCACCTTAACTCAGTATTCCTCAGAACAAACATCCGAGATGGGTACTTGAATCATCCCATTTTACCAGATGTGGTAAAATCAACCACATTTTAAGGAATGTGGTTGGGTCACATAGTGAAAAAATGTGGGAAAGTATTCACACTTAGACAGTCAGTTCCTAAAAGTCTGTGATCTTAAATATTATGCTATCTTTCTGTGAGTACCCTTTACTTAAACATGAAAAGGGCACAAAATATTAGTGACTTAACTAAAACAAAACAGCTTTCTAAATTTCTATTTTTGAATCTTGGGTCTATGTAATTTGGCAATTTTGATTTTGCTTAGGAAAAATTCACACATCTCCAAAATCACTTTTCTCCTTAATTCACCAACTACAAGTCCAGTGGGCCTCATTTAATACAGATGTTCAGAATCTCCATGTCCTAGTAGGTCAATGGGTGTATTTAAATGACAATACTGTCACCCTCTTCAAAACCCTTCAAAATGACTGACCTAAGCACCAGGAATAGAATTTGCTTTGCTTTTAGGATGCAGGGGCAGGGCAGGAACAGGCGAGGGGGGAGGGGGAGGGTCAAGGTCTACCCTCATTCCTGGCTGCCTCTCTGGATCCCTCCCCTCTCTGGTAGCAGGTGGCTCACTACTCAGGACATCGTGCTCCACTGAAGCAGCAGAGAGGGGACAGATCAGAGTCCAGGCACCTGCAGCAGGTGATAAGCAGTTGTAGGTCACGGCCAGTACGAATCTGCAGCCGAAAAACCAGGGCCTCTGTGCACAAATGTTCAGGTTATGAAGACACATTTATGTACACATTTATGTCCACTATGAGGATGCCCCCCAATCTTCCTCATCCTGCCCCCAAATGGAGTATAAGTGAGCTTCCGGAAAACATTCTCTCTCCTCTGCCCGACTTGTTTATGCTTCCAATTACTCAACTTCTGGGAAATTCCACTTAGAGGAATTTCACTATCGTTGTGGCCTATCTTTGCATAATTCTTTTTTGGTAGGCTTCTTTCTAGCTTTCTGTCTGCAGAGTCAAGGATACGGAAAGACTGCTGACACATTGCATTGTCCGTCAAGTTCTAAAGTGGACCAGCAAATTGTGAGAGACAGACTGAGCTTTGAGACTTGCCAAGCCACCAGGGTACAGTCAGTCACAAAACAGCCACAGGCTTGACCCGTGAATCACTAAATGGGGAGCTATGTGAAGATTACATTCCTTAATTGTCGCAAAAGTCACATCTGCTCCCACCAGCACACCCAGGCCCTGCGACGGCGCAGACACATAGCAGACACTCAAAAGAAATGTGTTGTGGAAGAATAAACAAGCCTTAAGCGAGGCAAACCTTAATAACATGCTCTCGCCAATTAGGCAGACCAGCTCTGATAACAACAGCATTTTTAATCTCTTCACGAAAATATTCAAAAAGAAAAACTGGACGTACAACTTGCTATATATGAGCACAGTCCTTCAAACATAAGTTTAAAAACTATCAGTAACAATATTTTATAATCACATAATCTTTATTAACATATCTGGTGAAAATATAAAAACTTTTAGCATTACAGAGTAAAAGTTACATATATATAAAATGAAATATGGTAAGTGAAAATGAATTTGGGAGGCTACGTTTCATGATATATAACAAAATTACTCACTGTTCACAAGTGCCTTACAGACTTCTCTGGCACACCACTTTCCCCAAACACTGAGATAAGTAAACAACTTAGATCGTAACGCATAACTTGCACAAATATACAAAGCATCTATTGTTTTTATTTTCATCTTCACCATGTATTCTGTGCCTTCATCAACAATGATTTCTTTATTATCCAAGTTTATATTCACAACTAAAATAATTTACATTTTATGGTACTTTCCAATTATAGCAGTACTTTCACATATATTACTCATTTTACCTTTAAAAGTCTCCTACTGAGTAACTAAAGATATTAAAATCACTCTTCAGTGTAACAGTCCCATTTTAGTGATCAGGAAATTAAGGTCAAGCAGAAAGGACTTACTTCCAAACCTCACAGCCAGAAAGTGACACAACTAAGACTGGAACTGTCTTACAGCTGCCCAACGTTCTGTGCACAAAAATGTTTTGTATATAGATCTCCAAAGTATCCAAAGAATCCTTCTGCTCTCTCTGAAGCAGGTCACTGCTACGCTCTTCACCTCATATATTCCCTAAGTACTCAAATGTGAGTTTAGTTAAAGGTGCAAAAATGGGTGAAGACTAGGTAGCACTCTGCTTCAACCCACCACGTTGTTAGGCAACTTATCACAAACTTCATCATTCAAGAGTCACAGTTATCACACCTGATAAGGATATAATAAGGGGTAAAAAAGAGCCACAGAGAACAGGCAACACACATGGAAGACAATAATAATTCATTAAGATCTTTAAGATAACAGAAAAAAGTGTGTGAAAATAGACCTCCAGTAACAGAAGGAAGCACAGTGAACAGATAGCAATCAGTAAGCTTCCTCCACAACCATCGTCTTCACCCCTCAGTGCCAGGCCAGCTGCCCTTGCCAAAGAACGGCCAACACCGATGGCAGAAGTGCCCAGGGCTGACATTGCTCTAAACTGGCACAGCCACGCTGGGCCCGAGCCTCAGTCACATCCAACTTTAGGCCTCCTATCTAACACAGGCCAGATAGACAATTCTCTCCTTGTGAGATAAGGAGGCTAAGCAAACAGCTACTACTTCTCTATATTTTATTCATTATTCAGTACCTTGTCATAGCAACTCTGTGGAACAGTCCATGTTTTCAGATATGCATTATACAGCTAGGCAGCAGAGGTGAGAAGACCAAAATTATAAACAAGTTCACCGTCACTTCCTGAGTTTTTCAAAATTTGTTTCCAAAGTGAAGAGTCACTAGGTTTTATTTCTCTGAATTAGCATCATTTACCCAGCTTAGTTTATCCTTTGGCATCCATTAAAAATAAATAAATGTATACATGCAAATACCTGTTCAAGCATGTATATATATAAATAAATCCTGCAGGATAACTGAAAAACAGGCAGTTATCTAAATGCTCTCTTTCTCTCATAGACATACTAATTATTATCACCTCATACTTGGATTACTATTCTGAGCAAAGTCAAATCAGGTTTGCCTTTGGAAACATTGTTTTTAGAACTTCAGAATACAAACCAAAATAATTAAAGAAAATCTTAAATAATAGGTATCTATATAAATTACCATTAAGCAAAAACAATGCATATGTTGTAACAATAGTGACCAAAAAAAAAATCAAAATCTTGAGTTTGATTTTGACCTCAAGTTCTTCCAAGTTATGTGACTTTGGGCAAGTTATATCAAATCAAGTGATGTTAATTTAAAAGGTCCCTTTTAGCTTTCAAAATTCTGTCAAATTTGAACACTAGACTTATTCAATACTGAGGCAAAGAGGATACAATCATGAAAATAATAAAATGCATGCTTAAAAGTAGGGCTTAAAGACCAAAAAAGAAATGCTCCCTAAACTATGAACAGCTGATTTGCAATGCACACAAACCTACCACAAATGGATTGCCTCTCTCTCCTCTCTTCCTCCTCCACTCCCTTCCCCTTAGAGACTAAGGCTTAGACCATCACGTCTTCCTGATGTTACCATCTACTGGTACAGAGCAGAGAACCATCAGATCCAACTATGTTCCCCCACCACCAACTTTCACCACCTCCCTCAGAAGGATTATAATCACACACACAGGTGCACCCTTCTCTTTGATTTTACTGCTCACGCCTTATTTAATTCTATCTCAAGCAACTACACTGAGATTTGGCTACTTTTCTAGAATCCACTCCTCTATCTGCTGACAACCTCTGATTTGATACACATTCCACTCCCCTCAATCAGTCCAGATGACCTCTTGGGGGATGCAGGGTTGAGCCCAGAATCCTACGAAACTAAGACAATCAGCATACTTCTCCTCAGGGGCTGGATATATGATTCACTGAATCCAACCCTAGTGAACCTCAGGGCCTTTTCAGGTGCCCAGCAGATAGTTTACATTTTCCTAATGGACCAGAATCTGGGAGCTGCCGATGCTACCTTGCCTCTATGTGGAGCCAAGAACGAAGCTTCTGGAGCACCCAAAGCTAAACGGAGCAGGCAGGTAAAGACCGTATCTCAATGGAATTGTGTGAACTCCTAAGTAAAGCTCCACCTGAATTGTCAGTTAGAAGTGACAATAAATTCCCCTTTTGTTGCAGCCAGTCTAGGTTGCATTTTCTGCCACTATGTAACCCAAAAAAACGTCTAATTGCTACATCTGTATATATATCCAATAATGAATCCCGGCTATGTTAGTTCATCACACTGTCATCTGTGGCAATTTATTACTTAACCTCTCTTGGCCTCAGTTTGCAAAATGGAGATGATTCCAATCTTAAAATATCATGGTGAGGATTTTAAGTGATGCAGAACACTGATCATAAGGCCTGGCAGGTCGCAGGCACTTAGTAAATAGCAACTCCTATTGTTGTTTCTGCAACTGCTTTGGGGAAATCTCCCCCCTCGGATGTGTGAGGGAATAAACGAACCTAATTATTGCTGACAGGAATAAAAATTGAACTAGTACAAAAGTCAATCTCTAGAATTTGGCATAAAATTAGAAAAAGTAACAAATCAGAGAACTTCACACTCTAAAGCTCTCCAAGATGTATGGAAGTAACTATCAGGCTTTCTCTCCATCACTAACTTCTCCTCTAACACTGATCTGTCCAAAATTAAACCTCTTCCTTTGAACACTAGTGTCTAAAACAAGTAAATGTGGAGATCCTTGATTTGCAGTTTATTCATTAATCCAGCAACTATTTAAACCAATATTGTATTTAAAACAATACAGGTGAAGCAGACTTTCATTTACAGTGTAAAACATGTAGAGAATTCTGCTGTGTACTGCCCCAAACTCCAGCTCCTAATATTACAATACAACCAACTATTATCGGTAAACACTAATTTATATCGCTTGTTTTTCATTAGTTTCTGCCATAACCATGTCATTATGCCAGTATTTTCTGTGTCGCTAGTGAATGGCAAAAACAAATAGAGCAGTCGTGATTTAATCAGGG
Organism: Camelus ferus; assembly: GCF_009834535.1. NCBI lineage: Eukaryota > Metazoa > Chordata > Mammalia > Artiodactyla > Camelidae > Camelus > Camelus ferus. The sequence goes on from NC_045703.1 coordinate 44,050,030, forward strand.
ACTTCACTGTTGAAACAGCCAGCAAAAGTAGATACATTTAGAATAGTAAATGGATAGCAAAACATTCTTACAGGCTCATTAATAAGAAGGCAATTAGGTCTTCTGGGAAAATTCATTTTCTAAAAGAATGCTAAAGCAAGCTATAAAATGCAAGTAAAACTGTGTTTTGACGTGAATAGTGTACACTGTCTATTACATCATAATTTTTCTCTTGAGAAAACTGACAAGAATCTGTGTTCTTAAATATGAGCACAAAAGATAATAAAAGAACACTAGTGATATTTAATGTATTCTACCTAACTTCCATTCATTAAATCTGACTATCCTATAAATGAGCTCCTTATTACAAAGCTACTTAAATTACACTTAGAAGAAAAAGAGAAATATAAAACAAGAAACTGCTGCTACTAGTTAAAAAAAAAAAAAGAGGGAATATCATTTTCTATAGGAACGTGGCAATATGCTAAGTAAAAATGATTGGCATATATCATGTTTGGTTCTTCAGATAATATGTTTACCTCTAAATATTCTTATATAATATGTTCACAACCAAAACTATGTAGCCTTATTTTTATTCTCTTGTGAAATATTTCTTTCCAAATTGTCTGAGGATTCTTTAAAAAAAAAAAAAAAAACCTGAACAGTACTGTTGTTTTCATGCGCCTGGGGTGTTATATTATAATTAAGTAAATACTCACCAGAAATGTAAATCCAGGGAAATTTGTTTCATGTTGTAATTAATTCTTTGACAATACTCTTACAATTCTATAGCAAAGTGCACGTGGCAAATCTTTTCAAGCTGAGCTTTCTTTGTCCTAGGGCAATGTTTCTCATAAATTAAATGTTCAAGCAAATCACCTGGGGATATTATTAAAATGCGGATTCTGAATCAGTAGGTCTTAGGTGGGCTCCGACACATGATCACAAACAAGATCATTCCAAATTCCCAGGTGATGTTGATGCTGCTGGTCCATCGACCATAATTCAAGTAACAAAATGCTAGGGCACCTTGCAATTGACGAATCCAATGACCACAAAGCAATTACCCATCAGCCCTTAAGTTCTCAAATTTGTTGAACGACCTAAGTCAAATCACATCAAGGAGCTCTGGCCAGTCTGCCACTTAACCAGCTGCTAGGTCAACCCATCGCCCAGTAAGGATTAGGGGAATTTCTGTAGCTGATCAGCTGCTGCCTGGGCAGGGTTTGGAGAATCAACCTACAAGCAGCTGGTTAAGGAGCAGGCTGCACTGGGAAGGGTTATATAAATAGACACCAATCTGGAGGAAGGTTTCTTATTTCCTCCTTTAAAGTACAATATAGTATAGTACAGTATCTTAGATACTATATAGTCCATTTACTTTTCCATTTCAGTTTCTTCATCTATGAATAGACAAAAAATTATGTATTTTCAATACCCTTTCCAGAATATAAATATAGACGTTTGATTCCCTCTGTAGATGTCCTTAAGTTTCCTTCTCACCTGAACCTTTGGAGACAATGAAGTTCTATCACTGTTAAGATATGTGTGTATGTATGTGTGTGTGTGTCTGTATTCACACACACACACACACACAAATACATATTTACATCATTCAGCTTTCTCAACAAAATAAATGCAAAGAATAACTCTAGACACTATTTCATTTGGCTTTATTTCTGAGTTCCTCTTGAAAATAATTCCTAGAAGGACACCTGTAAAAGGATTCAGCCAGCATTGCTCTGTTCATCACTTTTATTTCAACAGAGCTCTATCCATAATCATATAAAGTGGAAACACGGATTATTTCATTCAGGGCTACTTAATTTGCTCCTAAAACAACTGTAAGTGACAAAATAAGCCACTTGTAATTTTTATGGATTATCAACACACAGAGGAGAATGCCAAAAAATTCAAACCGGAGTTAAGTGGGGAAATGGCAATGTTCCACAACAGGATAAATGTGACTCTTAGATCTCAAGCCGAACATTTTCCCAGGAGCTCAACAATCCGCAAACCTCACAAAACTAACTTTTTTAATTGCGTAAGGTCAGTTTTTATTACTAAAATACTAGCTACAAATCAAAAGAATTCCCACAAGAATATTGCAAGAAAATAAACATACCTTTCCCAACAGAATCTTCATGGAACTAATAAAACCCTTTATGTGAAACTATGCTTCTTTAAGAGCATTTTTTCATAAAAACACATTTCCGCTAAGATGGAGTTTGAAGTTTGTAAACTATCTACCTCCAGACTTCTCACTGATATCACACATTCAAACATAACTTCTAAAGTTTTCCAAAGCCCAGTTATATGTAACATATCTCACTTCTCAAAATAACAGGCAGTATGGCACTCAAATTTTTTTTCTATCCCCATTTACAAAAAGGAACTCAAATTCTCTCTTCCAGAGATATACAAGCACAAATATTCTATGACATTAAAAGATTACTTCATGGATTTACAAGTTTATATATATAAAAATTAGCTTGATTGATGTCAAATACCAGTTTAACATCATGAACTGATAAAACACCATCATTCAGAACTATGACAAACAGTGTGAGTTTTGATGAAAAGAAAAAAAAGTCATGTTCAAAAGCAATTATAACCTTTTTTAGGCAAAATGAAACACCATTTGATAAAGGAACACAAGCCAGACACATGATCAAAGGGTAAAGTCTGAGAGGAATACACAGAGGGAAGTTTTTACATCCACAGAATAAGAAATGAATGTGCTTGGACAAAGGCAAAGGCTGATTCCAATAAACAAATCAAAAATAGGGCTTTTTTTCCCTCTTTCAAAAATTAAATAAAAGATCAAACACGCACACACACACACACACACACACACACAGTGTTCTTTGTTTTGTCTTTAGGAACAATCTGTGAACTCCCTTGATGTTTCCTGCTCTCAATCTTCCAGCATTCCTCTTCCTGCCCTCCGTGAGGAGCAAGCAGAGGAAATGGGAAGAGCACCAGGCAGATGAGGACAGCATTTTCCATGCCTCGGAGAAGCAGATCCACATTTAGCATGACTTACACTGTCCCTAATATCACTTTGAGCAGACCTAGAACACAGCACTTCAAAAGCATTATCAGGCAATGACCTAGTTTCTCTATATAGGACCCTATCACATGAATTAAATATTTGTTAAAGGCCATAAAAACGTGTAGTAAACCATCACTGCCAGAAATATGAGATTAAGTGGGAGGACTGGCGTTTGCTCTGGGTAATGGTTGAATTGTATTTCCAATTTTTAAGAACATGACCAGCACCAAAAGATATTTGGCGAAAATAAAAAGGCTGTGATTTTGTGTATGTGCATGTGGGGCTTTGTGGTTGCCAGAGGGGAGTGGGAAGGAGTGTGGGAGAGGGGCAGAGTGGCAGAGGGGTTGATTTATTTTTCAAATCCACATTTATGAATACAAAGAGAAGAGCTGTCAGCAGCACACTGCCAAAGCCCAAAAAGCAGCCAGACCTGCCTCTTCCCGTCTTGGTTGGCCAGACACAATACGACATCCCGCAATCTAGGAAAACCAACAGAGGCAGATATATGGAGACAAGTGAGAGAAAAACCAGTCCTGGAAATGTCTGGTTACACATTACTACTAGTTTAGGATTTGGAGTTCCAATGAATTGAGGGATGGAGAGATTCTGGCCAATCAAAACCAGAAAACCAACAGGGAAAGCTTTAAAAAGCTGTCTCCGATGTATCTTCCTAGTAGATAATAAATATAGGAGAAATTTAATTCACCTACAGAGACACCAAGGAGTGAGACTCTGGGAAAGTGGCACTGCTTAGATGAGCTGCAAGGTTGTAAGGGATCAAGTGAGTGAATGCTTACAGTGTGACATGCCAAGAACTATATCCAAGGCAGGATCTGGAGTTGCATTTCCAGGCTCACATCATACTAGAGAGACAATAGTCCCTCTCTAGGTCACTGGTAAGACTGCATCTAAAAAGCTGCATATTTTTCTCCCACTGAGATGGAAAAGTAGAACAATCAAGAGTTGAACAGACAGCTAAAGAAAATGACTAAAAATAAGTTTTTCCTATGGTTAGAATACTATGAATGTTAACAGTGACTCTTCTACAGGTTTAGTTCAAGTAAGGATTTACACGGGGTAAGTAAAAAACAAAACAAAAAAATTTAAAGGAAAATGTTTCTCACTGTGCTGATAAAATTATGGTCTGGCCAATCTAGGATATTTATGTTTAACAATGATTAAAATGAATGACTGGTGGAGTGACACACACACACACAAACACACACACACACACACACACACACACAAATCCTGAACAGCCTGCTTACTAGGAGAGAGTGTGGGAGCAAGGAAAGACCGCAAGGCACTTAGCTACCTTAATGTATGATGATTACACCCCAGATAGTTGCATAATGCTTGACAATTTACAGTGTCAGTTCACATAAACTAAACCATTCTCATAAAAACCATGTAGAAAGGTCAGAATGGGTATTATTATCCCCATTTTACAGATGAGAAAGCTGAGTCTCCAAATTACCTCACCTGTGACTGGTTTTGTCCTAATACAGAAAACTTCCTCACATTATGATACCAAGAGATAACAACCACACAACCCAGCAAACAAACTTCAGTACATCTTTCTGCTTCTATGCTTCAACTTCCCCATGTATAATAGAGATTTGACACAGCTGTCATTTTCAGTGAACAATTAAACTGAAACAATATAAGTTGAGATTCATAGGAAGTTCTGGAAATTCAGATTTTAAAGAGGCTCACCATGCAGAATTTTTACACTTTACCTCTAAAAGCTAAGAAAAAAGTCGCAAGTGATGCAAATGTTCTTAAAACTGTGGTTTAAACAAAGTAGACTGGATGAGTACATGACATATCAAAGATCCAACAATCTGCAGCCTTTCAAATTTTGCTTTTGAAGCTTACTACATTTAGGAACCACATAATATCTGAAAGTGGTAAATTGGCCTAAAGAGCATGATTTTTAAAACATTTAACAGGTTATTTTAAAATTCTGAACATGTATTTGTTTTATACTTTTAAAGCATTTTTATTTAAATTTCTCAAAAGAAATGAAACGCAAGAAAAAAAATGCAAGAAAAATACACCTCCAATCTGTGATTCCATGTCTTTGCAACACTCTGACTGCCATAAAATATCATGACAGTAGAATAACAAATGACAGGATAGGCAGAAAATGGAAATTTCTACAAAACAAACTTCTAATTTATGGAGAAAGGCAGATTCATAATCTAAACTGTGGGAATAAAAGGCATTCATTTCTGGATATCTATCTATCTCCTGAATGGCAAAACATTTGAGATACAGTCCTGCCAGAATTGCATTGATTAGAACTGCACACTCTTTTAATTAAATATAAAATAAAGTCAAGTGTTTTGCTTTGTCACTAAAGAAAAGCCAGGCATATTTTGTTAAATTACTTAGAACTGGATGTCTAAGAACACAACTGTTCATTAGAGATATCTGAACTCTAGGGATCAGGAAAGCTAATCTGCATTCTGCTAGAGGAAATTTAATATTTACTTGCTCATTAAGGGGTAAATAACATTTGAAAAGAGAAAAAGAAAAGTTTCTTTACTGATGAAAATATATCCATCAGCTGTGGAGACATTAATAGTTGCAACTCTTGAATACATGTAAATTTAATCATGCAACTAGTAGAATTCCAACTTTCAATTAACAAACTACATGCCTTTTCAAGCATAGGTTCTCCGTGTAGTGACAAACATTGTGCAGAAATCAATACCCCCCCTCCTCACTTGCCTCACTTCATGTCTTATATCAAGCACGCTTCCAATAGTAAAGGGCATTATGTGTCAGAGATGCATGCTGTAATGCTTGCTCCAGAAAGAATTAAAATTAAGCTATCGGATCATCCATTGCACAGAGCTGTTGTCCTCTGCATACATCACCTAGACACATAACTTTTCCTCTACTCGCTGAATTTTATAATCTGCCTCAGTGCATAGCACGTGCTGCCACCTGAATTTGTTGTCTAACTTTTTTTTAAAGAGTTCTAACCGGGGAAAGACGACGGAATGTAAATAAACATTACTCCGGAAAACAACTATTTGAATTTATTCCCAGGAAACCAGGTAGCCACAACAACGAGAGAAGCTGACAAGTGCAAAGTAAGTTGGTTCTCTGCGTCCTGTGGCCTCAGCCAGGATAGCGGCTGTCGCTTCCCCAGTGTTCTCCAGCACCCCTCGGCCACCTCTCCGTCTCCATCTGCACTGCGAACCAAGGCAGCAGATGCGCTAGCCAGCCAAGCTGAGCTGGGTGGGCTGGCAAGAAAAGTTGTCAGGACCAGCGGGAGGCAGACGATCTGCCGGGAGCCTGCTCCCCAGCATCCACCTGGTGAAACTTCAGAGCCCCCAGAGGAGGGAACGAAAGAAGCAACCGACAGGAAGGATGACAAAACTGGAAGGGAATGGAGGGCAGGACTGGGAAAGACGGGTTTTACGGACTTTTATAAGTGGTTTTACTAGAACCCAAAGGGCTAACAGGCGAGACCGCACCGCACGCCTCCTTTTGGGTTCTCCAGGCCGGCGGCAGTCGTTTGCAGCCCCCATCACCCAGGCTGGCTCCGGGAGGAGCTGGGCCAGTTTCTCGGTGGCTATGCCGGGGGAGCGGGCTCCCACACCGCGGGTCAGGCTTCCGCGACCCGCAGCCCAAATCTCGCTGCCCAGGACGGCTCGGCCTGGATCCTCAGAATCGTGTTTCAAAACGTCTTACGGGCTCCGCCAGCACACACACGGAACCTACTCAGCGCAGTGCCCTAACCCACAGGGCAAATCTAGGAGCAGCCCAACGCTGGGGGAGGGACGGGGAAGTAGTTAGACAATAGTCAGAGGTTATTCCCGGGACAAAAAGCACCTGGCAAAGCGCGCTGGGGTCAGTCCCTTCGAGTCTCCACATTTCTGACAATGGCTTCCCGGGGAAATTTTCTTTGAACGTTCTAGTAGCAGAAAGCAACAAGCCCGCACCATAAGCAAGAGTAGCCGTCCTCACAGTCGTAACCACTTTTTCTTTCTCTCTACCCCGGCGTCGTGCAGCTTGCGCGGGACGCCGAGGCAACCAGTTTCCCAAGAAAAGCACTGTCTCGCACACTCCCGCACAGCCCTGCCCGCCTGCGCGCCGAGCGAGCCTCCACCAGGAACAATGGGTCGCAAAGATCAAAGTTACCTGCACCAGTGGCTCCCAGCCCAGTACCCCGCGTCCCACCTGGCACAAAGTCTGGGGACATCTCTCCTTGTGCTCGATACCCCCGCCCCGGGCCGCGAAAGTTCCCCCCTAAACCCTTGCCCCCGGCCCTACAGAGGAGCCGGCTCCACTCCTGGGGAGCTCCGGGCTGGGGCCATTCGTCGGGGCTCCGGACGCCCCCCGGCCACTCACCTGCGGAGAACTGGCCTTGGGCCGACCCCAGGAAAGGCCAAGGGGAAAGGAGCAAGAGCGCCACAAAAGCAGGCAGCGCCGTCGCCGCTGTATCCATGTCGACTTTGGGAGAACTTTCAAGCCGCTTTGCAAAGAGCTGCTGGGGGATTGCAGCGAAATCCCAGGCCGAGGGGACGGTCGGGCCTGACGGGGTGACAGCAGGGAGTCGACAGCCGACCGCCCGCCCGCACTTTTTCTTTCCCCGCGGTCGCCAAACTACCTCTGGGGCGCCAGCGTCGCCCGCGTCGCCGGCCGGCCTCGGCGGCAGCTCTCCATGCTCGGCGGAGGCTGCTCCTGTTAGTCAAGAGTTACTTTGCTAGGGGAGGGACGGGGGCGGAGCCGGGGGTGACGTCGCCCCGCGGGCTCCTGGCGCTTCTGAGGAATGCAGGCTCAGGCGCGGCACCGCCGCCGCCTCCTGCCGGAGAGACGCGCGCCAACCCCGGCCGCGCGCGCACCGCGCTCCGCGCCGCCTTTGTTCGCCGCCGGAGCCCTGCCGCCCGCCGCTGCTCGAGAGCAGCAGGCGGGAAAGGGGGCCTCACGCCGTTGGCTGCCCTACTCCAGAAACGGCAGTTTGACATGCGACAGTTGGGTAAGCAGTGTGGCCGGACCCCAAAAGACGATCGCAGAGAAACCCTGCCGCCTGAGCAGAGGCGCCCTGCGTTTCTGTGCCCAAGGCGGATGTCCCGCCAGAGCGGCGGCCGGTAGGAAGAGGGAGTGTAGAAGCGCCCAGATAAAACACCCACCTGCTTTGCAAACTCTCTGTTCCCTATTCATGTAATACAGAGTAAGACATCCCACCCCCGTTGAAAACTTATTGTTCCTTCTTCATATAAAAATAAAACTTGAACCAAAATAAACGTTCAGTAACTTTCCAGCGTGAACAGCTGGCATGTCTTCTTTCTGGTTTGTCATTTGCTGAATATTTGGATTTATTCTCTGCTTCATTGACTTTGCTTGTTGTTCTGAAACCTTCCGGCCTCCTTCCACTTCTTCCCGCAGGAAGAACCCAGGAGCTGGGCTTATGATCCTTGCCTTTCAGTAGGTCTGCGGGAGTAGGGTAGGTTTTTTGATTTGTTTTTAATACCTAAGAGGTATTTAAGAAACAGAAGTATTTAACAAAAGAACTTTACGCCGACAATGAAAACAGCAACGAATGATTTCATCCGGAGGAAAATAATGCTATGACAGTGAAGTATTTTCCAGTTTGCTACTTCAGCAGCTTGAAGTGATTTCACCATATGCCACGTTTACTTGCTTCTGTGAAAAGACAGTATAGTGAATACTTTATTCATTTTGTAGAATAGCAAGTAAAATAGATATGAATAAACAATTTTTATTCAGAATTTTGACGTCACATATACAATTCCCAGAACGATAGAATCTCTTGATTGGCATGTGTCAGTTACTCAGACGTCTTTAGCCTTTGTAAATCAACACAATGGACATTCAATGTAATATAACATTTACACAATTTACCAAGACACATATTCAGATTAATTAACAATTTACCAGGACACATAATCAATTAATAAATGGTATTAATGACCAGGCTTATGATAGAACTGGTTATATATATGTATATTATATATTGTGATATATATATACACACAGATTTATAATCAGCAAGGCTAATTCTGACTTTAAAAATTTGATAAGGATAGATGCTTGATTAAACATAACTGGGAGTCTTAAAGCTGGCTTATTAGCACACTAACTAGCTGAACACTTGTCAGTTCATCATAGTTAAGGTCATTCTTCCTTAGACAACAATGTAGAATTTTTTTTTAACTCACTGACTTATAACTGTTAACATATCACTATTTCTACTTCTTTGATTGGGGAACATTACTAAATCCTAAGTAACAAAAAAAAAATGGAAGGACATATGTTTTCCTTTTAAAGGACTAGGTGGAACTTTGTAAACTTAGCAGCAGTATGTCTCAGGAAAAACAAACAAAATCTCACCATACATATAGTAATTAATGTGTTCTGTTCCTGAGAGATGAAGGAAGTTCATGACTTGTTAGGTTTACTTGTTTATAAACACACAGAAGTCTTGTTCAAAATTGACATGCAATGCCAGGGCAAAGTGGGCACAGTTCTAGCTTGCCCATTCCTTGGGTCAACTCACAGAAGATTCCTTTTACTTTCTCTGGGAAATAATAACAATACAGGTAATGTTTGCAGAGTGCTTTCAGCATGCTAGGCACTGACTTAAGATATATCATGTCTCATTGAGACATTTAAGTGTACAATGTTGAGTTCAGACAACAATCCTATGACATTGGTACAATTATTACTCCCATTTGACAAACGAGGAAACAAGTTTAGAGATTAAATAATTTGCCCAACAGCACATATAAGGGTAAGAAGTAGGGGAGGGGAAACAAAGAGGGACAAGGAAACTCTCAAAAGGAATCAACAAACTAGCAAAGATGACTTCTCACTAAAAGTCAAAGAAATGCATTAAAACTTTTGGACAAGTAAATCAGTGTTTTTTGTCCTTATTTGCCGCTAATGCTGGCCACAATATCTAATGCTGGCCATAGTGTACTGAAATCATTTGAGTAGAGAGTATGTGTGGCTTCCACATAGTACTTGGCAAATATTGAGAATTTACTAGGTCTTTATTTGAAAGAATGGATGAATGTATCAATCAAATAGAAGTATAAATTTGACATAACAGAAAAAAATTGTCAACATGTGTTAAAAATCACTAAGATGTTGGTATTCTTATAACCCAACATAAGGAAAGTGTTATAGACACAAAGATATTTATCATTTACAAAAGGAAGAACTGGAAATGATATAAAAGTCCAGTCATGGGCAGACTCATGAGCATTGTCTGGGATTGAATATCTCACAGCCACTAGAAATGAAGGTATTAAAAAGAGTAAGTTGCAAAGTGGAAAAATGATTCTCATAAAATGTTGGGTAAAAAAAAAATCAGAAGACATTACAGAGTTTCAGTTTGGGAAGATGAAAAATTTCTGGAGATGGATAGTGGTGATGGTTGCACAATAATGTAAAAGTACATAATGCCGTGGAACTGTATACTTAAAAATGGTTAAAGTGGTCATTTTAATGTTATACATGTTTTGCTACAATAAAATAACTGTAAGACAAAGTCAACATACATTATGATTACAACTAAGGGAAAAAAACTGAAAAAAAAAACCACAAACTATAATATTGATATATTTAGCAGTAAATGTAAAATAATAAAATTTTATAACTATTTTCCTATGGTTTTTGGTATATGGTTGTAGGATATCTTTTTAAAGAGGATAGGTTTGTATTGTGATTGCAGATTTACCACATAGTAACTCCAATCACGAATTGAGATCTCCATTTGGCAAATGTTTTCTGTAAAATCCCAGTTCTATCGAAATTTAGCAAATATAATTGGACAACAGGCTCTCCAGATCACATAAGCTTGGAGAACTCTGGATTGAGCAAAGATAAACAGGTTTCTTTACTGTAGCAGGCTTCTTTACCGCGGAACTGTTCCATGATTACTAATATGGTGTTGTGTACTGTGAATCTGTTGGAGGGAGGAAAATAATGCACTTTTTCTCAAAGTTTCAGACCACAGTACTCTTTAAAAGAGAAGTATTTCTCAGGATTAGGGTTCCAGAGAACAGAATTTGGAAAGCATCGCATTAAGCAACATTTAGTATCTCTGTGTCTCAATTTCTTTCGTATGAAAATGAGGTTAATCAGACTTTTTCAGACGATTAAATAGACTATGGTACATTGTATATTTTTGTATGGGTGTAAATTTAGTTTTAGGTACAAGTATGAAAGGGTCTGAATGATAATAATTGCTGAGTAAATGTTCTTTTCTTTTTCTTGTTCTACTGAAGGATTATGTACAAACCTGTACCCAGAAGAAGCAAGGTTTTATTTATCCAGTGACAAACCATAAGGATACCCACAGCATGCATTTATAAGCAATTAGATAATATTCTCATCTTGTTAATAACAACTGATTGTTTATATTATGCTTTTCAGTTTGTAATGCCTATTCACTCACACAATCTCAATCCATCCTCAATCCAACCCTGTGAATTAGTAAGGGAAACCAAAGTTTAGAGGGATTAAAATACCTGGCCAAAGTTATAATGCTGGTTAATAGCAGAGCTGTCACTCTGACCTGCAAATTCTGATCCTGAATCTCATTTTTCTCCCATCCCCCCAATACCTATGTACCTAATTCTCATCTCTAAAAACTTTCATTTGCATTAGGTGACAAAATTCTCAATGCCAATTCATCAGACAGAGCCTCTTGGGCTGTTGGATGGAAATGAGCTTCTATTTCTTCTTTTAAAAGAAGGAAAAAGAAAAAAAAAAAAAAAACTAAAAGCACTTCCTTAAGTCACAGTCTTGCTTGGGTATGTATATTGTCAGTAGAGCCCTCCAAGAAGGGAAGGGCAGCAGGGATTTCTGACAATAAAGTCCTTGAACAGAACAGGGACTTCCAAAAAAAAAAAAAAAAGGTGCCTGCTATGCCTTTGAAAGCTATTGTTCTGGATGGGTGTTGGGAGTCTTTGACTGTAGGGCAAAGCCCACTGATCCCAGGAGTAGTGCTGGGACCTGGCTAGCTACTACTTGGATCTTGACCTGAGAGCATCCAGAAACAAATGGAATTGTGATGGCTATGAGTCTAAGTCTCTAAGGAACATCTCCTCTCTGTATGTTCTTAACAGTTTTGGATCAAATGGAAAGAAGTGCACTGTATTCAAACCCAGAGTTATTTTGTGAGTCCCTTGATCCCTTTAAAATATCCATAACTGAGGATTAACTCAGAAAACACTAGTCAAGATAAAGCATGCTCCAAAGGTTTTATCCAGGGAAGAGAAGAAAAAAAAAAAAAAATGTGAGCAGCTTGAGAGCTCAGTGTTGCCAATTTGGAAGAGCAATTTGCCTACAGCTGGGTATAATTAACAAGCATGGGTCAAAAAGGAAGCTAATCATAAAAGTGTGAATTGGACTGAGGTGGAGAGACGGGATAGTGACAGTCACTTACAGAGCTGGTATATTCTGGCTTTGGAGTCTCTCCCCATTTTCAAAAAGTCTAGTCTAATGACAATAAAAGATTGAACTCTGAGGGAAAAAATGTCTGGTCTTTATGGTATCCTACATGTGTTTGATAAATTACCTTCTCTGGGACACTATATGGTGCCTTACTCACCCTTTAAACTTTAAATTAGTGAGTAATTTCCATGCCCCCAGCCCCCCCAAAAAAGTATGGCTCACTATAGGAAAAAAGGTATAAAGGGCACCAGCTATATAGCATCCTATTAAATTCTGTTTGTATTATTTTTGGTCTGAATGGACAAATTATCCCAAGGTAATTTTTTGTTCCTTATTTTAGCAAAAAGTAGGAAAGAGGATAACTCTTAAAACTAAGTAAATACATCATGTATTCAATAATACATTTTGCAGGGTTAAGAATTCAGATTCAAAGTTTCAGCCTGAGGAGAATTAACACAGCTGAATGAGAAATTCTCTAATGATCACACTTCTTCCTTCCTCCTACTTACTTCTGAAGGGAAATGGGGCTGCTGGCTTCACATATGGAACCCTGTGGATCTTGCCATCTTTCTTCCCAGCTTATTCTGGTCTTGAGACAGAATGAAGTAGGATTCTGAACACAAAATGTGGCACTTCCGAAGCTCTGGAGATTTTTCTAATCCTCCAAATGTTGTCCAATAAAATCCTCCCTTTACACTGTTGGTGCTACCACCGCATTCATAACCAGGGAAGTCTGACAAAAAAATGAACCAGTAAAACCTACACACAAACACAGGGGCTCATTTCAGTGCTGAAGTCCTCTTTAACCAAAACAAAGAATTCATTTTGCCATTTGCAAGTGTTTATTAAGTGTACAACACAGTGCTAGTTACTCTATAGGGGATAGAGGAGAATTAGCAGTTTGCATTTGAGATTAATAGACAAAAAATAAGAGACAACAAACCATACGTGTGTATGTGATATATAATATATTTGAAATGTGAAGGAATAGGAAGCAAAGTGTTAGGTTCTGGTGAAGGGCAGTCGGAGGGAAAAGCTTTTGGAGGATGACCAATTTTGAGCTATATCTTGAGGAAAGTGATGGTTATGACTGGCAAGGGAAAAAAGGCATGAGCTGTAAACTACTTTTTTGAGCTTGAACTTCCTTAAACAGACTTTCTGTGAAGTAGTTTGCACTTGATAACTGACCAAAATGTGATTCTTGTTGACTGCAATACCTGTCTATCCTGGAAGCAAGTTCTCAGTTTGTTGTTGAATGTTTTCAAATCACCTGAGAAGCCTTGTTGGAAGACATATAAAATACAGATATGTCCTAACATCAGTTTGTGTGCTTTTAAAAGCTTCACAACTGCCTAAACGAAATAAACTCAGAGAAGAATTCATTAAGAAATAGCTATACAAGCACAGTGGAGTATTAAAATCACAAGTAATTTCTTTGGGGCCATAATGAAATAGTCAATTAGCTCTTTACTTGTTGACAACTACAGCTGAGCTGATTTAAACTAATGGTCCACCGATCTCAGCAGAAAGTCAAAGATGACAAACTACAATGGTCTGGGAAAAGAATCAGAGACTGGGTTGGTCAAAACCCCATTTCCTTTTTCAGTTTCTGCAATGTAAAACAGCCACTTACCTAATTTACATAAACTTCAAAGAAGTTTGGTGGACAACAGGAATGTACATAACTAATAATATTAGCTAATTTTTAAAAAACAGTTTACATGGAGTGGTGGGCAGAATAATAACAAGCTCCACATCCCCCCACCAAAAAAAAAAAAAAAATCCCTGGAAGATAAGAATATGTGAATATATTCCCTTACATGGCATAAGAGACTTTACAGATGTGATTAAGTAAAAGATCTTAAGATGGAAGTATTATCCTGGGATATCTGGATGGGCTCAGTGTTATCCACAGGATCCTTATAAGAGAGAAGCAATAGAGTAAGAGAGAAAAGATGGAAGGATAGAAGCAGAGAAGAGTGAGGAGAGAAAATGTTACACTGCTAGCTTTGAAGACATAGCAGGGGGCCAGGAGTCAAGGAATTAAGTGACTTTTAGAAGCTGGGAAAGTCAAGTGAATAAGGTCTCCACTAGAGCGTCCGTATGGAACGTAGCCCTATATACACCTTATTTTAGTCCAGTGAAATCCACTTCAGACTTCTGACCCCAGAACTGTAAGATAATAAATTTGTATAATTTTTAGCTACTAAGTTTGTAATAATTTGTTACAGTAGCAATAGGAAGCTAATACACAGGGGTTATCTCATTTGATCCTTAAAGCTATTATTTGAGCCATTTTACAAGTTCAAATGAAAAATAAGAAAGCTTATGCTCAAATAGATTAAGCAATTTGCTTAAGTGGTAAGCTAAAGCACAAATCCAGGCACTCTGACTCCAGCGTCCGCGGTGTTAAGAAATAGGCTGTTTCAAAACACTTATTTTGACCACAATGAGCTATCACCTCACACCTATCAAGATGGCTATTATCAAAAAGACAACAAATAACAAATGTTGATGAGGATGTGAAGAAAAGGGAACCCTCGTATATTGTTGGTGGGAATAAAAATTGGTGCAGCCACTATAGAAAATAGTATGGAGGTTACTGAGCCTTGAAAAGAATGAAATCTTGCCATTTGTGATAACATGGATAGACCTAGAGGATATTATGCTAAATTAAATAAGTCAGACGGAGAAAGACAAATACTATATCATTTCACTTATGTGTAGAATCTAAAAAAACAAATGAAAAAAACAGAAACAGACTTACAGCTATAAGGAACAAACAGGTGGTTGCCAGAGGGGAGAGGGGTGTATGATAAGTGACATAGGTGAGGGAAATCAAGAGGTACAAACCTCCAGTTATAAAATAAATGAGTCAGAGAAGAAATGTATAGTATAGGGAATATAGTCAATAATAATGTACTATCTTTTGTATGGTGACAGATGGTAACTAGACTTACCATGGTGATCATTTTGAAATGTATAGAAATATCAAATCACACTATACTGTGCACTAGGAACTAACATAGTGTTGTAGGTCAAATTATACTTCAAAACAAACAAACAGACTCATAGAAAAAGATATCAGATTTGTGTTTACCAGAGGAGGGGCAAGGAATTGGATGAAGGTGACCAAAAGGTACACACTTCCAGATATGAAAGAAACAAGTACAACAGGATTAATATAATTAACACTGCTGTATGTTATATATGATAGTTATTAAGAGAGTAAGTCCTAAGAGTTCTTATCACAAGGAAAATATATTTTTTTTCTTTTTATTTTATTTGTATCCATAAGAGATGATAGATGTTCACTAAACTTACTGTGGTCATCATTTCACCACGTATATAAGTCAAGTTATTATGCTGTACACCTTAAAATTTATACAGTACTATATTTCAATTATATTCAATGAAACTAGAAGAAAAATTAAACTTTCTTCCCAAAAAAACCCCACTAATTTTGAACGGCAAAAATGTATTGAATTACCACACAAAGGTTCATTGTGATAAACAATTTATGAAAATTTTTAAATGTATTTGTAATTTTCTGTATTTGCAAGTAATACAGTTCTTAACCTTCTGTTACAAATCCTCACTATAAATGCTAGTAATCACATTCTAGTTTGGTATAACTATATTATTTAGTTGGAAGAACACATAAACTAGGAAATAGCCTTTATCAGTAGTTATCTTGAAGACTGACATATTTCCTGTGGTAATTATCTCTATACAGTTTTCTATAGATTATAAGCTATCGAAGGGGATGAGACTCTATTTCCTCTATTTTCTACAAGGCCCACAGCCCATTTCATCATATCCACTTGCTTTAATCTTTTTTATGTTAATCAATTGGTCATTAATTCTGAGGATCAATGCCTCCTTAGAAATCAAATTTTTGTTTCGTTAGCACATAGGCTGTCACTCTAATTTCCTGGAAGTCAAAGACTATTTATTGTTTATCATTGTATCTTCACCCATAAATAGTTACTGTCACATAGTTGTTCAATTAATGACAGTTGAGGAATGAACGAATGGGTAGATGGGCGGATGAATGAAAAGACTTTTCAAGGTCAAGTGGCCCTGTGGTCTGGCAGGAAAAGACACCAAATTCTGAAATAATGAAAGAACAAACCCCTGGACAGAAAGTTGAAGAACAGTATGAGTAAGAAAATCTTAAGTCTTATGGCCACTGAAGTTTAAAAGTATTATTCTGATGCAAGCTTTTGAAGCCCATTTTTTTCTTTAATTTCTAAGATTTTTTGTTTATAGTTATAATATTGATCAAGAATGCAGACTTTTTAGTCTATTTTTTTTGTGTGTTCTTCCTGCTAGTGAAATATTTTCTTTTGTGCATAACAAACAATTGTCAACATCACTTATTTATACCGAGATATACTAAGGGATTTTGTTTACAACTCATTGTATGATACCCAGAACTCATTTCCTACTGCAACAATGAGAGCTGTGAGTCTAAATCCAAGTCATACTGGGTAAAGTGAGACTGCACCTTAAAACAATTAGGGCTGTTTAATTCATCTTAGATCTGAATATTTGAGGTTTTTCCCCCCTTTCTAGATAGCTTCAAGAAGGGAAGGCTAAGTTCACATGTCATATTCAGAATGTTGTCTTTCCATTGTAAAATAGCTCAGTAAACAAATCACAATCAGGTTGATAGCCTAGGATCCAGTGACTGTTTATGTACCCTTAATTAGGGTGGTGTGACTAAAGATATGTCTCCTGCTGGCCTGCCCCACACAACCTAATGTTTTCTTCATTTATTAAATAAATATTCACTGTGTGCCTCACAGGGCTAGGTACTATTCTGATATGGCTTATACAACAGGGTGCAAAGTAGGCGAAAATCTCTGCACTGTGTTTATATTCTAGCAGAGGGAGATGGATGATAAATAAGTAGAATTTATAGATGGCCAAGAAATAACTACCATCACTACAATTAATATTGTAATATCTCAAAAAAATCATAAAAAGAGATAATTTTATTATATTTTGCTTTTGAAACCAAGACTGGGTCCAATTCATTTTGGTAGTAATACTATCAAAGGTAAAACTTTGACTCAGTATAAGAAAAGACTGAATGGTTAATAGACAAGAAAAAATTGTCTTCAAAATCATGCCTATTTATATTTAATGAATAATTGTGTAACTATCTGTATTTCCTTTTTCAACTTGGCTGCTGGGAAACTCAGAGCTAAATTTGTGGTCATTATTTAGCAATTACATACAACTTATTGGTCTACATTGTTATATACTCAATTTCTAGTGGTCTTATTTTACTATTCTACCCTGCTTTTCCTTTCACTTTGATACATTTACTTATTTATATTTTCATGTATTTGTTTCATTTTTGTAAACCAAGAGCTAAATCTCCCAATAAATAAGCAAAACTACCCAAGAAGAGTGGGTACTTAAGTTTTGCAGACTCACTGAATAGGTCAAGAGGTTCTACCTTCCTGCTGTTTAAATCTTTTTAGATGAAAAGGCCAAGGTACAGGAAGTTAAGGTGCCCTATACAAGATTTTAGAGTGCATCCTCAAGCATATGCTAATTAACCACTTGTCAAGGTGAAATGAGGCCAGGGATGGTATCTACACTGTGAAAGGCTATTGGTTAAAATGTAATCTAAGTTTATTCATCTCTAAATCACAGAATTCTACTAGCTTTTAAGTTTCTATCTCCTCTATGTGACATTCTGCCAGTTATCCTCAGATTTTGGTGAGAGAAAAAAATTAGGATGACCTACTAGGTCTTCCAAATTCTTAACAAAACTGTCAAGAAAAATAAATCTTGGTACAGGATCCATAAATCTCAGCAAATGGACAAGTTTGAAGAAACCAGGTGAGACATTAGAAATGCCTTTAAATTATTGCAACCTGTTCCTCCATTAAAAAGAAAGTATGTAATTCACATCCAAAGGTATGATTTCTCAACAAAGAAAAATTATACCTGAGTTGGCAAGTGACAAGACACATCACAGAACTGTTTTGTCCAGTAGTAATACGGCTGCTGATCAGTTTACTAAGGAGCCCGGGGGTAGATTAATTATTTAGCAATGGAATAAATTGAAAAGTTGGCCCTAACTACTTCAAAACAAATTGAAACACCAGACTCTGCAAAACACTCAGCAGTAATCACAGAAAATGCAAGTGAATTTGAAACTAGGTTTTACAATTGGTACACCATCTCCATCTCCTTTTTATTCCTCTTTATTTCTTCAACCTCTATTTTTCCAACTCCAGCACATCCAATTACCTCCACACCTACCCTGTACATCCACTTGATACTAACCAATACCTTCCTAAAAAGGCAATTCCTCTCTGCATTTTCCCTCCCTTCTTCCCTCTCCCTTTCTTACTATATTTAATGCTCTGTACTGGGCATTGAAAGGTAAAGAGATAGAGCATAGGAGGGTCCCACATCTCCAAGAGCTTAAGGTACCATCTAATGTTGAGCATGGGAACATGGAAGATGGCATGTGAAAAAATAATTGGGAGTAAAGGCAAAAATGATAGGCACAACTGAGGTACAAACAACCTGCTATGAAAAAACAAATAGAAAAGCAATTAATTTCTGTCATTTTCTGGCAAGAATGGGTGACAAATATCTTCACTCAGTGTATTCCCCTCCCATCTGTTTCTCTCACTTCAAATGGGGACAATTTAGGATCTGGGTTGTCAGTTTCTGCTACTGAAATGTGAAACTGGAGGATGAAATTTACTCTGATGTCAGCTGCACAAGAGGCTGTATTTAACTTAATATAGTGAAAGAGCAGTTTGGTGACCAAATCTCTGTGAGGAACAATGATCCAAGGTTCCTGTTGCCAGTTTCTGCTTTGGGACCAGCAATACTAAGTTGTTTGAGCCATGATTTCTCACCTCTTTTCTCTCCTCCACTTCTTAATGTCTTCCTAGGATTTCCCAATGTTTTTCTTCATTAGTTCCTTATAACTAACTATTCTAGCCACTGTGTGCTTCAAATACAGACCAGTCTATGTATCAGGACAACCTGACTGCCTCTGTGTTATCAATTTAGAAGCAATCTCCAGAGTCACTTTGTCTAAAATGCCATCATTTTAAGTGTCCTATCAAACATTCAAATGTTCCTGTGAGGGTAGACTAGAAGGTCTATCAGTCATTTATACTTCAGTTTGAATTATTTTATCATGCCCTTTTTCTCTAAACATCTAGCGGTCATGAGCTACCTTCAGGAGGCTGAGTCACTCATTCAGGCACTAATTATTTAGCATCCTATTCCAGGTTAACTTGTTACAAAAATGGAGAAGACCTGTCTGACTCATATATCAGTTCAGAAAGAAACACATCACAATTTTAATAAATGGTAAAGGTGCAGAAGAACCACCAGTGCTGCATTGGGAATTGGGTACTGGCTTCAGTGACAGGACAACAGATTTGAGGTAAATCCTGAAGTTTATGTTGGAGTTAACCAGAGCTGGGAAGGAAGGGAAAAATTGGAATCATAAACACTTTGAAATGGGGAGGTTTTGGGTGACAGCCAAGATGGAGACTTCAAGCAGCCAGTAACAGCGTAAGACATGGTGGTTAAGGGATAGGAGGTAGATTCAGAATTTGGGAGAAAATGCCAAAAGGGAGATGGGGATACAGGAAGATTATAAGACAGTCTGTGACTATTTTAAGACCTCTGCTATTGAGAGTTTGTTTAAGAGGCAAAGGAACAAGGAAGTTGGGATTACATTAGTAGGATAATTTGGAAGGAATTAAAATATGAATAATGGAACTGACAGTAAATGAATCGTCAACATTCTTTTCAATCAGCCCTTCTCCCAGTCACCTAGGATCTGCATTGTTTGTTATACAGAAACATTTTGAAAAGCAGAGGAGTCCTGATTCTATCATTAACTAACTGCTTTCAAGTACTCTAAACTTCTAGGAATCCATTTTTTTTTGTATTCCACGGAAAAGCACAGGAAAAGATGATCCTTAAGATTGCTTTTAATTTTAAAGGATATGATTATTTTTAGGTCTTGGAAGAATCATGTTTTGTATAGCACTATCTAAATAGATACAATCTCCTCCTACTAGGAGCATAAGCATCACCAGAATATTGGCACCAAAGAACTCAGGGGTTTACTATTTGAAATTTTAAAAGTAACTTTTTCCCTCATTACAAAAATAACATTCATTACAGCAAAATTAGAAAGAAGAAAACAAAAATATCACAACTCCTACCCACTTAGACACAACCAGGGTTAATACCTAGTATATAATCTCACCAAGAATACTATTATTTTAGGTAAGACCATGTTAAATTAATGATGAATTATTCTCTACTAGAAAAAGCTGTTTGTTTGCTTCTTCTAGAGCTGAGAGATTTTTACACAAATAACTATTGAGCATTTCATGGCGTTCAACAAATCCAGGCAGATTTCATTCTCCCTAGAAAGTCAATCAACCTACATTAAGTAAAAGCTAATAGAATTACAACTCCATACGAATGTCTTCTCTGTGATTTCAGATTAATGCTTTCTTAAAGTCCTTTCAAGGAACACGCTCAACCATTAACAGGAGCTGTGATTTACGGTGTGTGTACCATGCGTCAGGCACTGTACAAGGTACTTTCTATATGCTATCTTTAAACCTCGCAATAATACAGTAGGGCAGGTATTTTAATCCCAGTTTTGAGGATAAGATCTCAGAGGCTAGGAAAGGTTAATTGACTTTATAGTAACCATTTGCTAGGAAAGAGCTGAGCCAACATTTGGACCCCAAACTGCCTTATGCCAAATGCCATCTTCTTACCATAACAGCAGCATTCACCAAACTCTTTTCTAAATAATATGAGAGTCCAGTGAGATAAGTATTCCATGAAAAAAGGCTTTATTGCCAACTATGCTTGGAAAACATTACTGTCTAGGAAAGAAACATATTTAACTTAATTAAATGCTTAGTTCTTTATTCTTATTTGGACATAATACATATGTTTTTCACTAATAGACTTCCAGCCGCATCACCCTAGAGACCAAGGCAAGTAACAATGAATGAGGAGCCAGTCACTGACCTAGGCTTTTCCCTACTAAGTATAATTTAAACAACCATTGCCTACTAGGAACATTTATCCGACTTCAGGGGCCCCCTTGAACAATAGTGCATAAAAATACTAAAAATTATTATTTTCTTATTAGTCTCAAGAACAAATAGAAATGATTTGAGGTTAATGAAGCCTTATCTATAAGCCCCCTTGCATTGACCCCTTCCAAAAGCATGGGAAGTCCCTCACAATGTGTTCATATGATCATAAGCTTTTTGTGATACCAAATAAGAAAAAAAGATACTGTTTCTGCAACTGTTAAGACTTTGTCTCTTTCCTCTTCAGCTTTCCCTGTGCCACGTTTTTGCCCTACTGATACTGGAGTAGTGGTGTTTTTTGATATTCAGTTAACTAGGTAAGTTTGGATTGCAACTGATCATCTTAACACATTGATTCTCAGCTAGGGACAATTTTGTCTTTCAAGAGATGTTCAGCAATGTCTGGGGACATTATGGGGTGTCATAACTGGGGTGGGAAGTGGGAATATTACTGGTATATAGAGGCCAAGGAGGTTGCCAAACACCTGGAATTCAAAGAATGCCCCTCCCTCCCACCAACAAAGATTTATTGGGCCCAAAATGTCAACAGTGCCAAGTTGAGAAATCCCAGTTTAGTGGAATACATTTTTGTGGTTTGCAGTCACTTTCACGTATAATTAAGTTATTACTGGTTGTCCTGGTGTAGAAATGGCTTCCACAGATATTCTGGTGGTGGTGGAAGAGGAAAAAGGAGTCAGAAGCTAGTCTGAGATAATTTTTCCAAACATTGAATATTTAAAATTAAGGGGAGGCTGCCTACTCAAAATGAAAGTCCTCTTCTGTTGAAAACATACTAAATAATGCAGCATGTACAATTATAAATGCACCATACATTTTTCTCTTTTTGATGAGAATTATGCAAAATGGAATTTACAGAACTCTTCAGATTGTAGGGCACACACCTAAAACCATACTACTAACACCATACATGTCTGTTTTTAAAGTCATCCATTTTATGCATTTCATGTCTTGGCATGACAATACCACAAATTGTGAGGCTGAAATAAAGCTTTCTAAACTAGGATTAATTTAAACTCATTTGCACTACAAGGCTAGAAGACAGACTGAATTATCTTTCTATTCCATTTACAGAAAACAGAAATTATCACATAAAGAAAGAAGTATTACACAGATATGGTGTTCAGTTAATTAATATATATATATTTTTAAATTTTGTGATGCTTATTTTATTTGTCAGCTTTTAAAATACACAATTTATTGTGATTTCTCTTATCATCTTAAATACCCACTTTTGAATCTAATTAAATTTTAATTTTAATTTCTTTCCTGAAAAATGTTCCACAAACTGGTATTAAACTTCAGACCCCACAGAATCTACATATTCTCCTATAGACACATTTTATTTTAATATAAAATACTGAATTGGTATTTCTTTTATTTCTTTAAAAATGTTTGCTTCTAGCTCATGGCTCATTGCAGAAAGCAGCCACCAGAGAAGTCCTTTTTTTTTTTTTTCATTCTTCTGCTATGTCTTACTAGAACTGAAATATTCTCTTCCATTTCCCTTACTTAATGGAAAATGAAGATGCAAGAAAAAAAAATCCCATTTCCTCTGTGAAACCTGCTGCCCTAAAGTCACAAACATAATTTATGGATTCTAGCCATGCTTGCATTACTTGCCATGCCAATAAAGTTTATTGAAATTGGAATTGGAATTAAAAAGCTTAAACTAAAAGAAGTAGTCCAAGGGTCGGAAAAAAATATATATGTAGGCTGTACCCAAGTAAGAATGTTCCTCTACCTTCACCAGACTGTAATGCAAGTTAGCAAGAGCCAGACTTTTATTTTTTAATCCAAGCTAATCATGTTAACATTGAGGAAATTTTTCAATTTTATTTAATATTTTATGACCTAAGGCTTGTCATTCCATATTAGAATGGAGATCCAAGAATAACAAACAAATAAACAAACAAACAAAAAAACAAGAACTGTTTGCTTTGTGCTTCAGAGTTGTAGGGTTTTAAGATTTAGAGAGAAACGTGACCAAAAATATCTATGGTAAGGCTAAAATTATTAGTCCGGGTGAACATTATAAAAATGTAAGTAAAAATGAATTTAAAAGTGATATGAGTACACTGAATTGGTTGAAATGTAAAATCCCACAGAGAAGTATTTGTGGATTGCTGCAGGAAATCTACATTAAAGTACATTATTTCATGCAGAGAGAATCTTACTGAAATTATAAAGTACTCCTATGGCAAAAAGGAAAGAACAACCCACGGCTTTATAGCAGCAGTCAGGGTAACAGCACACATCTCAAAATAAATCCCTCACACTTTCAGAGGAATAACTCCTGCTAATCAAATGTCTCAAAACATCTGGGCACTACTTGAAGTTTCCCTGAACATTCTGCACAAAGAGACAGAAATGCAGGTTGCAATAGGGCATAACAGTATTTCAGAGATGCTGTTTTTGAAGCATTTCTAATTTCATTCAGTCTTAAAATGCCCCAGTTCAAAAGAAAGACACATAGATAATAGGTGCTGAGAGCCCCAGATTGCAGATTAGGGAATTTGCAAAGCTAAAAACAACTAGGAGGCTTGATATGTGGGTAAAATAGTACAAATTAAGCATTTGAGGTCCTGACTCAATTTCTTATACTCTACTTTGTGTAGCTCTAAAGTGGTCAGATAGGCTTACTGCCAGAAACTTTGGTGAGGGGAATCTGTATAGTTTGATGTTTTGTAGGAGAATTTAGTTGAGAATTCAAGCTCTTGGCATCAGGAAAATATTTACATGACTCTATGGATGTAATCTTTTGCAGAATGACAGGAAAAAAGGAAGTAGTCTGACATAAAGAAAGGTTACCAATCCAGAGACAGATGAACTGTTCATAACTGTGACCTGGGGAAATCTCTTTAACTTATCTGTAAAATATACCATAGTATACGTCTGAGGGGGTTGTGATAAAGGCTAATAATAGTAATGTATGTGAAACGACTTCACATGGGGCCTGGAACAGAGTGGTTTTGTTGTTTTAATCATCATCCTTCTCTTCCTTCATCTAACCTCAACTACACTTAGGTAATCATGTTTAAGAGAAAGCTGTATTTTGAAATTAATCATAATAATTTTGCTTATATAGGTAAACATTTTGAAACTTGAGAGAGAAGGTGTTAAAAATGAAGAGAAAGACTTATTCATTAGATGAGTCACAGAATAACATTAGAGTTCATGTTTGCTTAGGAGTGGGAATAGGGACATGACATTTTAATAGTATCAGTTTTATAAATACTCAGGCTACTTTGTGCACTCAGAATTTCTTTCCAATTTATCAAAGTCCAATCTAATCTGAATAAAAATCAAGTTTCTAAAAAAACAATATTACATATGAAAACCATGCTGAAATTAAGTGCATATTTTAATATAAGCAGGAAGTTTGATCTAGTTTTGTCATCACACATGAAATGTCTAATGTATTATTTACCAAAATGAAATATATTTTCCTTTTGTTCTTCCTACCACTCTTCCTTCCACTCTTCCTTCCTTCCTTTCTTTCTTCCTTTCTTCCTTCCTTCCATCTCTCCTTCCTTTCGTTTCTTGTTTTCTTTCATTAAAAAGTTTCAGAAGAAACAGAAGTCAGTTGGCCCTCAGTCTCAATGGACTACATTTTAGATGTGAAAGATTTCACTGTGATAATCTTATCTATAAGGTTACTCTACACGGACCCTGATGATAGTATCTTAGTGAAGTTCCAATGTAATAGAAACAAAATTTACTATCTTACATTTAATATGAGTATATTCAAAAGTATATCAAGTGTGCTATCTTAAATATGGTATAATTTTTACAGTTCTGCCTACAACACCATTCATAATTCATGAGATTTTTCCTCTAAAAAAAAATCACATTGGTTTCATGATCCATAGCCCCACTTTTCAGAAAATACATGGTCATTCTGTTAAAATGCTAGAAAAATGAAACTGAAATACAGTAGCTGAAATCTGCCAGCCATATATCTATATTATCAGCACTCTGAAAGTTAATAGGAATCTGTTAAAATGTGTGCATATTTTTTTTCATATTTAAGGCTCTCTTCTCCGGTTTTATGCCACAATTGTCTTCTCTTCCTTTCAACATATTGAAATTCAGGTCTATAACGACTTACCTGCAAATTTGAAGTCCAAAATAATCCGAATACCAAAAAGGTGTCTTTAAATTTATATGGTGGCAAAATCTAGCTGAACATGAGTTATCTGTGATCTCTGTTTTACACACTTATGGATGTTAACACATTTCCCTGCAAAAATAGCCAAGTCTTTGACTACAGTGCTTCCACAAACCCCACTGTAGATGTATGCGATACATGGTATATGCATCACATCACTGTTCTAAAATTCTAAAAATTCTTAACTTTTGTACACATCTTGCCCTATGAATTTCAGGAGAGAGACTGTAGATGTAGATTTCCTTTAGGATTGCTCTTGCTCTCAAATTTTCTTCTTTATTTCTATTTGTAAAAATTCAATAAACTTGGATTACGTTAAAGGTCAGCTGTGTTTGGAAATTGATCAGGGGTTAATAATTCAGAGCCTCTTCTGTGAGCTATTAAAAATGGAATTGAAATTACATTTATTAGAGAACAGGGGAGAACACTAGATGTTAAATACGAGTATACATTTGAAAATCAACAAACAAAAAAGACCTATGATTCTTTATCATAGTGGGGAAATAGAATGCTAAGTTCTAGGCAACCTTATTAAATGTAGGAGTTTCGATTTTATTAACACATCTCAAAAAGTCATGCCTGCCACTGTATACTAACTGCTAAGAGTCCCAAGATTATCTACCGTAATCCAGCTGCTTTCAAAGTTTTTGATAGATGACCCTTGATGCTCTGCAACCCTGCTCTGTGAATCATCTTTACTGTGCCAGTCCATTTTATTCCCATTTAGTACCATATCTCATATATACCCAGAGTATTTATATTTCCTTTTTTTGATGATAAAAGAAAACATTTAATGTTTTTTTAATATCTGGGATTTCAAAAGTCAAGCTATTAATGCAAACATATGCATGTTTTTGCTGTTAGGTCTTTCCCTTCCTTTCCTTCTTCTTTCCTTGTCTCCCTCCCCTTCTTCCCTTATTCCTCCCCTTCCTTCTTCTCTGCTTTCCTCTCATTTGCCCTTTCTTCTTTCAAATGAATATTATCTTTAAAGAATTTGATGCACTTGGAGCCCTTCTCTTGAAATACAATGCTTTCTTTTTTTTTTGTATATGGATGTTAAACATGTAAATATTGCCCTATTTAAAACAACTGTAATGAACTTTTGACTTTATTATGATAGTGCTGTTAGATAGCACTTGATCAAGTGATAACATGCTCATGTGAAATAAGCAAAATAGCCCATATGTTAATGCATTTGGTCTGGATAGAAAAATAGGAATTTGAAAGTAAACTTCTTTAACTTGGTAAAATTTCTATCAACTCAGAAGGGTAAGAATATCATACAATAAACTGTACACATTTAAAGTATATAATTTGATAAATTTTGACGTATGTATATACTTGTGAAAATATCAACACAGTCAAGACAATGAACATATTTGGCATCCCCAAAAGTTTCTTCAAGATTCTTTGTCACTCTCTCCTTCTACTTCTTTAGACATTTTCTCCCATTTTGTCCTCAGACAACCACTAATCTGCTTTCTCTAACTATAGTTTGTATTTTCTATGATTTTATGTAATTGGAATAATACAATGTGTACCTCTTTTTTGACTGACTTACTTCACTCAGCCTAACTATTTTGAAACTCATCCATGCTGTTACTTTAAGTAGATGTAGGTTAATTGTAGATCATGGCCCTTATCAGGTTGAAGATTTTCCCTTCTATTCCTAGTCAGTTAAGAGATTTATCAGGAGGAAATGTTGAATTTGTCAAGTGTTCCTTCCTCATCTATTAAGATGTTCACAGAGATTTTCCTTTTTAGTCTGTTAATATGAAGAATTACATTGGTTGATATATAGATTTCAATTTTGCTAAAATTTTATGAGTTACTTCATATATGTCCATCATAAATATTTGGTTTGGTATTAGTGCTTGTATCATAGAATGACATAGGAAGTATTCCTTCCTCTTCAATTTTCTGGAAAATTTTGTGAAGACTTGGTATTATGTCTTTAATAAATGTTTGGTAGAATTCATCACCGAAGTCATCTAGGACTAGAATTTTCTTTCTGGAAAAGTTTTTAACTGCAAACTCAATTTTTCAGGTAACTATAGAATGATTCAAAGAAGTGGATAAAATCTGGCTAGGACAAACCCAAAGAAATCCACCCTAAGCCACATGAATGTCAAACTTTTGAAAAGAAAAGACAAACTATTGAAAGTAGAGAGAAAGAAATGACACCTTACCCAAAGGGACAAAACAATTCAAATGATGTAGATTTCTCATTAGAAACCATGGAGATCATGAGGATGTGGCATGTTTTTCAAGTGGTTAGAGAAAAAGTCTATCAGCTCAGAAGTCTAAATCTAACCAACATATCCTTTAAGAATACAATGGAAATCAAGAACGCTCAGATGAACTAAAACTAAAAGAATCTGTTGCCAGTAAACCAGTCCTGAAATAATGGCTAAAGGAAGTTTCCTAACAGGAAGGAAATGATTAAAAAAAAGAATCTGGAAACATTAGGAAGGAAAAAAATGGAAAGGTAAAAACATGTTTACCTACAATAATTTTTTCTTCTCTTTCTGAGTTTTCAAATTGTGTTTGACAGTGGAAGGAATAATTATAACACTATGTGATGCCATTCTAAATGTATGCAGAGAAAATATTTAAGACACATATTATAGATGGGTAAAGGGTTGTAAGGGAGCTAAGGTTTCTACACTTCACTTGATCTAGTAAATTATCAATACCAGTAGATTGTTATATGTTATGCACATATAATAATGATAAATAGCATGGCCACCAAGAAATATGTACAAAGACATACACTTAAAAACAGTATATAGAACTTCCTCAACTTATGATGGAGTTACGTGTCCATAAACCCATTGTAAGTTAAAAATGCATTTAATACACCAATCCTACTGAAAATAAAAGCTGAGCCTAACCTACCTTAAATGTGCTCAGAATGCTTATATTAACCTATGGTTAGGCAAAATCATCTAGCACAAAGCCTATTTTATAATAAAGTGTTGAATATCTCATGTAACTTATTGAATACTGTACTGAAAGTGAAAAACAGAATGGTTGTGTGACTAGAGAATAGTTGTAAGTGTATTGGTTGTTTATCCTCATGGTCACGCGTTGGCTGGTAATTGCAGCTCGCTCTCACTACCCATCATCACAAGAGAGTATCGATTATACTTTGTATCAATAGCCCAGGAAAAGATCAGAACTTCTCAAATTGACAAAGAACATCTACAGAAAACCTCCAACAAACCTCCAACCACAAACTTAATGGTTAAAGATGGAATGTTTTTCCTCTAAAGTCAAGAGCAAGGCAAGTATGTCACTCTTACCACTGCTGTTCAACATGGTGCTGGAAGTTCTAGCTAGCCTTACAAATTAAGAAAAAGAAATAAAAGGCATACAGATGAAATAGGAAGAAACAAAACTGTCTCTATTTGCAGATGTCGTGATAGTCTACATAAAAAAATCCTAAGGAATCTACAAAAAAATCCTAAAACTAATAATTGAGTTCAGCAAAGTCATAAAATAACAAGATCAAGACACAAAATCAATTACATTTTTATATTCTAACAATGACTGCATGACCACTAAAATTAAAAGTATAATACCATTTACAATCACTCAAAAAATTAGGTGTAACCCTAAGAAAACATGTAAAGAACCTGTATGCTGGAATTACAAAATGATAAGGAAAGACACTTTAAAATTTCCAAATAAATGGATAGTTGTAATCTGTTCATAGACTGAAAGTTTCAACAATGTATAGATGTCAATTTTTCCCAAACTGATACGTAAGTATAATGCAATTCTTTTCAAAATTCCAGGAACATTTGCTTTTAGATAAGCAAGATTTTTTTCTTAATTTTATGGAAAAGCAAAAAGACTAAAACAGGGAAATAATTTTGAAAAAGAAGAATAAAGTAGGAGAAATTACTTGATTTCAGGACTTATATAACTATAGTAATTAAGACTGTGTGGTGTTGGTTCAAGGATACACAATAGAACAGAATAAAGAACTTAGTAGAACTTAATGTAAGCAAGTATGCCTAACTGATTATGCAAAAGCAATTCAATGGAGGAAAGGAGAGTCTTTTTAACAAATGGTTCTGGAGCAATGGGATAACCATGGGCAAAAAGCCCATCACCAAAACATTGCACTTTATACAAAAATTAATTCAAAATGGATTATAGATTTAAGCATAAAATATAAAACTATGCAATGTTTCAAAGATTATATAGTATGATAAAGTCTTTAGGACTTAGGGCTTAGACAGGACCCCTGCCAAAACATGATCTCCAGATAAAAAGCAATCCAATAAATGTGACTTTGTTAATATAAGACATTTTGCTCTTCAAAAGAGCCTGTTAAGGTGATAAAAAGACAAGCTACAATGTAGGAGGGTATAGCTCAAACAGTAGAGCGCATGCTTAGCATGAACAAAATCCTGGGTTCAATCCCCAATACCCCCTCTAAAAATAAGTAAATAAACCTAATTACCGCCCCCTCAAAGCAACAACAAAAAAAGACAAGCTACAGACTGAGGGAAAATATTTGTACACCTCATCAGGCAAAGGACACATATTTGGAATATTCAAGAATTATCATAACTCTACAATAAAAAACAAACCAAAAAACCCCTTAAAATCAATTAGAAAATGGACAAAACAAATGAAGAGACATTTCAAAACAAATGAAGAGGATACACATATGGCAAATAAATACACAAAAAGATGTTGAGCATCACTAGCCATTAGGGAAATACAAATAAAGACCATGATGAGATATTACTCAACAGTTTTAAAAATAGCTAATTAAAAAAACCCAAACAAACAGTGACAATACCAAATGCTAGTGAGGATGTGGAAAAGCTCAATCCTTCATAATTGCTGTTGGGAATATAAAATGTTACAGTCACTCTGGAAAATGGTTTGACAGCTTCTTTAAAAACTACATATATTTACCGTATATTCCGGCAATTGTACTCTTGAGCATTTATCCAGAAAAATGAAAATTAATGTGCACACAAAAACATATAGGATCATTTAGCAGTTTTATTTGTAATAACTCAAGCTGGAAATGGCTAAAATGTCTCTGAACAGTTGAATGTCCCTCAAAAGTATATCATTTCCATGAAAACTACTCAACAATAAAAAGGGATGAACTATTGCTATATTTGATACAGTCCTGATGTGGAAAATTTATCATTTTAAAAAATAGCCATTTAAAAAAATGAGCAGATTCACATACCAAAAATTAGTCATCTAAACAGCAGTAAACCAGCACATTTATAAACATAAAAGTTCAGAGAAGAAACAACAGTTTGGACAGTAATATGCATAATTAATATTTTCAAGAGTGTAAGTTGCTAAAAGCATAAGCTCTGGAGCCTAACGACCCGGTTCAGATCCCACTTGTACCACTTTAGCACTTACAGGCTTTGGCCCACTTACATGAACGCTCTGCTTCTATTATTATTTGTTTGTTTGTTTGTTTGTTTGTTTGTTTGTTTACTTATTTGCCATAATGAAAATACTTAGCAGAAGATTATTTTATTTTACATGATTACAAATATTCAAGACTGAAGAAGGAGTGGAAAAAAACAGGTATTCCCATACACTGCTGATGAGAGAGTAAATTGTCAAATTTCATGTTTTGTCCTCTGTGTTAAATGTTGGAGGTTTTCCTCAAAAGTGTTTGCATTTGTAGTTTGTTGCTGATGTCCTTGGACACTGGCAATGGAAGAGAGTAAGTTAGTGGGATGGGAGTTATAACTACAAGCATACCTCTGATATAGTGCAGGTTTGGTTCCAGACCACCACAATAAAGCAAATATTTCAATAAAGCTAGTCACATGAATTTCTTTGTTTCGAAGTGTATATGAAAGTTAGGTTTACGCTAGTCTGTAGTCTATGAAGCATGCAATAGCATGGTATCTAAAAAAAGTACATGTGTTAATTTAAAAATACATTATTGCTAAAAATGCTGACCATCATCTGAGCCCTTTAGCAAGTCATCTTTTTGCTGGTGGAGGTTTTTGCCTCGATGTCTATGGCTGCTGAATAATCAGGGTGATGGTTGCTGAAGGTTGGGGTGGTTGTGGCAATTTCTTAAAATAATACAGTAATGAAGTTTGCCACATTAATTGGCAATTCTCTTTACAAATGATGTCTTTGAGGAGTGCAATGCTGTTTCATAGCCTTTTACCTACAAGAGAACTTTCAAAACTGGAGTCAATCCTCTCAAACCCTGTCACTGCTTTATCAACTAAGTTTATGTAATATCCTTTCTTGTCAACAATCTTCACAGCCTCTTCACCAGGTGTAGATTCCATCTCAAGGAATCACTTTCTTTGTTCATCAATAAGCAGCAACTCCCCATTTATTTAAGTTTTATCATAAGATTACAGTAACTCAGTCACATCTTCAGGCTCCACTTCTAATACTAGTTCTCTTGCACATTCCACCACATCTGCAGTGACTTTCTCCGTTGAAGACTTGAAACCCTCAAAGTCATCCATGAGGACTGGAATCAACTTCTTCCCAACTCCTGTTAATGTTGATATTTTTACCTCTTCTAAGAATCATCAGTGTTCTTAATGTCATCAAGAATAGTATCTTTTCCAAAAAATTTTCAATATACTTTGCCAGATCCATCAGAGGAATCACTATCTAAGGCAGTTATAGCCTTATGAAATGTATTTCTTAAAGAACAAGACTAGAAAGCCGAAATTTCTCCTTGATCTATGGGCTACAGAATGGATATTGTATTAGCAGGCATGAAAACAAATCTCCTTGTACATCTCCATCAGAACTATTAGGTGACCAGGTGCATTGTCAATGACCGTAACATTTTGAAAGGAAACTTTTCTGAGCAGTAGGTCTCAACTTTGGTTTTAAGATATTTAGTAAACCATATTGTCAACACATGTGCTGTCATCTAGGCTTTGTTGTTCCATTTATAGAGCACAGGCAGAGTAGATTGAACATCATCCTTAGGAGCCCTAGGGCTTGTGGAATGGTAAACGAACACTGACTTCAACTTAAAGTCACCAGCTGCATTAACCCCTGACAAGAGTCAACCTTTTCTTTGAAGCTTTAAAGCCAGGCATTGATGTCTCCTCTCTAGCTGTGAAAGTCTAGTTGGCATCTTCTTCCAATAGAAGGCTGTTTCACCTAAATTGAAAAGCTGTTGTTTAGTACAGCCACCTTCATTAATTATCTTAGGTCTTCTAAATAGCTTGCTGTAGTTCCATCAGCAGCTGCTGCTTCACTTTGCACTTATATGTTACAGAGATGGTTTCTTTCCTTAAACCTCATGAATCAACCTCTGTTAGCTTCAAACTTTCCTTCTGCAGTTTCCTCACCTCTCTTAGCCTTCATAACATTGAAAAGAGTTAGGGATTTGCTCTGGATTAGGCTATGGTTTAAGGGAATGTTATGGCTGGTTGAATCTTCTATCCGGATCACTAAAACTTTCTCCATATCGACGATAAGGCTGTTTCACTTTCTTATCATTCATGTGTTCACTGGAATAGGACTCGTAAGCTCCTTCAAGAACTCTTCCTTTGCACTCACAACTTGGCTTATTGTTTGGCAGAAGACACCTAACTTTCAACCTATCTTGGCTTGTGACATGCCTTCCTCATTAAGCTTAATCGTTCCCAGCTTTTGATTTAAAAAGAAAGACATGTGACTCTTCCTTTCGCTTTAAAAGGCCATTATAGGATTACTGATGACCTAATTTCAGTACAGTTGTGTCTCAGGCAATAGGGATACCCGAAGAGAGGAAGAGATGAAGAAACAGGTGGTTGTGCAGTCAGGACAGACACAGCATTTATAGATTAAATTTGCTGTCATATGGATGTGGATGGTGGCACCCCAAAACAATTACAATAGTAACATCAAAGGTCACTGATCACCATAACAAATACAATAATGAAAAAAATATGAAATATTGTGAGAATTACCAAAATGTAAGAGATAGGAAGTGAGCAAATATGAGTTGGAAAAATGGTGTCAATAGACCTGCTTGACTCAGGGTTGCCACAAACCTTCAATTTTTATAAAACTCACTATCTGTGAAGCACAGTTATGCAAAGTGCAATAAAATGAGGTACACATGTATTCAGCATTTAGTCTTTCACTTAATCTATTTATTTTGCCAGTACAATGTCTCAGTATCCCTGATTAAACCTCAGGTCTTCTGCTGGAGTGGGAGAACAGATCTGAGTGTCCTTAGGCTCCAAGGCCCACTTCTGCCTGAACCAGTACTGAGAGCTTCTGTTCCAAGTCTTTCCAGGATTCTGTGAATCTGCTAGCTAATCTTCAAAATTCTCCTTTGAAGGTCTTAGATTTCATTTTCATTTAGCTCTGCCAATTTGATTACCCTCCAACTGCTTTTTATTTTCAAAAATTTGTTCACGTCTCTGACTCGCTGTTGTCTTCTAATTCTCTTTGTCCTTGAAGGTTTGTTCTTTTGTAAGTATTATGTTCCATTACTTTCATTCCTTTCATTTCCAGGGGGAGTGGAAATAAACACAAGAGTTCAATCTATGGGGCTTAAATGAAATCTGTTTCCTAAAGTTACCACAAGAAATATGATTTAATTTTGTAATTAAAAATATTACTTTAAAATGGATGTTGAATTTGACAGATGAAACCGCCTCCATTTCTGTATTTCTATGATTCTTTAATTATGAATCAAACACAGAGTAAAAAGACTATTTTATAATGTCCACATGCCATATATTCAACACAGCTCTATCAGGTATATTTTCATGGTTCTTTTTTCCTTTTTAGATTGAGATTTGTTGAACGGTTTCGGATTGATGTAAGGCCACAACATATAGGATGGGGTTTTGGACATTGAAGAACTGTCAGCACACTCTGAAGGAAATCTTCAGGGCTAGATTCAGGGAATTTTGTCTAATTTGTATTTTTTAAAGTCCAGATTGTGGGCAATTTATGAAAGAAACAATTTATTAACAACATCAGAAGTTGTTAATGCCAGGTAATCACTAGCAGTTCCAGAAAACATGTGAATTGGAATAAAAATAATAATAAAATCCTTCCATAACTTACATAGAATATTATTGATTTGTTGGCTTGGGTTGATTTTCACAGATGTTTCCTACAAAATTTGAAAGTAGAAATTAATTTTAACTAATGTCATCTGATGTGAAAATACCTACCTTGTGCGTATATTTGTCAGTTTATACCTCTTCACGGACTATAATACAGTACTCTCAAAGGGGAGCTTTATCTTTTTCTGTTCTATAATTGTTTTCATTTCCATTAAAAGAGAAAGGCACAAATAATAGATAGAATGAAAGCATGCAATCTATGTTATGTCAGTAAATCCTTGATGTCTATTAAAACTCCACCTAAACTTGCAATTCCCCTGACAGAGCACGTAGGAAGGCCTTTCTCTAGCTGCTGTTTTTGCTGATGAGATGCCAAATGTCTTTACAGATACATCTCAAAAAGAAAGAGAAAGAAAGAGAGATGGGAATGCAATTACAGGAACTCTGCTCTTAAGAGAAGTAGCTCAAAAAAAGGTGACTGATTTTATACTTAGTACATCACCACACCAGGGTGACTTCAGATGATGGTCATTAACAATAAAAGAGAATTTTATCTGATTTTTAAATATTGGTTTATATCTAATAAATATGCATGAAGTGTCCATCAACTGCCACTCAACACGGTGGAGCTTCATCCTGTTATGCTTTATTCATTTAAAAAATATTTTGAATTTTAAACTTTGAACATTTAAAAAATTATTTGGAATCCAGTTTATTTTTATACATCAATGCTCATGAGCTATGCTCTGAAGACTTGTTACACCACAATGAATACAGAAGCAATCAATATGTAAATATTACTTATTTTCATGCATATCTTGTTTTATGTAAGTATTATAACAAAGGAGTAGCATCAATGTTGTAAACATAAATTCTGTGGTCTGAAACTAAAATTTCAAGAATTTTTTTCCTGTTTTCAACAACAACAAAAAAGCCCAATATTCAAATGATTTCTATTACTTCTGTATCTCACACTGTCCACCTTCCAAACAGCTTGTTCCTTATATACAAGGCTTGCTGATTTGGATGAATATTCATATGTGTGAACATATTATTGGCATAAATAGTCTTTAATAAAGATCAGCACAACATTGAACATTTCTAATTTCAAACTTGGGATTTCAGAAATACTGATTGTTTGCTTATCATTATATTCTCTAGGAGTTTACCATCAGGATTTAACCTGTTACTGTTATCTAGTAAATAGAAATTTCGGAAGGTAACAAAAAAATAAAACAAAATAACAAAACTCCTTTTTCTTTCTTTTCATCTGTCTCTCTCTGTCTTTACTTCCCCTCCCTCCCATCCCCCTCTTCCTCTTTTTTCTTTTTGTAATAGTAAACATAGCAAGTTGAGTTCACAGTTATTTGAGATTAGATATTTCTTATTCATCACTTTCTCAGTTAAATTATACATCTGTTTTATTAAAGCATCAAATTGTTACAAAAGTGTGTAAGAAAAATAAAACTGCCTTTGAGGCCGGGTGATACATTTTTTAGTGTTCTTGAATATAGGTGTAAATTGAAATGGAATAAAACAAGCAAGAGCAAACAAGGTAAGAATTAAAAGCAATTTATCTTTGTTCTTTCATTTCCTTTAATATAGAGTGCAATCAATACTTTACAACGAGGTTAATACACTCTTTTCAAACATGCTATATTTTTTCACAAGAGCACAATAACTTTATTAGTTATGCTGTCTGCAATCTTTCCAAAGTGACAAGATTGTGTGGGTGTTTTGATCACAAGCAATTCTTGGTGCCCTCTGTTGGAATATTTTCAGTGTACACCAACAATAGCAACACGAACCATACAGCTGCAGGTAATTTTAATGGTGGACGTTCTAATTTTAATTAGTATAATTAACTGAAACAAACAAAAAATAGAGGTTTATTCTTCCTGCTCAGTAGTTATTGAATATTCAGATCTTACATGTGCTTTCCATTCAAGGGAAGCCTGAGTTGCATCACTTTGTTTTAAAGTAGTCTTAGCTTTACTTCATATAAGGAGAGTATCTCAACTTACTCCTAGATATTTTAGCACAGTTCCATTTATTTTTACACGGATATTGTGTTTATAAAAATGTATTAAAGATAAAAGCAAAAATATTATTTAAGCAACACATAAAATATTGAGTAATATATCATTACTAAAAGTTGTATTTCAATCTGTTTCTTACAGATGAAAGCAGAAAATACTTTGTCATTGAGTTTCTTCTTATGACCATTACCACCAGTATAACTAATAGTAAAAAGCATTATATGTGTAGAAATCAAAATCAAATAATGTGAATTAAACATCTCCAGTATATATAACATTGTATTAGATCATTCATCACTACGATTTCAAGTGGCAAAAAAAAAAAAAATGGAAAAGTATTTGTTATGGATTGAATTGTGTCAATAAAGAACGTATGTTAAAGTCTTAAACCTAGGACCTATGAATGTGACCTTACTTGGAAATAGGATATTTGCAGATGTAATTAAGTTAAGATGAGGCCATACTAGATTAAAGTGGACCTCAATCTAATGCCTGGGGTCCTTATAAGAAGAGAAAACAGAGACACAGAGACACACAGGAAGAAAGCCATGTGAAGACAGGCAGAGACTGGAGGTATTCTGCCACAAACCAGGGAATACCAAGGATTACCAGCTACCACCAGAATCTAGAAAGAGGTGAGGAAGAATCCTCTACTAAAGCTTTCAGAGAGAGTATGGTCTTACTGATATCTTGATTTCAGACTTTTAGTCTTCAGAACTGTGAGACAATACATTTCTACTGTCTTAAGACAGAGTTTGTGGTACTGTCTTACAGCAGCCCTGGGAAACTAATACAGTATTCTCAAGCCAAGTGAGATAACTTCTAATCAAGGAGATTCTATTATTTATTAGGGCACTTAAAGCCCTACACACCACATGATTTGACTGAGAATGCAGGCCATGCTGAGAACAGTTTGCAGGAGAAGATGACATATCATAAATGCTTTTGTGCACAATTACAAGAGGACCATTACCTACACCTGATGAAGTCAATAAGCTATGCTAAAATAATAAGACACATTCTGATGTTCTTCAGATACTGAAATTCTGGAAAGTGAAAAAATAGTATGTATACCATCACTTCATCAACTACTGGGCACAGCTGATGTTCTCTTTCAAAAACATTGAGCAATTATCAAAGTGGAGAATTATCAAATATAAAGCAGACCAATGAATGAAAATTTCAAATAATTTTAGGGCTAGAAGTCTTAGCATCAATCCTGTTAACTTATTACTTTGTTGCACTCTTTCCCTGGCCTTTGCTTTTCTGTG
Source organism: Camelus ferus (assembly GCF_009834535.1). Lineage (NCBI taxonomy): Eukaryota > Metazoa > Chordata > Mammalia > Artiodactyla > Camelidae > Camelus > Camelus ferus. The sequence continues at coordinate 44,088,191 of NC_045703.1, forward strand.
TTTTGGCCCTGGTTTATTCTAATCTAGCATCAGCTTGTGATATTATTTGCAAATATGAGGAATACTGAGAGAGCAAAACACAGATGATCCAGAGAGAATAATGTATTAGATTGACAGAATAGGAGAAAAAGATAGAAACAGAACTTTAACAGATGGACTGGAAATAAAATAATTAAGAGACAGTACATTACATCAAGGAGAGGAAGTGAACACTGAAAAGGAAGCAGGAGAAAGGAAGAATCAGAAACAGACAGTGCCCTGGAAAAACGAGAATGCTTGAAACAATATTAGAGACAGAAAAAAATGACATAAATTGCATTTGAGGGCAATATTTTAGAATAATATATAGGATTATAACTTAACAAATATCTTTATAAAATGATAATTTGATTCAAAACAACTACTAAATAATTATGTAAATGCAACTTATTTTTAATCAAATATGTGATTGGAGAGATTTATAATAGATTTGTCAGAACCATAAGGAGAAGAGATATTAAGAAGTCACAACACTATTCTTGAATTAGTGTTCTACATGCTTGTCCGATAATCTCAGGACTGGTAGTTTCACTGTGTTCTTTCCCTTTAGATATTATTAATAGGCACTTCTATGATACTTAATTAGTATTCATAAAATACGTTAATCATTTTCACAAAATGTGATATAAAATATCAGAGATCTGTGTATGCACTGTGTGTGAGACAGTATCCACCAATAAACAATACAACACCTTTCTTCAGACAGCACTTTCTGCTCAGATAATGTTCATGCTCAGTTACTCTTATGATGAGGACAAGCTCATCTACTGCTGTGAATAGATAAGAAGGACAAAGTATGTAAGAAGAGAATGGAATGGAAGAAACATTTCATAATTTGTCAAGATCTACAGTCAGTGAGTTATTTAAAAATAAACATTATTATTATAAGGTTATTCTCTCCTATTTGCTTTTCTACTATCTATGCTGTTTTCCCCTTTGCTTCAATTATTTTCCATTTTCTACACTTTGTTAACCTTAGCCTTCAATGTCAGTAAGTTTCCAAAGTACTGTTAGCTTGGAAAATGCATATCATCACAGTCCGCATTAATTTATACTACCTCATTTTTCTTTTGTAGTCATTTTTCTTTCTCCTTTCTATTGCCTAGAATGCTGTCCATCATGTCAAAATCCTCCCCACTACTTACAATTCCATAAAGATAAGGGTGGGGATGAAGGATGATGAATATTAGGTTTAATTCAAATTTCCTTAATTTCCTCTAGACTATGAGGATATAAAATATTTTGGCAGGAGGGCATTGCATATGTATATTTCTTTATAGAATACATGCAAAAAAAAACAGTGTGCATCTAAGGGCCTAGGGAAGACATCTGACTCTTCCCATTTTTTTTAAACACCCAGTGTTACACGCTTTTGTCTACTTGTCTAAAAGAATTTGTGCAAGTGTTTTCCACTTAAATGCAAGACATATTAATCTATCTTCAACCAACATTTTAATGGTGATTATCCATGCTTATCCTACAGCAGGCCCTAGGAAAAAGAGAGTCTTAAGAAGGCAAAGAACCTGTGAGGTTAGAAGGACCCAAAGGGAAGGAAGAGGAACACACTGTAGGAACTGAAGATAAACTGCCTTGTCATTTTGATGGTCTTACCAACCGGAAGGGCTCCCACTGTCCCACTGTCTATAATTTTGCCATAATTACTTGAACATTCAATATGTCATTCTCTTCTGTTGCTATAATCTAGTCTCTGCACATTAGATTTGAGAGCACAGTTAGGTTGCCCTGTTCAGTGTCCTCCCAGTATACTTATTCTATAGCACCATTGGAAGCTTTTTGTTTGTTCTGTGCTCATTAAACAAATGTGCTAATCAGAAATATGATATGAAAAACTTGTCATAAATACTTGTGTTTTCCTTTTGGGTTTTATCATAGTTTGGCTGTTCTTCTCTAAAAGATTTTTCACTTTCTGAGTTCAGTTATCATCTCTGTAGCACAACTTTCAATACTGTTGCTTCACTCAGTAACTTTCACACAGTGACTTAAATTTTACTAACACGTCTTTGGTTACTTGTTTTCTTGTCACTATATTTTGTGGGGTGTTTTTTTTCTTACTCTTTGACCATCTCCCCAGTTCCCCCCTGCCCCATCCCCCTACTCTCCTAGCCCCTCGTAACCACCATTCTGTTCTCTGTTTCTATGATTTCAGCTTTTTTAGATTCCATATCACATGTGATATCATACAGTGTTTTTCTCTGACTTATTTAGCATAATGCCCTCAAGATCCATTCATGTTGTTGCAAATGGCACATTTCTTCCTTCTCATGGCTGAATAACAAACACTCTGCTGTATGTATATACCGTTTCTTCTTCACCCCATTCATCAGTTGACTGACACTTAGGTTGTTTCTATGTCTTGTGAATAATGCTACAATAGATTTTTTTGTGCTTTTTTTTTTCTTTTCCTCACTAAAACCCTGTTCTTTACATCCTTCTGTAAGATATTCAATGTCACCCCAATCAGTCAATGATCAGGCCTTCGTTCATTCTTGTTCTTCTGTCTTTTTCAAGCTCCCTAAATCCACTCTGCTTTTCTCTCCATCTGGTACTCAATCGTAGCCCTCTCCACTCTGGTTGTTAGAGGCTTCCTGTTATTTGCACTGATATCGATGACCTTCTTTTCTTTAATTTTTCTTGCCCTCTTCCTTTTTTCTTTTTCTAATCCATTTAATCTCCCAATTCTAAATGATTTTATCCTCTCATAAACTGCTGTGTTTGTTCAATTCACTTCTACATTAGCAAGGTATATCCTTTATACCTAAGACCCTTCAAACTCCTTTGCCATACCCTAAACTTTCCTTTAAATATACATATTACTGGTTTTGATAATTGATGATGTGTTTAAGTAGGTATTTAAAAAATACAATCAATACAAAAAGAACTGGCAAAAATCCACAAGTATAAAGTGTAAAATTGGAAAAACAATTTAAAAATGGTTGTACATGTGCAACAAACCCTGCTCATTCAATTACCGCTAATGTCAGAAAGATCTATTGTTGAAGCTACAACAGTGACAAGGATTTGAGCAGCTTGATTATGTGAATAAGATAAAGCCTTATTTATTTATACAAATTCAACAGGTATCTATTGAAGTTTTACTGTATACCTGAGTATGCTCCTACATATGAAAAATACAGATGTGTTTGAGAAACCATGCATGTCTTACAGAAATGAACACTTTAGTAGTTTTATCTCTGGACTTCTTGCATTATTGTGCTTTCTCTGTGCTTAAAAGGAATTATTACCTAAATCAGGGAATTATCTGTGCTACAGAATCCTTGTTCTGGCTACTACATTACACGATCTCATAGGACCTACTGATTATTTCTTCTAAATATTTCAGATCTGTTCAGTTGTCACTATTCCACTATTATTACTTTGGCTTCGGTCTTCTTTAATAATTAACTAAATAATTATTAGCTCCCTAACTGGACTTCTTGCATCTTATATTCTTCTCTTTCTGTCTCTGACCCCATCTCTCTCCTTCTCTCCACTCATCCATCTCTCTGCTCATCTATTTATTGTCTACTATTCACCAAGTTCTTGAATAATCTTTGATGATATAGTGGTGATGCCAAAGTGGTGCTTCCCTTAAAGAACTGACTGCCTAGTCTAGTTCACTACTGTTCAATTAAACCTTTTATTTTCCTTCCTTAAAAGCCTTTTACATATTTCATTGTCTTTTATGGATAGGTTCAGATTTATCAGGGCTTGCAAGATCTTTTACATTTTGGCACAATATATTATTATTTGGAGGGGAAGGCAGGAGCCAGAGATGACTGATGCCTTGCAATGTGCAAGGGTAGTTCTATATAACAAAGAATTATATAACAAGAAATCTTACATGACATTCAGATGTCCACAAGGTATTCAAAACTTCATCTGAAACCAGAGCCTAGCTCTGTTTTGCATTAAATACAAAGCTTTTATTTTATATAATTTTTTGGAATGGTTTTAATATGCACTGATTTTGATGCTAATTTCACCCAAGGTACTAAACTAGCCCAACTGCTAGAATCTTCTTTTATTTTCAACCTTCAGGAACCAGAGGAGGAAAATGAAGAACACTGTAAGAGAATGCAAGTTTCACCCCTCTAGGCAATTGGTTGGTGTTGGTTTATGTGTATGCGTGTGTGTGTGCGCGCCTGCGCGCACACACGGTTTTAGTCTGGGATAGGATGTAGCTCAATAGTTAGCAGTTAGAGGATAAAATAGAAAGAGAAGAATTGGAGTTCTGTCCTTGCTTTCCAGCCCTCTATTATCTTGGTACAAATAGCACCTGCTCCAAATCCCTGCTCAGAACTCTTGTCCCAGTATCCTCAAGAGTAAATTTTAGTCAGTAAAATAGTTCTTCCCTTCTGAGGAGCTAAGAAAAATAGGTGGAGACAATCTGACCTCAGGCAATTGTGTCTCCACCCCTCATTCTCCAAATTTTTGGAAGGGTGGTACTTAGTTTTAGCCCAACAATGAAATTATCTACGGAACTTGAAGAAATACTAATGTCTGTGTCCCACCCTTAAACAGCTCTGGATTTAACTGGTGGAGGGTGTAGCCTGGTGATTCTTAAGTGATTCTCTACACAGTTAGGACTAAAGAATTACAATCTAAGGAGTATCTTCCTCTAATGCTGATTCTGCCAAGAGTGGTGGAAGATGAAGAGCTGACCTGAGATGTTTTTTGGGGTAAAGAGTGATTTTTCTGATGTTTGGAGCTATTTATCTCAGGAGTCTTCCACCCTTGCCCCCACCTGTACTCCCTGACTCATTAATCTGACACACTGGGAAACACATGCTACCCGACAGCATGGCTGATGCTTCTAAACACTGGTTCCCAAATTTTGTTGCATACTGGAATCACCTGGAGATATAAAAATACACTAATACCTGGCTCCCACTCCTAGACATGCTGATTTAATTGCTATGGATTGGGACCTGCCTTTGGGGATTTTAAAAGTTGCACAGGTGGTTCTCTGGGTAGCAAAGCTTGGGAACTAGCCCTAATGAAGAAGAGCTCACAGAATATAACATAATACTTGAGGGGCACAGCCGTTTGAAAATAAATTTTTGGATTACAGATATCCATAGAAACAGATTGTGAATCTAAAATTAGGGAAGTTATTTGAAAGATAAAAGAAGACAAAGTAAATAAATAATTAAGTGTAGGTAGCTAAATTCACACCATATACATACATAAAAATTTCCAGAGCAGAACAGTAACAAAGACTCTAAAGTCAGATTGATACCAGATTTTCCAATAAACACAAGAAGAAGATAATGAAGAGGTATTCTATAAGTACTAAAGGGAAATAATTTAAAATAGAATTTTCATGCCAAACTTTCTTCAAATATGCCAGCATAATTAAAAAAAAAAAAATCTCAGGCATGGAAAGCCTCAAGAGAACTGCCATGCAATGATTCACAGAGACAACAGTTTTAGGTAAAGCAGGATGAGAGAAAAATCATAGAGATGCAGCAAAAGATCTGTGAATTAAAGGTGACTGAATAGCTTGGTGAAGTTTGCTCTTATTGTAACCACTTATTTAAGATCAAATAAAAAAGAGGAAATACATCTACAATAACCTTGAATTTTAAATCTAGGGAAAAAATTACATGATGTGAATTATTGTGGAAGAGAATTAAGGAATTTAAGAATGTCCTAATTTCTTGTCTTAATAGGGAAAATTAGTTTTTTTTTTAAGAAAGTATTTAAAGAAATGATAAACAAAAATAAGGTTGGTGAAACATATTCAAGTACATGTAAATAGATTAGACTCATGAATTTAAACTTCAATTTAAAAACTGAGTATTTAAAAATACACACACGCACACAGAGAAAGAGAAGGAAGGGGAGAAGGACTGTTTAAAAGGCACATTGACTTTACTTGTGGCCAAAATAGAACAAGAAAAACAGGATTTACCCTTCAATCTGAAACAACTAAAAATCTGGATACATACAGGAAAGGACAGTTTTCAAGACATTGGCCTCAAATAACAAAGGACAGTGATCTCTGGCAGATAGGAAACAAATGAGGTGAGACCTCTGATTTTTCCAACCTTAAGAGACTGTCCAGATCACATGAAGGGTAAATTCAAGTAGAGATTAGTGGACTTCCTGATTTGAGGAGGTTGCGTTAAGAATCCAAGAAGAATGTATTTAAAGTTCATATGGCAGCTGGAGTATGAGAGAGGAGATAACCACTCAAAAATAGTTCTGGGCAACTACAGAGAATCACCCTCTTAGCAAAGTATTGATTACTGCATGCTTTTAAGAAAACTACCTCAACAGTAATTGAGGGGGAAAGAACACCCGAAATGATTAAAGGGAACAGGACCCAACAATCACATAGGTTGGGCAATAGTGTTTGTACCCATCAGCCACACTGGAAAAACTACACAGTTCACAGGGTTCTGGGTAGTAGGGTCTAGTCTTGGCATTGGGAATACTTAAACTACACATGACTCTAGTCTTGCATAGAATATCTTAAAAGCAGGATTCCAAGTGATCAAACTATTTTATCTCAGAAAAAGCTCAAAATATTTTTAGAATGCAGAATATCCAGCATCTAACAAGGTAAAATCTGTATTGCCTCACATGTAATAAAATTTATTCCAGACATAAAAAAGTGAAAAAAAGTATAACCCATCATAAGGGGAAAAAATCAGCCAATCAAAATTAATCAATAAGAACTGACAAAGATGTCATAATTAGCAGACAAGGATGTTAAAATACTTGTAATTCTATTCTATACGTTAAAGTAGCTGGAAAAAGATTGAACATGATAGCAGTAAGATTGGAAGATATAACAGAACCAAACAGAATTTCTAAGGATGAAAACTACAGAGATGAAAAACAGGAGACTATTCACTGCAGGGAAAAAAATACTGAATTTATAGATACAGCAATAGAATTATTCAAAATAAAACAGGTAGAGAAAAGATTTAAAAAGAAAATAAATGGTGCCTCACTTAGGTCTGAGACAATTTCAAGCGGCCTAACGTACATGTATTTGGAGTCTCTAAAGGAGGAGAAGCAGAAGAAATATTGAAGAAATAATGGCCAAAATTTTTCCAAATCTGATGAAAGCTATATACCTACGGATCAAAAAATTGTGTTTAAAGGAATATAGTTTAGTCCATAACCTTTCCAACCTACATATTTTAAATTTATTTTGTAACCCATTAGTAAGAAATCTATTGTGGAAAAGCACAGTACAATTATTTATATAATTTTGGGTTGTTTTCCAAACTTTGATACTGTCCTGGAGGATATATGTATGTTCATGTATAATCGAAAAATTGTGCTCTACACTGGAATTTGACACAACATTGTAAAATGACTATAACTCAATAAAAAAGTGTTTAAAAAATAGAATTTCTCTATATAGGCTCTTGTTTTAAAAAGTTTATTTCTTCTCAATTCATCCTTTATTTCCCCAAACCAACAGAGGGATACACTTCAAGTTTTAAGTACCACTGCCCAAAACATGCCTTGACATGTAGTAGGCTATCAGGAAATGAGATATGTTTTCTGATGATACACCTGTCTTATCCCATGCCAAAAAATAAGGAATTATTTTGACTCTGTATTTATAAATCACGGGTTCTTTGTGAGGGTATCATTTATACCCCCCTCTTCTTTCTCCCTTATGAAGGTTTGTAATTTGTCTTGATTTATCCTCATTTTAATTAAAGTTATGTCCCTCTTTCTTTTATCATAAAAGATTGGTGTGTTTACTTGCTGTATTAATTTTCTATTACTGCTGCAGCAAATTAACACAAACTTCGTAGCTTAAACAACAAAAGTTTCTTATTTTATGGCTGTGAGTTAGAAGTCTGACGCGGTTCTCACTGGGCTAAAGGCAAATTTTTGACAGGACGGTGCTCCTTTCTGGAGGCTACAAGGGGTGAATCATTTCCTTCCTGTTTTGAGCTTCCAAAGGCGGCCAGCATTCCTTTACTCCTCCATCTTCACAGCTAGCAAAGGTGAGCCCTATCTTTCTCACATTCCATCACTCTGACCTTGCTTCTGTCTCCACATCTCTTCTGACTTTGACTCTTCTATTTTTAATGGCCCTCATGTTACCTTGACAATTCAGAATAATCTTATTAGCAATCTGAATTCGATCTTAGTTTCTCTTTGCCATACAACTTAATATATATATTCATATGTTCCAGGGAAGATGTGGAATCTTGGGGTGGGACAGGGGCATTATTCTGCCTCCTACATTTTTTTTGTGAAACCAGTTTTTGTTCTAGCGTCTATGCATATTTCCCCTTTCATTTTCTTATAGTTATAAAAAAAATGAGTTCATCTCATCCTGCTTATCAAAATCATATCTTATTCATTTCACATAGGTGCAAGCATCTGACAATTTCAATACGTCTTCTGGCATGCTTGTGCCTAAGTTCTTACATGTTGAAATACAAATTATTTTCCTTTCTTTTTATGACTCTTTAATTTTACTGTTAGAGCATACTTTCTTCTTTCCTTTCTTCCCTTTTTGAAATTATACGTGTTAGAGGTTACATACCTATAACTTTATTTCGGGGTCATAAAAAGATTGTAACAAAATGATTACAATAAAATGGGAGGGTTGGATATCATAAGACTGAGAGTCACTATATTAGAAGTAGGAAGTTGACTCCTTGAACAATAAGCTGAAACTTCTTCAAGGCTAATTGAAGTGTTCTATCCAAAAAGCCATACAAACACCACCTGGTCCCAATACACACCTCCAAATACTTTGGATATTCAGGCAGGTCTAGAGCCACTGTCAGTGGAAATAGTGACCTTGGTACGTCATTCATTTTAGTTTTATAAAGAACTTGACTGAGTATGAAATAGAGCTTGTGTAATATACTTTGTTAAAGGCTTCACAAAGCAACAGCAGAAGATTAAGCAAATTAACTGAAGAATTCAAATTAAAAAATGGGCTAGTTTTTAAAATTTTCTAGGTAAAAAAATTAAAATCTGTCTTAATTTTATGTTGACTACCAAATAGCAATGTGCACACATTTTCAAAGTTTTAAAATAAATATTGTATTGTTCTTTGTGACACTTTCAATTTCACTTATGTGATTTATAATGGAATTCATTACCAAAACATTCCTTACTTTTATGGGGATAGTTTACATACAAATATATATCAAAGTAGAAGGTTTTAGGTTTTTAAAAATTCTCTACATTTTCCATTTGAGTAAATCTCATCTCTGATGTTACAAGTCAAACAGGAGCCTCCAACACATTTTTGGGGCTTCCTTCATAAAGACAACAGAGTAACTTGATACTCTGCTTCAGATTTTTCCTCCCAACCTTTTCTTTCCTCTAGCTATGCAGTAATGGATGGTGGTTGTAGGATAGCATTGAGCATTAAGTTCTGAAAATCCTATCCCTCTCAAAACTGTTTCGCAGTTGATTCCTTGCAGAGGCGAGCTACAGAAAGAAGACACTGCAGGATCCAGAAGGAGTTAAATAGAAATAATTCGCAGAAATATTATCTCTTGAATGTGTTAAGGGAGAAGCATCCTCAACCGTTTCCTCCTTCTAGATGCATGAATGCACCTTCTAGTCAAACTGCAGTCAAGTAGACGGTAGTCTTCTGCCTCCAGGAAACTACCAACCAACAACTCAAACTGCCTCCACTTGCCATGAGTACGTATACAATTCCCAATGAGTTGCATTCACTCATTCACTTATCTCCCTGCCCCTCATTTCAGTTTAGGCAATAACAGGTAGCTGTTTTGAATTCTTTTTTGTTATACATGATGCTCTTTACTCATTTCATTTAATGTTCACATCTCTATGTGGCTAGAATAATTATTATTTTACAAATGAAGGAAATCAAAAGGTATTTACGGAGGTAATTAACCCTCAAGATTATGCAATAAATAAATTGCAAGGCCAATAAATTAACTATGGTTGTTTAACACCAGATTGCACAATTCATTCATTTAACAAATACCTGAGTAGTATTTAATATATGTCAAGCAGAGAGCTAGGTGTTGAGAATGCAATGATCAACAAAACAGAAAAGGTACTTTCCTTTCCCTTTAGGTACATAAATTCTACGGAGGGAAATAGATGCAAGCAAAGTAACAGGTAAGAGGTCATAATTTGTAAAAAATTTAATGACGAAAACACATAAGGAACCCAGTAGGGAATAAAGGTGTCTCTGAGTACGGACTAGTTAAGCTAAACCTTTAGAAAGACAAAGAATGGCACAGGGAGAGAGTATAGGGGAAAAATACAGCCTTTCAGGCCTGCACATAAGCCAGTATGGAGGATGAATTACATGTGGTTTGGGTTAAGATTGCAGAGGTAATATAGGTAAAGCATTTTTTGGCATGTAATTTGGCAATATTCATCTACATTTTAAACACATTTTAAATTTGCTTGGATGCAGCACTTTCTTTTTTTGTAGACTTACAAAAATATTCTTGCATATGTGAACTAAGCTACTCAAAATCAGGTAAATCTTTCCCTTTCCTAAGGGAAAGGAGGATATGGGATCTTAGGTTGTTGTTTCTGTTTTTTCTTTTCTTTTTGTATCCTCTGGGCTATAAGTTATAATGCTCCATTTTGGATTTTTTTCTCCTACTCTGCAGGCAGTCACTGATAGAGATCTTTCCTGGAATAGTAATAGAAAAATAATGTACAACAAAGCTGACACGCCACATGCTGGGCTGTATTGCAGGTGCAATCATAACTTTTAATAAAAAAGTTTATTTTGGTAAAATAATATCTTTCCAGCTGTCCTAACAGATACCAGTGAGAAGTGTCCTCTGTGGAAAGGATGGTGATGGAAAGCATCCCAGACCCCCAGGGAAATGCCCTTGGGGCGGATCACAGAGCATTCCCCTAGTGTAGTAGTGAGATTGTGGCTCTACCAGTAAAACCTGCTCTGTAGGACTGCATCGGGCTAGATTTTTATTTGTGCTTTTGTTTTCCTGCAAATCACTTTCGAGTTTGTTTCTCAAGTCTAGAAGCAGCAGGCATGTAATTTTGGCAGAATCTTTCTCAGCGCATTTCTAGTTGTTTTATTGTTTATTTAGAGTGTGGGGGTGAGTAATAATGAAGAAACTGGTACCATAGTTTTAAGACTGGGCAAATTTCTTCTTGCAGCTCTGCCAGCTCTCCACAGTCTAGGCAGAATGGAGAGTTCAGCCAATTATCTAGCTAGTTTAGGCAAAAAAGTAAAAATAGAGAGGATGATTAAGTACTTCCTCTACCTCCTGCTTGAGTCACTGAGGTAACAACCAAAATGTTCTGCTTTAGTCTGGCTGCGGAAACTGGAACCTTTAGTGGCTGAAGCTGACTTACATTGCTAGAGTAAACTCTGTCCAGCTCAGTACACTGTGACTTCTCTGTGTGGCATAAAGAATATACAAGGTTAACTAGGACATGTAGATAGACATGATCTAACTCCTGATTCAAAACTTGTAACCTATTGCCTCATTTCTTTTGCTTTTGCACGCTCTTAAATCTCCAGCATAATTTGGCATCAATATATTCACTTCTATTTAACTTTTCCATGTTCAGATCATGTGATCACGTGGAATAAACTGTGGCATGTATTTACATAAATGTTTCTTTCTTCCTCCTTCCCTTCCTTTCTTCCTTCTACATTTTTTCAGTGTATGTAATATCCCAGGTACTGTGCTACATACTAGAGAAATAATGCTAAATAATAATCCATATCTTAATAAACTCAGACTATAGTTGTTGGGGAGATAGACAAGTAAATTAATAATTAAAGTATATTGTGGACGAATATTTGGATAGAAATATATATTATAAACTGCTAGAAAATAATACAGGATAACATTATAATACCTTGGCTTATACACTCACATACACAGAAAATACACAAAAACAAACAAACAAACAAACAAATAGTAAATAGCAAAGCTACCCAGAAAAGAAAATATAGAATATCAACCCAGATGCATATGAATATGACTTAGTTGTTTTTAATTTTACATAAAATAAACCTAATACATAATTATTGGTGGTCTAGGAAAATAGATTGACAGAATAAAATAATTTAAATTAAAAAGAAGTTAAATTTCTCTTTATCTTTCATTGAATTACAAACTCCATTATAGTATGGGTCATATTTATTCTTTCTTTGAATTATCTACATTTCATGACACATAATAGATTCTTAATTATCATGTTTACAGGAAAGAAGAAAATACCACAACTTTAAAAAGTAATGATTTTTTATGAAACATAATACATAATTCTCTGTATTAGAATAATATTGAAAATGACATCATTTCTTCGAGAATTCAGGGTCGTGATTATAGGCAATAATTATTAAATTCAAATTTGGGTGTACATGCGGATAGAGATACAGGATGCAAGGACAAATGGACAGCAATATGAGAAGGTACATCCCATTTTCTTTCTTGGAAAGATACCTAGATTGCTGAATGTCTTGCTTCTAGTTTATTTTCATTGATTTGTTTTCTTTCTCATATATGTGGAAGAAAAATCAATGTACTGCTTGGCCCCAAGGGGAATGTGTTATGACTATTCTTTCCTAATGTAAGTCATAGAATAAAACTATATAGTCTTCTCTCAAATACTTTCCTTACCTTCCAGAAAATTCTTCATTCTCATTGCCAGTTGATTTCTTAGTAGCACACACATCTGTATCTCTTTTTTCCCAAACTGTCACTATTATCATAGAAACTTCAATATATTTTATATATATTTATGTTGATATTTATTGAACAAGTATTTATTAAGCACCTGCTATGTATCAGGCACTGTTCTAGGAGTTCAAGATATACCAAGGAACAAAACAGAACTGCTAAATTCATGGAGTTTATAATCTAATGTTTTTAACTGAAGTGTCTCTCTATTTTAGGAATTCATGTCAGTATAATTGGGACAAGAATGCCTACTCATTAAAAATTTTGTAATATTTACAGTTGACAACGCTCCTTCAGAGAATACAATTTCATTCAAATTTCGCAGATAAGATAGGTAGATCGGTGTTATTACTGTTTATGCGTGTGCATGTGTGTGTGTGTGTGTGTGTGTGTGTGTGTGTGATACACAGATGCAAAACTTGGGCTCTTAGACAAAATAAATTACTTCTCAAGGTCCACAGGTATAAGTAGCTAAGCGGCTTGCATGTAGAACAATTAAATATTTTAGAACTACCTCAGTACTTTTTAATTTACAAAATATTTTTGTAATCAGTTTTCACTTTCTTCTTCACAATGATCTATCTGGTACTTACTGATCTCTCTCTAATTTTGGTACCTGATGGTGTGGAATTGTTGGAGTACCTGTCCAAGGTCATCTAGCTGGTAAAGGTGGACCTAGAATCCAACCAGGTTCACTGAAAAAGTCATCTCTATATGCTAAACACTGGACAAATATTCTCTTTAATCTTTCTATATTCTTTTAGGCAAACAGAGTCCTAAAAAGTCATCATATATATGGCAGAAAATTTTGAATTCTTTATGAACTAATATCCCATGAAATTAAATTTTCTCATTACATATTCTGAATAACACGCAGGTATACAGTTTGAATAATGAGGTGACAGTGGTAGGCAGCCAAATCACAAAACTATTATATGACACATTCTGTTATTCAGAGTGTATTCTATGATTTTCTTGGGTGAACCTATCATTCAGACAAGGCTTTTAAAAAAGTACATTGCTGGTGCCCAAATAAGGTTAAAACAACCAAGGAAACAAAACAAAACTCTAGCCACCCACCCATTAACACATACCTGGTAAATATAGAGCTAGAAATGTACATTATTTTTGACAGACAGAATTTCCAATAGTGCAGGTTTTAGTACACAAAAATCAGCAGGACTGGTACATGTAAAAGCTGTTAAGGTATCCTTTTTCTTCTTAAACTCAGCAGTTTGAGATTATCACTGTTTGGCAAGCAAGAGTAAACTGGACCACAATTTCACCAGCTTCGTAGAAGTATTCCAGGAGACTGTGTTTATAAATGAGCCTTAAAATGTCACATACTTTTCCTGCAGCTTCGTTGTTGATATCTTACTTTCCATGGACACACTCAGTCCTTAGGTTTCATGTCCCACTGCCAAATGTGAAAGCTGCTGGTTAAGTGGCACATAAAAAGCTTCTGCCTTTTTGTTAATAGGAAACACTTTGTATATCTGGTTTCTATGGAACTGATCGCTATCTAGCTTGTATATACTTGAACGTTGCCCTGGATGTTATTATGGTTTTCCTCTTGTCCAATTATGTTTAGAGGATTTGGGGATCCTCTAAACAACCCCAATCCTGGACAACCCCTCCAATACAGCTGTGCCCTCAGGGCTTCTGTGGTCACAGGACTCAGAATGCCCTCCTCCATGAATAGCTTAAACAATCTGGTGAAACATAGCTATTTTATATTTTGTTCTAAGAGGCTATTGAGGTATTTAGGGTAAGGGAAAGATAGGAAACCATCAAATATCAGGCACATAATATCTATCAGGTGCTGTGAGGTGCTTTCCATAGGCTGTCTTATTTTTCATACCAGAAAACTCCCTCTATAAATTACATATCATCCCCATTTTACAGATGATAAATCTGGTACTCCAGACTGTTAAATAGCTTATCCAAAGTTAAACAGCAGACAGGATTTCAACAGATTATCTCCCTCCTAAAATAATCCTGTTTCTGCTTGCCATTTGGTTTACTGGGATTAATTTGCTCCTGGGCCAAATGAAAGAGTAATAATTTCTCTTCTGATTGGCAAACTGGCAAATTAAACTTATTTTTCCTGAATTCCCAAGTCTTACTTTTCATGGTTCTATTTTTTGTTTGTTTTTGTTGTTGTTTTTGGTTAAAATGGAACATATTCAGGCAGAGGTAGATTTAGTTAAGGTGAATTTTTGTAAATTGAGTGAGTAACACTGTCTAACCAGGTTTGCTCTTTCTGCCCAAAACCCTATAATAATCAGTAGTCTGCTCAGTCCAGATATCTGTATGTGACAATGGGTTAGAAAGATTCTTTTACTTGAGACTTTGTGAAGCTGACCAAAATAATTATTAAGAATAACTAACTGCATTCCTCAATGGGGTCTATATTCATTTTCTGGATAGTAAGCGAAGTCTAGAGAGGGTGGTCATGGAAACAGCTTGTATGTTTAATTGTTCTAGATGCTTTGCTTCCTTTGATCCTTTTGGGGACTTCTCCAGGCTCTACTACCTGGAACTGATTTTTTTTTTCCCCAGAAATCCTTACCAACAAGATCTTAGTCCTTGAATGTATAAATAGCCGAAGTTCACATTACGTGGAATGTTTATCATACTTTTATGGAGACTTTGCATCATTCCAATATGCTCACTGCTTGATTTACTTACTAGCTCTGGTCTTATCTTGCCTTCGTCTGTACCTATTTAGGTAGGAGTTTCTTCTTCTTTTTCCTTTGATTTGTTTGTTTTATTCTTGGTTAAAGTAACAAGAAACCCAACTTAAACTGGCTTAAAAATTAAAGTGGTTAATCCACTCATATAACTGAGAATTTTAGTGGTAGTTTGGGCTTCAGGTTCTGTTCAGTGAAGAATCCAGCTCTATTTTTCTGTTATTCTTTTGGCTCTGGTCTCCTGCAGTTTTAGCTTTGCCCTCAGTCTGTCTTGCCTTATGGTTATAAAATGGCTGCCAGCAGCTTCTGGAGTGACCTGTTTCCTAATTCAAGTTTGTAGAAAAGAAACCATCATTTCCCAAACTGTTGAATTGAAGTTCTAAATTTTCTCTGAGTGAATCAATCATGGACGCCCAGAGGGAATGATTTTTAACCTAACTGATTCATTCTAATCAAGGCTCATACCTGGTGGAGGCCAACTGCACCACAAATGCATGGTTTCTGTACAATGGAGAATGACAAACACTTGAAAGGTGGTGATCAAAATGCCACCACATAACATGAACCTAGATGTTAATTTTGTCTTTATTCTTATTGTTGTTTGGTTTTTTTTCCCACTAACAGTGGAGCAAAGAAAGTTAGAGAAAGTCTATTGGGATCTTTTTGATGAGAAAGTCACAATCTTAATGGTAACCACAATGGAAACAAACTTTCTCCTCTATGTAGTAAGTACTGAGACAGAGTGTTGTCAACTGCTTTCAGCAGTAGTTGGGATGGTCTAACAAGTGGTTCCCAAACCCTGGTCTGGGGGACACCAGCATCAGCATCTCCTGGGAATATTCAGAAATGCAAATATTGAAACAAAAACTCTGGGAGTGGGGCAAATTTGAGTTTTAGGAAACACTGCAGTTGATTTTGACCACATTAGAGTTTGAGAACCACTGGTCTGGTCTAACACTTGCTTCAACTGTCACTATCGTGTGGCTTCCATATATACTTGATAGGATCATTTACTCTCATTTAATTGCTATTTGAGATTGGGGTGTACCAGACAACTGAGTCCCAGATAAATCATTTTCTTGTTATGTTCTGGCACATACCAATAAAAGTTTAAATTCAACTAACATTGTACAGTCAGTTCTGTTATAATTATGGTTTTAAAAAAATGTAAATTTGTTTCAGTGCAATTGATTTATTAAGAAAGAAGTTTAGCATACAACAAATTTTGCATTTGCTTATGCACTGTTTCATCTGCTAGAAAAATTAGGTGAACACAGAAAACTACACTTCTGAGCTAAGCCTCATAGGAATGTACAAAACATACACACATTCACATCTTACAAGGACAATCAGTAGTTCACACTCATTCACATCTGATGTTTCACTTCCTATTGACTCAGAAAACCTTCTTTCCACACTTCACAATGACTCACAATCTGCAACCCTTCCACAAAAAAACTTCAGATCCTTTTCAGAATGAAGTGCCATATTTGTTGTAGTATTTACCTATTTCTTATCCATTTAACAAGTGTAAAACTGCTACCATTTTCATTAGGTTTCTTTCTTGCTTGCTTGTTTGCTTTCTTCCTTCCTTTCTTTTTAATGTTCCATTGACAAATTTTTGGAGTATCATGCCCCAACCCCTATGGTTTTAACTGCATTCTTTTGCATGGTCTGGAGATTTTTAGAAGCACCTTTGTTTCATTAAGGCAGAACTGAGAATTTGAAACTATTATAATCCTTATTTCACAGCAAACTTTTTTTGTATAATTATAATTATTTCATTTCCTCGTTAGCAAGCTCAAAAGACTGAATTTAAAGCTTTTACCATCGGGGGTGATAGCCTTTAAAATATTTATCAGTTTACATATTGATGTATTTTGTATGACTCTAACATTGCAGGTTTTAGATACTAAAATATGTTAGTCCATACCAGAAAACATTCCAGGAAAAAAAATGCATTCCTCCTTAATTTCCTCTCTTTTTGCTAATGCCCTATTATAACTGTTAGACTAGAGGTCTACATACAAAGCTGTGTCTCATGGAGAGCAGCTTCTGTCACGGAGCAACCACTCTGTATAAGGTATACTCTGTGTAAGGGTGGGACAGACGATTTACTCACTTTAAAACAATAACCTATGCATATCTTTCAATACAGAACACCAGGTGTGTGTGTGTGTGTGTGTGTGTGTGTGTTATGTGTGTAATTCACTTCTAAATCTATAACAAAGGGAACAGCAATTAACTTCATTTATAAAAAAGATCAATTGATAAATCTGTTAACTGGGGACCTTGAATGGCTTTGCCAATCTCTTATGGTTTGATCTTTGAAATCTGCAATCTGTTTCTCTCACAGTAAGTGATGAGGCATTTACATGTATAAAGATAACTTAAATAAATAAAATATAAATAAATAAAAATAAATTTATATTTTGTACAATGAAAAAGTCCCAGGCCATAGTCTCAAATAACTTCCAGTATCATTTGCTTAGTGTCTGCTAAATCATTAGACATAGGGTACTACAGAATGAACAAAACACTTTTCTCCAAAATTAAACTAAAAGATTTGCAAAGATGCTCACATTAAAAAAATAACAACAACAAAAAACTACACAAATCAGTTCAATGGGCCATTCAGTTTCCAGAAATACAAATTTGTGACTCCTTCAAAGAGTCTATAAAAATCCCTGAAGAAATATGAATAGTTATTAACTTCTTTATTTTCAAAGGATATTTTTTCCTCACTGAGTTTATAGTCTTCTATTTGTCATCAAACACTAACTGGGCTTAAAATAGGAAAGGGAAAAAAACAGAAACAGATGTCAATCATGCATGTGAACTTTTGGCACTGTAAAATGAAGTACCCCTAAATCCATGTTCAGGGGACATATAAACTGACAACATTTCTAAAGTTCTAAAGTCAGTTTCTAAATTCTAAGTTATTCTTTCATAATGGACAAAACCCTTAAGTCTTTAATACAAAGTATTTTTTTTAATTAAAAAAAAAAGTGAAGTTGAAAAAAACAAAAGCTTGTATTTTAGAGATTTGGTGAAGAAATAACCCATTAGAAGCAGCTTTTATAAGTATAAACTGCTAGAGGAAAAAAAAAAAAAAAGACAGTGGAAGTATTCTGACATCTCATCATGAATTAGTGCTGATGAATGTATCTCACATTTGACATCTTTGTTTCCTAGTTCTGACTTGTTCACGAACTCAAGGTTTGACCTTGGGCAGATCACTTCATCTCTCAGGGCTTTGTATCTCCTATGTCAAAGGAAGAGGTCTGTATGATTTTTAAAAATTATTTAAATGTTTACAGAAAAACATTTTGAAGGCACACAGAGGTACTATGATGAGACAGTCTAAAAAAAAATCACTTAAATGTAACATTGCTTTGATAACTGACCACGACTGGAGAGAAGTACAAGTTCTTTTGGAGAATTTGTTTACTTGCCTTAAATACTAATGGAGGAAAAGGTATATGAATGTCTATTGTAAAAATACAGACAATTAAATATAGTTTATCATAATAGATCTGTAGATATCATGGACCATTACCTACATATTACTTGTTAAATTTAATGCCCTCTAGCACTCAAGTAATTGTACTGAACCCCTCATTTGTGTATGTGTGTTTATCTTGAGTAAAGTTTATTTCAAAGATCAGTGCCCTTGAGTTAGTCAGGGACAGGTGAAAGCTCTTAAATCAGTCCTATGTATGTCAATTAAAAGCCTCTGAACTAGTCGTATTTCTCATTAGAGCCTTTTAATTGCAAGGGGGAGAGAGGGAAATAGAGACACCACAGGACATGCATTTTCTATGGTAGTTTGATTTAGTGAATGCTGGACTAGTAAACCATTAACTGAATATAAAAACATTGCAATACATATTTTTCATGTTTGTTTTTGTGTTGCTTGCCACCCGGACAAATGAGGGGAAAATAATGCATTTTGTAGGAGTAGGTAATCCTTGTCTCTGAGTTTCCTGGACCTGAAATAATTGGCAGCATGATCCTGAAATGCAGACACAGAAAGTCACCCTTGGTTTGATGCCTTTTTTTGGCTTTTCATGTTTTTATTTTGCTGCATTTTTTTCTGATATCAGATGTTACCTTGGTGCTAAAAAATCAAGAGGGGGAAATGCAGGCAGAAAAATGAGAAAAATCAGCTCATTACTTCTCTCCCTCCCGTGTATGACTGGGCTCATGTGATTGGTACATTAGACTTTGTAGTGTCATTTCATTCCTTTCTCTGTAGATATCAATACTAGGAAATGAAAAGCAAAATTCTAAAGTGTGAGTAAAAGCACTAATTATTTATGTATGCACATAGTTTGCAAAGGTTTGTAACAGTTGATCTTCAAGTAAATGTCTAGGCTGAAGGATTTCAGTGTGTAGGTGGCTAGGATGTATTTTATATTTATTGTAATTAATATCTAAAGTAGGAAGGAAAAGAAAAATTGTCCCTCTTATTATTTTCCCCAATTGCCTCTGCAAAAGTAGGAAAGGCAGGGGATTGCTTTCCATCTACTTGAAATAGACATTTAAATTACAGTGAATTCCAAAATCCTTGGGCATTTTTCTCAAAGTTTCCTTCAGTGAAAATTGATAGGAATCAAAAATTTATATTTTAAAAAAATGGCAGGGCCATTGCTCCTAGCAGAGTTATCTGAATGATTTGCTAGGTCAAGCAATCTGTCAACTATTTTCCTCTAGATCAGAGGATTAGTATATCAGGCCAGAGTCTTATCCTGTATAACACTGAACAAAGTTATTTTTGGAATCTGACAGAGTGTATGATTTGACACTCCTAAAAGATATATCTAAGACTTTACTTCCAAAAACTGAGTGGATATTATAGCAAAATATAATTCCTATGCTAAAGTACAGCTGTAAAAACTAAAATGTAGTTTGAATACATTCAGACTGAGTCTTCAATGCTTTCTCCATTCAATAAAGAGATTGCAAATTAAAAGTACTCAAAAACTGCAGTTGACATTCAGAAACTCATTAACTTCATTCTTTTCCAAAATCACCATAGCAATTAGTCTAAACTTTAATTGGTCAAAATTGTTCATCATTGAAACATTGATTTTTAAAAGACTGTTTTTTTTTTTTTTCTGCCTTGGACTTAAAGTTTTAGAATTTTAAATCCATTCCTCTACCAGTTCCTGAAATGATCCAGCACATTTGCATTTGAATTTTGTCTTTCTAGGGAAGATATTATTTTTCTTGGACTCTCTTACGCTGGCTTCTTTCGCTTGTTCAGATGTCTGTGAGCATCCTATGCCAATCAGCTAGAGACTGCATGCCAATCTATATTTCTCAAGGGAAAAATGGAAAAATTTACACACAGAGATCCAATTTATATTTAGAAATCTCAGATGGGATCTTTTGTCAATTCTTAACTGTTTCTTCGTGACATAATCCTTACATTTTCATCTCAATTTAACTTCTTCAATTTAAGATACTACTTCCTTGTTAAAATATTTACTACCTTAAAATTACCCACTACAAATTAATAGATACAAACCTATATTCCTTCTTTCATATGTTTAGTCAATTAATTATTTGTTCATTCAGCAACTTCCAGTGCTGACACTGTGCTAGAAACAAAGAGGAAAGAGGTGTGTTCTATGATCCAAAAGTACTTATACAGGCCAGGTAAACAAACAAGTGCATTTAAATATTAAGAGAACAAAAGCAGTAGGATATGCAGGGTGTGCTGGGGCACCGAAGGAAGTTTTGGTTCTTACCACCTGGGAGAAGGGAGGTGACACAGAAGCTTTGTGGGTGTAGATGATGCATGACCTGAATGTTCAAAGGTGTTTTTCCAGATGGTTGCTGGATGAAGGTGCTCCAGAAGGAGAACCAGAGGAAAAGTACAGGCTGGGAAACAGCAGGGTGAATTCAGGAAACAACAAGGAGCTCAGTCTGGCGAAAGCAGAATGAGAGACAAGGCAGAATATTCTTTCTTTTAGAAAGAACACACCAGAGACTGGAAGAAATAGAGATAAATAAAACATTTCAGAATCTAGCTTTTGCTTCTGGTGAACAAAGACTCCACTACAGTGGAGTAAAAACAGAAGTATGGAAGAGAGGAAGAGAAATTGCTTTCCTTCAAGGAATGACAAGGATGAAATACAGAAATCTGAGAATATGGGGACCCAAACACATTCTTAACTTCATCTCTTTCACTATGCTTGGTAAATATGTGGGTAAACATACAATTACATTCAATTAGTTTCTGTAAAAGTCATATGAAAACTAAAACTATAAACCTATAATTGAGAAAACAAACTATATAATTGAAACTATAAACTCTGTATTTGTAGATATAATATATATGCCAACAATAGTAAAAAGGACAGGTGGATAAATGGAACTCTTTTTTTTCCAAAGTTCTTACATTTTACTTAAAATATTTTAAAAGAAACTCTAACTAGATCATGGTAAGTTAATAATGCATGATGTACTCCCATAAACATCCACCAAAAATAATGCAAAGATGTATATTTAAATAGAGGAATTTAAAGGAAAAATAATTCAGTTAATCTAAAAGAAAACAAACAAGCAAGCAAGAAGACAGGAACAAATAAACAGATGAGACAAACAGAAAGTTATGATTTGGTCTTGGTTTTTCATTTTTGTCTTGTTTTGTTTTCAAATCCAGGTAAAGAATCTCTGTCTTTTAATACAAAGAAGTAATTTATTCATATCTAACATAATTTATGAGATAGATGGCAAATTCTTTTTCCTCTATGAGGGAGAAACTGGTACAGGACATGCCCTTTCTCTGTAAACAATTAGAAAACTGGACCAAATGTATGAAAGAATTATTTTCAGACACTGGCCAACAGATAGCAGAGCACTGTAAGTCTTAACAAGTGAGTTAAGCCCTACTTGCCAGAGGCAAAAAGGGTGCATGAGAATGATTTCTCTTCAAAAACATGCAAGTCAGAAAGTAATTAAACAGTATTTTTTAAATGCTAAAATAATTTTATGTACAACAAAATATCTTCCAAAAAAGCAGGTAAATAAAGACTTTAAAATTATGTATTTATTTAGGTTATTATTTATTAAAATATTTGAGGTATAGCTGATATATAACATATTAATTTCAGGTGTACAATATGATTCAATATTTCCATATATTACAAAATAATCAGCACCATAAGTTTAGTTAACATCTGTCACCATGCATAGTTATACAATGCTTTTTGCTGTGATGAGAACTTTTAAGATTTACTCTTTTAGAAACTTTCAAGTATGTAATATCATATTATTAACTATAGTCACCATGCTGTACACTATTTCCTCAGGACTTTAACATTTTACAACTCAAAGTTTGTACCTTTTGACCCTCTTCACTCATTTCACTCACCTTCCCACCCCCAATTTCCGGCATCTACCAATCTGTTCCTTGTATTATGAGCTCAGTTTTGTCTTTTTTTTTAATTCCACAAGTAAGTGAGACCATATTGTGCTTGTCTTTCTCTGTGTGACTTATCTCACTTAGCATAATGCCCTCAAAGTCTATACATGTTGCAAATGCCAAGATTTCATTCTTTTTTATGACAGAATAATATTCCATGATATGTATATACTACATTTTCTTTATCTATTCATCCATTGATGGACAGTTAGGTTTGTTTCCATGTCTTGGCTATTGTGAAAAATGCTGCAATGAACATAGAGGTGCATGTATTTTTTTCAAATTTGTGTTTTTGTTTTCTTTGGATAAATACCCAGAAGTAGAATTGCTAGATGACATAGTAGAGCTATTTTAAATTTTTTTAAGAAACATTCATACTGTTTTCCACAGTGGCTGTACCAGTTTATATTTCCACCAATTGTGCACAAGGGTTCCCTTTCATCCACAACCTTGCCAACATTTGTTATTTCTTGTCTTTTTGAATGACATTAACAGTCATTCAAACAGGTGTGAAGGGATATCTCATTGTGGTTTTGATTTGCATTTCCCTGATGATTAGTGATATTCAGCATCTTTTCATGTACCTGTTGCCATCTGTATGTCTTCTTTGGAAAACAATGTATGTTCAGATCATCTGCCCATGTTTTAATCTGACTGTGTTTTGCTATTGAGTTGACTGAGTTCTTCATATGTTTTGGATATTAACTCCTTATCAGATATATGATTTGCATTCAGTAGGTTGCCTTTTCATTTTGTTGATGGTATTCTTTGCTGTGCAGAAGCTTTTTAGTTTGATGTAGTCCCACTGCATCATTTTAAAAAAAGTTTATTTTTGCTTTTGTTGCAAGACTTTTTGAGAGAAACAAAAGCTGGAAGAGTTGTCAGCATATTTTAACCATCCATCCATCTCCAAACCTTTTTCATCTTCCACAAGACTCTTTTTGTTCATTTTGTTTTTGTTTATTTTTCACTTGTTTAAGTGATATTATACTATTTAAAGCAAAAATAACAACAACGTATTTTGTGATTTATGACATATATACAAGTAAAGTGTATAATAAAAAGAGTACCAGGTGGAGGAGATGTAAGTTTTCAGTTGTAATGTCCTTACATTACACATAAAGACATATATTATTTTGATACGGAATAAATGATTTAAATAATTTAATAATTTAAAAAAGCAAATTGTGAAAAGTTAAGATGTATATTATAAACCACAGAGAAACAACTAAAAATATAAAGCAAAAAGATATAGCTAATAAACCAACAGTGGAGATGAAATTGAATAGTACAAAATAATTACATAATCCAAAAGAAGCAAAAGAGTGGGGGAAAAAACCCCAAACAAGGAAGAAATGGGACAAATGGGAAAGCAACAGTAAGTTTGTAGGCTTAAATGCAACCATATCAATAATTACATCAACTCAAATGATTTAAATACACCAATTAAGAAGATAAGACTGTCAGAATAGGTAAATAATGGAGTACCCAATTACATGTTGTCAACATGAGACACTTTAATATAATGACACACGTTTAAAGGTTTCAAAGTTAAAGAATGGAAAGAGATGTACTGTGCATTAGAAAGCTGTTATGATACACTGAAGATACAGCACCACTTTTGTTATAGTTCTGCCAAAAATGCACATCCCGAATTTAATCAGGAGACAAACCCAATCGAAGGGTCATTCCACAAAATAACTGACCTATCTCTTCAAAAGTGTCAATGTTATAAAGCCTAGGAAAAACTGGAGAATTGTTCCAGACTGAAGGAGACTAAAGAGACCTGTGAGAGGTGATTCTGAACTGGATCCTTTAAATGCAAACATTATTGGGACAAATGGCAAACTTAAATAGGGTCCAAAGAAGTGGCCTAAAGAGTTAAAGCAGATGACAGTGTTGCATCAATGTTAATTTCTGATTTTGATGGCTGTATTTTATTATGTAGGAACATATTGAATGTCTTTGGAGGAAATAAATACTAAAGTAATCTGAAAATTGAGGCTTCAGATTGATAACTTATTTTCAAATGGAACAGGAAAAGAGTTATTTGTACTATTTGTGCAATTTTTCTGTACATTTGAGAATTTTTTTAAAAACTTTAAAACTGACTAAAAAATGAACAATAATTGGAATAACATCGAACTTTCTTGACAGTAACATTAGATGCTAGAGATAGAGAAGCGGTGACTTCAAAATTCTAAGGGAATCTGTTGTTCAACAAAGAATTCAATGCCCAAACCACCCACTGATCAAGCATGAGGGTAGAAAAGTAATATTTTTAGATACATAAGAACTCAGAAAGCTCTATCAGAACTGAAGAATCTACTTTATCAAAATAAGGGAAGAAAAAGAAAATACATCCATTGGTGAACAGAACTCTTAAAATGGTAGTGTTCAGGGGGCATAAAGTGTTAAAAGAGGGGCCCAAGAGTAGTCAAATTGGGAGGTGGACAGTGGTAAATCTGGACATTACTATTCTTCATTTAAAAATAGGTACATACATTACTTTAATGACGATGTTAAAGAATTATTTTTAAAATAAAAGAAATATGGGGAAGAGAATGACTAAGTAAAGATGATAAGTGAAGGTCATTCTTAATAAAAGGAAGAAGAATGCAGGAAAGGTAGCTAGAAAGGAACACAGATTTGAGAGATATTTTTTTCCTGTTAAATTAAGAGAAATAAGCATAATTTTATAATCTAAAGGAAAGCCAGAAGAGTGGGTGATCAAATAGAAAGTACTAGAAGGAGTGCTTTTTCAATTTTGCTGGTAGAAACTACATGATCTGCCATGAAGATAGAAATAATTTGCAGTCGTGTGTGCTATAGAGAACCCCACTTTTTTCCATACAGGTCATATGCTAAGAAAAAATGAGACTTACAGAGTAAAGAGGATTGCAAAGCCTGGTGAAGACTTGAAATCACATTTGTGGCTCACAGTTGAGGGAGCTGAAGGAGGGAAACATTGGATTGCCAAGCAGCATGGATAGTCCAGCTGAAGAGATGAATATACATTTTAGTAGCACTAGCTGCACATTTGTATGTTTTTGTTTTTGTTTTTTTGTCCTCAAATATTATCACAGTCTAGGTGTAGGGATTTGGGATTTGACTGATCCCAAACAAGTGATAACCAAGGAGTTGGTCTAAACTCTTCCAAGAGAAAAGAAGTGAAACTCTGTAAGGATGACAAACAGGATTAAGAGTGAGGGGTTAAAAAGCTGGAGTTCAAAATGCATTGAAACAGCAGTTAGAGGGAAATTACAGGAGCCCCAAACTGGGCTGATGTGAAATTGTAGTCCAGGCAAGAATGGGGTTAGGGAAAGGGAGACTTGGAATTGGCACTGATGAATAAGAAAAGAAAATGCCATTCCAAAGAAGCGAGCTGGTGGAAGAGAACATCAGTAAAATAATTAGAGTTGCTTGTGTAGAAGGAAGGAAAACAGAAAGTGGTGCCTTAGGAACATGGAGCTCTCCAGTTGTTTTGGGGAAGTTAGGCTGACTTAGAGCCTCTTTGCTACCTCCTTGCATTCTTGGGGCTGACATTTCATGGATGAATCAAACTTTCACCACATTAAACTATCTGTGGGTGATAAACCACCTACTATGAAGTTGGCCTTTTCCAGGTTTCTACCTTGGCACCAATTTAACACCTTAGTCCTTTCTAGCAAGGTTGTTTTTTTATTTATACTTTCGATTTCCTCTGCATTTCAGTTGTCTTAGCACACAGTCCCAGCTGCAGACAGCTTTTATTTTTAGGCTTCCCTATTCAGAAAGAGTAGTCCCTGTTTAGGGATTTCACTGTCATTCTAAGCTTTCCACTGAGCAACGACCCTGCAGCTTTCTTCAAATTCAAGTCACTGGGGAAACCTTTTGAAATGCTGAAAAGACAAGACAACATTTTGTACAAGGAAGAAAAAGCAACCAAAAAGAGATTCCAGAACCAAGCAGATACCACAAAAAGGACAGGAAAGTGAAGACAGTGACGGGAGCCAAAAGGACAAAAGACAATACATCAAATCCTTAATAAGCCAGCCAGCAGCATCACAACCAAGGGCACTAACTTGTAGCTAGAGGTCTGCAAGCAGGGAAGGAAATTCTTGCTTCATCATTCCCCAAAGTACCACCCAAGGTACTACAGGTCATAAAAATACTTCCTATTGTTAAAATAAGGAAGTTACTTCCTAGTCCACAATACTAGTGAACTGGTTAGATTTTGAGAACTCTTCCTGCAACTCATTCAGGTACAGATTTTCAAATAAGTACATTATTTGAGTTCAACAACTTTATGCTGAACCTATATTTTAAAAAAGGAATAGTATGTTTAAGTAATGTGCCTAGATACTGAAAATATATTTATCTAAGCATTGTCATATTTTATAAAGGATATGTTCAAATCCCTTTTTGCATTATTTAACAGTCCTAGCTATGATGTACAAAAGATGGACAAATATTCAGTAAAGTAACTTCAACAAATGTAAAGGTAAAATTCAGGGCATGCATAACATGCTTTAAACATGGATATCAGGAACAATATATACTTCAAATGATGCCCAAATATGCCACATTTTGGTCTGTTTGAAGAGCATGGAAGTGGCCCTCGTTGGGAGAGGATGCAGAAAGCAAGTTACACAGAGATTGCAAAGTTGCAGAAGGAAAGTCCTAGAAAGCGTTAAAATTCTGTACCTCCCAAATAAGACCCTTCTAATCCTAGAAGATTTTAAGAATGAGTTTTCAGTCATTTATTTCCTAAAAATTAATGGTATTTTAATCTTAAACACTTCAGCCACTTGAGGAAGATGTAAGAAACAGAGAAAAACCACTAACCTTTTAAACTAACCCTGCTGTTGCAGTTCCTGCTGCCACTCACAGATTCACTCCTGGTTACTGCCTTCTGCTTTCCCCATATGTGGTTCCCCACGGCTCATTCATTCTCAACAGGATGGCGGGGACTCAAGAAGTAGGGGCAGGAGAGCAGGCTGCCTGGGCTCAGGGTCCTGTCCTGGTTTCACCTCCAACAAGTCTTGCCTTGTATCCACATTTCTTTGTCTCTCCTGACAATTTCTGATGGCCTGCCTGTTGGTCACACACTTTGCTTTCATCCCTTCTATTTCTGCTGATCATCTAGAAGCTGTTTGCTGGGACTTCCAAAACTCCTGACATGCTCTGACTTAACAATATTCATGTCTGTCTTTTGATTCTTTGTTCATTCATTTCCCTGATGTTTCAAAATGTGTTTCTCCTCAGTTCTAGGGCTTCTTCTGACCTCCACTTTACCCTTCCCCTACACATTCTGCTGTAATTAGTGTTGTATGAAAAATGCTAATCAACCAATACTTAAAATTCATAAAAACTTTGAAGTGAAAAAAAAATCTTGCATTTGTTTCGATGTGTTCCCATAGATTTGACTATCAACCTTTAAAGTCAAAAAGGGTGGTAATCAGTAGCTTTAAGTGATAAAATATTTCTGGGGGTTGTATGATGATCAGGGGTCAAGTGCTCAGCTCTATTATGTCATAGCTGATCAGCGTAGCAGTAATGATAATAATACTTTTCCCCTAGTCTTAGCATAAAGCTTGGTATATAGGAAGTGCTCAATATAAATTAACTGTTATGGTGATGAATAAAAATTGTTAACAATTGTCAAGATTTAGACTGACTTCTAGAGGAATTTTCTAGCAGGTGCCTGGCTCCCCAAAGCTTCTCATGTCTATAGCATTCTCTCTAACCCTAGCAGAGTTTCTCAGCTTCCTTTATTGACTGTGTTTTTCTCTATAATGTCCACATCTACACTTCTAGCTTTATGGAAATACTGTCCTTCCCAACAGTCTCTGATGACACGTTTCACCTGGTATGATCGTCCCTTGTCTAGTCAGATGCTATCTTTCTGTCCTGTGTTGCACCTACCAGAGGTGTGTCTCTCAGAGTTCATCAGCTGACCTTCGGAATCACCTGGAAAGATTCCCTCCTGAGCATGACTCAACACCTCTGGCTCAGCCACTCTTATCTCATCACCAGAGACCATCAGGAAACAACGTGAGTACGAAATGACACTGACCTCTTTTACTCTCTCTCTTCTGCATTATGAGAAGCCTCACATCCTTAGGTTAGGATGATTTATACTGCCCTGTCCTTAGAGTTCTTCCTCGGCTCTCATTTAGCACTTGTCACCTGTGATTGTATTTGGTTGTTTTCAGCATGCCTCCCCTTCAAAACACTAAGCTTTATGAAAACAAAGTAAATGTACATACTTCTGATTATGGCTTGACTCTGAGTTCCCAGCCCAGGGATTGGCAGTGTCATGCAGCAGTTAAGAACCTGTGATCCGCAGCCAGGCTCCTTGGTTCAGTTTATGACTCCACCTCTACTATCTGTGTGGATTTAGGCAACTTACTTAAATTACTCATATTTCAGTTTACTTGCTTGAAAAATAGGTATTTTAATAACAGTGTTTACTTCTTAGGGAAGATTGAATAAGGTAATATGCATAAAGCACTTAGGACAGTGCTTGGCACAGAGCAAACAGCTATTAAAGTAGGTTCTTAATAAATATTTGATGGATTAATAAATGCCACAGTAGGTCCAGCCATCAGCATTCTGCAGACATCATTTAATCAATCTAAACAGTCCAGCTGCCTTGAGAACCTCTTGATTTTTTTCACACATGTTTTTCATTTACTGCCTCTTAGGCTTTATTGTATTTGTGTCAAATCCGCTTGTCTAAACATTGGAAAAAGCAGAACAGCGCCACATAGTTTTAAAAACTGTTATAATTTAGCCCTATGGATTTCTAAAACTTCATATACAAAGTGCTTAATTGCCTCACCTGAGGTTTTATGTTGCTGATCAAATCCACTCATTTAACAGATATGTAGTAATGTGGCATGTAGTGCATAAAGAATGATGTTAGATTACTACCTGTGTGTGCATGTGTACTTGTATATATTTGCATGTGTGTGTGTGCTGGGAGTGGAGCTGACAACACTGAAGATGAATAAGATAAAGTTTCTGCTCTATGGAATTTTGAAATTTAATAAAGGAGATAACCATGCAAACAACTGACTAAATCACAAGGCCTGATCCTTTGGGAGCCTGTGAAAATCTGCATCCTGCTCTGGGAAAGCATAATCTCTCTTTGCGTCTATAATTTTACCCAGGCTGGCATCTGAGTTAAGAGGGTAGACTCCTAATGTTTGTGCAATGCCCCACATCTCTGTACACAGAAATAAAGTGCTGCTATTAGCACAACATGAAAAGTACTTTTCCCCTGAAAGGAACAAAAGTTTTGCCATGAAGCTACAGAAAAAGGTAAGTCTTTCAAGAAAAAGGCTTTTCCTAAAAGGACTTCCTAAGGAACATTTTAAAGTATTTAAACAAACAAACAAAACAGAGTAGAGTTTAAGCCTGTGTCCCTTCCATATTCCCTCAACCTGCTTCTTTTGACCATTAGTGAATCATTTCTTTGAGTTATTTATTTTCACCCGCACTTTGTTGTACCACTAAGAGAATTCCCAGAGGGGAGGCTATAGACGTCTGTCAGCAGCAGGGTCTATTCTGGCAGGAAAACTGTTCTATAAAAGAAAAAATAAATGGATTTCCTTTCTCTGTAGTTCAGTATTTTCCTCCCCGACGCACTGGCTAAATTCCTCCATCCTACTTCCTCACAAATGTCAGGGTGGAGTTGCCCCACTCTCAGACAGCTCTCTTCATTATGATTATCAGTGTTAATGCCTTGTCATTAATTCTCATGGGTGTAAGGAGGCCTCACGCTGAATGAATGGGGAAGGTCACCATGGAAACATTTGTCTCCATAGCTGACTCACTGCAACCCCCATAACTGCTGAACCACATCCTGCCATCTGAATTGCACTGGATGAAGCCACAAATTTGGCATCTCCCATAGAACCATATTCTTTTCAAAAGCTCTTAAAAATCTATGCCAATGAAACGTTCCTCAGACTCAGGGTAAAAATACCATCTGAAGTATGTTTAAGTGGGTGATGCTATGCAATTACTTGTTAACACCTTTTAATAGACACACACAGTAAACATTACTTGTGGTTTTCCAGCTCCCAGTTACTGCGTGGTGTTTTGGTCTCTGCAAGTGCCTGTGTAGAAAATGAGCAAAACACTTGCATTCTCACATTTCAGCGGTCTCCTCAGGGTTAGTGTGGTCTATCAACCTGTATCACAGTGAACTGGAGGGAAATAAAATGGTCTTTGCTGAGTATACTTTTTTCCCCCTTGGATGTTCCAATGCAAAAAAAAAAAAAAAAAAAACTAAGCAAGATAACCTATGCAGAAAAATTATAGGACTGCAGATTTCTCACTTTGCCTTAACATGGAAAGGCAGGATATCAGCATTTCCTAGATGGGAAATTATGTCTATGCTGGGAAATATCAGGCTTAAAGAAAATCACATGAGAACTGCATCCCAGCCACTTCGGCATAGTTCAGTGGAGCAATCTGACTAGTTCTGCCTATTTATTTAAACCTAGGCCTAAGGAGAAGCAAGCATGGGAGTGAAAAAGGGAATAAACTATTTCCTGAGCCGTGCATGGTCACTGGATCTTCACAAAAGTAGGCAAGTCTTTATTTCTTATTCATACTTTGGATCCCAGGTGGAAGACTTAAACTTGACTGATAATAGCAGACGTTTATACAGCACTTGCTTAAACATATGCCAAGCGGTGCATGTATTAGCTCATTTGATTCAATCATAAATTAGCATATGAGGTAGGTATATTCTCTACTTCACTTGACAGGTTGAGAAACTAAGGCATGGAATGATTTAGTGATTTCCCTGTGGTCAGACAGCTCTTACGTGACTGAGCTAAGACATAAGTGCAGGCAGTTGGCCTCCAGAGTTCATTTACTTAAACATTCAGCCATATATTTGTCTCTTGCGGAGTTGGAATTCATTCTCGGCCTTCACCTCTCTCCCTCTTTTCCTCTCTCCTCTCTCTCCCTTCTTTTCTCCCTCCCGATACCTCTTTCTCTCTCACCTCCTTCCTGTTACTCATTCTCATCTGCCTCCCATCTCTCCCTGCAAGCCTACTCCCACCCAGCCTTTCTTCTCCCTCCCTCTCTGTCACTGGAAGTGGAAGCTGATGTGCCCCTCCTTTGTGCAACAGTGGGTCCCAGGACAAGGGAGTATGGCCTCTCTCAAACTTTTAGCAGTAAAGCAGGAAAAGCTGGTCTTTGCTTCCAGAGTCCTTTTCCCACCAACCTTTAGTTTTTCTCCCATTTCCTTTCTTTTCCAAAGGCTTCCATGTACCTTCTCTGCTATCAAATTTTTTCTTGGAAAGTTTGGGATGTCTTAAACTTACAGTGAATTCAGTCTTTTCATTCATATTAATGAATTCCCATTCTATGGACATTTATTTCTTCTTTTCTTTTAATTTTGTTATTGATGTATACCATATATATAGTGCTATGGACTGAATTGTGTCCCCTCAATAAACTCACATGTTCAAGACTTAATCCCCAATGTGACTGAATTGTAGACAGACCCTTTTAAAAGGGTAATTAAGGTTAAATAAAGTCATAGAGTTGGACCCTGTTCCAATATGACTATGTCCTTATAAGAAGGTAAAGAGTCACCAAGGACGGGTGTGCATGGAGAAGAGGCCACGTGAGGAAACAGGGAGAAGAAGGCCATCTGCAGGCCAAGAAGAGATGCCTTAGGAGAACATTGCTGGCACCTTGATTTTGGACTTTTGGCTTTCAGAACCTCAAGAAAATAAGTTTCAGTTGTTTAAGCTACCCAGTGTGTGTTATTTTGTTATGGCAGCCCTGGTAGATTAATACATATGAAGAATTGCACAAATCTTTAATAGATTTGATAGCTTGATAGACATTTACATATTTAAGTATTTATAAAATCACTATAGATCAAGAAATAGAACATTTCAGTTACTCAGGGAAGGTTTCTCATTCTCCTCCTCACTCATTTTAGCAACTTGTTCCCATATTTTCATATATTCCTGCCTGCAGAGAGGGTATACCTAGGTGTAACCCTGTCAAGCACTGGTGTAATGCCAGTGCTTGGATGAATGCATCAATTTGGGAGCCAAGACTATCAAGTTACTTGGCTCAAGGCCTAAAGCAACATTCTTGAAGCTGTTTCACAAATGATAAAGATGATGCTATAATTTTCATCTGATTTTTGTGTCTATTTCTCAATTGTTTCTGAACTGGATAGGGAAAAGGGTGCCATTAGCTTTT
This sequence comes from Camelus ferus, assembly GCF_009834535.1. Classification (NCBI taxonomy): domain Eukaryota; kingdom Metazoa; phylum Chordata; class Mammalia; order Artiodactyla; family Camelidae; genus Camelus; species Camelus ferus. The sequence continues at coordinate 44,121,262 of NC_045703.1, forward strand.
TAAACCAAATATCTTGATACTTGGCTTGGCCCAAGGTTGGAATTTTTAAAAAATCTTACTATTTTTATCATGAAATATTTCAAACATTCAAAAATATAGAGACTAATATAACAAACCTACCGTACAATTTCAATAACTCAGGACAGTTTACTACCCTATTTACCTCTGAAAAAATTTTAATTTAAACTACTCTAGCAAATTCCAGAGTTTCTTCTCTTATTTGCTCTGGGTCTTGCAAACAAACAAAAGTGCCTCTAGATGAATCATATAAAAATACAATAAAACAGATAACTCTCATAATAGCCAATCCCCCCTTTTTTTACTTACCAGATTACTGGTTTATTATCAGTGCTCTTCTCTAATAATGAACTACAGAAATGATCCCTGAAAATATAGTCTTGCCAATCCCATTTTTAGCTCATGTATTTCCTAACATGTTACATAACATGTTAATCTAATGAAATGCCCCAAGGTTCAAACTGCAAATTTTAAAACTCCTCACTTCTTTCTATATGTCATTGATGATCCCATTCTGTTTCTCTACTTCTAAAACCACATAAGCCAATTCCTACAATAAATCTATAATAAATTCCCAAATAAATATCTATATATGTCCTATTGGTTCCATTTCTCTGGAGAACCCTATTACAGGGCTTCACTTTAGAGTACATGGTTGAGAAATATGATTGATTCATATTTACAGCAATATAACATTAGTCAGTCTACCTAAGTTACTCTGCCAAAACCACCTATTTTTCCAAGGTATATTTTGTTGAACTTTTTTTTTCAATTGAAAGTGACAGATTTCCAACCCAAACTAGCTTAGTAAAAAAATATATGGCATCAAGTAAAATTTACAGAAGCTCCCTAGTTTAGACATACTGGACATGTGTGGTCAAATAATATCAGACTTCTCTCTCCTTCTCTCCATCTCTCGTATCTGTCTTCTTCATGTTGATCCTTGACAGGTTTTCTCTACTTGACTCAAAAGACAACCTTTGTAAACTTATACGTAAGCGCCAAACCTACATTATCCTTGGAACTAGGGAATCTCACAAAGTAGGTTATGACTTTCTTTTTTCCACACTTATCAGTCCTCAAAAGATACTGCTTAATCTTGCTTGAAAATATCCCCCCACGTGGGACCAACCTCTCTACATAGGGGTGTGGGATATACTGACTGGCCAACTTTGGTTCATGCAGTTAGAGAAAAAGTTGTGTTCCCACAAAATTCATATATTGAAATTCTAACCCCTAATAACTCAGAATGTGACTCTGTTTCTTGGAATGGGTTCTTTAAGGATGTAATTAAATTAAAATGAGGTCATTAGGGTGGGCCCTAATCCAGTATGACTGATGTTCTTATAAGAAAAAGAAATTTAGACACAGACATGTACAGAGGAGAAGACCATGTGAAGGTACAGGGAGAAACTAGCTATTTAAAAGCTAAAGAGTGAGGCCTCAGAAGAAATCAACGCTACTGACACCTTAATCTTGGACTTCTAACCTTTGGAACTGTGAGAAAATAAATTTCTACTGTTTAAAGCCACCCAATCTTTGGTACTTTGCTTTGGTAGCCCTAGCAAACTAATACACATTTCTAATCCTGAAATGTGATGGGATAGGTGTGTCTGATCGTCCACTGAACTATAAACTCCAGAATGGGAGACAAGCAGTCCTCAGGAGAAAAGGAGAGGTATCATGACTTGAAGAAGGAAGGAGTGATACTGGACATACCATAATTGCTGATGTCTCCATAGGTGGAGAGTAACCAAATCTGCCTTGGTCCAAAGGTCATGAATTCACAGCACCATTCTGGAAAGAGAATTTATTATTTATGATAGATTTCTTATCAAAATTGTTCAAAATTTTGAACCTCAGCTTCAACCATCACAATTTGGTGTATGTTGGAATGGTAGCTGAGCAGAGTACTTAGAAGGCAAGACAGTATTATCATCACACTCAAAGTGGTAGATAGTGTTAGAAGGGTGTGGTCAAATAATGCCACCTTCCCAAAGACTCCTGGAAGGCTGGGTGAAAAGAATCTACTAGTTTTGTCAATTAAAAGATCATACATTAATGAAGGCAGTTTCATTCTTGTGATTGGGCAGAAATCTACAATGGACGGAGAAAGTGAGGAAATCCTTTTCTTTCTTAAAAAAGTCGTTTGTCTAATAGTGTAATAGGTAGATGGTGCTTTATGGGAAGGTTGCTTTTTAAAAAATTGTATAATAAAAAAGTACTTATTGACCAATTGGGATGAAGTTCAAATAGGAGATACTACAAATTGAACCAAGACACAGAAACAGCAGATGGAGCGTGATTCTAGATTGAGCTGAGATTGAGAATTTTTTTCACACAAATAAGTCTCTTAATGCGTTTATTTTAAAATTTGGCGGCGGGGGGGGGGCATTTGAGTTTCCCTCTGAAGAAAAGAAAAAAAAGAAAAAAAAAGTGGTGTCTCACTCCCTCCCCCACCTCCATCAACTACAGAAGTACCTGTCGGGAGGGTATTTCTGCGGCCTCTTAAATCTTGAAGAAGGAAGGAAACAGCACCAAGTATCCACGTTGAGAGAAGGCACAGAATGAGCCCAGGAAGCCCGTCAGGCGGGGCATCACGGGTCTTCACGGTCTCGCGAGGTGTCGTGAGGAGGACGCGAGCGCTCGTGGCTGCGGTCGGTCGTCGCCGGCTGGAGTTCCCCGGGCGGAGGGTCTGCGAGGCCCCCTGCAATCTGTCCCGAGAGTTGCCCGGAGCTGGGACGCCTTCCTTCAGGCGTTGAGCTTGCTGTGTCTCCCCTGGGGCGCTGGTGTGATGGAAGCGGTCCCCGGGCAGAGGTCAGACACGCACCGCGGAGGCTGGGCCGCCGGTGTGGGCCTCAGGTCGGCGGTAAAAGCAAAGGACTCGTCGACAGGCCTTGAGGATAAACGTGCGGGTGCCGGTCACCGGAAACTCCTTTAAGACATGGCTCCGCTTTCCGTTCCGGACCCTGTAGAAGCGACCGACCCCTCGTTGCGGACACCGAATCTCCCCAGGGACATGGGCTCCGCGGGCGGCGTTGAGGCCGCTCCTGGCGTGACGACGCCCTGGATGGATCTGCGCGGCGTCACGTCGCGGACGCCCAAGCTCGGGCTCCGCGTGTTCTCCTCACACAGCACCCCTGTTGGTGGCCCGCTGGAGGAAGCCACTATGCTGTCCTGATCTCGTTGAGGTACCGCGCCCTTGGTGACGTTGGGGAGGGTGATAGGGCTGATGCAGGTGGGGCAAAGCACCGCATCTTTCGGGCCTTGGCCGTGTCCCACTAGTATTTCTGGGCCAGAGGCCCGCTACTTGAGCTCCTGGCGGGCGGACGCCTCGCTCTTGTCAGTGTCCTCAGCGGATGAGTCGAGGAAGGGCTGCGGCTTTCAGTACTTCTGTTGTGCTTGTTGGGAGCCTTGGACCCGCACAGCACGTTCGAATCCTCACTGACTGTCTTGTGGAACTAGACGACCCAGTAGGACTTCTAGATGGGAATGCAAGTGTGGTTCTCCAGGGCCTTTCAGGCAGATCTCCAGGTGCAGCGCACAGGCCCTCCAGGTTTCTGCTCCCCCAACTTCAGTGTGTTGCACCATGATTGAGCAAAATTTTAATCACACAAAATGTGAATTTTAAGACTTGCTAGTCTTGAGCTGAATGCCGCATATCCTAGAAGTCAAAAAGTTTGAAATTAATTTCATGAATTGATCTTACCTATTTCTGTGTTCCCTCTGCTAGTTACCCAGTCTCCCAAATGAGAAGTCTGGAAGTCATTTTATACCTTTCTTCCTTACTTTCTTTCTTCCTTTCTTTCTATTGAAGTATAGTTGGTTTACAGTGCTATCTTAATTTCTGGTGTACAGCATAGTGATTCAGTTATACAAATATATATTCTTTTTCATTAGAGGCTATTGCAGGTTATTGAAGATAGTTCCCTGTGTTATATACAGTGGGACCTTGCTGTTTGTCTATTTGATATATAGTGGTTAGTATCTTCAAATCCCAAACTCCCAATTTATAATACTTCTCTTTTCACCCCAGTCTATTCTTCTTATCTTTCCCGCCACCTTCCATCCAATCAGATACTAAGTCCTGCTGATTCTTCACTTAAATATGTTGTGCGTCTATCTTTTCTCTTCATCAAATTTCTTTTTGTGATCTCTGCTGAAATGGGAGCTTTTTGTGAATGAGGCTTATTCTTTATATTTGTCTTTATCAACTCCTAAAAGCATATAAAACATAATATGCAGTACGTTTTGTGGACATGAACTGAATGATCTGGTCCCTGGTTTTTCAGTTTCATGTCCTGCTCCCCTTGCATCCTACAGTCCACACACACTGTACAGTCTTCTTTTCCACCAATACTCCAGACGATTCTACGTTTCTTTGCCTTTACATAAGCTGTTGCTTCTATATCAAATGTTCTTTGTAGTGTGCATTGTCCATCTGGAAAATGGACATGTCTCTGAAAAGTTAGTAGTAGAATTAACACCCTTGTGAAATTTCCCTTTATCTCCCTACTTCTGTGTAGACCTTGCTGCTTAATAACAAATATGTTTCTTTTTCTTTCTGGCGCACAAGGAAGCATTGCTTAGCCTCACTTGTTTGACATGGCCATAAAATGTGAGTGGAAACAATGTGTAGACTCAAGCTTGGCTGTAAATCCCTCCCAATTGACATCCTCCACACTGTTTTACACTTTCAGATGCCTGGTTTAAAGAACACCTCAAGGAGATCCCAGGAACTGTGTATTTAAGATGGTAGAACTATTGGAAAAAGAGAGCCCAGGTACCTGAGTCATTGCTTGGAGAAGTGCCCAACTAGCAACTCCTACATGGGACCATTGTAGGACTGAGAAATAAACTTTCAGGTGTTAAATCACTGAAATTTTGGTATTTATCCATTATAGTCACTGATTTAATCTTAACGAGTACAGCTTTCATTGCATTTTTTAGCCCCATTATAACTCATCATATTAAAGTGTAATAGTTGATGGATGTGTCTATTGCTCCACTAGACTGTGCCTGTCCTGTTGACCTAGTCTCTATCAATGTTCCTGGTTTCTAGCATAAATTAGGTGTTGTTTTACAAACATACATCCTAATTTTGTGGGAGAGCCATAATTTACTGTATTGGTTTTTTCTCAAAGGAGAAATGAAGAGGATGGCTCACAAAAAAACATCCTCATAATTATAACTAAGTAGATTTTATGCACATAAGATTCTCTTACGGAAAACATATCAAATGTAAGCAGTCATATTTTTACCCAGTTACCATGCCAGTTCCTCTATTTGGGATAATGAGTGATGTTGGACATATTTTCAAATTCAAATGTAGTTTTAAAATGTGTAATTTGTTATTTGTATTTTCATCAGTAGTAAGTTCAATGGTAGTTTCTGCAAATTAACGCTCACAGTCAGAGTGTTTTAATACTATTGAATAATAACAGTATGCAATTTGAAAGGTAATTCTATTATGGCAAGCTTCCTGGGAAAAACAAATAGCCTGACTGTTATAAAATTTGGCATCATTGTTAGAAATTACAAGTTTATTGAATATAAATACAGTAGTCACTTGGCCTTTAAAAGTGAGGTTTTGAATTGGTGGTGAAAAGGGATAGTTTCATATGATTCTTTTCAGTACCTGTCTCTTCTTTTTTCCAAATTACCAAATCCTGGATTGGAATTAAGACTTGTGAAGGGAGCAAAAGGGTAATTGTTGTTCAAGTCAAAATAATAGCTCTTTAAGTTCTAAGTTTTTTCTTCATTCCAGGGCAAATAAGATATTTTCAATCCACTTTAATTATAATCAGTGATTGTTAAAATCATAGAGAACAGAAGATGCTTTTGTTATTCAGGATTATTCTATAAAACAATTAGTGCAAATAGATCTAGGAAGTACTGGTTACAAAAATCTAATATGAGGACACTTGAATATTACTGTTACATAGAACCTTATTTTATACTTTATTTTCAGATTAAAATCTTACTAATTTGAATTGACAATTATTTAGGACTTATGATAAACATTGTAGTCTGAAGTTCGTTTTATTTGACTGTTTTAAAATGTTGGTGGTAAAAGTGAAATTTTAGAAGATTTGGTAATCTACATACAGTGTTTAAAGAAAGAAAAAGACATAGTTTTATATTTTATTCACATGAAATTCTTTTATTGAAATACATATCATATGTAAGCTTTATAGAGTTAATACTAATTACAACGAAATCATAGCCATTTACCAAGGTACATATAATAGGATGTTGATTAATCAGTATTAAGTTTATGTTACTATATTTACTTCAGGTGGATGCAACTATATTCCTTTTAAAATATCATAAAATCGTAGTTATTTACATTTTGTTCATATATTTTTTCATTACACAGGGACAGGGCAAATAGAATTTATAAGATTAACATTGAATCTTTGCTGTTGGGGAAAAAATGTCTCCTCAAACTAATGTGGAAAGATTAAAAACAGGAGATTCTGGGAAGATGGTGACCTAAACTAAGTGTTCTTCCTTTCCACTACCTACCAACTCCATCCAAACTGTCTTTCCTGAGTCAAATGGCTGCTCTGGGACCCGTGGAATGGCTAGGTGGAAAGGAAGCCTTTGTTTCTCTCACTCTGGTGGGGCAAGTGCCCAGGACCACCAATGGAGCCTTGGTCTAGATTGTTAATTGCTGAAATCTTTAGAGAGCTTGGCACTTAGAGATGAGTGAAAAGCCAGTGGAAGATCAACATGTTTGTGGGCCTGGTTTTCATTGGTTTCCCAAGGGAAATAACACTTTTTTTTTTTCAGTAAAGGAAAAGAGAATTGGACCATCCTCAGAGAATGACAGGTGCTTTAATGAGAATTTCTAAACTCCTGGTGGATCACCAAAGAGGCCTCCAGTGTGTGTGTGTGTGTGTTTCATCACTTTAGTACAACCATCCTAGAGTGCCACTGAGCAGAAAAAAATGAAGCAAAACACAAACATCTAAAAGAGCCCAGCAACCAGGGAGGAAGATGGATGAGAAAAAAACACAACACATGCCAAACAAAATTGAACTTGAACTCCTGAATGAGATAGATAATAATTTGAACTAAAATACAGAGTTTTCAAGGAGAGTCAAATATTTCTTCAGAAGTCTTTTTGAAGCTAAAACAAAGAAACAAACAAAAATAAAATCCACCTCTTCCCACCAAGAAAGAAAAAGTATGATTTTTTAACCAAAAATTAACCAGAACTGAAGGAGTGACAGTCTTTGGTAAGATGACAGAGACTGCTATGTGTTCCACAAAACCTGGCCCCTCTTTATCCTGGGCATGTAGGTAGATTATATTCCCCAGCCCCCTTTTCCATAACAAATGCCCGGGCTGTAGAGCTCTTGCTAATAGAATGTGAGTAGAGATAATGTACACTAACTCCAGAGCTGACAGACCTCTAATGATGACCCTCCACTCTCTCCACACTTGCTGACTGGTTGGAGATGTCTAAGATGACCTGGGAGGCCCCATGTTGAAGATAACAAGTCCCCATCAAGCTAGGTTAATTGAACACAGCTGACTCCCCCTGACTTTTACCACTTAAACTTCATGTGATCAAAAAATGCAACGCAATTGTGTTAAGCAACTGAGTTTATCTTTTATGCCTTAAGTATACCTTAATGAATCAATGCTCTGAAAATTAGTGGTTTGAAAGATCAAAGGAAATAATATCTGAATGTATGCATTATAAAAATAGATTTATGGAAATTGTAAGACATTTGGAAGGTAATTAAAATATGAAGACATGGAATTCCAGGAGAAAAAAGAACAGATAGAGAAATGATTAAACCAATAGTAGTAGAAGACTTCCCAGAGATAGAGACCGAAGAGAACTTAATGATGTTCAAACAGAATTGATGAGAAAATACACCCACCTAAGGATTTCATGGTAGTTTTTTTTTTAAAAGGTCCTTATAAGACTTTATCCAAAAAAAAAAGCAAAAAAAACCCCACAACAGTTCTTACAAAGGAAGGAGAATCTGTCAATGGACTTCTCATCTGTAACATGTAATATAGAAGAGAGTGGAATAACATCTTGAAGGGGAAAAAACTTCAAGGCAGGAATCCTAATGCGCTCATAAAAGATATTAATATTTCAGGGTGTAGGAAAGATATTTATGATTATGCAAACAATGGAGTATATACTGCATTAGAGAAAATGATGTATATACACACAAATGTACATGTATATGACCATAAACATTATATTTTTATATCCTTAAAATCATATAAAAATCATATAGAAAAAAATAATATATGTACACACAAATATACATGTGTATGACCTTAAATATTATATTTTTATATCCCATCTTAAGTAGAAAAAATATTCTTGATCAATGTAACATTTTAACATATAAGATAAAAATAAGCTTAATATTAGAAAAAGAATGTTACAATTTATCAATTAATACATTATGATAAATGTTTCATTTGAGAAATGAATAGTGATTCATTATCAGGAAATCTGCCACCAGAATTTAATGCATGATTTACTATAAAACAAATTGAATACATATATGTTTGTATCAGTAGATGATGAAAATAGCATTCTCAAAATTAATCATGGATTTCTCTCAAAACTTTAAAAAAGCCAGAAAAAAACTACATTAAAATTTAAATATCCATTTACCAAAAACAGATGAAATTTATTTCTTTTCTAGATGGTAAGATACTAAAATCCCTAAAAACATCATGGTGGATATGTTTCCAAATGAAAAAAATGGACAAAGGACACAAATAGGCAATTCATAGGACAGCAAATCTAAAAGTTCAACAACAAAAAAGAAAATGATCAAACTCACTGAGTCAGAGACATGCAAATTAAATTAACAATGAGCTGTCATTATAGCCTGATTAGATTGGCCAAGATAAAAAAGACTGATGTTTTTCTACTGCTTGTAGTGATATAAAGAAAAGAGTATTTTTGAGGGATGGAGGTGGGGAGGTAATTAGGTTTCTTTATTTTTAGAGGACATACTGGGGATTACCAAGACCTTGTGCATGCTAAGTATGTGCTCTACCACTTGAGCTATACCCTCTCCCCAAAAGAGTATTTTCAAAAACTGTTGGTGAATTTCTGTTTTTTCAGATTAGGTCAGCTATTATAATAAAAAAGGAAAAATACCTCATATAACCTTTGACCTATCAATTCCATCCTGGGTATTTAAACCATGGAGTTAAAAGCACCAGTATATAAGTATGAATACATAAGGATGTTCAAGCTAAAAAAAAAAAAAGGAAACTGAATATCCATTATAATAGTTGAATTATGGTAGCTGCATATAATGAATTATTCTGCAGCTATTAAAAATGAATTAGAGCTATGTTAAGGTACTTTGCAGAATTTTCATGAGGTATTGGGTGAAAAGAAAAAGGAAGAAAATGTATATAGTATTTAGGGTTTGTAGCAAATAATGAAAAAATTATATATATTTATGCATGTAAAATATGGTAGAATAGCTATTACATTTCAACATAATTTTCTTGGAGTGGAAAGGTAGGATAAATGTTATGAAGAAGAGAGGTGAGGAAAGGTGATATCAAGAATAAAGAAAAGGAAAAACAAACAAATAATAACAGACTAAAAGAAAAAGCAAATGTCCAAGATACGATCCAAGTGTGCATCTATGTAAATTAGTATTCTGCTGTTTTTTGCTTTCTAGAAGAAATAGATTGATATTTAACCATTACTAGGCTTAATTACACATGCAGTAAAAGCTCCAATAATTGTCAGCCTTACTGTATCAGAATATCAGGCTCCAAAAATGTGGAAGTACATGGATAATTTGGTTTTAAGAAGGTTGTGATGTGACAAAGCTATACTTGTTTCCTGCAGACCAGACCAGGGTATAGGCAAGATGTTGGCCTGTCCTTGCCTCAGGAACAGCAGAGATGGCTTGAGGGTTTGGATTCTCCAAAAGGAAGAAATCCTACCCATTTCAAGAGAAACTAGCAGGATATTTATGTTAGGGCCTCATATTTACTGGGCTTTGCCTTCTCCATTGACAGCTGGAGCCAATTGTGTCGAAGATCATAGCAAGTGGCCACCTATAAGCAGGGATATGAACAAATTTCTCCTTTGCAGAGAGTTACCTAGGTTTGAAAAAACATTCTGATGCCTGGGTTCCAATCGCAAAGGTTCTGTTTTGGTTGGTATGGGGAGATGGGCTGGGTTTTTGAGATAGAAGGATAGAGATAAAGAGAGGGAAACGCCCCAGGCCATTCTGTTGCTCAGGTAGAATTTGTAGAATTGCAATCCATTTCAAATCTATGTAAAGTCTTTAGTATTAAAAACCATTCCCCATCTGGCTTAGTTACTAGAAGGGCCAAGATTCAGTGAGCTGACAGTACATTGGAATCACCTGAGGAATTTGAAAAAGTACTACTGTTCCCCTCCTACAAGATTCTGATACAGTTGGTCTGGGCATAGGGACTTTAAAAGCTTACCGGGTGATTCCGTTATGTAGTCCAGGTTGAAAAACCACTTATCTAAGAGGAAATAGTACCAAAAAAAAAATTCTGTAGAGGTGCAAAGACCCTTTGTGATGTGATGGATGTCAATCTATCCATTTATTTATTCCTTCATTTCAGGCATTCAGTTTAGTCATTCTTTTCATTATATTCAATTAATTCAATAATTATCAAGTACCTACTTTGTCTTTGTCCCTGAAATAGGGGCAGAGATTCTTCACTCAGTCACCATTTGATGGCTAAAATGCACATTTGTTTTCACAAATTTCTCCTTGTGCCTGGAGGTCATCTTTTATTCTGTTGGAAAGAGAGGAAAGCTTTTTTCTTCTCTCTCCTTTTCCTTTCTCTTCCTTAGTTTTAGTAAAATGGGAAGGATAGGCTGGGAAAGAAAAAAATTGGAAGACTTTACTGAGTACCTCTTCTATGATAGGCGAGGGTTAGCATTTCACAATTGGAATCTCACAGATCTGTCAAGGAGATAATATTAACTCCATCTTACAAATGAAGATACCCAAACTCAAAAAATTTACATAATTTGTTCAAGATCAGACAGCCACTTAGTTGCAAAGCTAGGATATAAACTGCAAAGTTTTGCCCCAAAACCTTCTGATTACACTTTCTATAAAATCAGAGGAGAGCAGAAGTATGTCCCCACTGGAAATTGTGTGTGTAAGCATGTATTTGGGGAGTGTCTGGGAAGGTAGTTCCTTTGAAGTTTCTTCTTATATCTTAGTTTATATGACTTTTCATTTCATTCTTTATATGTTCATTAGAATATAAAATTATGCTTACTATTAGGAAAAAATAATCTTATGTTTTGCTTTAATGGGTACACTTTCATCAGTTTATCAGTTTCAGAAAAATATGATAAATTAAGGACCAATGACTACATAAAAGTTTCAGTGTCCAGGAAATGTCTGCTTTACCTTGTAATCACTAAGTTTCAGGAATTCATAGTAACATAAATCTGGAGATACAAATGACAACAGACTCTTTTTCACTGTGCTTCTGAATCTAACAAGGCTTGCTGAAAAGAGACTCAAATGCTGCCTGAATTGAAAAGGTCTGTGCTTCCACTGGCTAGTCTCACTTACTCACTGATGCTGATCTTTATTTTTCCTAATGGTGTAATTCTCATCTCATGAATCAAGAATCTCAAGTGACTCATAGTCCTTATTATTAACTCTCTTCATCCAATTAAAACTTCATTTTCTGTGTAGTGATCCTATATGTATTTCAGCCACTCAGTTTGCAGCACTTTGCACCCTTATAATTATTTATTCAATTCTTTAAATTATGTTTGTGTATTTCCTACTGGTATAAACTCTAAGAAAGTAGAAACTTCACTATTTTGTTTAATATATCCCCCGCATCTAGTATTTTGACTGGTACATATTAGGCATTTAGTATTTGTAGGATTTTCTCAAATAAGTTACTCATAAAATATACTTTTTATGTGCCAAGCTTCACTGTTTTGAGGAAAGCCTGAAGTAACTTTTGATTTCATTGATCGTACTTTTAACTGTATTGTTCTATCTACTATATCTTTTTAGTTGCAAAATATCCTGAAAAGCTCTCAGATTTGTTTGAAATATTGCTGTAAGACTGATGATTTTTTGTTGTTATTCCCTAGGAACTAAAAAAAATAAAATTCTACCCAATATTTAGGTTTATCTGTATCTTTATGATAAAATTTTAAAAATGTAAATGAGCATCAAAATTCATAAACATCTTTCGTATTAATAGCTTTTATGTACTGTAAATTTACCACGTTGGATTAGGAAGGTATCTTTGGTTGTTTCTTTTATCAAGAGCCTCTCAAAGATTTACCAGGGACATTTGAGGGACAGTTGACTCTATGGTATCAGATTGCTGCACATCTCTGTTGTTTTGTATGTTTTTACTGGTTTCAGACCTATTTTCAAATGATTGACTTTTAAATCCCCTTCAGTATTGCCAGTTGAAAATAGAATTTTAAAATTATTTGCCTTCTTTAAAGTAAATGGAAAAGATAATACATTCCCTTAGCTACTTAGAATTCTCATGTAATTAGGGAGCTCGTAGTATCAGGAACTAGAGTTGTGTCAAACTTGCCCTATGCATATCTAGTAACGATATATATGCAACTACTGCATTTGTTTTGTGATATTATATGTATTCTTTATATATCACATGTCAAATTATATTGTTTTATCACATACATGTATATATATCATTTTTAGTGAGACATGACAATTTCATTTTATAGTATCCTTAATCAACAGAGAAGATACTTGTTCCTTAAAAGAATGAAAATAAAAACAGAAAGCAACTGAGAATTTTGAGATTCAGTCTTTCCCAAGGTCACCTAAGCCCATACAGATTTGGAGCCAGTTAGAGATCTGCTCTTCCGTGCTGTCCAGTCTAATTTCAAAGTAGAAGCTCTTTTTCACTTTTCCTGTTTTAATTCTAGAGTTCTGGCAGAATGGAAGAAGTGTAAAGAAAATGGTTCATTGCTTCCTCTGGTATATACTTTATCTTGTGAGAATTTATGGTATGTGGTACTTGAGAACACTGCCTGCATGGCAATTCTTGCAGCATCTCTACTGCTGTATATCATCCCATTTTCTTATTTGCCACACTGTAAATCAGCTTTGCAAATAGCCACTCATGCAGGGAAATAACACTTAGGCTGGATATGTACTTTCCAATTTTGGTTGTGGTTTAGTAGGCTGTATCTGATAAATATACTGCATTTTTAATAATTGTCATCTCTGAACCACAATTTTTTTTAACATTTTTTATTGATTTATAATCATTTTACAATGTTGTGTCAAATTCCAGTGTTCAGCACAATTTTTCAGTTATTCATGGACATATACACACTCATTGTCACATTTTTTTCTCTCTGAGTTATCAACATTTTGTGTATATTTCCCTGTGCTATACAGTGTAGTCTATTCTACAATTTTGAAATCCCAGTCTATCCCTTCCCACCCTCCACCCCCCTGGTAACCACAAGTCTGTATTCTCTGTCTGTGAGTCTATTTCTGTCCTTTATTTACGCTTTGTTTTTGTTTGTTTGTTTTTGTTTTTGTTTTTGTTTTTTAGATTCCACATATGAGTGATCTCATATGGTATTTTTCTTTCTCTTTCTGGCTTACTTCACTTAGAATGACATTCTCCAGGAGCATCCATGTTGCTGCAAATGGCATTATGTTATCGGTTTTTATGGCTGAGTAGTATTCCATTGTATAAATATACCACCTCTTCTTTATTCAGTCACCTGTTGATGGACATTTAGGCTGTTTCCATGTTTTGGCTATTGTAAATAGTGCTGCTATGAACATTGGGGTGCAGGTGTCATCCTGAAGTAGATTTCCTTCTGGATACAAGCCCAGGAGTGGGATTCCTGGGTCATATGGTAAGTCTATTCCTAGTCTTTTGAGGAATCTCCACACTGTTTTCCATAGTGGCTGCACCAAACTGCATTCCCACCAGCAGTGTAGGAGGGTTCCCCTTTCTCCACAGCCTCTCCAGCATTTGTCATTTGTGGATTTTTGAATGACGGCCATTCTGACTGGTGTGAGGTGATACCTCATTGTAGTTTTGATTTGCATTTCTCTGATAATTAGTGATATTGAGCATTTTTTCATGTGCTTTTTGATCATTTGTATGTCTTCCTTGGAGAATTGCTTGTTTAGGTCTTCTGCCCATTTTTGGATTGGGTTGTTTATTTTTTTCTTATTGAGTCGTATGAGCTGCTTATATATTCTGGAGATCAAGCCTTTGTCGGTTTCACTTGCAAAAATTTTCTCCCATTCCGTAGGTTTTCTTCTTGTTTTATTTCTGGTTTCCTTTGCTGTGCAGAAGCTTGTAAGTTTCATTAGGTCGCATTTGTTTATTCTTGCTTTTATTTCTTCTAGGAGAAAATTTTTGAGATGTATGTCAGATAATGTTTTGCCTATGTTTCCCTCTAGGAGGTTTATTGTATCTTGTCTTATGTTTAAGTCTTTAATCCATTTTGAGTTGATTTTTGTATATGGTGTAAGGGAGTGTTCTAGCTTCATTGTTTTACATGCTGCTGTCCAGTTTTCCCAACACCATTTGCTGAAGAGACTGTCTTTATTCCAATGTATATTCTTGCTTCCTTTGTCAAAGATGAGTTGACCAAAAGTTTGTGGGTTCATTTCTGGGCTCTCTATTCTGTTCCATTGGTCTATATGTCTGTTTTGGTACCAGTACCATGCTGTCTTGATGACTGTAGCTCTATAGTATTGTCTGAAGTCTGGGAGAGTTATTCCTCCAGCCTCTTTCTTTCTCTTCAGTAATGCTTTGGCAATTCTAGGTCTTTGATGGTTCCATATGAATTTTATTATGATTTTTTCTAGTTCTGTGAAATATGTCCTGGGTAATTGGATAGGGATTGCATTAAATCTGTAGATTGCCTTGGGCAGTGTGACCATTTTAACAATATTGATTCTCCAATCCAAGAGCATGGAATATCTTTCCATTTTTTAAAGTCTTCTTTAATTTCCTTCATCTATGGTTTATAGTTTTCTGTGTATAATTCTTTCACCTCCTTGGTTAGATTTATTCCCAGATATTTTATTACTTTGGGTGCTATTTTAAAGGGGATTGTTTCTTTACTTTCTTCTTCTGTTGATTTATCGTTAGTGTAAAGAAATGCAACTGATTTTTGAACGTTAATTTTGTAACCTGCTACCTTGCTGAATTCTTCAATCAGTTCTAGTAGCTTTTGTGTGGACCTTTTAGGGTTTTCTATGTATAGTAACATGTCATCAGCATATAATGACACTTTTACCTCTTCTTTTCCAATTTGGATCCCTTTTATTTCTTTCTCTTGCCTGACTGCTGTGGCTAGGACTTCCAGGACTATATTGAATAGGAGTGGTGATAGTGGGCATCCTTGTCTTGTCCCAGATTTTAGTGGGAAGCTTTTGAGTTTTTCACCGTTGAGTACTATGCTGGCTGTAGGTTTGTCATATATAGCTTTTATTATGTTGAGATATGTTCCCTCTATACCCACTTTGGCGAGAGTTTTTATCATAAATGGGTGTTGAATTTTATCAAATGCTTTTTCTGCATCGATTGAGATGATCATGTGGTTTTTGTCCTTTCTCTTGTTGATGTGATGTATTACACTGATTGATTTGCGTATGTTGAACCAGCCTTGTGTCCCTGGGATGAACCCCACTTGGTCATGATGTATAATCTTTTTTATGTGTTGTTGGATTCTATTTGCTAAAATTTTGGTGAGGATTTTGGCGTCTATGTTCATCAGTGATATTGGCCTATAATTCTCTTTTTTTGTAGTGTCTTTGCCTGGTTTTGGTATCAGGGTGATGGTGGCTTCATAGAATGAGTTTGGGAGTATTCCCTCCTTTTCAATTGTCTGGAAGAGTTTGAGAAGGACTGGTATGAGTTCTTCTTTGTATGTTTGGTAGAATTCCCCGGTGAAGCCGTCCGGTCCTGGACTTTTATTTGTAGGGATGTTTTTAATTGCTATTTCTATTTCCTTTCTAGTGATCGGATTGTTCAAGTGTTCAGATTCTTCTTGATTCAGTTTTGGTGGACAGTATGTTTCCAGAAACTTGTCCATCTCCTCTAGGTTATCCAGTTTGGTTCCATATAGTTTTTCATTATATTCTCGTATGATATTCTGTATTTCTATTTTGTTTGTTGTAATTTCTCCATTTTCCTTTCTTATTTTGCTAATTTGTGCTCTCTCTTTTTTCTTCTTTGTGAGTTTGGCCAGAGGTTTGTCGATTTTATTTACTTTTTCAAAAAACCAGCTTTTGGTTTGGTTGATTCTTTCTATGGTCTTGTTAATCTCTATTGTATTTAATTCCTCTCTGATCTTTATTATTTCCCTCCTTCTGCTGCTTTTTGGGGCTTTTTGTTCTTCTTTTTCTAATTCATTCAGGTGGTGGGTTAAATTGTTTATTTGAGATTGTTCTTCTTTTTTGAGGAAGGCCTGTATCGCTATAAACATCCCTCTTAGCACTGCCTTTGCTGTGTCCCATAGGTTTTGAGTGGTTGTGCTTTCATTATCATTTGTCTCAAGGTATTTTTTAATTTCAGCTTTGATTTCCTCATTGATCCATTGTTTTTTCAATAACATATTGTTTAATCTCCATGCTTTCCTTTTTTTCTCCTTTGTTTCTCTGTTGTTGATTTCCAGTTTCATGGCATTGTGGTCAGTAAAGATGCTTGAGATAATTTCTATCTTCTTAAAATTGTTGAGGTTTCTTTTGTGCCCAAGTACATGATCGATCCTGGAAAATGTTCCATGTGCACTTGAAAAGAATGTATATCCTATTTTTTGGGGGTGTAATGCTCTGAAAATATCCACCAAATCTAGTTTTTCTATTGTAGTATTTAATTTCTCTGTTGCCTTGTTTATTTTCTGTCTGAAAGATCTGTCTAGTGATGTTAATGCAGTGTTAAAATCTCCAACTATGATTGTATTCCCATCAATATCACCCTTTATCTCTGTTAGTAATTCTTGTATGTTGTTAGGTGCTCCTATATTGGGTGCATATATATTAACGAGTGTAATATCCTCATCTTGTATCACTCCTTTAATCATTATAAAATGTCCTTCTTTATCTTTCTTTATGGCCTTTGTTTTTAAAGTCTATTTTGTCTGAAATCAGTACTGCAACACCTGCTTTTTTGGCTTTTCCATTTGCATGGAATATCCTTTTCCATCCTTTCACTCTCAATCTATATGTGTCCTTCTCCCTAAAGTGGGTCTCTTGTATGCAGCATATTGAAGGTTCTTGCTTTATTATCCAGTCTGCCACTCTGTGTCTTTTGACTGGAGCATTTAGTCCATTAACATTTACAGTAATTAATGATAGATGTGTGTTTATTGCCATTTTGAACTTATCTTTGCAGTTGAATTGGTATCTCCTCTTTGTTCCTTTCTTCTTCCCTTTGTGGTTTGGTAATTTTCCTTTGTATTATCATGGAATTTATTTAATTTTTGTGACTCCTTTGTAAATTTTTGGCTTGTGGTTACCCTTTTTTGTAAATCTATCAACCCATTACTATAACTGTTTTTATTAAACTGATAGTAACATGATCTCAAACCCATCCTACTGTTAAAAAAATTTAAAAAAGAAAAAAAAAATTCTTTATTTCCCTGCCTCCCTCTCCCACTCTCAGTGATTTGTATGTCTTCTTTTATAATTTCATGTTTACTTTATTTGTAATTCATGAGTTATCACCTTTCCAGTTGTGTGTTTCTCATTTCTGTAGCATCCTGCTGCTTTTCTATTTAGAATAGCCCTTTCAATATTTCTTTTAGCATGGGTTTAGTGTTGCTAAACTCCTGCAGCTTTTTTTTTTTTTGTCTGTGAAACTCTTTATTTCTCCTTCTATCCTCAAGGATACCCTTGCTGGATAAAGGATCCTAGGCTGCATCTTTTTTTCATTCAGGGCTTTGAATATATCTTGCCACTCCCTTCTGGCCTGTATTGTTTGTGTAGAGAAATCAGCTGAGAGCCTTATGGGGGTTCCCTTGTAACTTACTCTTTGCTTTTCTCTTGCTGCCTTTAGAATCATTTCTTTATCCTTGACTCTGGCCATCTTGATTATGATATGTCTTGGTGTGGGTCTATTTGGGTTCTTCCTGTTTGGGACCCTCTGAGCTTCCTGTACTTGGATATCTGATTCCTTCTTTAAGTTTGGGAAGTTTTCAGTCATGATTTCTTCAAAAACCTTTTCAATCCCCTTTGATCTTTCTTCTCCTTCTGGGACCCCTATTATGCGAAGATTGGGACGCTTTATATTATCCCATAGGTCCCTTATGCTATTTTCATTATTTTTTATTTGCTTCTCTTGTAGTTCTTCTGAATGGGTGCTTTCTATTGCCGTGTCTTCTGGATCACTAATTCGTTCCTCTGCATTATCTAGTTGGCTTTGCACAGCTATTAGGTCATTCCTCATCTCTGTCAATGAGTTTACCCATTCTACTTGGCTCTTCTTTATAGCTTCAATTTCATTTTTGACATATTTTACATCTCTAAACACTATCTCTTTTAATTCCTTCAGCAATTCGATCACTCCTTTTTTGAAATCTTGATCTAGTAGGCTATCAATGTCTATTTCGTTGATCTTTCTTTCGGGGGATTTCTCTTGTTCTTTTAATTGGGAAAGGTTTTTCTGCTTCTTCATCTTGCTCATACCTCTTTGGCACTGTGGTTTATGGAGTATCAGTTGTTTATTTTGGTCCTTAAGGATTTTATCTATCTGATGCCTATTTAGGAATAGAACTTAGGAAAAAAAAAATAAGAGAGAGAGAAAGAATTTTAAAAGAAGGGAGAAAGAGGGTTTGAAAACAGTGTATAATGAATAATAGAAGAGTGAGTTGAAGCAGAGTATTAATCGGGTTGAGACGTCCTTTTGAAACCTTTACAAAAAAAGGGGGGGGAGATGAATAGATGTATTTGAAACCTGTGTCTAATCAATAGCAGGACATCAAAACCCAAGAGAAATAGAAATGAATTAAGAAGTAAAGATTAAGAGAGTAATAGAAAATAGAACAGGTAAAAACAGATTTAAAAAAAAGGGGGGGGGTTGTCGGTGTTCTCCTGGAGTCTGTGTGCTTTTAATGTGAAGTCTTTCTGTCTTCGTCCTGTTTTGGAAGCTCAGCTTGCTGTTTTCAGTGGCCCTCCGTTGGCGCCCTCTTCTGTGCTGCTCCCAGCACCTGTCGGCAAGCAGATCGCGCCTCCTCCTAACACTAGGTCAGGTGCAGCTCTCTGCTGTGGGCGGGTGGGTCGCTGCCCCTCCGGATGCCGCAGTCAGATGTTGCAGACTGGCTGGGTAGGAGGGCGGGTCGTTCCCCCTCCCAGCACCTCGGTCAGGGGCTGTGTTCCTGCCCAAAAGGCGGGGTGCCGCTCTCGCTCTGCCTGCGCCGCCGCCGGTAGCTCCGCTGCTCTGTGCGGCTGCGCGCTCCGCGCGCCGTGGTCGGCGCTCCGCCCTGGTCGGCGCTCCGCCCTGGTCGGCGCTCCGCCCTGGTCGGCGCTCCGCCCTGGTCGGCGCTCCGCGGGTGGGCTCGGGGAAGACCGAGGGACAGCCATGTCCCTGCTCCGAGCCAAAACCCAGCTCCTTGTTTGGCTTTGTGGAGCAAGTTCTCTGAGGGACCAGGATGGAAGGATCCTATCTGCCCCGGGGTGCAGGCCAGTCTCAGTCTGGCCTTTGAGGCTGCTAAGCCCTTCGGTGCGGATGCAGGTTTCGCCCCCGCCCCCGTCTGAGTGCTCAGCGCGGAGGATATGGTGGCTGTGCCTGATCCCCGCCTCTCTTCCCCCGAAAACTTTCCGCGGGTTTTCAGAGATGGGGGTGTGCACGCTTCCCCCGAGAGCACATCAACCTTGCTGTTTTATGGAGGGCCCAGGTTGTTCAGCCCTGTGCACCCACAGCCACGGCGCGCAGCCCCTTGCGTTCCCCCGGGGCTGCCTCCGTGCGGCCACTTCCGTCCTCCGCCCAGCTTGTGCAGCCTGGCCCTGCCCGTGGCTGCCGGCCAGCGTCTCAGGCTGGGTGTCGGGGGGACGCTCTGTGCCCGTTTAACTTAGTTCTGTTAGTCAAGGGCTGCTCTGTACAGATCCGAGCCTCGGAGCCCCTCCGTCCCGCTGGCCTCTCAGTTGGAGAGGGGAGACCCAGCGAGCGAGCGCCAGTCCTCCTTTGCCGCTCCCTCCCCGTGGGACCCATCCCGCGCTGCTTTGCCTTTTGTTCTTTCTTTTTTCCTTTTCTCCTACCAGATTTTTGGCGTCTTTATCTTTTGAAGAGGGCGATGTTCTGTTGGAGTTCCACAGGTGCTCTGGTTGGCTGAGTGGGTCTGTAGTTGTGGGTCTTGGTGTATCTGTGGGAGACGGTGACCTGCGAGCGTCCTTCTACTCCGCCATCTTCCGGAAATCCCCGAACCACAATTAATATTAACTGATATACAATGATCAAGCTAACAGTTTCAGAACTCTTTGGGCAAAAAAATGATGCTATTGCAGTATCACTTTGTTAGACAGGATTGATATGGGTAATTAATAATTTCAGGATATATAAATAGCAATTCTGTGGGGTTGAGGTAGAAAATCTTCATTAGGAATTGGCAAAAATAAATAAAAATTATGCAGGATAATTTAAGATGCAGCTGAAAAATAACCTTGACAGAAAGAATAGGCACAGAGTACAAACTGGGAGCTTTTTCTAAGCAGTTTTGAGCGGATCCAGTGAGTATGAAGTAGGAATTCCTAAAGTAAGGCTCTACAAAAAGCAGTGACTGTGTATATACTTGTGGTTTTCAAAGCCAGAACTAGCTCATGTGCCCACAGCTTTGACAGATTCAAGTGGATAGGAAGCTGCAGGAGACAACAGGGAGCACTGGACTAGCCAGCGGCGCCCCAGTTCTGGCTAAAGAGCTGGCCTACCCTGTTGCCTGGGGCTGAGAAGCTGCAGTCAGCCTAGATCAAGGTGCTGGGGAAGGACTAAGCAGGTGGTTTGATCTGAAAGACTGGAACTGGCACAGAGTCAAGTAGGTCAGACAGGTGGGGCAGAAGCAGGCATGACAAGAGCTCCAAGAAGTTGTAGCTCTGAGAGGGGACGCCTGACCTCTAAAATCTTTTTTGACTAAGGGCTGTTCTGTTGTTCTTTGCCTTTTTCACTCTCCCATGGGGTAGAATTCTCAAGTCTAAATAGCTTCAAAAATTTTGGAAAAGCCCTGTTGCCTGGAAGTGATATTGTATCTTTGGTCCCCCAGGAAAAGTCTTTGTGTCCTGAATTAGAACATGTTATTGATCTTTGCCCTCAGTGATAAAGTCATCCCTGGTGCGAGGACAGGAGAAGTTTGTGCTAGTGAAAGGGGAACTCTTAAACCCAAGGATGCATCTATACTTAAGCAGTAAAATCCTAACCTGAGAGATTCATAAACTCTGCAGCTCTCCTTACTTTGCCCTTGACTTCGTCAGCTCCCTTATTTTAAAAAATGATGTAGGGCATACTGATAAGATAGATTCCCCAGAGTATATCCACCCCCCACTTCAGCCTGACTGTGGTTGACAGTTTATGTAACACTAACTCTGAATATATGGTTGTCAAATTAATATTTTTACAGAATTTATTCCATAGGTAAAACCAGTCATGCTCATTGTTAAACAGTGGACATTGTTTTACAATTTCTGATGCTTTAAATATCATCCCCGTATGACTGAATCTTATCTTGGCATAGAATTGTGGTAGTATGAGTGCTGGGCCATTTTTAGTGCACAGTAATTATCTCCTATAAGATAACTTTATTATTATCCTTCAAGATAACCATGAGATTTTCGATACTATTCTTCATTTTCTCTCTTGTCTAACTCCAATGGAAAGGAGTCTTAACTGAATTTTCATATTTTCCATAACTTTTGGACAACTCCATCAAACCTTCAGCATTTGGAATAGATCCAAAAGCTTCCTATAAGGCCATTAATTGACCAAAAGATCTCTTTTCTACATTTACAGAATGGACAATAAGCTTATTATATCATTACTCCAAGAAATTGCATAAGCTGAAAATATATATGGAATTTAAAGACATATACTTAAAAATACTTTAAAAACATTTAGTACATCTGAGTAGTGTCCCTGTCACTTGAAAATATTTCTCAAACATCTTCATGGCTCCAGGTAAGGAGCCATGAAGATGTTTGAGAAATAAGGCTTTGGTCAATGGAGAGCTACTAGACAATTTCTGAGCAGGGGAGTAAGACTAAAAGGAGTTAAAGGAGATTCTTTTCTCACTTCCTCATAAGATATCTTCATTATCCTATTTATTTTTTCCTTATGACACTTTGGTAAGAATTATATATATTTAAGTGAATAATGCCTATTTCCTCAGATAAACTAAAAAAATCCATAAGGGCAGGAACCTTGCTCCTTTTCCACATCTTCAATCTTCCAAGTACTGTGTATGATAAGAGCCTGTGCAAGGTAAGAACTTAATTCATTTTTTGTGAAAGAGTAAATGAATGAGTAGAAGAATGAATGAATCTAGTAGATAGTTAGAGGGTTAGACAATGAAGGGAGTAAGACCAGGGATACAACAGAAAGTCAGCAGAGTTGACCTTGAATAATACACTAAAGGTTCTGTACTCTGCCCTTACAGCCTGTTGGGTACTGGTGGCCTGAGTGCCCAGGTGTTGGCCATGCCCAGGGAGCATAGTGAGACCTAGAGGTGACTCTTTTCTCTGATTGTGTTGGTGGCAGTAAAGCTGTTATCTTTCTCTGGATTCTGATTACACACTGTGTATACAGTAATTGTGTAACAGGCCAGGTGAGCTGTAAACAAAAGCTGTTTTCATTTCTTCAACTCCCTGTGCAATTCTTTAGCATAAGAGATGATAAGCAACTTTGGCAGGCAGTCAGATGTTTTAAACATATTTTCAGGGTAGTCATGAATACATCATTATTGTAATTCCTCAAATTTCATGGTAACTTTTAATTGTATGTTCAGTAGGAACAAATCTAAGCTGACCTGTCTAACTAGTTGGTTGTATAATAATTAATACACATAATAAAGACATTAAAGGACCATTTTAGCTAATAATAGCAAGCTTATCTTCCTTAAATGGGCTATTTTTTTTCCCAAAATGATTTGCAGTATAATTTATTCAGGCTAGTTTGCATTCACCAAATTTCTTTATGTTCTGACTACTAGAACCAATTTGTCTTCTTTTGTTAATAGGCTTATAAATTTGAGTTTTAAAGCCAATTAAAGAGAAAATTACCAAATGAACTAAGCCTAATTTATTTAACTGACTAGCTTTTACTTTTACAGAATTAAAAAAATACGGAATTTTATGTCTGATTTTGCCTTTAGTGACTTTCACTGAGTACTTTAGACTTCAGTTTTCCAGTTACATAATCTGTAGAATGGGGTCATTTAATGATTATTCTCTGAATGTTATGGTGGTGTTACATTATAAGCTTAAGAATTTCAAATATGAGCTATTCAAGAAAATTTTGTATTAAGGTGTTTATTTACTACGTCTTATTTACTAAAACATTTTAAAAAGTCTCAGTGGTTTCAGAAAACATCTATTCAAATAGTAGGTTAGATATTGGAGATATAGGGATGAAAATGTAATCTTTGTTCTCAAGAAGCTCACTGTCTTGTAGGGAATATGGATAAGAAAAGCAAGCATTTCATTCTAGTGTGATGAGTAATATAATAGAAGTCACACAATATGTAAAGATGAGAGCAGAGAAAGGCATTTTTTTACACTAGAAACAATTTATTTTGTTGTCAAAGAAAAATTTTTAAAGGCAGTTATACTTGGTGGGGTTCTTGAAGGAAAAGAAGATAACAGCCAGAAGGAAATGTATGTGTATGTGTGCATGTGTGCACACCTGTAGTCTGGGTATTTCAGATAGAGAAAACAGCACGTGCAAAGATGTTAAGTCATCAAATAGCTCTTTATCACTTGTACTATATATAGTATTTATGTTTAGTGATCACTTATGAGAAGCTAGGGAAGATAAACAAGAAACTAGATCACTGAGAACTTTACAAAAGATGCTAAACAAAATGGCTCATTATTCTAAGGATAATGTGGCCCCTCTGAAGAATTTTATACTGTACAGTTTCTTTTTCCCTTTATTTCCTTTTTAAATACATTCTTTCAATATACATAGAAATAATATGGCCTCATCTAAAAGATTTTAAAATTCAAAATAAAAATTATTACTTTACAATAAGATTTTCCAAATTACTGTATCAGTAACATGCTTTGTTTAATTAACAAAGTCTCTCATCTTTCATCCTACTCCTTTCCTAACATTTAGATAGTATTATGTTATTTTCTTCCAGTCACTCAGTTAAGAATAACAGCTTTAGGATCAGTATGAAATGTGGATAGAGAAGTTTCAGAATAAACTTGGGAGATCTGTTAGGAGGCTATTGGGTATTGCAAGTAAAAAGTGACAAGTGTCTGAGCTGAAGTAGCAGTGATAGGAATTGAGAGAATAGAGTTGGTTTAAGTAATACTAAGGAGGTTAGATCGATAGGACAGGGTGAAAGATCAAATATGGGATGGAAATGATAGGATGTTTAAAGTTGATTGCTCAATTTCTGGTTCAGCCTAGTAGTTAGATGGTGACACACATCAGAGAGTTTTGGAGTGGGTATGGAAAAGAGGTAAGAAAAATGGTAAGTTCAGTTGGGAATCTATTGATTTAGAGATGAATGGTGTATAATAGACATATGGATACATGGTTTGGAGCTCAGGAGAGAGATCTGAGAGACTCTCAGATTTGAAACTCACTGTTGAACAAATAGTAGTTGAAATCACAGGATTGGCTAAGATGTTTCAGGACAAAGGGTTAATGGGAATCAGAAGAGTACACATGAAGAAACTTTAGAAAAAACCTGTATTTACCGGAAAAAGGAGGAAAATGAAACTTAAAGGAGGCTGAGAGAGGCTACCATAGAAGTAAGGATAAATCCAAGACATAGCAGAACCTTGGAAGATGATGGAGGAAATAATTTCAAGGTAGAAGAAATAGTCACTGTGTCAGAAGTTACTGAGGGGTCAAGTAAGATGAGGATCTGCAATTGTTCACTCAGTTTAAAAGTTAAAAAGTCAAGGGTGGCCATTGCCTCATTTGTGAAAATTCAGGTGACATTTTAAGGATTTTTGTTAAGCAAAAGGACTTATCTTGGAAGGATAAAACCAAACCAAATAAAACAAAACCCACTCTGATACCATAAAAGTATTTCCTTCATCTTCTAAATGTCACAAGCCCCTTTGATCATTTAGTTAAAAGAAAAGAGGGGAGGAGTTATATTTGCTCCTTCATCATCCTTATTAATTCAGTCAGTTGTTGATTTTAGTAAATCAAAATGACAAAATTGGCCTTTGAGATTCTATTTCTTTCTTTTCATGATATTATTTGTATCCCTTTTATTGATTTAAATAGTAATTCTGAATGTTATTTTCCAGACTAGCATTAATGATTCTAAATTCATAACATGGATATTAAATATGCATTTTTTTCCAGCTTTATTGAGATATAATTGACATATAGCATTGTGTAAGTTTAAGGTGTACGATGTGATAATTTGATATATATTGTGAAATGATTACCACAATAAGGTTAGTTAATACATCCATCACCTCACATAGTTTCTAATTTTTTGGTGCTTAGAACTTTTAAGGTTTACTATCTGAGTAACTTGCAAGTATATATATGGTATTATTAAATATAGTCACCATACTGTACATACCCCCAGAACTTACTCACTTATAACTTTTTACCCTTTGATCATCTTCATCTTCATTTCTCCCACCTTCCTCAACCCTGGTAGCCACCAGTCTACTCTCTGTTTCTGTAAGTTCCTTTTTTTAAGATTCCAGTTGAGATCATACAATATTTGTCTTTCTTTGACTTATTTCACTTAGCACAATGCCTGTAAGTTTCATCTATATTGTTGCAAATGGCAGAATTTTTCTTTTTTTGACTGAATAATATCCATTGTATATAAAGTTGGTCCTTGAACAAGCTGGGGGTTAAGGATGCTGACCCTCCAGGCAGTCAAAAATCTGCATTTAATTTTACAGCCAGCACTCCCTATCTCTGGTGCTGCATCTTTGGATTCAACCTGTTGTGGATTGTGTAATACTGTAGTACATATTTATTGAAAAAAATCCACAAATAATGGACCTGCACAGTTCAAACCTGTGCTGTTCAAGGGTTAACTGTATATACCACATTTTCTTTATCCATTCATCCATCAGTGGACACAGATTGTTTCCATATCTTGGCTATTGTAAATAATGCTGCAATGAACATGGGAGTGCGATACCTCTTAGAGATAGTGATTTCATTTCCTTTTTACATACCCAGAAGTAGAATTGCTGGGTCATATGGTAGTTCTATTTTTAATGTTTTGAGGCACTTCTATACTGTTTTTCAAAGTGGCTACACCAGTTTACATTCCCACCAACAGAGAACAAGGGTTTCCTTTTCTCCATATTGTCTTCAGTACTTATCTCTTGTATTTTTGATAATAGCCATTCTAACACTCTGCTATATACACACATATATATGTGTGTGTGTGTGTGTGTGTGTGTAGTGTAAAATACAACTTTGACATTGAAGGAAATTAAGACAATGTTTAACATTTTTTTAACCCCATAGAATCTCTCAGGAAGAGGGGCTTACCCAACTTAATATGTAAATTAGCAGCATCAAGGAAAACTTATGCCCAGAGCTGGATTGCTTTCCAGCTGATTCAGTTTTTCCAGTTTAACCCTTAAATATGGGAAACATTACATGAAATTTAAATTTGGTGAGAAAGACAGAAGAGAGGAAAGAAATAGAAATACTTAATTGCATTACTTAATAGTATTGTAAACAACTTCTGCTTCAAAGTGGAGTGATTACAAAAGCTCAAAATAACCTTGAAAAGTACAGGAGAGCAGAGAAAACACTGACCT